>NC_140509.1:11311180-11911180 GCF_964339955.1 Pipistrellus hanaki | reverse complement strand
CTCTCCCTTTCTCTCTGTAAAAGAAATCAATAAAATATAAAATAAAATTAAATTAAAAAAAAAAAGTAGCCCTAGCCCGGTTTGGCTCAGTGGTTGGGATGTCAGCCAGGGGACTGAAGGGTCCAGGTTTAATTCCAGTCAAGGGCACGTACCTCGGTGGCAGGCTCCATCCCCGGCCCTGGTCAGAGTGCTTTCGGGAGGCAACCAATTGATGTGTGTCTCTCTCACCGAGGTTTCTCTCTTTCTGTCTCTCCCTCTCCCTTCTACTCTGTCTAAAAATCAATGGGGAAAATATCCTCAGGTGAGGATTAACACACACACACACACACACACACACACACACAGAAGTAAGCAGTCCAGGTTGCTATTTTCAAAGTTCACAGGTCCCAACGGTCAAATCCGATCAACTAACCTGATAACGTGTTAACAGCAGAGGAGAGGTTTGTACGTGAGGCCACCGAAAACTTATTGTCACAGCCCCTTTAATGCCTGACTCAAAGGTAGGTGTCCCGTGGGAGTGTTAAACCACGTGGCAGGTCTCCTCAGGGAGGGGTGCTTCACCTGGCACCCCCAGATCATGGCATATAGGAAGCTCCTGCTTCATTCTCCCCCACACAGGCTGGCAATTGTAAGAACGTGGTGGGGAAGGGGGCACTTTATCAGATTAGTTGATCGGATTTGACCGTTGGGACCTGTGAACTTTGAAGGAGCAAAGCACAAATCCAGCCCGAGCTGCATGGCCTTCCACTCCCCCACCCCCAACTCCCACTGAGATACACTTCACCAGCTTGGGCAGAAACAGGAAGTAGGTGAGGGCAACCCAGAGCCCTGGGAACGTGACCAGGGCGCCATGCCTAGGTTCAGTAGAATACGTTGATCTGATCAGGCTCCATCCAACCACTCTGAGATGCAGGCTCCCCTTGCAGCCTGCTCAGCTAATACTGCCCCGGGCCCCCAAGGCCAGCTGCCCGGCCACTCCACAGCCACGGTCCTCGGTCCTCGTACTGCTAACCTGCTGATTCTCAAGTAAACCACTCTCTCAGGCTCTCAGGGGACTGGGCCGGAGGGTGGATGACTCAGCGGGGCCCATCCCCACTGTTCGAGAAACAGCTGGAAGCAAACGGCCTGTGACAGCCAGTGCGTCCCCTCGGCTTGGCTGGAGGACATTTTATGGAAGGTGCAGCAGTGAAAGGCATTTGCAAACCTTTTAAGACGGATTTCTGTGCCATGAAAGGGGAAGTTAACTAGACTGAGACTGGGATGATTTGTTTCTCAGTGTAGACTTGTGTGCCTCATTCACTTCTGGGATGTGGCTTCTCGTCCATCTGCCGTGGGGACCGGCCCAACAGAGGAGTGAGTCACCGTTTGGCCTCGCCTTATTTTCTGGTTTAATCCCTTAATGTAAAAGGGAATTAGGCAAGAGGATTAAAGCAGATTAAGCAAGATTCATTACTGAATAATTAAAAAATTAAGCTCTGGCTTAAGGCAACCTAAGAGGAAACATGTTCAACAAGCTGAGGGACAAAAACAAACAAACAAAAACTCCTTACTTAAGCTCAGAGATGTTATCCATTTGCTCCTTGGCAAAAAGAAATAATTAATAGTAATAACATGCTCAAAAGAGATCATAATGTTTCTTCTCTCAGAGGTGAAGGTCTAGGCCTGGAGGGTAGCTCTGGTCCTGAGTGGGTTAACCTGAGATTCCTGATGGACCCTCGGACCAGCCTTCTTCCCCAGGGCCCTCAGCTTCCAGCTGCTACCCGGGGCAGACAAATGCTCAGAGGGTGTGTGAGCCTCAGGGAATACTCCAGGCAGGGCTTCACGGAGACACCCCAGACAGGCAAAGTCCCCTTCCCCTTGGACAGACTGGGCTGTCAAGGTCAGCATCTTCATTTACTCGTGCCCTCTAGTCTCTAGGTGGGAGGACAGAGAGTGAAGATGGAGAAAAAATTCTGGGGAAAAAATAAAATTAGGTTTTCCTCAGAAAACTCCAAAACAAAAAATAAGAATTTTCGAGTATAGAAGGCAAATAAAATGTTTAAAAGGTAAGAGGATCACATGTTGCTTATTCAGTTTCGTTCCCCTCAAACCCCCAAAAGGTATTTCTTAAAACCACAAAATATGGAAAGTTTCTGTAGATCCAGCTCGCTCTCAGATTACACTTCTGGACGTCAGAGATGGGCCGAGGCTCTCCGCACACAAAGGGTGTGTCTGCCTTCAGAGCTGCGAGGATTTTTATGAGAGGGAGGTCACTGCCTTTTGGGCTCGTTGCTGTTGTATTCAGCTTAGAGCCAAGGTGTGCAACCTCCCAGGAGGACCCTGGATGGGCAACGGGGGTCTGTGGACCCCTTGAACTTGCAGCCACATTGTCACTATACTTACATGGTTGGGGAATGTGGAGGAGCCAAATCGCTCCTTAGATTCTCAGAGAGGTCCCTGGTCCCTACTTGAAGAATGCTGGTTTCAAGAATGGAGCATCTGCATGCTTTCTAGTTCAGCTGCAGAGCCCGTACTTTAAATGAAGGGAATAAATATATTGTTGTCCCCGGGGTGCAGCTGAGGAAACAGGCTGACAGAGTTTACATAACCTGTGCCAGCGGACAGAGCTGGCAAACGGTGAAGCCACGCAGTGACCCAGGTCTGTGCGACTTCGGAACCCGAGCATCTCGTTTGTGGGCAATGCCTCGTCTACACTTTAGTCTAAAAGAATACGATCTAGAATTTGCTCGGACTCTTGCAACTTACCCAAATCCTTATAGCAGCACTCCTTGATAGGTGCCCCAGTTCTGCCTGAACCCCTCTGGAGGTGGGAGCGCCTGCCTCGCCAGGGGTTGGCTCTGTTGTTGATCTTAGGGAGTGCTTTAAAAATAGCAAGCCCCCATGGACCGTAGGACTGGATGCTGGCAAGATGCTCTCAAGGGTTGTAAAATGCACTTCACCAGCTTGGGCAGAAACAGGAAGTAGGTGAGGGCAACCCAGAGCCCTGGGAACGCCCTAGGTTCAGTAAAATACATTCAGTAAAATAGGGCGCCAGGCCTAGGTTCAGTAAAATACGTTGTCCTGCTGTCCAGGACTGAAGTTCTGCATCATGGGCATCCCTACTGCTCTCCCTCTACAGGATAGAGCAGCTGCGGGGAAGGGGCCTGTGCTGGCAAATACAAGCAAGCACATCGAGAAAGAACTTGACATGTGGCTTGGTGGAGAAGGCAGTTTTCCAGAGCGTTAGAAGGAGGTGAGCTTTGAAAATGAGAATGACCTTGCAATTTCTGTATATGGCAAAATCTTTATTTGCCGACTTTTTATTTTATTTTATCGTCTTTTGTAAGAATGATCCTTTTTGTATCTAGAGAACAAGACATGTGGAAGAGAGGAAGGATGTTTACTTAGAGTATGGATGGCTTCTTGTGAGCCTAAGTTTTTCCTGCTCCTCAAAAGTCCTGAATGATAGAAGCCTTAAAAATGGAAAGCACTTAACAGAAATATTAGTAAATTAGAAAATTTATTATTATTGCCTGAGTAAACTCTTCTCCATAAACAGGAGATTATGTTTTTATTGGTTTTAGAGAGAAGAAGAAGATGATGAATAAGAAGAAGAAGAAGAGAGAAACTGATCAACTGCCCCAACTGAGGATCGAACCCCAAACTGGGTATGTGCCCTGACCAGGAATCAAACCCACAACCTTTTGGTGTATGGGACAATGCTCCAACCAAGCATCTTGCCAGGGCTAAACTATCCCTTTTGTGTAGCTAGTCTCCAGATATCGTCCCCAAGGGCCAGGCCTTCCAGGATTGATGCCCTTGTGTGTGACTCCTTCATGCAGAATTAAGACTGGTCCAGAAAGACTTTAACCAAAAGAATGTGGTGGAAGTGATACCATTCATGCCAGTTCCAGGCCTAAGCTTTAGAAAAGTCTCAAAGCTTCCACTTTTACACTTTTGAAGGCTCGGTGCTTCATGTACAAAGTTCAACTACACTGCTGGAAAGAGAGAAAGAGGCACTAGACTATGTGGAGAGAGGGTCCCAGCTGCTCAAGCATCCAGCCTTTCCACTATCTCTGAGAAGGTGAGCTATCTTGGATGTTCCTGTGCAGCTGAGCTCACAGAGGACTGCAGCCCCAGCTGATATAATCACATAGAGCAGAAGAACCACCCCACTGACCCTAGTCCACCTACAGAATTGTGGGAGATAATAAAATGGTTGTTATTTTAAACCTCTAAGTTATGGGGTGGTTTGTTACTTAATATCAGATAACCAAACACTTTTCATATATCAAACCTTATTATTTTTATGAGTAAACAAAGTTAATAAAAATTAGTAGGGCCGAAACCGGTTTGGCTCAGTGGATAGAGCGTCGTTCTGCGGACTGAAAGGTCCCAGGTTCGATTCCGGTCAGGGGCATGTACAATACATTGGTTGTGGGCACATCCCCAGTAGGGGATGTGCAAGAGGCAGCTGGTCGATATTTCTTTCTCATCGACGTTTCTAGCTCTCTATCTCTCTCCCTTCCTCTCTATAAAAAATCAATAATATATATATATATATATATATATATATATATATATATATATATATAAAAATTAGTAGGATAGCAAAGTGACTAAAAACATTTATTTATCTTGCAGAATACCGAATCAGAAATAAGCATCAGTAAAGTAATATTTGGGCCACAATCTGATAACACTTTACACCTACTAGGATGGTTATAATAAAAAAGACAGACAATGACAAATGTTGGTAGGTAGGCAGTGGAATTGTGACCTTCATACAGTGCTGTGAAATGTAAAATGTTGCAGCTGTTTTAGAAAATGGTCTGGTAGTTCCTCATAGAGTTAGCATTCAGCCTAGCAATTCTACTACAAGGTATACACCCAAGAGGAATACAAATATATGTCCCCACAAAAACTTATACAGGATTGTTCATAACATCCTATATAATAAAGAGGTAATATGCAAATTGACCATAACTCCAACACACAAGATGGCAGCCCTATGTGGTCAAAGATGGCTGCCCCATTGTGGACACAAGATGGTTGCCACAAGATGGCAAGCAGGGGAGGGCAGTTGTGGGCAATCATGCCAGCAAGAGAGGGCAGTTGGGAGGGATGAGGCCTGCAAGGGAGGGCAGTTGGGGGTGACCAAGCTGGCAAGGGAGGGCAGTTAGGGGCAATTGGGCCAGCAGGGGAGCAGTTAGGGGTGACCAGGTTGGCAAGGGAGGGCAGTTAGGGTGACTGGGCCAGCAGGGGAGGGAGTTGGAGGCAACCAGGCCTGCAGGGGAGGACAGTTAGGGGTGACCAGGCTGGCAGGGGAGCAGTTAGGCATTGGTCAGGTTGGCAGGGAGTGGTTAGGGAGTGATCAGGCAGGGAGGCAGGCAGGTGAGTGGTTGGGAGCCAGTGGATTGTGAGAGGTATGTCTGACTGCCTATTTAGGCCCTACCCTACTTGGATTGGACCTAAAAAGGCAGTCAAACATCCCTCGAGGGGTCCCAGATTAGAGAGGGTGCAGGCTGGGCTGAGGGACACACACCACTGTGCAAGAATTTCATGCACCAGTCCTCTAGTTATTTATAATAGCTGAAAAGCAGAAGCAACACAAATGTCTATCATCTGATGAATTGATAAATAACATGTGGTACTATCTACACAATATCTATATATATAAAGCCCTAAGTGATCTTTTGACCATTTGACTATTTGACCTTTTGACCATTAGCTGACCTTCAATTCTGAATGATAGATTTTCTAAGTAGAGTAATCTTGGTTGTAGATTCTTGCTATTCATCACTTTGAATATTTCTTGCCACTCCCTTCTGGCCTGCATAGTTTCAATTGAGAAATCAGCTGACATTTGAATGGGTGCTCCCTTATAGGTAACTAACTGTTTTTCTTTTGCTGCTTTTAATATTCTCTCTTTGTCTTTTATTCTAGGCATTTTAATTATGATGTGTCTTGGTGTGGTCCTCTTTGAATTCCTTTTGTTTGGGGTTCTGTGCACTTCCTGGACTTGTAAGTCTATTTCTTTCACCAGGTAGGGGAAGTTTTATGTCATTATTTCTTCAAATAGGTTTTCAATATCTTGCTATCTCTCTTTTCTTCTGGCACCCCCATAATTCAGATGTTGGTATGCTTGAAGTTGTCCAGAGGCTTCTTACATTTTCTTCATATTTTTGGATTCTTTTTTCTTTTCCAGTTGGGTGTTTTTGCTTCTTTGCATTTCAAATCTTTGACTTGATTCTTGTGATCCTCTAGTCTGCTGTTGGATCTCTGCATATTATTCTTTATTTCAGTCAGTGTATGCTCAATTTCTAATTGGTGCTTTTTTCATATCCTCAAGGGACTCACTAAATTTATTGGCAGTTTCTAGAAAATTCTTGAAAAGCCTTATAACCGTGGTTTTGAACTCTATATCCAGTAGTTTGCTTCCTCCATTTCTATCATTTGTGACCTGTTTCTTTGTCTCCAAATTTTGGTTGCTTCCCTACATTGATAAAGTGGCTTTGTGAGCTTGGTGTCCTAAAGGGCCCAGTGGCTCAGTCTCCCCAACTATCTGAGGTGGACACTCTTGGTGCACTGCTTTGTGGGCTGTGTGCACAGTCTTGTTGTAGTTAAGCCTTGATTGTTGTTGGTATCATTGGGAGGAATGAACCTCCAGGCCAATTGGCTGTGAGGATCAGTTGTGTCTATGACGGGAGAACTTCTGTGCTGGAGACACCCTTATGATGCAGAATTTGCTTCAGTGGGGCTTTGGTGCTCACTGTGTCTGCTTGAGTGTGTCCCTTATGGATCTGAGGAGTTGTAATCTAGATGGTCCCACTTTGACCACTGGCTCTTAGATCTCTAAGGAGGTACAAATTTAGCTCTGCCTAAGGCCACTCAGCAGGAGCTATGGAGAGATCTGCAGATTCCTCTTCTTTGTTTGGGGTTTGGAGGTACCCAGATGAGGCCCAGGTGTGAAGCAATGCAGGCTGCTGTGGAGCCTTGGGCCTTCTTTTGGAAGTTCTGGGGCTCTCTGACCCAGCTGCAGTTTGTTAGGTAAGTTTAGATTGCAAGGGGCCAGGCTTTTCATATGGAAAAGCCTCTGCTCACAGCTGGGGGGGAATTGTACGTTGGGTGGGATGGAGTTGCAGGGAATCAATAGGGTGAAGCAAACAGCAATGGCTTCCTGTCAGCCTTGCCCTAAGAGGCCCCTAAGTCTCAGTGCCCTACGGTAATTGCTACAAGCACCTTTGAGAAAAAGCTACCCTTGTGTTCTGGCCCGATGCCAGACAGTCCAGTTTCCTCCCATATGAGTCTGGGTCCTCAGAGTCTCCCCTGGAACTGAAGTTCAGAGCAGTTGGGAGCTTGTGTCTCCCTCTCTATTGAAAAAGATAACTGTGTCCTCAGTTGCCAGCCCTTTCTGCTCGCGCACCCTCCGTATCTCTGCACTTTACTTCTGCACCTCCTGTGAGTCTCAGCGTGCTTTTCTCTTCCCTTCTAGTTGTAGAATTTCCACTCAGCCTTCCTGTGGTTGTGGATGATGTCCATTTTGTCTTTTAATTGTAGTTTTGAAATTGTTGTGTGAGGCAGCAAGTTCAGGTGTTTACCTATGCCACCATCTTGGTTTCTCCTGGACAATTCTAAAGGTCCATCTTAGCTTCAGTGCTCCCCATGGTTAAATGATCAGCTCATTCAGCTTTGCCAGAATTTTGCATCTCTGAATCCTCTCAATCTCACGTTCTGGGAAACTTCTCAATCCTGGGTGAACCGGGACAATTGGTCATCCTTCCCATGAAGTTGGCCGAAGTCTTTATTGAGAGACTGCATCACTGCTCACCTTCTCCCTCTGTCCAGTTCTGCTTCCATCCTTTTCACTGGTATTGATCCCAAGAGGTCCCCGCAATAAGCCTCCTGCATACTAATCTATTCCCCAGGGAACCCAACCTATAACACACATCTTTCTAAATTTAATTATAGAACATTCTGAGACATTTTCTCTCTAAATATTACCTTTCACACTCTTCATTATTTTTTTTAGGAACAGATACGAAATGCATGTTGAATCTCTTCATTCTATCCTCCACTTTTCATCATTCTCCCCTTCAAACTCCCCCTTCTGCCATCTTTCTCTCTTTCTCTTTGAATGTGCTAATTTCATCTTCATGTGGCTCTAATTTTCTGTTTAACCTATCTATTGACTTTTACATTTTAATAACTTCCTCCATTTGGCTTTGAAGACACACAGTCATCTGGTTTTCTTCCTGTATTTCTGGTTGCTTTGTTTCAGTCTTATTAGCTGGTTCCTCTTCATCGTCCCTACTTCTAAGCCATGAAGTCCTGGGACTCGCTCTTGGACCTCTTCTCTTTTTCACAATCTAAACCACTTTCCAGATGAAGTCATCAATCTTGGGACTTCAAATGCCATAGATATGCTGATATCTTCAAAACTTATAACTCCAGTTCAGATGTCTCCTTTAAACTCCTGACCCATTTATCCAGCTGGCTCAGAGACATCCCCGCTTGGAAGCTTTGAAACTGGGCTGCTGACCTTCATTCCCAAGTGCTGCAGTTTTTCCTGTCTCAGTTAGTGGTGACTATTATAGATGTTCAGGCTAAAATCCTTGGAATCATCTTTTTACTTTTAATTTAAAAAATATTTGTTTATTGATTTCAGAGAGGAAGGAAGAGAGAGAAACATCAATGATGAGAGAGTATCATTGATTGGCTGCCTACTGCATGCCCCCTACTGGGGATCAAGCCCACAGTGCAGGCATGATCCCTTGACCGGAATTGAACCTGGGACCCTTCCGCCTGCAGGCCAAACTGAGCCAAATCGGCTAGGACTGGAGTCTTTTTGTTCTCCTCTCTTTGTCTCACATTGAAAATATAGCAAATCTTATGTGTTTGACCCAAAAAAATGGACCCAGAACTTGACCACTTCTTACAGTCCTTACTGCTGCCTTCCCTGATCCAAGTCACCATCATTCCTTTACTGGATTATTGTGATGGCCTTCTGACTGGTCGGCCTGTGGTTTAGTCTCAACACAACAGCCAGAGTGATCCTGTTAAAATGTTAGCTGAAATCCTTACTACCCTCTGCTTGACAAAAAAGTGAAGAGGGATTAGGCAATTAGAGATTGGGTCATGAACCGAAGGTGGTTTAGCAGCCATTGGGTACCCCAGGAGTAGAGAGGCATGACAGCGTGGCCTGGGGATTTGGTAAGAAAACAGTAGTCCCTGAAAGAGGGCTCGTTATGGCATTTCACATCTGCGGCCTGACCTGGGAGAAACAAATGTTCCTCCTTAACTTTAACCCTGCAGCTGGCTGTGCTGTCCTCCCGGCTTCGTTTGGCTGGGCTGCCTTTTTTTTTTTTTTTTTCCTAAACTGATTTCACTCTTTAAATCCCAGGTAGGATTTTACTCTTTCACCAGCGCAGCAGGATATTTGTAAATTTTTTTTTATTGTGAACTTATCTTCAGCAGATATTGTTTCTTCCTGTGGGAGGCCCTGAAGTTCTGGACGCTGACATATCTTCCTGGAGCAGATGCACATTTGCTTTGGCCAGAAGGCTAAGTGTCTCAATGGCCCTATGCCATTTTTTTTTACGCCATTTTTTTTAATGTCAAATTTTCATCTTGGAATTTGTGCCACGTCGGCAGCTTAATTTAGATCCCTCTCCCACGTCCCATTCCTGTGCATGGCATCAGCCTAGGGTTTAAATTCCCCCTGGGTGACATTTTCCCTCCACGTCTAAGAACCTAGATAAACGGTGAACGTCCTAACCAGTTCCTAGGGCCTAGGTGAAAGCGTGGCACTGTCAGAGTGTGGGAGCGGTGGTGGTGGGAGTGTGGCTGCCAGCAGACAGGAAACTGAGGGCCACGGTGGGAGGTCCTGGGTGGGGGCATGGAGGATTGACTGAGACCTGCCCCTGTGTCCACCGCAGCCTCTCAGCCCACAGATCCTTTCGAGGTGAACAAATTTGTGCACTGGGCCCTACTACATATATAAGAACTCAACAGACACCACTATCAGTATTATTATCAACTAGAGGCCTGATGCACAAAATCAGTGCAAGAGTAGGCCTTCCTTCCCCTGGCTGCCTGCACTGGCTACCTTCTGGCACCAGGACCCAGGCTTCCTTCCAGCCCTGGCTTCATCTGAAATGATGTCAGGAAGGATGTCTGGTCTAATTAGAAAATTACCCTTTAATTAGATGTAGAAAGTTAAAGAAGTAAAAAGAGCAAGAAAGAAAATGATGTGTGCCTTTTGGTAGCAAGACCTACCTCCTAAAACCAAGAGCCCTCTATTCACTGCAAACATGTTCTGCTTCTGAATATAGAATCCTTACCCATCTCATTGCCAAAAAATCTTTGATTTCCTCAACAGGGTTTTGAAAAACCTTCCTCTGGTTACGCTACCCAAGCCATCCATGGCTTTTGCCTTTGGAGGCGGGTGGTGGCAGATTTGTCTTTTAACATGAGACCTCTGACCAGCTATCTCTGTTATCTGTGTTTTGTGACTTGTGCCCACAGTTTAGCAATTTTTTGTTTTGTCTCCAGTAAAATTTTTCTCTTTGGTGTCCTCTGAAACAGAACCCTTCCACTTCCAACACACACAGATGCACACACACACACACACTCACACACACTCACACACACAGATATACACAGACACACATACAGAGACACACACACATAGACACTCAGAGGCACTCACAGGCACACACAGACACTCACAGGCACACACAGACACACACACACACACACACACAGCCCAACTAGGAAAAAATGCACTTCTTTTGCAACACTATGAAAATACAGTGAAGTGCCATTGTAGCATTAGATACATATTTAAATTTCCTCACATGTTCTGATTTTGGAAATCTGACATCTTTTCTAAACACTTGCATCTCTCTTTCAATTCTCACTTTCCCCAGTAAAGATAAATGAGTCACCACACATCAAATTTCTTCTCTACCTTGCACCCTCAGGGAAGTTCAAACACACACACACACACACACACACGCACATGCACATTCGCGCACACACACATATAACTATACACACACACACACACACCAGTATATATATATATATATATATATATATATATATATATATATTTTTATATATATATTTTTATATATATATTTATATATATATATATATATATATATATATATATATATATAGTCTCATACCTCAGGACTTCTGAATTCATATGTTATGAAGATTAAATGAGGAAGCACATATGAAAGTATTCCTTGGTATTTTGTAGGCTCATAACAAATGGATATTGTGAATTGGACATAATTCTAGTCACTACATACTGATGGCATCTAAGGTAGATTTTGTAATTTTAATTTTTTATCCTCACCTAAGGATAAGTTTTACTTATTTTAGAGAGAGATGATGGGAGAGAAATAGATGCACTTCATCCTTGGAAGTGCATCTCCCATAGGCGCCCCAACTGGGGATTGAACTAAAAACCTAGGTATGTGTCCTGATGGGTTATTGAGCCTGGCCACCTTTTGGAATACTGGCTGACGGTCCAACCAACCAAGTCACCCGGCCATAGCTAAGGTAGATTTTTTTTTTAAGTAACTTTATTCGTTTTAGAGAATGAAAGAGAGGGAAAGAGGAGGAGGAGGAAGAGAAGGAAGAGGAGAAGGAGAGGAGGAGGAGTAGGGGAGGAAGAGAAGGGGAGAAGGAGAGAAACCTGGACTGGCCACATGCCCCCGCATACCCCTGCAGGCCCCCAACCAGGGATGAGCCAGAAATCCAGGCATGCGCCCCAACCAGGAATCCAACTGCCAACCTTTTGGTTCAGGGATCCTCAATCAACTGAGCCACGTGGACCAGGGCTAAGATAAATTTTGTTGTTGTTGTTAGTCCTCACCTGAGAGTAATTTTTCAGAGTGGAAGGGAGGAAAGGATGGAACGAGGGAGAGAGAGAGAGAGAGAGAGAGAGAGAGAGAGAGAGAGAGAGAGAGATGTGAAAGAGACATGTAGACTGGTTGCCTCCATTACACACCCCGACCAGGGTCAGGGAGTGAGCCCAAGACCCAGGTAGGAGCCCTTGACTGGGAACAAAACCTAAGACCCTTTGGTTTATGGGCCGACACTCTAACTACTGAGAAACACTGGCCAGGGCTAAGGCAGATTTTTAAAAATATATGTTTTGATTAATTTCAGAGAGGAAGAGAGAGGGAAAGAGAGATAGAAACATCAGTGATAAGAGAGAATCATATATTGGCTGCCTCCTGTATGCCCCTCACTGGGGACCGAACTGGCAACCTGGCCATGTGCCCTGACCAGGAATCAAACCCAGGGCCCTTCCGTCTGCAGGCTGGTGCTCTAGCCTCTGAGCCAAACCAGCTAGGGCAGATTTATTTTTTAATGCAAATAATGATTTCCTAATGCATTTGTTTTCAAAGTTTGTCATATATATAGTATTGGCCTGCCAGTCTGTGAATCTGTGTTTCTAGTTCTCAGATGAGACGTGTAAGCTTCATAGAGCCTTATATTTATACCCTGAGTCTTCCCCCACCAGATGGCCTATGGTCTGCATGACTTCTCCTTGTACACAGGACAGTCATGGCTGGCCTTGGTGGGTGAGAGTGAGCCCCAGTGCCTTGGGGGAAATGAAGTTGTCCCCCTTTCTTCCTTCCGTGTCCGATATTGCAAACAGGCTTCCTCAGCTCCATTCCAACTCCCTGGTAATACGCCCTGCTAAACGCTTCCGATAAAAACCTATTTCCTGCACTCCTTGACAGCTTAAGTTCCGATCCATCGAGGAAACACACTTGGGGATCGGGGAGCAGGAATAAGGAGGAGGCCGTGCTTCTGCTGTTTCCTGTCATTCCCGCTGACAGGCGCACAGTAGAGATGGGTCGGGTTCTGGCAGCAGTGGCAGGAGTCCCCGTGTCTGGCTCTCGGCTGTGTGGGTGTCAGGAGCAATGTGGTCCCAGAGCATCCTGATTTGGCCAGAGTTGACAGAGGGGTGGTTCCCTTTGTGGGCCGCTTCCACCATCTTGTTCCGGGGACGCATCCTCGGAAGTGCATCCCAGGGCTCTTCGCACAGCCCAGCAATCAATCCTCTCATTAAAGGGCTGTTTGACCCAGCCGGAGTGGTTTCTGATTACCTGCAGGCGGACCCTGAGAGATAGAACGTACGAAGGCCCCCTCCTCTCACACCCCCACATTCCCTCCAAGGCCAGTGACTACAGTTCTAGTTTAAAAATACACTCCAGCCCTAGCTGGTTTGGCGCAGTGGATAGAGCGTTGGCCTGCGGACTCAAGGGTCCCAGGTTCGATTCTGGTACCTTGGTTGCGGGCACATCCCCAGTAGGGAGTGTGCGGGAGGCAGCTGATCGATGTTTCTCTCTCATCGATGTTTCTAACTCTCTATTCCTCTCCCTTCCTCTCTGTAAAAAACAAATAAACAAAAAGAAAACAACCCCACTCCATTTGCTTGGGACTTTGAATCATATTAAATCTTACCAACCCTGGGGATAAATGACCCATTGTAGGATATTCTCAACCAATTATAGTTCATAACAATACATTTAGACTTCTCTGGGTAAAAGATTTTGAATGTGTAGAGAAAAAGGAAGGAAAGAAGGAAAGGAGGGAGGAAGGAAGGGAGGAAGAATGGGAGGGCGGAAGGAAGGCTGGCTACAGGTACTCAGGCATCTTTGGGGAGGAAGTGCCACTGATGGGGAGAACCAGATGCTGAGCCCGGAGATAAATACTGCCACCCTCAAACTTTTACCCCACAGCTTCCCCTGATGATGATGAGTTTGGTTTTTAGGTCGGAGTCCAAGTAACTAAGGAAGTGGCTTAAGGCCTAATTGGTTTGGCTCAGTGGATACAGCATTGGCCTGCAGACCAAAGGGTCCCAAGTTCAATTCTGATCAAGGGCACTTACCTTGTTTGCAGAATCCTCCCTGGCCCCAGCCCCGATTGGGGCACATAGTTTCTCTCACAATGATATTTCTCTCTGTGTTTCCCTCTCTCTTCCACTCTCTCTAAAACTCAATGGAAAAGTATCCTTGGGTGAGGATACAAAAAAGAAAAAAAGCCCTAGCCAGTTTGGCTCAGTGGACAGTGTCGGCCTGCAGACCAAAGGGACCCGGATTCAATTGTGGTCAAGGGCACATACCTAGGTTGCAGGCTCCTCCCCGGCCCAAGTCCTCCCCAGGGTGAGGATTAAAAAAAAAAACACACAGAAAACTGTCCTTGCCTGGGTCTGCATTCATGATGCAAATTTTCCAAAATGCTGTCTAGCAAATAAAGAGTTGGCTGTGGGATTAAGAAAAATCCCTGACACTCTGTACTCACCCCAAGTACTCTTGGAGGAGAGAAAAAAAATTTTAATTTAAAAGTAAAATGTAGTTATTTTTAAAGGCTGTTCCCCATCTTGAACACATTTTCATATTTTTCTTCTCTCATTTACAGCCTATTTCCTGAAAAACGTTGAGAGGATTTAAGTGTCTAATATTTTCCAAGGCCATCTCCATGACTCATCAGTTTTTTGTTTGTTCATGTCTGCCTTTAGAAACTGGCTCACAGGGGTATGTCCATCTGGGTTTGCTCTTCTGATTTACTTCATGGCTGACATGAGGATGAATTAAAAGATTAAGAAGTCAACATTGGGCCGAGCCCCTTGGATAACAAGGAGGCCCTGAAAGAACCGAGTCAAACCACACCGAGCACCCCTCTTCTACGATATAGAATCACATGTTAATAGAATTTGTAACCGGAAGGGGCCTTAGACCTGGCACCTCCATTCACAGGGGAAGGAGCTGGGCCCTACAGAAGGGAAATGACTAACTCAGGATCACACCCTCGGCCAGAAGCAGAGCGAGGCCTAGAATTTAGGTCTCCTGAGGTTCACCCTCCAGTGCTCCCTCCCCCGTGTTGGTATTTTCAAGTGCACCCATTCTGAAGACTCTCCTTTCCTGATCTCCAGCTGTTTCTACGTTGGTAGGAGTCAGACATCTTTCCGCGTGTTTCCACTTATGAGGAACCAGAGGCCATTGAAGCGTTTTCTTCTCAGAGCTCCATAAAAGTCAGGACGGCCAGCCCCCTTGTGCAGACAGGGACGATCAAGTTCAGAGACAGAGTCTGACTTGCCCAGAGCCACACTCAGGCCTCCTGACACCCACGCCCATGTCTTCCCAGCACATGATATAGTAGGTGGCCTGGTACTGCCATGAACGCGCTGTGCTTCTGTTTTAGGAAGCACAGAGTAAGCAGAATTTGGTCTCATTAAAGGCCATTCAAGGGGGTGTAATGAAGTACAAAAAGGACCTCATTAAGAGGAGCTGTCCTCTAAAAGGCAAGCCAGCGGCAATTACCTTTCCTAAGTGAACATTAGAAAGCAGTTCCTCCTTAATTTCCTAATCTAACGCCAAGATTTTTATATAGAGAGTACCCCTAGGTCTGAATGTCCTTTTATTATCAGAGAGCTGCTAAGGTCAATGATCATGGGCTAATAACCTTTCTTCATCTATAATTACTTAAATTATGAAAGTAGCCCTGCTGGTGTGGCTCAGTGGTTGAGCTTTGACCCAGGAACCAAGAGGTCATTGGTTTGATTCCTGATCAAGCAGATGCTGGGGTTGCAGGCTTGACTCCCAGTAGGGAGTATGCAGAAGGCAGCTGATCAACGATGTTTCAGTCTCATCAATGTTTCTATCTCTCTATTCCTTTCCCTTCTTCCTTTCTAAAAACAAATAAAGGGTAAACATTTTTAAAAAATTATGAAAGTAATATAAACACATTACAGATCTTTGGAAAATTTAGGAAAGGAAAAATATACCCGTAAGTCTATCATCCATCATGTTATTGTTATTATTTTGTATATTTCCTTTCTGTCTTTTCTTATAGAAGTGTTTTTGCATAGTTTTAAGTGGTCTTCCTCTCATTTCTGTAACATACTTACCACCTTGTATCTTACTTTCCCCTGTGGCATTATAATATAAATATTTTTCATGTACTATGTTGTCTTCATGAACATGGTGTTCAATGCCTGCAAAACATCCTGCCTCATGAGGTCCTATGAAGTGTCTGTGACTCTCTGCAAGATCTATGGACATTATTCCAGAAAATTCCAAGGAATGTAGAACATTGTTCCACACTCAGAGACAGCAATTTATTTGAGTTTCAAAAAGTAAAGGGTAGTTCAATTAGTCATTCAAGCTATTTCCCCTTCAAAGCTGAGTCTCTAGAGAGCCTCTGGGTGTGTGTGAGGGAACATGCAAAAAAGGATTAGTGGAGATCACGAGCCAGTTCCTCAGGGTTTACTCCTCCTTTTTACTTATTTTTAATCCCCACCAGAGGATATGTTTTTATTGAGTTTCAAAAGAGAAGAAGGGGGAGAGAGAGAGAAACATGGGTGTGAGAGAGAAACATCTATTGGTTGCTTCCCATACTCGCTCCTACCAGGGGTGGAACCTGCAACCTTGGTATGTGTCTCAACCAGGCATTGAACCCACAAGCCTTTGGTGTATGGGATGATGCGCCAACCAATGAGCCACCCGGCCAGTGCAAGCTTTACCCCCTTAACAACATAGGAAAACATAACCAACCCTGAGACAATGTGACATTGTCTTTATTTCTTATCGCATTATTCAGTCCATACTCATAATGCATTATAGTCTAACAACAGAAAGACTAAGGAATACTATCACTAAATGTAAATTAATGAGAAGAATTAAAATTATAATTCTGAACAGATACACAACAACATGGAGGAACCTTGGAAATATTATACTAAGTGAAAGAGGCCAGGCTCAAAAGGCCACAGATTGTATGACTCCATTTATATGAAATGTCCAGAATAGGCAAATCCATAGAGACAGAGAGCAGATGAGTGGTTGCCAAGAGCTGGGGAGGGGAGGGGCGGGAGTGGGGAGTGACTGCTTAATGGCTATGAGGTTTCCTTTCTGGGGTGATGAAAATGTTCTGGAACTAGAAAGTGGTGATCGTTGCACAACATTGAGAATGTACTAAATGTCATTAGTGATCGTTTTTATATTATGCGTATTTTACCACAGTAAAAAATTGTAATTCTGAAATTTTTCCTTCAGAGTCTCTTACTGGATAGGTAACTTTTATTTGTGATTCAAAAAAACATACATTCAAACATCAAAACATGTTTGGAACTTTAAAGTCTGTTTTGAAAGAAGCAATTCATTCACTGGAATAATGATTCTATCCACACCCAAATTCCATTCCCAAATGTATTTGTAGAGAAGTATTTATTTGCAAAAAACAGTCTGAAATCTCTCTCGTCTCTTTATTTATAAACAAAATATAAAAATTATTAAAAAAATAAAACAGCTGATAGTTTAAGTTAAAATGCAAGAATTCTAAACACTAGGCATTAAAAATAGTTTTGCTCATTTTAATGTCATCACATAGTTTCTTAAATGTAGATTTAATCCCTGAACTAAACACAATAAATGACTCCATTTCAAAATGTATGTCGAAAATTATGCTTTATTTTATTTTATTTTTAATCTTTATTGTTGAGATTATTACAGATGTACCTACTTTCCCCCCATAGCTCCCCTCCACCCGGTTCCTGCCCTGCCCAGGCCTTCGCCACACTATTGTCTATGTCCATAGGTAATGGATAAATGAATATAAGATCTTTGTTTAATCTCTTCCTGTGCCTCCTCAACCCCTTCTTTCTGATAATGGGCAGTCTGTTCCATTTCCATGCCTCTGATTCTGTTTTATTCACCAGTTTATTCTGTTCATTAGATTTCTTATTGGTTTGATTTTTATTTATTCATAAATATATTTTTATTGATTTCAGAGAGGAAGGGAGAGGGAAAGACAGAAACATCAATGATGAGAGAGAAACATTGATTGGCTGCTTCCTGCATGCCCCCTACTGGGGATTGAGCCCACATCCCAAGCATGTGCCCTGACCAGAATCAAACCCAGGACCCTTCAGTTGCATGCTCACGCTCTATCCACTGAGGCAGACTGACCAGGGCCATTTGATTTTCAGATTCAATTGTTGGTAGATATGTATTTGTTGCCATTTTGTTGTTCATATTTCCTTCTTCTTCTTCTTCTTCTTCTTCTTCTTCTTCTTCTTCTTCTTCTTCTTCTTCTTCTTCTTCTTCTTCTTCTTCCTTTTCCTCTTCCTCTTCCTCTTCCTCTTCCTCTTCCTCTTCCTCTTCTTAAAAAATACCCTTCAGCATTTCATATAACACTGCTTTGTTGGTGATGAACTCCTTTAGCTTTTTCTTGTCTTTGAAGCTCTTTATCTGACCTTTAATTCTAAAAGATATCTATGCTGGGTAGAGTAATCTTTGTTATAGGTCCTTGCTGTTCATTTGAATATTTCTTGCCACTCCCTTCTGGCCTACATGGTTTTTGTTGAGAAATCAGCTGACAATCATATGGGTGCTCCCTTTTAGGTAAGTAACTGCTTTTCTCTTGCTGCTTTTAAGATTCTCTCTTTGTCTTTAGCATTTGGCATTTTAATTATGATGTGTCTTGATGTGGTCCTCTTTGGGTTTCTCTTGTTTAGAATTCTCTGTGATTCTTGGACTTGTAAGTCTATTTCTTTCACCAGGTAGAGAAATTTTTCTGTCATTATTTCTTTTTCTTTAAATATATTTTTTAATGATTTCAGAGAGGAAGAGAGAGGTAGAAACATCAATGATGAGAGGAATAATTGACCGGCTGCCTCCTGCATGTTAGACCGAGTCCACAACCCAGACATGTGCCCTTGACTGTAATTGAACCTGGAACCCTTTGGTCCACAGGCCAATGCTTTATCCACTGAGCCAAACCAACTAGGGCTCATTATTTCTTCAAATATTTATTTTTTTAGTATCTTGCTCTCTCCCACCTCCTTCTAACACTCCCATAATTCAGAGGTTGGTGTACTTGAAGTTGTCCCAGAGGCTCCTTACACTATCTTCATATTTTTGGGTTCTTTTTCTCTTCTGATTGGGTATTTTTTGCTTCCTCATATTTCAAATCATTGATTTGATTTCCAGAATCCTCTACTTTACTGTTGAATCCCTGTATATTATTCTTTATTTCCTTGTATGCTTAATTTCTGTCTAGTCCCCCTTATTTTTTTTTTATTTTATTTTTTTATTTTTTTATTTTTTTAGCATTCTCACTAAGATCCTTGAAAGTCTCACTAAGTCACTTGGAGATTTCTAGAAGATTCTTGAGTAACCTTATAACCATGATTTGGACTCTAAATCCAGTAGTTTGCTTTCTTCCATTTCTTTCATTTGTGACATGTTTCTTTGTCTCCACATTTTGGCTGCTTCCCTGTGTTTGTTTCTATGTATTGGGTAGAACTGCTAAGTCTCCTTGAGTGGTCTTTCGTGGTAGGTGTCCTATAGAGCCCAATGGCTCAGCCTCCCCAGTCACCTGAGGTGGACAACTCTAGCTGCACCCCTTTGTGGGTTGTGTGCAGAGTCTTGTCATAGTTTAGCCTTGATTGCTGTTAGCGTCACTGGTAGGAATTGACCTCCATGCCAATTGGCTATGGCCGTGGTCAGCAAACTGCGGCTTGCGAGCCACATGTGGCTCTTTCGCCCCTTGAGTGTGGCTCTTCCACAAAATACCATGGCCTGGGCGAGCCTATTTTGAAGAAGTGGCATTAGAAGTTGAAGTTTTAAAAATTTGGCTCTCAAAAGAAATTTCAATTGTTGTACTGTTGATATTTGGCTCTGTTGACTAATGAGGTTGTCGACCACTGGGCTGTGGGGACCAGCTACAACTAGAGTGGGAGAGCTATGGAGCAAGACTTGCTTCAGTGGCGCTTTGGTGCTCACTGAGTCTGCCCCTTGGGTGTGTCACTTACTGATGTGAAGAGTTGTAACATGGTATGGTTTAACACTGACCACTGTGTACGCTGGCTTTTGGGTTTCCAGGGAGGTGTAAAGTCAGCCACTGCCTGGGCCCACCTAGCAGGAGTTACAGAGAAATCTGCAGATTCCCCTCTTTGTATGGGGTTCAGAAGTGCTTAGCTGAGGTCCAGCTGTGAAGCAAGGCAGGCTGGTGCTGTTGCCAGGTCTTGGGCCTTTTATTGATAGGTTTGGGGCTTCCTGACCGACCCAGATGCAGCTTGTTTGACAGGTTTTAGCCTGAGCAAGGACAGGTCATTCATATGCAAAAGCCGCTGCACAAAGTTGGGTGGGGTTGTAAATTGGATGGGGCAAGGTTTCAGGGAATCACCAGGGTTGAGCAAACAGAAATGGCTTCTAGTCAGTTTTGCAACTGGGAAGGTCCCAGTATGGGTACAATGACCATTCCAAGCACCTGTCTGGGTGAAAGCTGCCCCAGAGTTCCTGCTCCAGTGCCAGACAGTCCAGTTTCTCCTTCTATGTGTCTGGTCCCCCAGAGCCTTGCCCAGTACTGGAACTGCAGAGGAAGCAGGACCTCGTAAGTTCAGTTTGTGTTCCAGCCTTTTAAGAGGAGCCACTGGGTCTCCAGCAGCCTCTGTGTCACTGAGCCCCAATCTGCACTGGCTTTTACAGCCCTTAGTTCTTACTGCCCATAGGGACTTCTTTTCCCAGCTCTGGGACCCTGGGCTGGATGGCTGGTGTGGGGCTGGGACCACCTTGCTCCTCCAGGTGGCCTCCGCAGAGACAATCTCCCTCCGGATTAGAAAAGTGACACACATGGGTCTCAGACCAGCCATTCGGCACCGTGGCACCTCCTACCAGTCTCAGTGTGCTTTCTTCTTTACTTCTCTAGTCGAAGGACGTCCATTCAGCCAGCTTCCCAGTGGTTCTGGATGATGGTTGTTCTGTATTTTAGTTGTAATTTTGATGTGGTTGTGGGAGGCAGCAAGTATAGGCATTTTCCTAAGCTGCCATCTTGGTTCTCTCAAATACGATGTCCCTACTCATATAGCCTCTATACTAATCTTATCTTTTTAAATCTGCATAATAATTCTGTAGGGTAGGAGGTATTATGTTCCTATTTTCTAGATAGGTGAACCGAGACTTGAAGAACTGATTCATGTAATTATTTAAAAGTATGTGTCATGTTAATAGGAGGTTAAATTTTGTATTAATAACCTGGATATTAATGAAGGTTGTATTAAAATAATATATCATACAATTTTAATACTATTTTGTTAAATTAATTTTGTTAATAAATAGTTTATAAAATATTTAAAAACATATATGAATGATCTAATACTTATAAACATTTTTAATATTTTGAAGTGCTTAGAACAATGCCAGGCACATATGTGTTGGTTAAAAATAATGTAAAAACAAGCCCTGTCTGGCATGGCTCAGTGGTAGAACATCAGCCCATTCACCAAAGGGTCTCAGGTTTGATTCCCCTTCAGTTCTGACCTTGGTTGCAGGTTCAGGGCTGTGTGTGGAAGGCAACCAATTGATGTGTATCTCTCTCACATCAATGTTTCTCTCTCTCTCCCTCACTTCCATTCTCTCTAAAACTCAATGGGAAAAATATCCTTGGGTTAGGATTTTTTAAAAATGTAAAAGTTATAAAGTGATTTTAAAAAATACTATGCATTTTATTAGATTATATATGAGTTGACAAAGGAGACTTGCAGAGTAAAAAACAATTTTAATCTATATCTGCATAAATAGGGAAAGATTTATGTAATGATTCCCCCATTGTTTGGTTATTTGTGTTACTGCCAAAGTCTTACTTTTGCAAGGATTAATTGTTTGGTTATTTGGGTTACTGCCAATGTCTTACTTTTGTAAGGATTACTATGATAAACATTTTTCAAACATAGAGATGGTTCTGTAGTTTATTTTCTTGGGGGTATATTCACAGAATTAGGGTTATTAGTCCAAATGTTAGCATGATGTCTTTTAATATATCATCATTGCTAATCTTATCTGCTTATTTGAGCATAGGGGAAAATATAATGTCCCCACTCATAGAGCCTCTATCCTAATCTTATCTTTTTAAATCTTTATAATAATTCTGTAGGGTAGGAGGTATTATATTCCTATTTTCTAGATAGGTAAACCGAGACTTGAAGAACTGATTCATTGTACTTGATATCTAGAAGGGCATATTGCATTTCAACCGCAGGGACACCAAGCAGGAAAGAGTATCTTGTATGGTAAATTTTTTTCTTGGCTGGGGTGGGGTGCAGCCAACCTATGGTCATCTACAAGAGAGATGGAAAGGGTGTATGTCATGGTTAAAGATTGGAAAGATGCAAAGTAGGCTGGAGGGGGAATCAAGAGAGGTTGGTAGGATTAGGTTGTGTATTAATTAGTTTCCTAGGGCTGCTGTAACAAATCACCACAAACTGGGTGGCTTAAAACAACAGAAATGTATTCTCTCACCGTTGTGGAGGCTAAAAGCCTAAATCAAGGTGTCGGCAGGGACATGCTCCTCTGAAGGATCGAGGGGAGGGATCCCTCCTTGCCTCTTCTTAGTTTCTGGTGGCTGGTGGCCATCTTTGGCATTCCTTAGCTAATACACAGCACTCTCATCTTGGCCTCTGTCTTCACATGACCTTCTCTCTGAGTTTGAGTCTTGGTGTCCCAATTTCCCTCTTCCTTTTTTTAAAAAAAATATATTTTATTGATTTTTCATAGAGAGGAAAGGAGAGGGATAGATAGCTAGAAACATCGATGAAAGAGAATCATTGACCAGCTGCCTCCTGCACACTCCCTACTGGGGATGTGCCCACAACCAATGTACATGCCCTTGACCGGAATCGAACCTGGGACCTTTCAGTCCGCAGACCGACGCTCTATCCACTGAGCCAAACCGGTTTCGGCTTCCCTCTTCTTTTAAGAACATCAGTCATATTGCATTTAGGGCTTACCTTAATTCACTATGACCTCATCTTATCTTTACTACATCTTGCAAAGACCCTATTTCCAAATATGATCATATTCACAGGTTCTGAGTAAACATGAATTTTGTATGGACACTATGCATCCCAGTACACTTGAGTATCAGGAGGCTGATAGTCTGTCCCTCATACGTCCCCCTTTGTGCCATGCAGTGGTTAGCAGAGGCACCTGTCCCTTGGGCACAGCAGGCAAGGCAACATTCAGGAAGCTGATGCTACCCAGGGACAGAGAGCCTCCCCACACTGAGAAGGTCAGGGATGGGCCCACCCCCAGCTTCCTCCCCAGCCATTGCTGAAAACAGGTTTTAATAAATAGCTACCATAGCTCAGGCCATCTGAGGATCTCAAAGGAGAAGATGTGCACAGAGCCAAAAGTCACTAGTACATCATAAAAGAGAAGCACAAAATGCCAACACATGACTAATACTTACCGACAGTTAATAGCACTCGCAGAAGGTAATTTTAAGGGAAATATAATGAAAATATTCACAGGGATAAGAGAGACAATTGAATCCATGAAACAAAAAGGAAATTATTAAAAAAATTCTATATGCAGCTATTATTCAAGTAGAGGCCTTGGAAATAAAAAGCATCCAGAAGAAGGAGAAATGGCAGCATGAATACAGATGAAGAGCCACTCAGTGAGCTGGAAACAATAGCTGAGGATTCTCCCAGAATGCTGTACAAGAGGACAGGAAGTATGAAAGACACGTGTAGGAACATGGAGAACAGAACCAGAGGCTCTCGGACCTATTTATACACGTTCCAGAAGAAAATTTAAAGAAAAACACACAGAGAACTTGAAAGGGAGGGAAATTTGAAATATAAATTTGAGATCTTACTTCCTGGCATATGTCATCCATTTGGCTCAAATAAACTCTTATAAAAATTAAAATAATAACAAGAAAAGAAAAATTTCCATCATTGAAGAGAGACACAAGTATTTAGGTTGAGAACTATGAGAGAGATATCTACATTTAAATATACAAAGTAAAATTTTAGAATAGGCATTAGGAGAATTACTAAAAGCATCAAAGCTTTTAAAAAACATTTCTACAAAAATTGATATCATAATTCTTTGTTGTTGTTTTGTTGACACTATTACAGATGTCCCAGTATCAGAATTCTTAATGGAAACACATTGGAGACAAGAAAACAATAGAAATATTCTTTCAATTTTCACGAGAAAAGTGGTTACAAATCTAAAATTCTATATGCAGCTATTATTCAAGTTTGAATGTAAAATAAATACATTTATAGATACTCAAGGACTCAGAAATTTTACCACACACGAAAAGTAAATAGAGGATATAGTTACCTAGAAAAATGAAAAAGAAAGTAATTACATATAGATCCATGAAGGAATATCTTGTTAAAGAAATCAGTGAAGTTATTGTAAATCCATATAAGTTAGGGTAACTTCTGGAAGAAATAGCAGATACAAGTTCCAAATTTTAAGAAGCATAAAATAGCCCAGCCAGTGTTGCTCAGTGGTTGAGTATCGATCTATGAACCAAGTGGTCACTGGTTTGATTCCTGTCAGGCTACATGCCTGGGTTGCAGGTTTGATCCCCAGGATGGAGTATGCAAGAGGTGGCTGATCGATGATGTTTCTCTCTCATCCATGTTTCTATCTCTCTATCACTCTCCCTTCCTCTCCTAAAAATCACTAAAACATATTTTTAAAAAAGAATAAAATAGGACAAAGAAAACCCATCAACCTGACAAAAGAAAATGACAAAATACAGGATAAATAGAAAAGGCAAATTAGATGGGAGTTCAGATGTGTCAGTATCACATTGGATGTGACTGGTTTAAGTTCATGGATGACAAAGAATTCTTATACTGGATTTTAAAAAATCTAGCTATTATAAGTGACATATGTAAAATAAAATCACCTAAGAAGGTTGGAAATCAAGTGATGAAGAAAGATATTCAAAGGAAAAGTAAATAAAAGTAAACTCTGTGTGATTGTATTTAAAGTGAATTAAATAGCACTCAAGGGAGACCTAGAAGATAAATGTGCCCAGTGCAGTGCCACGCCGGGTACTGCACAGTGGTCCCCGAACGTCACTTCCCACTGAAAGGAATCGGTGTCCACTGGGGAGGAGGCTGGTTCCAAGTCTGGGCAGGAAAAGGCACAAGTTGTCCCATTAGCAGCAAGAAAGCTAGAGAACACACAGAATGTCAAAACCACATGGGAACCAGCTCACAGGGGCTCCTACTGGCTAAAGAGTGACAACTTTGCATTAATAAAAATGAGAATTGTACTGAGTTGAAAACACTTTAAATATATTTAAGTTTAGAAGTATGGGGTAATTTTTTAAAAAATCCTTTTTGGCCGCTCTCTGCAAGAAACAAGGGATAGAAAAACACATTAAACAACCCCACAGGGGAGGAATGAGCAAAAGCCAGACTGTAGGAAATTCTGCAGAACCAATGGTCCAGTTCTTTCAACAAATAAGTCCCAAGGAGAAAAGAGGGTGTGGGAGTGGGGGGTGGGGGTGGGAGTGGGTGATCTATAGATTAAAAGAGACTTAAAAGACGGGCCACTCAGTTGCAGATATGGAGCTTAATGGCTCTCAATACAAATACAATAAATACACTGCTAAAGTATTTATGAGATGTACAGGGAAATTTGAGCACTGACTGGATATTTAATGATATTATGGGAATGTTTAAAAAAGGTGTTCTTATATTTTAGAGACATACTGAAATATAGATGAAATGTGATGTCAGGGATTTGCTTCAGAATGATATTTGCTCTTAGTGGGTCATTTTTGGCTATGAGTTAGTACATGGGGAGTTATCATGCTATTTTCTGCATTTTTGATTTTTTTTTTAAAGTTAAAAGAAGACATAAAGCCTAAGAAGTTTTATGGGTGAGTACTGCTAAACTTTCCAAAATGAGAATTTCTATGTGACGTACATTATTGTAGTGTTGCAAAGCTATGCAGCTCGTTCTGTGAGACCAGCAAAGCAGTGATGCCTAAACTGAACGTCAACCTCACATGGAGCCTAGATGCGAAAGTCCTATTTAAACTTCAACAAATCAAATACAACAGGATATCCAGGGAATATATCGTGACAAAGGGTGGTTAATTACAGAAGTTCAAGCATTTAATTTTAACTTGGGAATTTTATATAATTCGCTACAATTACAGGTTATAGCATCTGATTACATCAATAAATGCTGAAAAAATAATTGATAATGTTTAATCATTGTGAATGATTGTTTTAAAACACTAAGCCACTACCTATAGAAGGGACATTCCTTATGTTAATGAAACGACATACCAAGAACCTTACAGATGATTTTAGATGTAATCCTATAAATCAAGAATAAGACATGCTTGCTTTCAGGCAGCTCTACAACATTAAACTGGGAGATCTAGTCAAAGCAATAAAACAAGAAAAATGGAAAAAGAAACCTATAAATGAGGTTGTCTTCACCCCAGTAAAAATGTCTGATTTGAAATACCTTATATGATAAATACATCTTATTATTCTATGTAATAAAGAGGGATATGCTAATTGACCGTCACGCCATCATATAGATGACAGCACCCACAGCCAATAAGGAGGAAATATACTAATTGACTCTCCCACCCTCAAAGATGGCAGCACACAGAGCCAATAAGGAGGAAATATGCTAAGTGACTGTCCCACTTTCAAAGGTGGTGGCACCCACAGTCAATAGGAGGGAATATGCTAATTGACTGCCATGCTCTCTAAGATGGCGGCACCCAGAGCCACCAGATGGCAGCACCCAGTCCCTTCAGGCTCGTTGGGGTGGCAGGTGCTGCACACCTGCCTCTGGAGTCCCCCAATCCTCTCAGTTCCCCAACCCCCGACATGCCAGGGCCAGCCTGAGGTCCAGGCAAGCCTTGGATGGTGGATGCCCAGCCTCCCAGGGACGCCAGAGGCTCAGGTAACCAGGGCTGGCGGAGGCTTGTGCTGCTGGCAGTGGCAGCAGCAGAGGTGTGATGGGGTGTAGCCTTCCCCTGACCGCTGGGTCCCCTCCTGCCCCTGAGGGCTCCTGGGCTGTGAGCGGGGCAGGCTGGGCTGAGGGACCCCCCTCCAGTGCGTGAATTGTCATGCACCAGACCTTTAGTCTCACCTAATAAGAAACCTGAGGCAGGACATCTCCAGAGTTGGTTAACTTAGTGGTTTACTGACATCATTAAAGACCCAGGTTTTTCCTATTTTTAGCTCTAAATGTACCGTCCAGGAAGTCAGGTCTGCATGTCTCTCAAGCTTGCCCCTCCCAAGGCAAGGAGATGACTCCCATGTCACCAGGCATCCTGTGTAACCTGTGACAGAAGAGATGGTTGTCTCCAGCACTGAGCAGGTGTTTCCCAGAAGCGGTGCAGGATATGCCATTACATCTTAGTGGCCAGAACTGGGTCATTGTTCATCTCCGATTAATGGACTGGAGCTCGCAGTCGGCTCAGGATGGACATTTCGTGGGAGAAAGGAGAGAAATCTTGGTGGTCAAACGACTGAGATTTTGTATTTGTTACTGCAACATAACCAAGCCTGTCCTGATCCAATTAAGAAGACCTAAAGTTAACATCTTTATCCTCCTCCTAAACAATAAATCCATCACCCTCTTTCCTGCTGGCATGCACCACACTCCTCCCTTCCCTCTGTGGTGAAATGTTTTTATCAGTTTCTTTTTAATACTTCCAATATTTCTTTATGCAGATACAAGCAAAAGAGAATATATATTATTTTACTCTTTTCTTGCATAAAATCAAAACATTATTACTATTTTGTGCACCTTTATTTTATTTCTTAAAATAGACCCTGAAGATCTTTTTATATCAATACATAAAAAGCTTCCTTTTTTTTTTTTTTTTTTTTTTTTTTTACAGTTGTACTGTGTTCTATTGTGTGAATAGAGAACAGTTCATTTGACCAGTTCCTTATTGATGGGCATGTGATGGTCTCCGATCTTTTTCTGTTGTAGCTAGTGATGCAATGATGAATTACCCTCCACTGTATATACATCATTTTGTCAATGTGCCGGGAAACATATAAAATGTCCACAAGTGAAAATGTCAGGTCAAAGGGTAAATGCATGGTAAATTGGGGAACTACTGTCAGTTGCTTTCTATTATGGTTGCTTCTTTTTCAGTCTCGCTGGCCTTGCTAACAGATGCTATTCAACTTTTGGGTTTTTCCTAATTTAATAGTTTTCTCAGCTTAATTTTATGCTGCATTTTAAAATTATGAGTTAAAGGAAATCTACATTCTTTTTATATGCATAAGGGCTATCGGTATATCTTTCTATGTGAACTTTTTGTTCTTGTACTTTGCTCATTTTTTCTTTAAAAGTATTTATCTTTATTGGTCTTTTTTGTTTGATTTATTATAATTCTCTATATGTTTGGAGAATTAGTGCTTTTTCTATGATGTAAGTTGCAAATATGTTTCCCCAGTTTGTCTTTCAACATCCTATGGCATATTTTTTCCATACACTAAAGAGTGGTTTTTTTTTTAACTTAGTCAAAATTACTACTCTTTTTGTGTGTCTTTTGTATTTTGAGTTATAATTAGCTCATAAATAACCTCACTTAGGGTTTCTTCAGATAGATTTATGGGTTTGTTTTTTAATTAAGGTTTTAAAGATATTTGCCTTTTTCCTAGTATATGATGAGAGAAATCGATTTGCCTTTATTGTCACTCTGACTTTGGGTTGCTACCTTTTCATATACTAAATTTTTTATGTATTTGGTTCTATTTCTGCACTTTGTACTCTCCTCTTTTAGTCTGTCTAATCATTATCATACTGCTTTAATTATTGGGACCTGTGAGTATATTTTAATATCTGTCTGGGATAGCTCCACTCACTGCTCTTCCTTTTCAGAATTTTTATGGTTACTCTTGCTTTCTTCTTTTTTTAAAAAAATTGATTTTAGACAAAACTTATCTAGTTCCTGAAAACAAAATCTATTGGTAATTTTAAGATGCAATTAAGTTTATAAATTGATTCAGAAAGAATGCACTGAAAGAATGTGTCATGTTGAATTTTTCTTCCAAAGAACATGGTATAATATATATTTCCATTGTTTTGTGTCACACAATAGTGTTTAAATTTTTCCTCATAAAGATGTATGTTTCTTGTTACATATATTATTAAGTAGTTTATCTATTTTTTGTTGTTTGCTATTGCAGATGTGGTCTTTATTTCCATTGTATTTTTAAACCAGTATTGTTTAATACGGAAAAGTTATTCATTGCTCTATATTAATTTTATATCCTGCAATTCACTTTATTATATTACTATTTGTAGTAATTTTTCACTTGATTCTCTTAAATATAAAATAGTATCATTTGAAAATAGTGATAATTTTACCATCTTTTTAAAAATCTTAGTCTGGCTGGTATAGCTCAGTGGTTGAGCATTGTCCCCTAGAGCAAGAGGCCCCAGGTTCGATTCCTGGTCAGGGCACATGACTCGATCCCCAGTGTGGGGTGTGCAGGAGGCAGCCAATCAATGATTCTCTCTCATCGTTGATGTTTCTCTCTCTCCCTTTTCCTTCCTCTCTGAAATCAATAAAAACATATTTTTTTTAAAATCCTCATCTGAGGACATTTGTCATTGACTTTTAAAGAGAGAAGAAGGGAGGGAGGGAGTGGGAGAGGGAGAGAGAGAAAAAATGAGAGAGAGAGAGAGAGAGAGAGAGAGAGAGAGAGAAATGGAGAGGGGAAAGGGAGGGGGAGGGAAAGAAAGAGGAGAGAGAGAGAGAGAGAGAGAGAGAGAGAGAGAGAGAGAGAGAGAGGTTGACTTGTTGTTTCACTTATTTATGCATTCACTGGTTGATTCTTGTATGTGCCCTGACTGGAGTTCAAACCCACAACCTTGGCATATCAGTAGGATGCTCTAACCAACTGAGCTACCTTGCCAGGGCCTCTTATTTTCAATTCTTATACTTTCTCTGGCCTAATTGTATTTGTTAATATCTTTAGGACAATATTAAATAGATTCCCTAACCAAACAGACACACACACACAATCATGCAGGAAAATCTAAGCAAATATTTGTCACCCGTGGGGTAGAAAAATTCTCTAATGCAGGACATCCTCACAAAAGGCTTTACTGAAAATATTGATAAATTTTATCCTCAAAATAATACCTTTCTTATTCTTATAAAATGCACTAAAATCAAAGTGAAAGACAAAACAAGAGGTTAAGATTTGCATCATATATACAGTAACAAAAAGTTAATATTAAAAATATGTTAGACAGTCAACAAGAAAAAAAGCAATTCAATAAAACATTAACAGAGGCTATAAAGACAGAAAACAAAAAGCCAATAAAGTTGTTTACAGATATCTTTTATAGTTAATCAGGGATATGCAAATCTTAACAACAATAAGACACTATTTCTTAACTCTAATGTAGACTAGAATTTTATATAGATTATATCAACATGTAGTCAAAGATACAGAAAATTGTTATTTTATATTCAGTAGTTGAGAGTTTAAATTCATATAATCTTTTGGAGAGATAGTATAGTGATATCAAAATTCTGAAACTGTATACACTTTTATGTAAGAACTAGAGGCCTGGTGCACAAAATTCGTGCATGGGAGGGGTGTGTCCCTCAGGCCAGCCTACATCTTCTCCAATCTGTCTAAATGGGCAGTTGGACATCCCTCTCACAATCCAGGACTGCTGGCTCCCAACCGCTCACCTGCCTGCCTGATTGCCCATAACCACTTCTGCCTGCCAGCCTGATCACACTCTAACCACTCTCCTGCTAGCCTGATTGACACCTAACTGCCCTCCCCTGCAGCCCTGGTCACCCTTAACTGCCCTCCCCTGTGGGCCTGGTCGCCCCCAACTGCCCTCCCTTGCTGGCCACCTGTGGCAGCCATCTTGTGCCCACATGGGGGTGGCCATCTTTTGTGTTGGAGTGAGGTCAATTTGCATATTACCTCTTTATTAGATAGGATGCTTAAACAGCATGCACTAGAAGTATAAATGGTCATATGATAAAAATATCTATAATAATAAAAATTTAAAACAAACCAACTATCAATGGTAAAATAGTTAAATAATATGTAGATTGTACATGTACATAAGGATATATGTACACTAATGTTCATTGCATCACTTTTTATAGTAGCAAATAGTCAAAACAACCTAAATGACAACCATGGGAAAATGGATAGATAAAATGTGGTCTAATCATATAATGGATTACTATGCAACAGTTAAAGTGAATACAAACGTATTTATCATGTTTATAATTTGAATTATAAAAGGAAGGTAGACACTCAGCATGCTACTACTTTTGTAAATGTTATATAGGTACATATATATTTCAGAGAGGAAGAGAGAGGGAGAAATAGAAACATCAATGATGAGAGAGAATCACCGATGATTGCCTCCTGCTCACCCCCACCCTCCCCACTGGAAATCAGCTGCCCTCACATCCCTGGTGAAAACCAAGGTCATCAGAAAGAAGACCAACAAGTTCATCCAACATCAGTCCGATAGAAATGACAAAATTAAGAGCAACTGGCGGGAACCCAGAGGCATTGACAACAGGGTGCACAGATGATTCCGGGGCCAAATCCTGATGCCCAGCACTGGTTACAGGAGCAACAAGAAAACAGAGCACATGCTGCCCAGTGGCGTTGGGAGTTCCTGGTCCACAGAGTCAAGGAGCTCGGAGTGCTGCTGATGTGCAGCAGGTCTCACCGTGCTGAGGTTGCTCACAGTGTCTCTCCTCGGAGAACTGCAAAGCCACTGTGGGGAGCGCAGCCCAGCTGGCCCTCAGAGTGCCCAGCCCCAATGCCAGGCTGCTCAGCAAAGAAAATGAGTGGACAGCATGTGTACGCATTGTATTAGGTCTAGTAATAAGTAATGACGTTTTCTAATACTTTTTTAAATCGAATTTATTTAAACAATACAACAAAATTTAATCAACAATATAGTTGCCGTTGTTTTCGACTACTTGTGCCCAATGCTCAGGAAGCATTTTAATCCCTCTGTTGTAAAATTCTTGTGATTTTGATGCAAAAAATTCGGTCAATGCATTTTTGAGGCATTCTTCATTATTAAATTTTTTTCCAAGAAGAAAGTTTTGCAAAGAACGAAACAAATGGTAATCGGAAGGGGCAATATCAGGAGAATATGCAGGTTGAGGGAGAACTTCCCATTCCAACTGGCGCAGTTTTTCAGCAGTGATTCTTGCAGTATGCGGTCGTGCGTTATCGTGGTGAAGAATTACGCCCTTCCGATTAATCAGCGCGGGTTCTTTTTCTCTTAAAGCTTGGGCTAACCTTTCCAATTGGGCACTATACACTGCACTTGTAATGGTTTGGTTAGATGGTAAAAGTTCATAATGAAGAATTCCTTTAAAATTCCACCAAACACACAACATCACTTTTTTCGCATGCAAGTCAGGTTTTGGCGTGGGCTGCGGAGCCTCATTTTTGTCCAACCATTGAGGCCGCCTTTTCAAATTAACATACAGCACCCATTCTTCATCTCCGGAAACAATTTGCTCTAAAAACGGCAAACGGTTTTGACGAGAGAGGAGCGAACTGCAAATTGTGACTCTTTGATTATGGTTGTTGTCGGTCAACTCATGAGGAACCCATTTTCCAAACTTTTGGACTTTGCCAAGTGCCCGCAATTGATTGGAAATTGTTTTTTGTGAACAATTTAAAGTTGTCGCAAGCTCTTGTTGGGTAATTTGAGGATTTTGCACCAAAAGAGCTTGAAGAGCTTCTTGATCAAAATTGGACACACTGCCTCGACCACTCTTGTCATCTAACGAAAAATTTCCCTCGCGAAATTTCTCAAACCAACGCTGGCATTTTCTGGCGCTAACTGCATCTTGACCAAGAGCACTACAGATGTTTTTTGCAGCCTCACTTGCTTTTCTTCCTAATTGGAACTCGTAAAGCATGCAGTGCCGAATATGCTCTTCATCCGCCATCTTCTTAGCCCTAGTTTTGCAACAAAAACCAAACCAAACACAAACTTTTTCAAGCAAAACTTGTTAATTGCACTTCACACGTTCTGTAGATACCATGTGTTTGAAGGTTATGTCAATACAAGTCAACGCCAAGCAAGATTTTAAACGAATGTTTAAAAACGACATTAATTATTACTAGACCCGATATTTGTGTTAATAAAACCATGAAATTCTTCCAAAGAATAAGAAAAGAAACAGATGAACAAGATTGTAACACAACCATACCAGTACTTAGGTGAGAATTAAAAGTAAATAAGTAAGTGAAACTATATTTTTTTGACATGGGAAAATCTCCATAACATATAGGTAAGTGAAAAAAGCAAGTTAAAGGACCATATGTATAATGTTATAACACTTACGTAAAACAAAACCATAAAATAAAACTGTCTTTACACACACACACATTCACACCCACATGCAAATGAATAGAGAAAGTTTTTAAAAATATAACAATGGAAAAAATATAAATGGCGATGTGGGAAAATTTTCTACATTATGTATAAAAATTTATAAATAATACATGATAAAATTTAAGACAGATAGAAACTCCAGGAAAAACAAAAAACAGTAAGAAATGAAATGTAGCTCTAACAATTACTGCTTCTGCAATGAACAGTATTTCACAGTCACAATAATGTAAAGCTTTTTGTTTTTTCCTCTTTCTCTCCCTCTACACAAGTGTGTGTATATGTGTAAGTGTAAGTACCTTAAAGTACCCCTAGACTTTTCTTTATGGAGATACATAAAAAATAAAGTTTATGGTACACAACCAGCAACAGTCGACAAATTGAGGGCACACAAATACCAAACAAAAAGATTCTTGATGTTTGCGATTCCATTGCTTCATGTTATCAGCAGTGCCTGGACCAGAACAGTCATCGGTTTGAAAACAGGCACTGACAGAAAATCATTCCTTTCTTAGATTCTTTTAAATTTTGAAAACGAGCTATATGTTAATAAACCTGACTTTGTAATCATTCAAAGTGTGTATACATTTTGGGGGGTACCCTGTATATGTGAATATATCTGTCTGTTAATTTCCACAACTATTTTGTTATTTATTATTTCATTTATTAATCCTCCGCTGAGGATATTTTCCCATTGATTTGGGGAGAGTGAAGGGAAGGAGAGACGGGAAAGAAGAGTGCTAGAGACTTCAATGTAAGAGAGATACATTGATTGGTTGTCTTCTGCAGGTGCTCCAACTAGGGCATAGATAGAACCTGCAACCCAGGTTTGATTCCTTGACCAGGAATCAAACTGTGACCTCATGGGTGACGCTCACCACTGAGCAACACTGGTTGGGCTGAATGACCTAATTTTATTTTTATTTTATTTTTTAAGATTTTATTGATTTTTTACAGAGAGGAAGAGTGAGGGACAGAGAGCTAGAAACATTGATGAGAGAGAAACATCCATCAGCCGCCACTTGCACACCCCACACTGGTGATGTGCCTGCAACCAAGGTGCATGCCCTTGACCAGAATCGAACCCGGGACCCTTCAGTTCACAGGCAGACGCTCTATCCACTGAGCCAAACCAGTTTTGGCTGAATGACCTACGTAATTTTATACAAGGGTTTCAAATAGATTGGATATCACTCAATTTCTCATCAACTCATTACTTTTGGAAAATATTTTCCCACAAAAAATGCTCCTTTATTCAATAGAAAAGTAACTACACTCTATAAATGAGTGTTCAGGACAGAATTCATGACCTGGCCAATGGAGGAAGGCTCCCTACTCAAAACATGAATAGCTTTTTGTCCACCTCACTATTTTTTCTAAAATGTTTTTATTGGTCTTTTTAGGGAGAGGTAAAAAGAGAGGGGAGGGAGAGGTAGAAACATTGATGAGAGAGAAACATCATGGATCGGCTGCCTCCTGCACATGGATTGATTCCAAAACCCAGGTATGTGCCCTAGCCAGGAATGAAACCAGTGACCTCTTAGTACATGGGTCCGTGGTCAACCACTAAGCCACACCAGGTAGTCAAGGTAATGGAGACCAAGATTACTATATCCAGCAAGGCTATCATTCAAAATAGATGGTCAAATAAAGACCTTCCCAGACAAAAATAGAGTAAACGAGATCATCACCACCAAGCCAGCATTACAAGAAATGCTAAAGGGATTGCTGTAAAGAATTGCTGCAAAGAAGAAACAGAGAAAAACCTAGCCATACAGAATTAAAATGGCTATAAATAAGTACCTCTCAATAATAACCCTAAATGTAAATGGATTAAATGCTCCAGTCAAAAGGTGTAGGGTAGCTGAATGGATACAAAACCATGACCCAACTATGTGTTGTCTACAAGAGATCCACCTCAGAACAAAAGACACTCACAGGATGAAGTTGAAGGGATGGAAAAAAATTTTTTCATGCAAATGGAAAAGAAAGAAATGCTGGAATAGCAATACTCATATCCGACAAAATAGACTTTAAAAGCATCATGCTAAGCGAAATAAGCCAGTCGGAGAAAGATAAATATCATATGACCTCACACATTTGTGGAATATAATGAACAACATAAACTGATGAACAAAAATAGAGCCAGAGGGGGAAAATATTCTAGAATATAATAGAAGTAATTCTGCCATTTGCAGATTTTTAATATTTCCTACAACTTTTGTGATATACTATGTTAGTATATTTGGTAATATTATTATAGTTAAAATCCTCTTATTCTTGAAATATTAATGTTTATTGCAGGTAACATTATCATATTTAAAATTGTTTTTCTTGAGATTAAAAGTAATAATAATAACCAAGTCAGAGACTGGACCTGCAGAATTCTCCTTCCACAATGCCTGCCATTTCACTGTGTGATTGGGCTTCTAATAGAAAATTCCAGGCATTGGTGATGTTCTTCTAGAATGATCTTTCTAGGACAGTGGTGAGGCTGGAGATGTAGATACTCTGGTCAAATATAAAACAAGTTAAAAGTATTGGACAATATCTGAGGAAGGTATGGATGTCCTGATCCCTCGAGACCTTTATGAATGGGATGGACCGAAACGTGTCCTTGGTAGTTGAGCTGTTCATCTATCTGAAGGAAGCGTGCAAAATTAGATGTGCTTTCAAGGTCCTTTTCTAGTGCTGGCTTTTTATGTGCTGAAAATGTAATAGCACAAATAGAATTTAAGCTTCCCATTTTGTTTTGCCCCCAAGATACATAAGTTTGACATAGAACATGAAAATGGTGAGTGGGTGAAACAAGCAAATTTGAATTTAAACTTGCTTTGCCTAAAAATGACAGAGCTTGTGGTTTTCCACAGCTTCCATACATCTTTGAGACCGAATTCTTCCTCCATTTATTCCTAATTGTATTCAGGAGTGGTTCTTCCCAAATAAGATTTTTAAAAATATATATTTTATTGATTTTTCACAGAGAGGAAGGGAGAGAAATAGAGAGATAGAAACATCGATCAGCTGCCTCTGCACACCCATTACTGGGGATGTGCCTGCAACAGAGGTACATGCCCTTGATTGGAATCAAACCTGGGACCTTTCAGTCCTCAGACCGACACTCTATCCACTGAGCCAAACCGGTTTCGGCATTTCTAAATTAGATTTTATTCAAGGTTGGCAGCCATAGAGGATCCAGGAAATAGTTCTGCCTGCAAAGTGCTTTTCCAAGGAAGGAGCTTGAAGAACATTCGGAAAGGTGACCTCATCAATCCCAGCTACATTTGTTCCAGAGGACGGCCACAGGTGTGTGACAATGTCATACACAGACAACGGGCTGCGAGGGAAGTTAAGTGATTTGTTAAAGGTTTACCTACAGTTTCTTAGGAACAGTTAGATGATCATTTTCTTATATTTTCATCACTGACGGTGCTTAATAGGTTTCTCTCTCAAAGTACGGAAACATCTTAAGTTTTCTAAAAAAAACATTATTTATTTTACTTTCGCAGATTCTGAGAGTAGTGCATGATTGTTGTGGAAAATTTGGAAAATGTAAGAAAGTAGGGAGATGGAAAAAGTCACTGTAACCCCACACTCTCAAAAACAATATCCTTTCTTTCTTGGAATATCTGGAATGGCTTCCGACTTCTTCATCAAGCTCTGTCTGGTAGATTGGCTCATGTGGTTCAAAATCTCCTGTGGCCGAAGCCGGTTTGGCTCAGTGATAGAGCGTCGGTCTGCGGACTGAAAGGTCCCAGGTTCGATTCCGGTCAAGGGCATGTACATTGGTTGCAGGCACATCCCCGGTAGAGGGTGTGCAAGAGGCAGCTGGTCGATGTTTCTCTCTCATCGACGTTTCTAACTATCTCTCTCGCTTCCTCCTCTCTGTGAAATATCAATAAAATATATATATTTTTAAAAAATCTCCTGTGGGACTTCTTCGTGCCAGGTAACTGGCCTCCATACTGTAGGCCACAGATACCCATTCAGGAGATTAGTATTAGGTCAAGAAAGTGAAAGAAGACATGGCTACAGAGAATTGTACAGACATACCAATACCTTGTCTCTCCTTTGCCTAAAATGGAGCAAAATTAACCAGATAAAAATAGCCCCACCCAAGGCATCTCTCGTCCTGTGAGCGCCTCTGGGTCATGGGGGAAGCTTTAAAGCGTTTCTCATTCAACCTGTGACCTAATAGTGGCCTTCTCCCTCTTTTTCTCTCCCCTCTGTTCTCTTGCCTTTTCCCCGCTCCTCCCGGCCCCTTTCTTTGCCTCTTGCAGAACATTGATTCCTGCTACGGAGACAGTGGCACATCTGCAGAGTACAGCTGTGCTCCGTGCTCGCTGAAGTTCGCAGCCAGACCGACGCGCCTCTGATGTGCCTCCACGCAAAGCTGGCTGGTGAGGACCACGAGCAGGTGCAGGACTTGAAGCTTTCAAACCTCTACTTCTTTGATCAGCACTCCCGATTTTATAAAGGATGAAGCCCATCAACCCCATTCCTACCCAGATCTGGAAAGCCTGGGTGTAGTAAGGTCTCATGGGGACCCAAACATTTATTTTTATTTTTATTTATTTATTTAATTTTTTTGGTTTGTTTGAAGCATTACAAATAGTAGTACATATGTCTCCTTTTCCCCCCCTTGACCTCCCCCCAGCCTCCCCTCCCCCCACACACATATGCCTTCACCTTCACTTTCACCTGTCTCCCCCCCAAACTCCCCCCGTGTCTTGTATCCGTTGGTTATGTTTATATGCATGCATACAAATCCTTTGGTTGATCTCTTAACCACCCCCCCCCCCACTTCCCTTGCCTTCCCACTATAGTTTGATAGTCTGTTCAATGGTTCTTAATTTCTATAACTATTTCCCCCCATTTCTTTTCTTTAAAAAATCTTGCAACTGCAGACTAGAAATAAACATATATTGTAATAACAAAAAGCGTTTGAGTCCCAATTTTAATGTCCAGCAGTTCTGAGGCCCAGTTTCAATCATCTAGGCTCAGGGCCAACGGCTCAGGCTGCCTGCAACCCACACAACTGACTGGGGAAGGTGCTGTGTCAGTAACGACTTCACCTGTAAGGATAAAAACTGTCGTGGAAGCAATAAAACTTCTGAAATCAGGGGAAGAGATCAATGGGCATGATTTTAGAGACAGCAATTCTAATAGGAACAAGGATGAGAACTGTTATGAATCCGAAGGAAATATTTTCCAGCTTTAACAAAGAGCTCTTCAGAATGACCATGTGCTGTGTCAGGCACTGAAGGTGAGACCATGGTTAAAAGCTGTCCTGCCCTTAAGAAGCTGGACAAGTCCTAACCGGTTTGGTTCAGTGGACAGAGCTTGCCTCCTCCAATCAATGATTCGGCCTTCCAATCAAGGGCATGTACCTTGGTTGCGGGCACATTCCCAGTGGGGGGTGTTCAAGAGGCAGCTGATCGATGTTTTTCTCTCATCAATTTTTCTAGCTCTCTATCCCTCTCCCTTTTACTTTAAAAAATAAAATTTAAAAAATTTAAAAAAAGCTTGACAAGACAAGAAGTGGATTGACTGTATGGCCAACAATGGCTTAAGCATAAAAGGGCATATTCTCTTCCAGAGAAGAAGTCTGGAGGAGGTAACCCAGGAATGGAGTAGAGGTTTCACAAAGTCTCTGGCCACTGGGATCCTTCTTTCTACTCCATTATCCTTACCCAGTGGCTTCCATCCTGACGGTCCCCTCATGATTCAAGGTGGCGTTCTTTCGGTCCAGTAACCCCTCTTCACCGCAGGCAGCAGGAAGGTAGGAGGAGGAAAGGAAAGAGACCCAACTTCCACCTGATTTGTCCTGAGCAGTCTTCCTGTAAGTCCCAGAAGATATTACCTTATATCTCCTTGGTCAGCCCTAGGCCCATGCCTGTACTTGACGAGGGCGGCTGGAGAAGGGGATTTCTATGGATAACTGGGCCCTGCTCCTAAAACGTGGGAGAGAAGGATACTGGTGGCCTCTTCTGCCGAAGGGAGTTAACATCCACCTGGGGGAACAGGAAAACATGGGCTTGACAAGGCAACTCACAGTCTATTGGGAAGGGCCTCACGATAGGCTGCTGCCTCTGGGAGGAGAAAGGGAAGGTGTCAGGGGTCTGGGGAAGCTTTTCGGGAGGACTAGCCCTTGAATTGCCCTTTCAGGATGAGGAGGATTCAATAGGCACCGAAGGCAGAGGAGGGCATCCCTGCGGGAGGCGCGGCCCCAGTGGAAGCCTAGAAGCTGGATGATGACAACCAGCCGTGGGCGGGAGCAGCAGTGACCGGATGTTAAGCTGGATGTGATGGGCTGTTCAGCTGGAACAGAAGGAATACTGACTTTTAAAAATTACCCAACGAGCCCAAGCGGGTTTGGCTCAGTGGATAGAGCGGCGGCCTGCGGACCGAAGGGTCCCGGGTTCGATTCTGGTCAAGGGTACATGCCCAGGTTGCAAGTTCAATCCCCAGTAGGGGGCATGCAGGAGGCAGGCAATCAATGATTCCCTGTCATCGTTGACGTCTCTATCTTTCTTTCCCTTTCCCTTCCTCTCTGGAATCAATAAAATATATATATTAAAAATAATAATAAAAATAAAAAATGCCTAAGGCAAAACCGTGACCAGGATATAAAAAGGAGAATACTGAATTTACTTCCAGAATTCAGATCACAACTCACGCCAGCAGAAATTATCAAATTATTTACTTCCATGTCTTCTCCTCATTTTGGACTGTCCAAAATAGCACAGAGTGTAATAAGTGACTATATGACAACAGAAATTAAAATAAATACATGGAATGCCTAAGACCACAGCCCAAGGCTGCTATTCATTAAATCAGAGAGGAAAAGCCCACAACCAGAGAGTCCTGGGCCTCTTTCCTAAATATTAATTGTTTATTTCATGATTCTTCCGTGCTCTAAACAGAGCGTCCACGGCCCCTTCCTAATATGCTCCCATAAAGGATTATAAACTAAAGGATTTAAACAAAGCCATCAGAAAGTAAGCAATCTTCTCTTTCTCTCCGGCCCGAAGCTTGTTTTGTCTGTTAGGGAACTTTTCTCTTCGGTGCCCAGACCTCAAGGTCAAAGGGAGGTCACCCTCTGAGGTATGGGTGCTTTCACGCTATTTGCTCATTTTTATTGCTGAGAATAACCAGCCATTTGCCCACATAACTGGGGCCTCCCCAACACGGAGACTTGAGACACTGGCAGGGGTGTTAATTCCATTCCACACACGGCAAACAAGTTCAAATCTGATTCCACATTGGACTTTGCAGCAAGAATACACACATTTCCAGTTTAACAAAGGAAGACAGAAAGGTGACATGGACGTATTCTCCTCGTTTAGTGGAATAAATCATACCAACATGATACTAAAACTGTCAAGTTGGTGGGGGGGGCGGGGGGAGAATAAAACGCCATTAATAATACAACAGCAATGCTTCTTGTTCACACGAGGAAAATTCCATTACAGCAAACAGCCCGGGGCTCTCCCATTGCTCTTGCTCTAGATCCGTGGGATGTTTTATGCAGAGGGCATCTCTGGCCATGGTCGTTTGGATTTGAAGATGAGGCCTAGGCGATTTTTCAGAGTGAACCAGCAGGCGGAGGTTGCACCCAGGCCAGGTGTGAGGGACCTCCTTTGGTGCTGCACCCTTCAGAAGGGAGACCCTTCACGTGGCCACACCGCTGGGTGAGTGGCATACAGGCCAGAATTCAGATCCCTCACTGCACAACCTTGTGCAGAAGCCTCAGTTGCCATGCTTGTTTATGTTTTTTAAATATATTTTATTGATTTTTTACAGAGAGGAAGAGAGAGGGATAGAGAGCCAAGAAACATCGATGAGACAGAAACATGGATCAGCTGCCTCCTGCACACAGCCTACTGGGGATGTGCCCGCAACCAAGGTACATGCCCTTGACCGGAATCAAACCCGGGACCTTTCAGTCCACAGGCCGATGCTCACGGAGCCAAAGCGGTCAGGGCTCACGCTTGTCCTTGGAAGGCCTGTGTGTAAGCTGACTCTGAAGGACAGGCCTCACTACCTGCAGCCTTTTTAGTGAGAAGATCCTCTTTGATGGAATTTCCCATTTAAGGATCTGAACAAATGTTTCCCCCCAGTTTTGGAAACTCTTTGGATTCATCCTACAAGGGTTTTGTGGGTCTCCTTCCCTCAAAAAAGCAATGCCATGCTCATGGTGCATCTGGCAAGATATGGGCCAAGGTCGGTCAGAGGCCTTGCCTGTACAACTGGAATTCTCAATGGGCATGTGACCTCCAAGGGTACTGCCTTGGCTTGGCTTCCCCTAAAAGCAGATATTTAGATAAAAATTTGGATATAGTACTAACTGATTTGACTTAGTGATTAGATCGTTGGCCTGCGGACTCAAGGGTCCCATGTTCGATTCCAGTCAAGGGCATGTATCTTGGTTGTGGGCACATCCCCAGTAGGGAATGTGCAGGAGGCAGCTGATTGATGTTTCTCTCTCGTCGATGTTTCTAACTCTCTATTCCTTTCCCTTCCTCTCTGTAAAAAATAAGTAAAATGTATTTTTTTTTAAAAAAGAATTTAAATATAAATGGTTTGTTTTGGAGGTGGTCCTAGGAAGCACAGTTAGGGCTTGAGGAATTGAGACAAGGAAAGGGGAAATGTCTGAAAGGAATTCATCAATGGGCAGGCTCCTCCTGTGGGCAGCTGCGGCCTAATCCCACTGGGGACCCCCTGAAAGACTGTAATCCACACCTTCGCACTGTCCCACTGAAGGTAAGGACACGGAAGTATTTGTTCACAAACGACCACCCTGATTGAGGATTGATCCGGGAGTGTGGGCTGATGTGGTGCTGGGGCCAGAGCAGGCTCAGAGCCAGAAGAAGCAGGTGCTTGGGACACGACGTGGTCGGTGAGCCCAGGAACCTCCACCAAAGCTGCAGGCGGCCTCCGAGTGGGCAGAGCATCTGGGGCCTGACAGCACCTCCCCCAGCGGCCCTTCCTCACGGCAGATCCCGCGAGGGCCTCTGGCAGCTGCTGTCCACTTAGGTATGTTGAGGCAGAGAAAGTTTGAGAGTCATTTGTACACTGAGAGGCCCCTTAGACCTCACTCATGTCTTTCTCCCCTTAATTCTCTACACCAAGCATGTCAAACCCAAAGGCTAACACGGGCCAAATAAACAAGGTTTAAGTGTATGTGGGCCTCAAAAAGACAAAAGCTTCAATTTTCATAGAAATGTAGGTTTAATTCGATGAGACATGCTGAATACAAAGGGCTGAAATACATGCCTAGGTTGTGGGTTCAATCCCCGGTTAGGGTATGTATGGAAGATAACTGATTGATGTTCCTCTCTCACATCCATGCTCCTTTCTCTCTCTCTCTCTCTCTCTCTCTCTCTCTCTCTCTCTCTCTCTCTCTCTCTCTCTCCTCTCTCTTTCTTCCTTTTCTCCCTCTCTCCTTCTATCCCTTCCCCTCTCTAAAATCAATAAGCATGTCCTCAGGAGAGGATTAAAACAAGAAAGAAACTATTATTAGTTCACTGGTACTCAATAAATATTTTGTAATGTCCTTTTTCTGTACTACGATGAAATTCATAGGTAATATGATCATTCCTACACTGAAAATTAAAAAAAACTAATGATAGCCGAAACTGGTTTGGCTCAATGGATAGAGCGTCGGCTTGGGGACTGAAGGGTCCCGGGTTCGATTCCGGTCAAAGGCATGTACCTTGGTTGCGGGCATATCCCCAGTAGGGGGTGTGCAAGAGGCAGCTGATCGATGACTCTCTCTCATCGATGTTTCTAACTATCTCTCTCCCTCCCTTCCTCTCTGTACAAAATCAATAAAATATATTTAAAAAAAAACCAAAAAACTAATAATACCCAAATGCAAAGGAGAAATAAAACAAGATCCATTTATCATAAAACTACATAAAATGCACAGAGTGACTGTCACAGAAAACACAGTGGATCTGTCAGAGGCCTCACCTAGCTGTAGAGCCACTGATGGTGAGAACTTCAGCTGCAGACCAGTGTGTGGCTTGTACTGGTGACTTCGATACCAAGGTCGGTATTGGTGAGTGTAAGGTTTTTCTTTAAACATGTTGGTAGTTGAAATCTTCCCTCTGTGATGTTCACATCCCTGGGATAATGCGTGTGGATGAGCCTACGACAGAGCCTTTTGCGATGACATAAAAACGGAGTTAGGTGCTCGGCGTGGGCCTTCTGAGCAGGCTTTCCCCTCAGTAAACGCCCAGCAGGACTCCGGACGGGTGTGTGCGCAGCCATGGCGTTCTTTGTTGAGCAGGATTGTCCCCTGCACGGGAGGAAGACCCCGGTCCCAACCCACTGATGCCAGTAATGCCAGTAATGCCATCCCCTACTCTGTGATCGTGAAACTCCCCCCACATTTCCAAAGCACACCGAGGGGGAAGCCCGTCTCTCAGGGACAAGCCTTGGGTTCACTGGTCTTAAGTCAAAAAGGCCTGGAAAACCCGAGACCAGGAAAATCTTCACTCCTCAGGGAAGATTTTACTGCAACTGGCACTTCTGCTGGGCCTCTCCCGGCTCAGACACCAGCTCCGGGGCGGGAACAGAGCCCCCTGACAGGCGTCCAGTCCAGGAAGGACCTGGAAGGAGGTAAACAGTACCTCTAGCATCTCACGTCATCTCTCCCCTTCTCCGCAGGGCTGTTTCCGCTTTCTCCTCCCTCTCGGGCTTTCTCTCTATGAAAACTCTCTTTTTAGAAGTGGAGAAGATTGCAGGCGTTTATATCTTTTTAAAAAAGATATATTTTATTAATTTTTTTACAGAGAAGAAAGGAGAGGGATAGAGAGTTAGAAACGTCGATGAGAGTCTTGACTGGAATTGAAACCCGGGACCCTCAAGTCCTTAGGCCGATGCTTCATCCACTGAGCCAAACCGATTTCAGCGGCATTTATATCTCGGTGTGAGTATGTGTTCATTGGATATCTCTCAAACCCAAATGGCTTCTGAGCATGGAAAAAGATGTGCAACCTCACTAGAAATGAAGCGAGTGAAAAATGTGTAACAGCAATGAGATACTATCTCATACTCCTCACGTTGGCAAAAACCTAAAGGTTCACCAATACTAAACACTGGAAACAAGGTGGAGAAACTGGCATAACCACTTTGGGGAGTAGTTTGTCTTTTTTTTTAAAAAATATATTTTATTAATTTTTTACAGAGAGGAAGGGAGAGAGATAGAGAGTTAGAAACATCGATGAGAGAGAGTCATCGATCAGCTGCCTCCTGCACACCCCCGACTGGGGATGTGCCCACAACCAAGGTTCATGCCCTTTATCGGAATCGAACCCGGGACCCTTGAGTCCGCAGGCCGACGCTCTATCCACTGAGCCAAACCGGTTTTGGCTAGTTTGCCTTTTAATCGTGCAGATTGGGAATGCTCGTATTCCTACATCCTAGGAAATCTACCCCTAGGTGTGAACCATAGAGAGTCTCTATCTGGCTGCCCCAGACGTTGTATATGTTTGTGGCAGCATTACCTTTAATAGTGAAAGATGAAGTCAAGTGGAGCCATTTAAGTATCATTAATAGATGACCAGATTCATACATCATCATGCGTTCATGCAAGGGAATATTATGCAGCAATTACAATGATGAATCACAGCTCCGTGTCTGCACAATGATAAATTCTAAAACAATACAGAAGAGCTAATTGCAGGGTATGTAGAATGTGACACCATTTCAGTAGTTTTAAAACCTGCAAAACCATACCATATATTGTTTATAGATACATGAATACGCAGTAAAAGCATGAAACATGTACAGGAATGATTAATGAGACTTTATGATCGTAGTTATTTCTGGAGAAAAAGAAATAGATTTAGGAAGGGATGCACAAAAAGACCTCAGTGGCGTAGGCACCGTTTTTGTTCTCTAAAAAAACCTGAAGGAAATGTGACAAACTGCTAATCTGCTCCAGATAGTGCTGGATATATGGGCCATGCATTATGTCTTTAACTTATTTCTGTGGGAAATGTACCATAATAAAAATAATTTTAAAAATTGATGCATCTCACCCTCGCTGGTTTGGCTCAGTGGATAGAGAGGGGGCCTGTGGACCAAAGGGTCCTGGGTTCGATTCGGTTGCAGGCTCCTCCCCTGCTCTGGTCCTGGTGGGGTATTGTGCAGGAGGCCACCAATCGAAGTCTTCCTCTCACATTGATGTTTCTCTCTGTCTTTCCCTCTCTCTTCTACTCTCCCTAAAAATCAATAGAAAAATATCCTCAGGTGAGGAGGAGTAACAATAATAATAAGATGCATCTCTAAAGAGTATTTGTATTTTTGATTTAACGAATTCTTTTCAACCTTCTAGGCATCGGGTGCTGAGACAGAGAACTCACAGAGAACAAGAGACAGTACCGTTTCAGACAGCGATGCTTAGACCTTCCTGCACCTGGAGGGCTTCTTAGAGCACAGACTGCTGGGCCCGCCCCGGAGTTTCTGATTGGGCAGGACTAGGATGGGGCCTGAGAACGGGCATTGCCCAGGTGAGGCTGATGCTGCTGGTTCAGGGACCACACTTCTGTGGGAGGACAGCCGTCATTCCTGCTGTAAGGATGCTAAGAACCGGCAGGAGGACTGTTTTCTGGATGCCATGCTAGGCCCAGCCTCGGAAAGCACGCTTACACTGCATGCCCTGGGCCACAAAGAACACAGCATCTTCCTGACTGCTCAAGAAATTAACGTCATCCTTCCACCCCTTCCCACTTGGCGTTGTGTATATTTCAATTCATTCCATTAAAATCTTAGCTCCCTTGGAGCAAACACAAATGCTGTTTGGTGTATACCCTATACAAAATGTTAATACTAGTTACTTTAAAAAATATATATTATTGATTTTTTTTTACAGAGAGGAAGAGAGAGGGATAGAGAGTTAGAAACATCGATGAGAGAATCATCGATTCTTGCACACCCCCTACTGGGGGCGTACCCGCAAACAAGGTACATGCCCTTGATCGGAATCGAACCTGGGACCTTTCAGTCCGAAGGCCAACGCTCTATTCACTGAGCCAAACTGGTTTCGGCAATAGCAGTTACTTTTGAATAGTGAAATTGTGACTAATTTAAAAATGTTTTAGCTTGCCTGCATTATGTAACATTTCCATATCAAACATTTCCCTTATGCACAAGTATGAATGACATAGTAAGGGCATTATAGTAAAACTAGAGGTCTCGTGCACGAAAATTTGTGCGAGAGCAGGCCCTCCTTCCCCCGGCTGCCAGCACCAGCTTCCTTCCTCCAGCCAGGACCGGGGCTTCCCTCCTCCAGCCGCCAGCAGGCACCCGGGACCCGGCTGGCTTCCCTCCTGCCCCGCTTCATCAGGAAGGACGTCCAGAAGATATCTGGCCTAATTAGCATATTACCCTTTTATTATTATTATACGTAAACTAGGGGCCCAGGGCACAAATTCATGCACCTTGAAAGAAACTGTGGGCCGCAAGGCTGCAGTGGGCACAGGGGGGGGTCTCAGCCCATTCTCTGTGCCCCCACCCGGCCCCTCACACTGCGGCCCCTGGACCCTGTCTGCTGGCAGCCCTGTTCCTGCTCCTGCTGCTCCCGTCACTGATGGTGCTGGCCCTGCTCGCACCCACTGACTGCGCCAAGCGATTGGGGCAGGTGCTTGCAGCGGTGCGAGCAGCAGCTGCTGCTGCCTATTGCCCCTCAGGAGCAGGGGGAGGTGGAGAAGTCCTCAGGGGCGATCAGGGCCAGCAGCCTCCACTCACACCCAATGATGGTGCCAAATAATTGGGACCGGCACTGGCAGCGGGTGCGAGCATGTGCGAGAACAAAGAATTTTCAGTAACCACTAGAGGCTCGCCTGGATGACAGCAACTGGCACCCCACCTTCATCTGGCACCCCCGCTCACCTGCTCCGCCATCCCACCGTGGTCAGTGCCTGCCATGTTCCGCACATGTCCCCGGTGGTCAGCACACATCTTAGCGACCGGTTGTTCAGTTGTTCCGGTTATTCCACCGTTCGGCCTATTTACACATTAGCCTTTAATTATATAGGCTGGTGGTGCTCAGTGTTTGGAGTGTTGTGGTTAGAGTGGTTAGAGGGTTGTGGGTTAGAGTCCCAATCAAGGGCATGTATCTGGTTTGCAGGTTTGATCCCCAGCCCTGGTCGGGGCCCATGCAGGAGGCAACCAATTAATGTATCTCTCTTACATGTGTCTCTCTCTCTCTCTCTCTCTCTCTCTCTCTCTCTCTCTCTCTCTCTCTCTCCCTTCTCCTTCTCTCCCTCCCACTCTCTCTAAAAAATAATAGAAAAAAATATCCTCGGGTGAGGATTAACAACAAGGGATATACATATCAAATTACGTTATATTCTTTGATGAGGGCGGGGACGCTAAGAAGTAATGCAAATACTTGCCTTTAAGAAGATAATGATCTTGTCCATAAGAGGGAACATGCATTGGGAGAATATTTGTTAACAAGACACAGAATTCAGGAAATCGTGTTCATTGAGACATAAGTGTACAGTGGACAACTACTTTGGGAAGACAGGATGGCTGAGCTGAGAGGCCCTGGAAGGGGCACGCGGCCTGGCTTGGCATGATAAACCAGCTGGGCATCTGCAGGGCCCAGGCAGAGGCGAGAGAGGATGCCAGCACATCCCCACCGGCCTCCAGCACGGCGGCTGCTCAGTGAACAGCGCTGAGGAAGCCACGTGGAGTGCTGGGCGGTTATTTAATTCACAGAGAAACTTCACTCGGGCCCACGTACATGTTCAGCACAATAGTGGTCTATACCCCTCTCAGACGGCACAGGAGACGCCAGGATAGAAACCAAACTTAATTTCCCTGTGGGTCTACAGCAGGTCACGTATGGGAGGCGAGGCTGCCGTGTTCCTCTTTTGCACAGTGTCTGCATTGCTGACCTCATCCCTCAGTGCATCGTGATGTACAAAGAAAGGCCCCCGGACTGCTCGCACTCCTGGTGTGCTCTCCGCTTTCACCCTAAACATTGGGCTGTTCTCTGCGGACTATCGGTCTCCTCGTTTCTCGGTTCAAAAACATCCTCACCCTGAGAGAGCATCTCCTCACTTCTTGACGTTTGGATTGTTAACGTTTTTCTCCATTTTAAAAGTACTGGGGAGAAAGAAAAAAGAAAGCTAGCCTGGAAGGACAGGAAACATTTTGAAAAAATACTCCCAGGCTAGTACTTGGGTGATTTCTCTTTCTTTTAGCAGATTAAAAAATGACTGCGCAGCAGAGGTGAATGTACAGGGAAAAACACCTCCATGCTGTGTGACGGAGTGACGCCCTCTCCTCTCAGCAGACTTGTTATTGTTGCTCAGCACAGGTCTGAGAGGCTAACGAAGTCAAAGCTTCCCGACCCTCACTGCGAGAGCTCTTTCCAAAGTCCTGCCCCCTAATTTTTTTATCTGTAACTGTGTTTTCTTTTTTTTTAAAAGAGGCTCCAGTCATGTGGTTATAGGCTCTGGAGCCTCCTTTGGCTCTCCCAACCGTAGAGTTGCATCCAGTTGTTTGGCTCCATAAAACATGGACATGCCTGGCTAGTGTGGCTCAGCGGTTGAGCGTCGACCTATGAACCAGGAGGTCATGATTCAATCCCCCGTCAGGGCACATGATCCAGGTTGTGGGCTCGATCCCTAGTGTGGGGTGTGCAGGAGGCCACCCGTCAAGGATTCTCTCTCATCATGGATGTTTCTATCTCTCTCTTTCTCCCTTCCTCTCTGAAATCAATAAAAAACATATTTTTAAAAAGCAAAATCAAACAAACAAACATGGACACAACCCTACTGTTGGGAGGGGCCAATGGAGGGTTAGTGAGCACATTGTTGCCATTGCTCCTGCACACAGGACTGGGCCGCCAGAGAGCTTTGGGGCTGTGGCTGCCATGCTCAGGCTCAGAGCATCGCTCTCTCCCTGGACAAGCCTTTGTGGACTTGGCAGAAGCAGCTCAGTAGCTGTGAATAACATGTAAGACTTTTTTGCTTTCTTCTTCTTCTTCTTCTTTTTTTTTTTTTTAATATATATTTTATTGATTTTTTACAGAGAGGAAGGGAGAAGAATAGAGAGTCAGAAACTTCGATGAGAGAGAAACATCGACCAGCTGCCTCCTGCACACCCCCTACCGGGGATGTACCCGCAACCAATGTACATGCCCTTGACTGGAATCGAATCTGGGACCTTTCAGTCAGCAGGCCAACACTCTATCCACTGATCCAAGCCTGTTTCGGTGACTTTTTTGCTTTCTTTCTCACCAACTGCTCTTTCTGAAGAAAAATGGCCCAATGAGTACAATTCCTTTTCAGCAGCTCATGAATGTTCACTTCCTGTTTCCTTCACCAGCAATCCAGAATTGAGCAAACAATCCTATCTAAGAAAGAGGGAATATGCTCCTTGACCATCATGCCCACACAAAGATGATGACACCCACAGCCAATAAGGAGGGAATATGCTAATTGACTGTCATGCCCTCAAATATGGCGGCACCCACCACCACAAGATGGCAGCACCCAGTCCCTTCAACTCTGCATGTCTACTTCTGGAGTCCCCCAGTCCCCTCAGCCACCCAGACACCCAGGGCCAGCCTGAGGTACAGATGGCAGCTGCCCAGCTGTTCAGGGCCGCCAGAGGCTCAGGTAACCAGGGCTGGCTGAGGCTTGCACTGCTGCAGTGGCAGGAGCAGAGCTGCGATGGGGGTGTGATCTTACCCTGATCGCAGGGTTGCCTTCCGCCCCTGTGGGCTCCCAGACTGTGAGAGGGGGAAGGCCAGGCTGAGGAATCCCCCCCCCCCCCCCGCCCCGCCGCTCCAGTGCATGAATTTTATATAAGAGAGCTCTGTCTCAGGTGCTCTCTGTGACCGACCTTGAGGAATTTCAGTTCCCAAGCCTCCAGAGGTGTTTTGAAAGGATCACCTCGCTCTTCCTCTCTGCCTTCCAGATCCCATCAGTCCCTCAGTACAGCCCGGTGCCTTCCTCTGGTAACTGCCTTCCCAAAGCTCTCCAGTCCAGAGGGAAATCTCCCTCCCCCAAACCCAGCACCTAAGGTATGTCCATTGCTGATGCTACCAGGAGTTTATACACCGTTCCTAGAACATGTGATCTTGAGAACATGATGACTTTCCCGAGCCTAGAGTTCCCCAATAACAATCCGTGCCCCACACCAATACGTGTTAATTTTATAATTAAAATATTTTATGACGGCAGTAATAAGTCCTACTGATATCACAGAGTTGGCATGAAGCTGAACTAAGATAACATGTGTGTAAACATTTGTACAAATGTAAGGTACAGGCAGAGGTGATATTCCAAATATTTGATGACCAGTAGGCACTGGCCTTGGCCCATCAGAATGGTATTTAACCACAGCTCTGGAATAGGGTCCAGTAGATTCCCTGCTGGGGCGGACGTTAACTCTTCAGTTGCTGGATTAAAGGAAGGTTTGAGGTTTCCCAAAGAAGCTGAGTAATGGGGGCCTAGAGACTCAGCTATCAAAGATATTTTAGTATTTTAGCAAGTATTTGAACTTACGTATCAGTGCAATTGCTTTAAAAAGCCATACTCGTTCAAAAGCAATAGAGTTCAACATGGACTTTATGTACCTATTCAGTATTTGTTTTTCCAAAAACTAGGCTCAATCCTCTCTTACACTGTCCTGGTTTGTAATGATATTGCCGAGCTCTGTTCAACTTGGAAAGCCTACTAATGAGCCCTCATTTTTGAGGCATCCTGTTTTCGCTCTTAGAAATATCTGAGATACAGCCGAAGCTGGTTTGGCTCAGTGGTAGAGCGTCGGTCTGCGGACTGAAAGGTCCCAGGTTCGATTCCGGTCAAGGGCATGTACCTTGGTTGTGGGCACATCCCCGGTAGGGGGTGTGCAAGAGGCAGCTGGTCGATGTTTCTCTCTCATTGACGTTTCTAGCTCTCTATCTCTCTCCCTTTCTCTCTGTTAAAAATAAATAAAATATATTTAAAAAAAAAACGAAAAAAGAAAGAATCGAGATACAATCCAACATTAATCAGCAGACAAAGAACCTGGAAAATCACAACCAATAAAGGAAAAGACAATCAACAGACACAAACCCCAAGAAGACATAAATGTAATTACGAGACCAAGACTTCCAAACAGCCATTATAACCATGCTCAAAGAAGTACAGATTGCCAAAGCCGGTTTGGCTCAGTGGTAGAGCGTCGATCTGTGGACTGAAAGGTCCCAGGTTCGATTCCGGTCAAGGGCATGTACATTGGTTGCAGGCGCATCCCCGGTAGGGGGTGTGCAAGAGGCAGCTGGTCGATATTTCTCTCTCATCGACATTTCGAGCTCTCTATCTCTCTCCCTTCCTCTCTGTAAAAAATCAATAAAATATATATATTTTTTTAAAAAGAAGTACAGATGAACACCCTAGAAACAAATGGAAATATAGAAAGTCTCAGTGAAAAGAGAAGATATAAAGAATTGAATGGAAAAGATATTTTAATAGAAAAATACCATAACCAAAATAAAAAAATTAATCAGATGAGCTCAGATGAAGAATGGAGATGACAGAAAAGAGTCTATGAACTTAAAGGTTGATCAATAGAAATGATTCAGTCTTAATAATAGAGAGAAAGAAGATTTTAAAAAATGAACATACACAAAGTAAATTTTAAAAAATGAACACACCCTCAGGGACCCATGAAACCACACCTAAAGTTCTAACCTTTGGATCATCAAATATTTAGATAATCCAAAAGAAATGAGGAAAGAGAAAAGGGGGGGGGGGGAACCCCAGAGAGCAAATAGTGAAAAAGTAAATATAAGTCCAAATATACCAAAAAGTGACTTGGAAGGCCCATAGTTAAATGCATCAGTTAAAAGACAAGAACCATCAGAATTGTTTTCTTTAAAAAAGGGAAAAAAAATCCAATCCTGGCCAGGTTGGAGTGTCATTCTGTGCACCAAAAGGTTGAGGGTTCGACACCTGGTCAGTAGAAATGGCTATATTAATAAGACAATGTAGACTTTAAAGCAAGAGAAATTAATAAACACAATGAGGGACCTTACATGATGATAAGTGGGTTAATAGCTGGTGGGTTAACTCATCAAGAAGATCTAATAATCCTAATTTGTATGCACCAAACCACTAAGCATCAAGATATGTGAAGCAAAAGCAAAGACAAATTCACAATTGTAGTTGGAGATTTTAATGTTCTTCTCTCATTAATAAACTAGGGGCCCAGTGCATGAATTTGTACACCTTGAAAGGAATTGTGGGCCACGAGGCTATGGGGGACATAGGGGTGGGTCTTGGCCCATCATCTGAACCCCCTCCCAGACCCTCTACCATGGACCCTGGCCCCCTCTCTGCTGGCAACCCCACTCCCACCATCGCCGCTCCCATGCACTGACAGTGCCACCCTGCTCCCAACCGCTGGTGGTGCAGAACGATTGGCCCCAATCGTTCTGCACCAGGTGCAGTTGGTGTAAGCAGGGCTGGTGCTGTCAGTGGCTGCTACCCTGATTGCCCCTCAGGAGCAGGGGGAGGTGGAGAAGCTCTTGGGGTGATCAAAGCTGGCAGCCATCACTTGCACCTGCTAATGGAGCCAAGTGATTGGGTCAGGTGCCAGGCACTGGCAGCAGGTGTGAGCGGTAGGCAGAATCACGGCATGCAAGAGCAAAGAATTTTCAGTAACCACCAGAGGTTCACCCCGATGACAGCAACTGGCACCCTGCCTTGGTCTAGCACTCCCCCTCACCTGCTCCAACATCCCATGTTTGGCATGCACCCCCTGGTGATCAGCACATGTCATAGCGACTGGTTGTTCGGTTGTTCCGCTGTTCAGTCTATTTGCATATTAAGGTTTTATATACATAGACAGACAGACAGAAAATCAGCAAGGATATAGAAGACCTGAACAACACCATCAAACAACTGGGTTAACAGACATTTGTAAAGTATCCCACACAATAATAGCAGAATACACATTCTTTTCAAACACACATGGAACCTTCATCAGGACAGTCCACATCCTGAGACATAAAACAAATTTAAAAAAATTGGAACAATCTAAAGTGTGTTCTCTGAATAAAATGGAATAGAAATAGAAGTCAATAATGGAAAGATAATTGGTAAATCTCCACACCCTGGGAAATTAAGCACACATCTAAATAATCTAGGGGTCGAAGAGAAAAATCTCAAAGGATAATAAAAACATTTTTGACTGAACAAAATGAAAGCACAACTCATATGTCACCTGTACTTTAATGCAATTGGGCACATAAAAATTTGGGGGATGAGGTAAGAACAGTGCTTAAAGGGAAATTTACAACATCAAAATGCTTTTATTTGAAAAGAAGAAAGTTCTCAAATCAACAAACAAAACTTCCTTAAGAAACGAAGCAGAGCAGAATAACTCAGTGTAAGCAGAAGGAAGGAAATAAAAAGCAGATTTTAATGACATTGAAAAAACAAACAAAAAAAATAGAGAAAATCGATGAAATCAATAGCTGGTTCTATGACTTGATAATTAATGAAATTAATAAACCATAGCCATCCTGACAGATTTTTAAAAAGACACAAATTACCAATATCAGTAATGGAAGAGGTTTTTCACTACCAACCCCACAGATATTAAAAATAAATACTATTTAACAACTCTACACACACAAATTCAGTAACTCAGATGAAATGAATCAATTCCTCAAAAGTCACAGACTCCTAAAACTCACCTAATAAGAAATAGGTAACATACAATATATACTAAAGAAATTAAATCCATAAGTAAAAACCTTAAAAACAAAACAAACCAAATAATTCTAGGCCCAGAGGTTTTCACTGACGAATTCTATTAAACTTTTAAAGAACAAATAGCACTAATTCTACACAAGGTCTTCCAGAAAATAGAGAAAATGGACCATTTCACAATTATTTCATGAGTCTACTAGAGGCCCAGCACACAAAATTGTGTACGGGATGGTCCCTAGGCCTGGCCTGCGATCAGGGCCATCTTTCCTGGCTGCCCACAGCTGGACTCCCCCCCACCCCCCACCAGCCACCCCGGTTTCCTGTTTGCCATCGGGTGATCGGAGCCTGTGGTCAGGGGGGAGGAACTGAGAGGTCGGCCATTTCACCTGCTCGCTGGCCCCTCCCTCCCACCCCAGTTCCCCATTCGCCATTGGAGCCTGCTGGCCTGGGAAAAGAACCAAGAGGTGGTCAGTGTGCCTCATAGTGACTGGTTGAGCCGGTGTTCTGGTCATTCTGCCGGTTAGGGTCAATTTGCATATTACCCTTTTATTATATAGGAGAGAGGCCCAGTGCATGGGTGGGGGCCGGCAGGCCTGTCCTGATGGGTGCCCCAGATTGGGGTGGTGGTCCCCACTGGGGGGCAGGGCAGGGCTGGCACTGGCAAAGGGCCATGGATAGTTTGCAGGCCAGCCACGCCCCCAATTGGGATGGGGGTCCCTTGGGGGAATGGGGCCAAATGGGCAAGGGCCCACAGTCTGGTCTCTGGTCATTCTGGTCATTCCGCTTTTTCAGTTGCTGGGCTTTTATTATATAGGATTGATACCAAGCTAGGCTATGACAGTACAAGAAAGAAAACCAGTATATGAAAATACTCATCAAAATATTAGGAAATTGAATCCAGCAATATATAAATAGAATAATACTCTATGGCCAAATAGGGTTTGGAATGCAAGGCTGGTTCCAAATTTAAAAACCAATCAATGTGATTCACCATATTAAAAAAAAAAAAAAAAAAAACTAGCCGGGACTGGTTTGGCTCAGTGGATAGAGCGTCGGCTTGGGGACTGAAGGGACCCGGGTTCGATTCCGGTCAAGGGCATGTGCCTTGGTTGCGGGCACATCCCCAGTGGGGGGTGTGCAGGAGGCAGCTGGTCGATGTTTCTCTCTCACCGACATTACTAACTCTCTGTCCCTCTCAATTCCTTTCTGTGTAAAATCAATAAAATATATTTTTTAAAAAAATTAAAGAGGAAAAAATGACAAGAGCATATTAAACAATGAAAAGAAAAAAAGCATATGAAAACGTCCAGCATCCATTCATGATATAAATAAATAAATAAATAAATAAATAAATAAATAACAACTTCCAGCAATCTAGAAACAGATGGAATTTCCTTAATTTGATAAGGACATCTACAAAATACCTATAGCTAACATCATGCTTAAAGTGAAACACTAAATGCTTTCCTCTAAGATAGGGAACAAAGCAAGGAGGTCCTCTCTCAGCATTCCTATTCGATGTGGCACACGAAGTCCTAGTCAGAGCAATAGGCAGAGAGAGAAAGTAAACGGCATGCAGATTAGAAAGAAAGAATACTGTGCCTCTAGCCAGTTTGGCTCAGTGGATAGAGCATCGAACTGCAGACTGAAGGGTCCCAGGTTTGATTCCATTCAAGAGCACATGCCTGGGTTTCGGGCTCGATCCCCAGTGGAGTGCTTGCAGGAGGCAGCCAATCAATGATTCCCTCCCATCATTGATGTTTCTATCTCTTTCTCCCTCTCCCTTCCTCTCTGAAATCAATAAAAAAAATTTTTTTTTTTTTTTTAAAAAGAAAAGAATAGTGTGCCTATTTTCAGGTGACATTTTCTATAGAGAAAACTCAAGGAAGCTACAAAAAACCATGTTCTAAATTAAAGAGTTTAGCACAGCCACAGAATATAAAGTCAATGGACAAAAATATCATCATATTCCTTTATGCCTAGAGTAAACAATTTGGAAACCAAATTTAAAAAAATCATTACATTTTAAAAAAATAGAAATAGTTAGGCACACATTAACAAAACATATAGGATCTATATGCTGAAAACTATAAACACTGAGGAAAGAAATAAAAATATACAAATAAATGGAGACACAGCATGTTCATAGATTATAAGAATCAATTTAGTTAGACATGTGCATTTTCTCCAAATAAATCTATAGATTTAATACAATCACAATAAAAATTTTAATATAATTTTTGCTTATATAGGTAAGCTAATTCTAAAATTTATTTGGAAAGGCAAAGAGAACAGAATAGCCAAAACAATTTTGAAAATGAAGGATAAAGGTGGCGGAATCAGTCTAATTATTTATTACTTTTAAAATATATATATGTATTGATTTCAAAGAGGAAGGGAGAAGGAGAGAGAATAGAAACATCAATGATGAGAGAGGATCATTGGTTGACTGCCTCCTACATGCCCCCTACATGCCCCCTACTGGGGATCCAGCTCTCAACCCAGGCTCTAACTGAATCAAACCTGGGATCCTTCAGTCCACAGGCCGACACTCTACTGAGCCAAACAGGCTATGGACAATTTTTAAGACTTACTATAATCAGGACAGAATAGTATTAGTGGAGAACAGAAGTATAGCTCAATGGAGCAGAATAGACTGTCCAGCAATTGATTTTCAAAATGTGGATTGCTAACAAAGGTGCAAAGGCAATTCAAAGAAGAAAGGATAGTCTTTTCAACATACAGTGTTAGAACAGTGACCATCCATATGCAAGAGGTCATAGAAAATAACCTCAATATAGAAAATCTCAGTTTCACACTTTATATAAAAATTAAATAAAAAGCTCTCACTGCGAAAACCAGTTTGGCTCAGTGGATAGAGCATCGGCCTGGGGACTGAAGGGTCCCAAGTTCAATTCCGGTCAAGGGCATGTACATTGGTTGCGGACACATCCCCGGTGGGGGTGTGTGCAAGAGGCAGCTAATCTATGTTTCTTTCTCATCGATGTTTTTAACTCTCTCCCTCTCTTCCTCTCTGTAAAAAAATCAATAAAATATATTAAAAAAAGAAAAGAAAGAAAGCTCTCACTGATTTGATTCAGTGAATAGTGTCAGCCTACGGGCCAAATAAACAAGGTTTAAGTTTATGTGGGCCACAAAAAAAACAAAAGCTTCAATTTTCATAGAAATGTAGGTTTATTTCGATAGAGACATGATGAATACAAAGGGCTACAATAAAAAGTAATCGTTAACATAAAATCCTATCTAATAAAAGAGTAATATGCAGATTGACCATCACTCCAACACACAAGATGGCTGCCCCCATGTGGATAAAAGATGGCCAGCAGGGGAGGGCAGTTGGGAGGCACCAAGCCTACAAGGGAGGGTAGTTGGAGGCCATCAACCGTGCAGGGGCGGGGGGAGGGGGGGTCAGTTAGGGGTGAGCAGGCCGGCAGAGAAGGGAAGTTGGGGATAAACAGGCAGGCAGGGGAGCAGTTAGACATCAATGAGGCTGGCATGGGAGTGGTTAGGGGGTGACCAGGCTGGCAGGCAGAAGCGGTTAGGGGCAATTAGGAAGGCAGGCAGGTGAGCAGTTGGGAGCCAGCAGTCCTGGATTGTGATAGGGATGTCCAACTGCCCATTTAGACCCGATCCTGGTGGTTGACCATCTCTTGAGGGATCCCAGATTGGAGAGGGTGCAGGATGGACTGAGGGACACCCCTCCCCCCAACCCCCTGCACGAATTTTGTGCACCGAGCCTCTAATAATAGAATATTTTAATAAAAATTAATATTTTTCTTGAACATTAACTTATCAGACACTGAATAACTTCACAAATTAATAAGTGTAATGCAAATAAACCTATTTTTCTTGTTCTCTGAAAGCAAAATATTTCCTGTTGCACACACCAAACAAGTCAGTTCAAGACTAATGACATGGCAATCGGCTGCTAAAATATTCACTGCTAGTATTAGTGGAGAAAAATGGTGTGCCCGCTCATAAGGCACATAAGGGAATTAATGCAACACGATTATAGTAATCAGCCATTAGCAAACATTGTAGTTCATTATTAATAACTAGAGGCCTGGTGCACAGGATTTGTGCACTGGTGGGGGGCATGGCCTACAGGGATCGGCCCGCTGTGAGAGTGCCACTCATCCTGGTCAGCTGAGCAGCTGTGGACCTGCCCTCTGAGTGGCTGCTCCCTGGTCTGGCATTGTACATGGATCTGGAGCACTCTCCTCCCCAGGGTACCTGGTCGGGGCCGGGTCCAGAGACAATAGCACTGAGAGGCGGCAGCCACGAACCTGCCTCCCAGCTTCCAGGGTCAGCTCTGTGAGGGACATGCTGCACAGCCAGCAGGAGTCTGAAGGAGGTGGCAGGGAGTGAGGAGGAGCTGGGGTGCCAAGGTGACGATTGCCGCCTGGGTTCCTGCCGGAGGGCCTGAGGTTCACAGTGAGAGCAGCCGCTCATCCCAGTGAGCCAAATAGCACTCCCATTATGGGAGTGCACTGACCATCTGCATTGAGCGTCTGCTCTTGGTGGTCAGAATGTATCATAGCAACTGGTCAACAGGTCGTTCTGGTCGTACTGCCATTCGGTAGCTGGGCTTTTATTATATAGGACTAGAGGCACAAAATTTGTGCAAGAGTAGGCCTTCCTTGCCGAAACTGGGTTGGCTCAGTGGATAGAGCGTCGGCCTGCAGACTGAAAGGTCCCGGGTTCGATTCCGGTCAAGGGCATATACCTTGGTTGCAGGCACATTCCCAGTAGGGGGTGTGCAAGAGGCAGCTGATCGATGACTCTCCCTCATCGATGTTTCTGACTCTCTGTCCCTCTCTCTTCCTCTCTATAAAAAATCAATAATATATATATATATATATATATATATATATATATATATATATATAAAATTGATTTTTATAGATATATATTTAAAATATATATATTTTATATATATTTTATATATATATAAAATATAGATATATATTTTAAATATATATATTTAAAAAAATTTTTAAAAAAAGAGTAGGCCTTCCTTCCCCTGGCTGCCAGCACCAGCTTCCGTCTGGCACCCGGGACCTGGGCTTCCCTCGCAGCCCTGACTTCGTCTGGAAGGACATCCAGTCTAATTAGCATATTAAGCTTTTATTATTATAGATTATGTATAACAGGATATGGTAAACATTAAGTTATGAAATTTTTATTAAAATGTTTCTTACATACCGTTACATTGGCTGGGCTGCAAATATTTGTTGTGGGCTGCACGCAGCCCGTGGGCCACGAGTTTGGCATGCTTGGACTAAACGGTCCTTGATTCAATTCAGGTCAAAGGCACATGCACTGGTTGCCAGCTTGATCCCCAGTAGGGGGTGTGCAAGAGGCAGCTGATCAATGATTCCCATCATTGATGTTTCTATCTCTTTCTCCCTCTTCCTTTCTCTCTGAAATCAATAAAAATGTATTTTAAAAATGTTAAATAAGAAGTGGAACATAGCCTTGGGGGAGTGGGATGGAAGGATTGAGAAAAAAGAGAGAAAGCTCATGGACAACAGTGTGGGGATTGCAGGGGTGGAGGGGGGTGGGTAGAGGTGGTAGAGGGCATAGAAGAATAAAAGGTAATGGAAAACATTAAATTAAAAAATGGATCTTTGATTAAAAATAAAATAAAAAATGAACTTTTAGAAGAAAATATAGTCCCAATGTTCATGTTCTGGGATTAGGGAAAGTTCTCTTAGGCTTGGATACCAAAAGCACAACCCATATGAGAAAAAAATGATAAATTGGACATTATTATTGATAAAATGAAAACCTTTTTGCCTTCTCAAAGATACTAAGAGAATGAAAAGCTACAGACTAGAAGAAAGTATTTTCAAATCACATACCTAATAAAGGCCTTGTATCTAGAGAAACTCAATAGTAGGAAAACAGACAACCCAATAAAAAATGAGGAAAACATTGTGTAAAAACAAAGATACTTATCATGATAAGAAACAATGACTAATAACTTTTATTTGTTTATTTCCAATGCTTTTTAAGTATATAGTGCTTCCTTTATAGTAATTTACATGACTGTAAACAAGAACAAAAGAAATTGAGCTTTAACATTTAATTCTGATTGACATTATGGGAAAAGTATAAGCTGAATATTTTATTCTCTTTTGTTTAATCCAAATGATCAGTTCCCAGAAAGCTCTCCTTGACCCCCAAGTCTCATTTCGGGGTTCCTCCTGGTGCTTTGCCAGGTTCCTGTGCCTGATTATCACAGCACCTTCCTTATCTGACAGTATTAACCTGTCTGTGTCTTAAGGATAGCTTTTACTTAATTCCTAAATCCTAGTTAGTGCCACATAATAACTGCTCAGTGTGTTTGTTGAACAATTAAAGATTTTTAAAGATTAAATTAAAATTATTGATAAAATAATTACATGACAACAGAAAACAATAAATGTGATGCTTTCAGAATTGTGCCTGATACATAGCAAATACTCAATAAATGTTAGTTCATTCATTCAACAAATAGATATCTACTATGGAAAGCACTATTATAGGTGATAGGATATTGTAAGTTACAAGCATTTTAGGTTATAACTGTTAGAGCGATGAACGGTATAGACCAACATTTCTGTCTTCATGAAACTTACATTTTTATAGGGGAGACAGACAATAAGTAAAATAAATATGTAGGTGGATGGTTTTCTTTGTTTTTTAATATATATATATTTTATTTTAGAGAGGAATGGAGCAGGAGAGAGAGAGAGAGAGAGAGAGAGAGAGAGAGAGAGAGAGAGAGAGAGAGAGAGAGAGAGACATCAATGATGAGAGAGAACCATTGATCCGCTTCCTCTTGCACACCCCAGGATCGAACCCACAACCAGAGCATGTTCCCTGGCCGGGAATTGAACCATAACCTCCTGGTTCATAGATCCACACTCAACCACTGAGCCATGCCAGCCAGGCTAGATTTTTTTTTTTTTTTAAGGTGAGGGGGAAAACACTTAAATGTTTAGACACTTCATCAAAGTGGGTTCCTAATTTACATTAGGAAAATGCAAATTAAAACCATGATAAGACATTACTGCACATCAATTAAAATGAAAACAAGAGCATGATAGTACCTACTAATGGCACAGTTGGAACTCTCATTGCTGGTGGAAATATAAAATAATACTAGGGAAAATATGCCGAAGCCACTTTGGCTCAGTGGTAGAGCGCTGGTCTGCGGACTGAAAGGTCCCAGGTTCAATTCCGGTCAAGGGCATGTACACTGGTTGCAGGCACATCCCCAGTAGGGGGTGTGCAAGAGGCAGTTGGTCGATGTTTCTCTCTCATCGACGTTTCTAGCTCTCTATCTATCTCCCTTCCTCTCTGTAAAAAAATCAATAAAAATATATTTAAAAATAAATAAATAAATAAATAAAATAGTACTTGGGAAAATAACTCATCTGTTTCTTATAAAGTTAAACATGACCCGCTCCTAAGTATTTATTTTAGAGAAACAAATCTTTTGTTTTCCCCAAAACCTGCACATGAATGTTTGTATCAGCTTTATTTGTTTATTTTATTTTATTATTTTTTTAATAAATCTTTATTGTTCAGATTATTGATATTACAAATGTTCCTCTTTCCGCCCCCCCCCCCATTACTACCCTCCACCAGGTTCCCAGCCCACCTTCTGCCCTTTCCCCACCCCTCATTGTCCTCATCCATAGGTGCACAGTTTATGTTCAGTCTCTTCCCGCACCACCCTCTCCCCTTTTCCCCAAGAATCGTCAGATCATTCCCCTTCCATACCTCTGATTCTATTATATTCAACAGTTAATATTGTTCCTCAGATTTTTTAATTCCCTTGGATTTTAGTTTCACTTGTTGATAGTTACGTATTTGTTGATCTTAATTTTTATCTTTATCTTTTACTCTTCCTAAAGAACTCCTTTCAGCAATTTATATAATTCTGGTTTGGCAGTGATGAACTTCTTTAGCTTTTTTTTTTTTTTTTTTTTTTTTTTTATCTGTGAAGCTCTTTATCTGGCCTTCGATTCTGAGTGATAGCTTTGCTGGGTAGAGTATTTTTGGCTTTAGTATTTTTTGCTATTCATCACCTTGAATATTTCTTGCCATTCCTGTCTGGCCTGCATGGTTTCTGTTGAGAAATCAGCTGACAATCGTATGGGTGCTCCTTTATAGGTAACTACCTGCTTTGCTCTTGCTGCTTTTAATATTCTCTCTTTGTCTTTTGCTCTTGGAATTTTAATTATGATGTGTCTTGGTGTGGCTCTTTGGATTCCTTTTGTTTGGGGTTCTGTGTGCTTCCTGGACTTGTAAGTCTATTTCTTTCCCCAGGTGGGGGAAGTTTTCTGTCACTATTTCTTCCAGTATTCTTTTGGAATCTTGCTCTCTCTCATCTTCTGGGACCCCCATAATTCTGATGTTGGTTCGTTTGAAATTGTCCCAGAGGTTTCTTACACTGTCTTAAACTTTCTGGATTCTCTTATCTTCTTGCTTCTGCGGAGGGGTGTCCTCTGGCTCTTTGTGTTCCAAATCTTTGACTTGATTCTTGCGATCTTCTATTCTGTTTTTAGGACTCTGTATAATATTTTTTATTTCAGACAATGTATTCTTTATTTCTAGTTGATTCCTTTTCATATCCTCATAGGTCTCATTTATTTTATCGGCCTTTTCTAGGAAATTCTTGAAAAGCCTTATAAGCATGGTTTTGAACTCTATATCCAGTCACTTCTTGTCCTCCATTTCTTTTGTTTGTGATCTGTTTCCTTGTCTCGGCATTTTCACAGCTTCTCTGAGTTGGTAGGGTGGCTTTGTGTGCTAAGGTGTCCTATATGGTTCAGTGAGTCAGCCTCCCAGTTACCTGAGGTGGACAGTCTTGGTGTAGCCCTTTGTGGGCTGTGTGTGCAGTCTTGTTGTTAAGCCTTGCTTGTTGTTGGTATCACTGGGAAGCGTTGATTTCCAAGCCAACTAGCTATGAGGATCAGAAGTGTCTCAGCTAGGAGGGTTTCTGTATTCCTCTTGGATGGGGTGGAGTCTCGGGGTGGCACAGATAAGCTTGGTGAATCCCGCAGGATTTGTTGCAGGCACGTGCACCTCTTTGGTATAGGTGCAGACAAGCTTTGGATTCCTTTCTGTCCCTCCCTAGGAGAGTCCTATTCGCAGCGAACGAGAAAGCTAGCCACTGGAAGGGCTTCTGTGCTCGCTTGGATGGGGTGGAGTCTCAGGGTGGTGCAGACAAACTTTGGTCAGCCCCTCCTTATGAGGGTCTGGTTTCCTAATCCCGCAGTAATGGCCGCTGGCTTCACACACCTCTGAGAGATCTCTGCCCACTGCCTGACAGTCTGGCCTCTCCCTGTCTGGGGCCGTCTATCAGCGCAATAGGGTAGTTCTGTTTTCCTCCCGAACAAGAAAGCCAGCTGCGCATTAGCTGTCCGCCCTCTCCGCGCTCAGGGAGTGAGCCATAGCGAACTCATCCCGCCCTCTCTGCACTCCGCAAGCAAGCCAGCAGCGAACTCTGCGGCCCCCTTTTCACGCGCGCAGTTCTCCGCACCTTCACAGTTCCTGAGGGTCAGCGCGCCTTCTCTCTCCTTCCCAGATGGCAGAGCCTCCTCTTATCCATCCGTCCGGTGCTTCAGGGTGATGTTTCCCCTGTTTTCCAGTTCTAAATTCAAATTTGTTGTGGTAGGCTGCATTCAGGTGTCTACCCTATGCCACCATCTTGGTTTCTCCTGTATGGGCTTTATTTGTAACTAGAGGCCCAGTGCATGAAATTCGTGCATGTGGGTAGGGAGATGTTCCTCAGCCCAGCCTGCACCCTCTTTAATCTGGGATCCCTCTCACAATCAGGACTGCTGGCTCCCTACCACTCACCTGCCTGCCTGCCTGCTTGCCCCTAACCGCTTCTGCCTGCCAGCCTGATCACCCCCTAACCACTCCCCTGCCAGCCTGATCAACATCTAACTGCTCCCCCACCAGACCAAATATCACAACTGCCTGTACCTGCAGCCTGGTCTCCCTCAACTGCCCTCCCCTTCAGGCTTTGTCACTCCCACCTGCCCTCCCCTGCCAGCCCAGTCACCTCTAACTGCCCTTCCCTATCAACCTGGTCACCCTAACTGCTCTCCCCTGTGGGCCTGGTTGCCCTTAACTGCTCTCCCTTGCTGGACTGGTCCCATGCAACTGCCCTCCCCTTCTGCCATCTTATGGCCATCTTATGTCCACATGGGGGCAGCCATCTTGTGTGTTGGAGTGATGGTCAATTTGCATATTATCTCTTTATTATATGGAATTATTATATAGGATCATTGCCAAACAGTGGAGACAACTTGAATGTCCTTCGATGGGTGAAGAGATAAGGTCAGTACATTTCTACTATTTAGTATTAAAATACTATTTAGCAATAAATACTCTTGCTAGTATAATATGAATACTATTTAGCAGTAAAAGGAATGAACTATTATTACATGCAGAAACATGAATGCATCTCAAAGGCATTGTGTGGAGTGAAAGTAGCATCTCAAAAGATTATATACTGTATGATTTCATTTAGATGACATTCAGGAAAAAGGCAAAGTAGAGAATGATGGAGAGCAGACCAGTGGTTGCTAGGGGTTGGGGATGAGGGTGGGGGAGGGGAGAACGTGATTTAAAGGGATAGCACAAGGGATTTGGGGGTGGATGAAAGAAATTGCCTGCATCCTGATTGTGATAATGTTTACACAGAATTGTACACACATGTGCACACACGCACACACACGCTCACACATACACACCTCAATTTTTTATTATGTTAATTTTACTAATTTTCTTTTTTTCCATTATATGTTAATTTAAAAAAGAAATCCTATTCCTACGCAGGGCCTCTGGCTTCATCTGAGAGATATAGTTTACCAAAATTTTGTGTTCCCTGCTCAATTCCAAAGTAGAAGACAAATACTCTTAAGTCAAATAAATAGATAAAATTTTTTAAAACCATCAAGAAAAAACAAACCCAAAACACACCTTATAAATGTAGGCTCAATAGCAGTGTCAGAGTTGATTTACTTGGTAAGTATTATTCAATACAACTAGACAATCATGTTTCAAATGACGAGAGCAATAGGCTGAATTGAAGAAAACTAGGTCAGGGTGCTTTCTGGTGTGAAATTCTTACCATGCAGAGGCCTATTGTATTGTTTTTGTCCGTTGACTTAATTTCATTTTCTATTTCAGACTGCATTTACTGAGAAGCACTCTGGGGCTATTTTTTTTTTTTTAAATACACATATAAGGGTTCCCAGTGATCTGTATTTTCTTTTTGCCCGTATTACTTTTATACACTAATAACTTAAATAAATTATAAGAACTCAAGTCAATTGCTAACTAGGAGTATCTTCCCACATGAAAACTTTTTGAAATTTTTACTTTATAGGCAGAATGGGCTACGTTACTGTAGGTCTGAAACAAGTGATTGTAAACAAGTGCTTCTCAAAGGATTCCGTGTGAGTTCCCTCAAGATTAAATGTAAACAATGTGTTAGTTCCTCAAAAAATTAAATCCAGAATTATCTTATGACCCAATAATTCCACTCCTATGTGTATACCCAAAAGAACTGAAACCACGTACGCAAATAAGGACACACGCACTCACGTTCACAGCACCGTTACTCACAAGTGCCAAAAGATGGGGACCACTGAAATGTCCATCAACCGATGAACGGATAAAGAAAATGTTGTAGATCCGTACAACGGGATATCGTCCAGCATGAAAAGGAATGAAGGACTGACACATGCTACACCATGGATGAGCCTCAGAAACATTATGCTGCCCGGCCTGTGTGTGGCTCAGTTGGCTGAACATTGTCCCATGCACAGGGAGGTCACTGGTTCAATTCCCATGTGTTCAATTCCAGGGCACATGTCTGGGGTTACAGGCTCATTCCCTAGTGGGAAGCATGCAGGAGGCAGCCAATCCATGTTTCTCCCTCATTAATGTTTCTCTCTCTCTCTCTCTCTCTCTCTCTCTCTCTCTCTCTCTCTCTCTCTCTCTCTCTCTCTTCTCTCCCTTCCTCTCTCTGAAATCAATAAAAACAATTAAAGCGTGCGCATGCGTGGGCGCACACACACACACACACACACACACACACACACACACGCTAAGTGAAAGAAGCCAGAAAGAAAAGGTCACTTATGCGATTCCATTTATATAAAACTAGAGGCTTGTTGCATGAAGAAATTTGTGCAATAGGCCTTCCTTTCCTTGGCTTCCAGCACCGGTTTTTCTCCGGCACCTGGGATCCAGGCCTTTGCTCGGCCAGAGTCTGCCATCTTCATCTTCACTGCAGACTCTGGAGTCTGCAGTCTTGTCTTTGCTGTGGCACTCCGCTCCTGTAGATCCCTTTGCCCCCACACCGCCTCCCCCACCCCCTGCCCGCCTCCCTCTCATAGCAGGCCTTCTAATTTGCAAATTCATTCTGATTGGCTGTGGGCAAATTAAATTGACCAAAGGTATGGTCAATTTTCATGTTTGTCTATTATTAGGCAAGATATCCAGAATAGGTAATAAATCTAAAGTCAGAAAACAGATTGGTGATTGCCAGGAGCTGGAGGGAGGGGAGAATGGGAAGTGACTGCTTAATGGGTATGGGGCTTCCCTTTGAGGAGATAAAAGAAGTGATGGCTATACACCATTGCAAATATATTAAATGTCACTGAATTGCACACTTGAAATTAATTAATCTTGTGTTCTGTGACTTTTACGGGTGAAGTGTATATCCCTGAAATTTTATTCCCATTTGTAGCAAAATGTTTGGTTTTCAAGGAGATTATAAAGGATTAATTTTGTTTAGCCTGTATCTGAGTGGAACGCAAATTAATCAGGAACATGTGCTTCCTGAAAGTCATCTGAAAACAGTAGTCTTTCCTTGTCCAAGAGGAATATCCCAAGACCCGCAGTGGATGTCTGAGGCTGCAGACAGAACCGAACCCTATAGATACTGTGTTTTTTTCCTATACATATCTATGATAACTTTTAATTTTTAAATTAGGTACAGTAAGAGATTCACAATAACTAATCATAAAATAGAACAATAATAACACTATACTATAATAAAATTATGAGAATGAGACATTATTAAGTAAAACAAGAATTACTTCAACACAAGCACATTGATACTGCAATAGTCAATCTGATAACCCAGATGGCTCCTAAGTGACTAAGGGGTGGATGGCATCTACGCTAAGGTGACCAGACATCCCGTTTTTGGCGGGACAGTCCCCCAAAAGTGGGACGTCTGGTCACCTTAATCTATGCCTGGATACTTTGGACAAAGGGATGATTCATACCCTCAGTGGGATGGAGCAGCATGGCACCAGGTTTCATCACACGACTCCCAGCTGCGCACAATTTAAAACTTATGAAACATTCATTTCTGGAACTTTCCATTTAGTATTTTTGGACCTTAATCGGTCACCGGCATTTTGAAAATGCTGAAAGTGAAATCGTGGGTAAAGGTGGGAAGGAGGCCACTCTAATCTAAACTGTCCTGTGGAATGGAGAAGTTGGGATGGTTACACATCATCCTAATACACTCCCTCTGACAGAGCTTTCTAATGCTCATACAAATATTTAATTATACCCAATGGTATCTACAAATATTTAATTATCCCAGAATCCCATGTTGGAATATATCCTGTTCCGCTGCTATTGCCCTAGTGGCCCTTGCCATTCTGTCACAGGCACTTGTGGTTGTGATGTGGGCCTAAGAGTGAGAGGAAAGTAAAGGTGAAGGGAAATTGGGTGTTGTTTGCAAAATTTGTCTTTGGGACCTGGAATGATTTTAATCTTTTGAAATCCGAGGCTCTCTCTTTGCTAACGATGGCTCTTTTACATACCCACGTCTCTTTTCATGGACATTCTTAGGTCTTCTTGTTTTTCCTTTGAAAGTGTATACGTACCTATGCATGATGCATACCAAATGGTCATCCTTTCATCATTGAAAAGTCCTTTACTGAAATCCATTGTTCGTGATATTTCTATTTTATTTATTCTTAACTCTGATCCTGAAAATTTCAAGTCCAAGTCCTGAGCTGGGTATTCTCTGCCCTTTGCAGGCTCACTCTTACCCTCCCCACTGCTCCCTCTGCCCTAGCAGGCCGGCCTCGGTTGATATCGTCAGCGGGCTCCCAGACCCTCTGGCTTCCTACGTGGTTCAGTCAGTGGGAGGCACATGCAGACGAGAGAGAAGTTGGGGTGTCTGTCACCTGCCTCCCACTCTACAGGCTGCGGGCTGACTATGGCTGTGCTCTTTTACAGAAGGCCACCACTTCTGTGTGTGACCTCCTCCTCCAGCTATAGCCATAGCCACAGCTTCAGCAACAGCTCTCTCTCCGTCCCAGTTATTTCTCCTCCTTGCCCTTTCTGACTTAGCAGTGGCAGAGGCTCCACACTGATTTTAGTCCTTGGGTGCTATCCCATCTGTCATTGGCATACTAGAGGCCCGGTGCATAAAATTCATGCACTGGGGAGGGGGGTCCCTCAGCCCAGCCTGTACTCTCTCCAACTGGGGACCCCTTGAGGAATGTCCAACCACCTGTTTACAGGCAGTTGGACATCCCTCTCACAAACCAGTACTGCTGGCTCTCAACTGCCCTCCCCTGCAAGCCTGGTACCCCCCCAAGTGCCCCCCCCCCATGACCTGGTCTCCCCAAACTGCCCTCCCCTGAAGGCCTGGCCCCCCTCTAACTGCCCTCCCCCGCAGTCCTGGTCTCCCCCAACTGCCCTCCTCTGCTGGCCTGGTCACCCCTAACTTCCCACAACTGCCCTCCCCTGCAGGCCATCTTGTGTCCACATGGGGGCAGCCATCTTTGACCACATGGGGGAGGTCATCTTGTGTCTTGGTGTGATGGTCAATTTGCATATTACTCTTTTATTAGATAGGATAACACTGAACACAGGACTGATGACATCATTTGAGGGGCCCAGCAAAAAATGAAAATGCAGGAACCTTTATTCAAAAACTACTAATAATTTCAAGATGGCGACCACAAGGAATTACTAGTAAACTAAGTGGAGGATGTTTCTAAGTGTGGGATCCTGTGTGGGATCGAGGCTGTACGCCCACGAAGGCCCCTGTTTGCACACTATTGTATACATTCCTCAGTTGCCTATGAAGTGTGCCACCTGTTTGCAGCCAGGATTCTTCCTAATACACAGTCTCATGGGTTCTCTCTCACACCTAAAAGAAAAGTTGTGGACCCATGGAGGTTGCTAGAAAAGTAGCCATTATCTACACTTACATTTAAACCCTGTGCAGTTGAAAACTTAATAGATCTTCATCTACAGTAGGAAATTCACTTAATGAATTTCCTCACCCTCAGAGCTAACAAAGCCACTCATTTGAGACAATCGTGGGCCACCATAGCTCTCGAGCACCACCCACCCTGTACTAATACCATAGCAAGGGGGGTGCAGGAATTTGTAGCAGTGATTTCAACCAATTAGTTGCTTTTGATTTTGGGTATTATATACAAGACCTACCATATATTCTAGCTCACTTGTTTCTTGGAAATATGACTTAAACTGAGAACCTTCTCATAGCCTGAAACCTATTTTCTCTCTCTCTGGCTAGAAACTTGCTGGAGATACTGATCGCTCAGTATTGCTAAAGAAACACCAGTTGGGCCTCCTGTCTTGAGTAAGGTCTGCTCTCTCAACAGACGCGGGGGCTGAGGCTGAGGAGGCTACGAAAAGGATGCTGTCTTGCTGGTTTTAAAATGGGAGTCCCAGAAGCCCTTCTGGGCCACTGTGTGTTGCTTCCATGGCTCTGGTTGCTATGGTGTCAAGGATGGCAAGGAAACTAGAGTTTGAGAAACACCCACAACCAGACTCATTGCTTGAGCTTGCCATGGACTCACTTGCTTTTGTCCACCGAGCCTTCAGCAGCTGCATTAGGCACATCCGCGCTCATTCCTGAAGCACACGCTGGATTTGTTCCATCCTCATGGTCCCGGTCGCCTGTCCGAGCCTTCATTCTGCAGCCTTGGAAAGGGCAGGAAGCACGGGTGATAGTTTCTTTCCCCGTCTAGGTCTGTAGTTTTTCCAGCTTTTAAGAAGCTCTCTTGAAGAGTTATCTTGAGCATAAAGGGAAGTATTATACAGAAGTGCTCACTTCTTTGAAGAGTTTCCGAATATATTGCCTTATCTTTTCTCTGAAGTGCACATTTTCTCTTAAAGAGGACAAACTTTCGTTTCATGTCAGGGTCATACATAAAAATAATTCCCCGCTGTGTAAATCCAATTACTTTTAGAACAATACATGAATAAAGGTTTTTTTGCAGGCCTAAAACTTTCATTTGGTAATGAATTGGCTGCATTTTCTACACTTTAAAAAATAATTTTGAAAAAATTATATTGATTGATTTTTTTTGTTTGTTTTTAGAGAGAAAGAGGAAGGGAGAGAGAAAAAAACACCAATTTTTTGATCCACTTCTTCATGCATTCATTGGTTGATCAAACCCATGATCTTGGTGTATTGGGATGGTGCTCTAACAGACTGAGCACCCAGCCAGGGCATGAATCAGCTACATTTTCATTTCCATTTGGCACTGATCTGTCCTTGAGACAGATCAGTGTGGCCTCAGATATAATCCTTCGCTTGTGAAAGCCAACATCATTTCTTAGACTTCCGGTCTGGCCAGCTGGAGGAGGCCAGAGAAGTCTTACACCAAAATGACTAACGAGAGAACTCAAAGCTTTACTTCTGCACTGGGTGAGAGAACCCGTGAGCAAAATTGAGAATTCCGCCCAGTGCATCTGATCCCTAATCCTTGCAATCTTGAAGTGACTCTGGGCTCCCTAATTCATGTACTTGAAGTGTGAAGTACATTTTCGGGGAAATTCTGTCCCTCAATTTTCATTTGCTTATTCCTGTCACCCAGTACTCCTGCCATTTACCTTCCTGCACATTGTCCTTTGTGTGCTTGGATGGGTCTTTAACAATTACCTGTCCACCTTGGCTTCCCCCCCCCCCCCCCCCCCAGCCCATGCTGGTTTACCTGCCAGACCCAGGTGCTGCCCTGAGTGTCTCACAGGAACAAAATTGCCGTTTTTGCATGCCTACTTATAAGCTAATACTGTATTTCTTTTTAAAAAATATATTTCTTATTGTTGATAATATTATGGATGTCTCCCATTTTACCCCCCTTTACACCTCTCCTCCCAGCCCCTATCCACCCTCCCAGGTCTTCACTAACCCATTGCCCGTCCATGGGCTATGCATATAGGCATGTAAGTCCTTTGGTTTATCTCCTCTTGTCCCCTAACCCCACATCAGGGGTCCTCAAACTTTTTAAAGTGGGGGCCAGATCACGGTCCCTCAGAGAGCTGGAGGGCCGGACTATATGAACTACTAATTCCTACTGTAACACCTCGGCTGCGCTCACTGCCCAAAAAACCTGGCGGGCCGGATCAGACTCCTCTGCGGGCCGCATGTGGCCCGCGGGCCGTAGTTTGAAGACCCCTGCCCCACATGCTAGTACTATATTTCAATAATGTACATTAAACCTTTCATAATCCTATCTAATAAAAACTAATATGCAAATTAACCATCACTCTGCTATACCCACAAGCCATAGCCATTCAGGAACGAGTATGCAAACTAATCCAACCAAGATAGCTGCAGCCACAGAGTGAGCAAGGAGGCTTGGGTTTCCCCAGTAATGGAGGAAGCCAAGCTTTCCACACACCATGGCCAGCCTAGGCATTCACTCAAAGCTACAAAGTTTCAATTATAGAAGATAAATAAATCCCAACAAAAATGGTTGCGACCATGGAGCGAACAGGAGGCTTGGCTCTGCTCAAGGCTACAAAATTTTAATTATAGAAGATAAATAAATCCCAGATACCAGGGCTCCACTTGGGTCACTGGGATGCATGGCTGACCTGCAAACCACCAGGGGCCCCTTGCCTAGGCCACCCCACACCCCAATAGAACCCCCATCCTGATCCGGGACCCCTTCAGGGCAAAACAGCTGGCCCCACCCATGCACCAGGCCTTTATTCTATATAAAAGAGTAATGTGCAAATTGAGTGTCACTCCAACACACAAGATGACTGCCCCCATGTGGGTAGAAGATGGCCACCACAAGATGACCAACAGGGGAGGGCAGTTAGGGGTGACCAGGCTGGCAGAGGAGGGAAGTTGGGGGTGACCAGGCCTGCAGGGAAGGTCAGTTTTTGTGGGGGACCCAGGCCTGCCGGGGAGAACAGTTGGGGAGGGACCAGGCCTGCAGGGGCGGGTAGTTAGGGGCAAACAGACTGTCAGGGGAGCAGTTAGGCATCAATCAGGCTAGCAGGGGAGTTGTTAGGGGGTGATCATGCTGGTAGGCAGAAGCAGTTAGGGGCAATCAGGAAGGCAGGCAGGCGAGCAGTTGGGAGCCAGCAGTCCTGGATTGTGAGAGGGATGTCCGACTGCCCATTTAGGCCCGAGCCCACCAGGATCGGGCCTAAATGGGCAGTCAGACATCCCTCAAGGGTCCCAGATTAGAGAGGATGCAGGCTGTGCTGAGGACACCTCCTCCTGCCACCCCCTAGGCACAGATTTTGTGCACCAAGACTCTAGTTATTAATAACAATTTATAACAATTAAGTAAACCTGATAATGAAAATTTTAATACCTTTTATATAATTATTTTATTTTTAATATTTTTCAAATTTATTTGAAACATTTCAAACATTCAATAGAAGTATGGAGGACAGAATAATGAATAGCTTCAATAATGACCCATACTTTGCTAATCTTGTTTTATTTATCTCATAGTTTTTTGGTGGAGAGGGATGAAGTATTTGAAAATAAATCCCAGACATACTTTCACCCACATTGTTTTCATTGTGTATCTCTAACAGACAAGAACTGGAGGAAAACATAACCACAATGCCATTACCACATCCAATCAAATTAATAATTTCTTAACATGTTTATCAAGTCTACATTTTATTTCCTTGATTGTCTCAGCAATGTCTTTTTAGCATCGGCTTACTCGAATCAGAGCCATACAAGATCTAAACGTTGCATTTGGTTTATTGGCCATTTAAAACAAACTTTATTTATATGCATTTGACCTTCACATGAAGCCAATGGAAACTGTATGGTCCCAGTTTACAGGAGGGGGCTTAAACACCTTCACAGGGTCTCATGGCTGCTTAGGGCCAGACTCAGAATTTGAATTAAGACCTGCCCTAGTTCAAAGACTCCATTCCACCCCTTTCCCTTCAGTTCCCAGAATTGTTCCTATGTTGCAGAGAGGTAAGAGGGCTAGTGGTTAAGATAAAGGGGTTGGGTTCAGGTTGGCCTGGATTCACATTGGAGCAAGTTATGTAACCCAATACTCCACTTCTGTCTGCATCTGTAAAATAAGAATATTGTGGTGATGATGGTTTGGGGCTGGTTAAGTAGGATAATACATGTCTAGTTCTTAGCATGGTGCTTGGCACATGGATAGCACTGCATAAACCTCAATGATGATTAGCATAGAGGAGAAAGAATCACAAAGTGTTTGCTTTTGTCAGTTTTAATACAGCCTGTTTGGGGTTGAGGCTGAAGGGTTGGGAAGGCGGGAGTGGGATGATGATTCTGCCTGGGTTGGAGAAGGAGCCCTGGACATAAAGCATTGAAACAGGCACCGCAGGAGCTCTCCAGAGGCCTCAGCTGGAACCCGGCTCACCATGTCTGCTGAAGGCCGTGAGCGTGGAGAGGTCTGCGGAGGCGAAATCACCCCGGAGCTCCAGCGGGAAAACCAGTGGTGGCAGACAGGGTGGGAGACTTGAATTTGGAATTATGTGAATGCATTAAACCTATTCCCGCAAAATGAACTGCATTTTAAAAACCTCTTTTACCATGGGGGTAAGTGCTGCAAATGGATCTAACAGCAACAACAACAACAACCCCCTTACTCTCTTTTTGCAATTCTAGGAGAACTTTGGTCGGACAAGGCAGGACTGGTACAGAGGCTGGGAATACTAGTGTGTCAGCTGGATTAGAATTTCTTTTTCTTTTTAAAATATATTTTATTAATTTTTTACAGAGAGGGAGAGAGAGAGCTAGAAACGTCGATGAGATACATCAACAGCTGCCTCTTGCACACCCTCTACCGGGGATGTGCCTGCAACTAACGTACATGCCCTTGACCGGAATCGAACCTGGGACCCTTCAGTCTGCAGAGTGACGCTCTACCACTGAGCCAAACCGGTTTTGTCTGGATTAGAATTTCAAAGATTCAAGGTAATGTTCTCATTTCAGCTGTTTTCCCTCTGACACTCATTGTCCACAACCAGCAGTCACAGATTTCACCCCTGGATTGTCTTCGAGCATATGCACTGCTAAAGGTTGAACCTATTGGCTAAGTAAGGCTTTTGTATGTACTGTCTGTGCATTTCCCAGGTCATTTTTGATGCTTACATCAGTTAAAACTCTGGGAACCTAATTTTCTAGAACCCTCGAGAGGGGCCATATAACCACAATCAAAAGTAATCAAGAACTTGCCTAGATAACTGTTCTGAGGTCTTTACATAGATTAACCCAAACCTCGTAACACCACACTGCAGGTGCCATTATACCGATTTACTTTCAAGGAAGCAGAACCACGTAAGATTAGGTAACTTGTTCAACATGAGCCCGCACAACTAACCATTAGGCAACACTGCCTCTCTGTTGGCCGTGGCCCAATCATGTAGGGGTTCTTTGAAGATGCATGGTACACAGCATCCTTGGCTGTGTACCATGAGCCCCTATCCCAAACCCTTCTCTGCAGTTCTTGGTTCAGAAGCAGGAAAGACCGGGGTGTGAATTTCCGCCTTGACCTCAGGCAATTGACTTGCTGGCTGTCAGCGTCAGGTTCTTGATCTGTGCCAGGGAGGAGCTTAGATGAAAAGACCTCTCCTCGGTGTACGTGTGTGTGTGTGTGTGTGTGTGTGTGTGTGTGTGTGGTGTGTGTGTGCGCGCGCTTGCGCACGCAGGGGGTGGCAGGTGGAGGGGCTGAGGCTTCTGGGCGGTGCACTTGCTTTTGCCAGGTCTCTGGAGGGAACGGGGATTTTGAAGTTCTGTCCTGGCCAACCCCCTCCCTGGAGGTCAGGCCCGGGCAGCCACGAAGCTCGGGCTGGGCAGGTCCTCCTCCTCCGCTTGGAAAATGCTGCCACAGCCCGGAGGTCTAGGCTGGGTCTCTTTCTCAGGGCCGGGGGCAGTCAGAGATAGCTGTATCCTCAGGCTTCTGGGAGGCAGTGGCAGCTGAGGCCTGCAGGTCCAGCCGGCGTCAGTAAGAAGAGGTGGACGGGGCAGGGTTCGCGTCCCGCACCCCACCCCCAGCCCAGAACAAAGGAGCGCGGCGGCTTACAGTAAAGGAGGAGGAGCCCTGAGCGTGGAGGTCTGCGGAGGCGAGATCACCCCGGAGCGCCAGGGCTGGGCTTTTTATTCTAAGAGCCGCGGGGAGGGGTTTGGAGGGACGTAGTCCGGAGTTTTAGAAGGACCCCAGTGAAGAGTGGTCGGAGGGGGGCCGGAGGCTGTCACCGAAAGCTGCCCGGCTGGAAGATGACAGGCGATGGAGGGAAGGGAGCGTGGGAGACCTCGCATCGGAGCCGATCTGTCTCCGCGCCCCTGCGCACTGCCCCTGGACTTGGCTGATGTGGAAGGGCCCCACAGGGGGCTGGGCTCTGGCCAAATTCCCAACGAGGACAGTCCCGAACCCTCTCCCCTTTAGGGGGCTCTGGGGTCCAGGCGCCCCAGAACTGGGAGGGCTGTGCGGGAGAATTGTCACTGCCGAAGACGGAGAACCGAGAACCGTTACCCCCTGGAAATACACAAAAACCTCCAGGCTTCTTGGCAGCAGCCGCCTCCGCCCATGACCTCATGCTCTAAGCTCCTATACAGCCTTCCCCCGCCCTGTCCACACCCAGTGCCGCGTGGGGGCGGGGCGGGGGAAGAGCGGCCGAGGCCTGGGTAGCGGGAGCACCTTATTTTTCCTGTTGTGTGACTTTTGGGGAACGGGGTGCCATGATCTCCCCTTACTGCAAAAATAAAATAAAATAAAAATAAATGCATGGTTTAACTTTCCCCGGAGCAAAAATGACTCGCTGTCGTCTGCCCTCGATGAGCTAGATGCCTCGAAGTGGTCTGTTTGAGCTGAACCATCTTTGATTCAGACGAGAAAACACACCTGGAAATACTGGGTCCCAGGCCAGACCGGCAGGGCGGCCGCGCTTCCGCGGGGCCAGGGGGCTGTGCGGTCCTCGCCCGCCCGGCGCCGCCGAGGCTTGAACCCCAGGCTCGCCTTTCAGCCCGCGCCCTGCCCCCTGCTCACAGCTGCTCCGGGACTGGGTGCAGCGGTTTCCCCCGCAGAGGAGGAGGAGGAGGTGGAGGAGGAGGAGGAGGCGGAGGAGGAGGAGGAGGAGGCAGAGGAGGAGGAGGCAGAGGAGGAGGAGGAGGCAGAGGAGGAGGAGGAGGAGGAGCAGCGGGCCGCTCGGAGCGGCTCGGGCTCGGGTTTCCGCACCAATGCCGAGCGGCCCCGGCAGCCCTCCTCCCGGCACCACGTTCCTCAGTCATGGCGCGCGGGGAGGGCGGGCGCTCCGCGGCGCCCCGCACCCCTCCCCTCCTCCGCCCGGCCCGGCCCCTCTCCTAGCAACCCCCCTCCCCGCCCGCGCGGCGGAGACCGAGCCCCTCCCCGGAGAGCCGCGTCTCCAGCGCCGCAGCGCTCCCGCCCCCATCGGGGCGGAGAATGGAGCCGCGCGCTTCGCGAACCGCCGGCCCCTTCCCCGGGGCGCCGGCGGCCTCTCCCCCGGCCCCGCCGAGGCCGGGGTGCAGTGCGGGGCGGGGCGGGGTGGGGTATGGGGGAGTCGGTGCAGGCCGCCTCCCCGCAGCACACCTCGGCCATGGCATCATCTTTGCAACAACCCCTTCAACAAAATAAACCCCGAACCCGACCCCAAGCCCCAGCCGTCAGGCTGCAGAGCGCGTTACAGTGACCGGGACGGCGCCGCAGGAAGCAATCCTGCCCCGGGTCCGAGTCCACCGCGGCAGCTTCCCGGCCGCGCCACCGGGTCCCGGGCCTCAGCGTTCCGGCCACATTTCCTTCGCAGACAGGTCCCCGCGCGGCCCTCGCCCCGCGCCCCATCCCGGTCCAGGCTCCCTGCAGCCCACAAAAGGTGCCGCCACCCCATGCACATGCAGAGCACACAAATGAGGCCGCAGCGCGGGGCCGGGGCGCGGCGAACAATGCGCGGGCGGCCCGCGCCCGCCGGAGCGAGGCGCCCCCGGGGGCCGCGGCCGGGGGCGCGGGCGGGCGGGCGGGGGCCGCGCCGAGGACCCGCCGGCCGCCGGGCGCTGGACACCTTACTTCCTGCTTCCCCGCCCCCGGCCAGACCAGCGCTGCGGAGGGATATCTCTCCCCTCTCTGTCCCCCTCTCCTCCCGCCCTCCCCTCCTTTTTTTTTTTTTTTGCTTTTGCTCCCCCCCCCCTTCCACCCCCACCCCCACCCCGCCTTTCTCCTTTTTGCAAGAAAATAATTTGACAGTCGATTTGCTGACAGGGGAGGAATTTGCATCCTGGATTAAAAAAAAAAAGAGAGAGAGAGAGAGACCGAGAGGAGCTTGGGAACGGTTGCTAGGGGTGGGTAAAGGGTGAAAAAAGGGGGGCGCCGGGGAGCCGATCGGGAGGGCTCGGGGAGGGGCGGGGATGGGGAGCCGGGCGAAAGGTAAGGCCAGGTTCCCGCGGGCCCGGCCCGGCCCGGCCCCGATGGGCTGCGGCCGGGGGAGGGGCGAGGGATGCATATGCATGTCTGTCCCCTCCGCACCCCTTCCCTCCGCGATGGCCGGGAGGCGGTGCGCGCGGGCGGGAGTAAGTTTCCTGGCGGGGAGGGTGGGTGCCGCGCGGCCCCGCGCCCGAACCTCCCCCGGGCGGGCGGGCGGCTGGATGCGGGGAGTTCGGAGTTGCTGGCGGCGGCGGAGGGGAGCCGGGCCGGGGAGGGGGGCGGCGGGCGCTATAGCTGGGAGTAAGTTTCCAGGATCGGGAGAGCCTTGCACGCTGCTGGCTGGCTCGCCAGTAAGTTTCTGGCCGGGGAGGGCGAGGGGTGGAGGGGGGGGAGGAGAGGGAGGGGTGCATGCATATAGGAGGGGGAGGGGGGAGCAGATTTCCTGCGGGGAGGCTGAATGCATATGGAGAGGAGATTTCCTGGAGGGAGGAGGGTGGAGGCATAGACGGACCGAGTAAGTTTCTTGCTCGGGTGGCGGTGGCGGCCGAGGTGGTGGTGGGTGCTTTGGGAACGCTGGGGCTTGGGTTGGGGAGCACGCTGCGGGGCGGGAGTGGGGGTGCGGGGTGGGGGGGATGCAGGGCTGGGCTCCCTGCCGGGGAGAGGGGCTTGCATCGGGGGAGTATGTTTCCTGGCGGAGCGATATTTGTTTACTGGCCGAGGGCAGTACTGTAAGTGAGGAGCGCCGGGAGGAGGCGGCTCTGCCATAAATTAATATTGAAATTGCTCCTCCAGCGCTGCCTCCTCCCCATCGCGCCCCCCAAGCGGAGACTGGTCTTCTGGTCGGATTGCCCATGCACTTGTTGCAGAAACAGCCAAGGTAGGCAAGCTTGTTAAGTTTCATTTTTTTTTAATTAGTTGGGGGCGCGGGGGATGCTCCGTGAGAAGATGGGGGAGGGGAGAGAAAAGTCTCTCCCCCACCCCCACCCCCACCCCCACTTCTGTACTTTCAGTATGCGAACCGGGCCTTCTCTCCGCCTCCCTTCTCCCCTCTTCCCTCTCTGGGCTGCACGGCGGCATCCCAGCCAAGGGGGAGGGGTGCGATGGGCCCCCAAATGGGCGGATGGGGCTCAAAGGGTGGTGTGCTGGGGCTGCACTTGAAGGTTGTGAAAGCCTTCATTCTCCCAGCCAGCAAACCGAGGACCCCAGGGGTGTGCCTTTTGGGGTTTTTGACTATATATATATATATATATATATATATATATATATATATGCGCCTGGGCGCTCTCTGGGGGCTCAGTACCCACCAGAAGTTAAGGTGGCCACCCCGACGAGGGAAGTGTGTGAGGGGGTAGACCTGCCCCTCCAGTCCTAACTTCGGTTTGGAAGTTGTTGCTGGCCATCTAAATAGACAGATATTAGACATCAGCACAGCATCACCCACGCCCTGGCCCGTGGCCCCTGGTCAGCGCGGGCTGGGCATGCGCCCCTGCCATCCTCCATCCTCCCGGGAAGGGAGAGATGACACTCCGGTTCCCCCTGTGCCTTGGGCCGGCCTGCCCGGGCCAGCTTTGTGGAAACTTCCCAGACCCGGGGCTTTGGCAAGTGAAGTGCGTGTGGAAGCCGGTTGCTCACGGTGGCCTGGGCTGTCTTGGGAAGTGCAGGGAAGGGATGCTTAGGAATGACGGGTCCAGGGATGGCTGAAGAGTTCTTTTAAAAAAAATGCCTCCCGGGCCGGCTGGGTGCACTTCTGGGCAGGCCTTGATTGGAGCAGAGCGTTAGGAAAGGAGAGTTCTCCGCTGCCCCAGTTGGTACCAACCTTCTGCATCATTAACCGTTTGGAGAAAGCAGTCTGGTCACCACCGGTGGGATTTGGTGCCCACCGGGAGGAGAGCGAGCAGAAGTGCTCAGCGGCTTACCAGTTACCCAGCAGTCTCCGCCTGCTTTGCTGGTACTCGGCCTTCTGGTGTCTGCAGAGGGGTTGTGGGTCTTGGCTGTCAGGGACCTGGATTAGGCTGGGAGTTTTAACTCTGCCAGGATAATTTTAGCACCAGAGGTTCAAACCCAGACATGCTTAGTGGGTCAGTTGGAAACACTAGGCAGTGCGGTTAACTCAAGTTGGTTAAGCTTTCTGCAGTGCTGTAGTCAGGCTCTGTTCTAGCAGGGAAAATAAATGGGTTTAAAAATATTCCTCTACATGTTACGGGTGGACAGGGCTTTCTTTCCTTCCTGTTATCAGATTTCCAGATTGAGGATTTGTTATTTGGCAGCTCGAGAGCTGAGTTAGTTGGGAAATAAATATCGCCGTTTATCCAATGTTCCTAACTAGGCATTAGTTAAACAAATTAGCTATTAATTTCCCCCTGCTGAAAGTCTGCGTCTGGTGGTGTGTATATGCTGGGAAGGTAAACAAAATCTTTATGCATGTTTATCCCAGGATAGTGGAATTATTGACATGGCTGCCCTCGAAAAAGCCGAGAGCAGTCACTCAGGGTTTTTTTTTTGTTTTGTTTTGTTTTTTTTTAATTCTTCCAGTTATGAGATTTATTTTATTGTCTTGCTTTGGCCATTAATCAAGTCACAGTAGCTTTTTTTTCCTCTTCTTCTGGGAACGTTCTTGTGGTAATAAAGGTTTGAAGGCCCATGAATCATAATTCATTCTTTTAAAAATACGGTGGTGATTGTCAGGGTTTGATTTATAGGAATTGATACAGGGAGTGACACAGCTCTCCGGGCCCCGCCCTGCTGGGCATGTCCGTTTTTGCCAGAGATTTGTGCAGAAGCCAGCCTGACGTCTCAGAAAGGAGCGTTTCCGTCTGCTTTATGGGCACGGAGGAGATTAATTTTGCAGGTTCCATGGTAAACACGGGTCTTTTCACAGCTTGGTAAGCAGGCTTCCACAGAGCGGGTGTGTGTCCATATCACATAGCGTTTACGTGCGCTTGCTGTGAAAACAGTTGTTCCGTGAACTGTGTGGGAAGTACTCCGTTTGGCTTCCTTTAACCCGCTTGGGCCTGTGGTTTTTGTTGCGGTAGCAGCATTAATTATAAGGGAGGGGACTGCTGCTTATATAATGAAGTGTGTGATCAAAAAAAAAAAAAAAAAAAAAAAAAAAGAGCCACCACAAAGCTTATTTATCATATTCTTTTTCTTGTCCTTTGATGGTTGGGTTGGTCATAATAATCCACAGCACTGTTTTCTTGGGAGACGTATAAGGATTCTCCATCACGTTGATTAATCAGAAAGTATGGACATGCTTTTGCCTCCAGGGGTTGCCTCGCGTTTAAAGTATTTGAAAAGTGCCCAAGAACTTGGAAGGTGGTTTGATGCTCACAGCAGGGAGGGAAGGTCCAGTTTCTAGCATTTCTGGCCTTCAGATTGTTTTTTTTTTTTAAAAAATTAGGGTTGCACAGTTTGATCCGTGAGTGACGTCTGTGTCTGAAATTCTGTCGCTCGGCCTTGTGGAGAGCGCTCTCCGGAGAAGTCTCCAGAGGTCTTGACAGTGTCTTCCTGGGCCAACGGCCAGATTGCTTCATGGACTCGTGCTGAGTTGATTAACTTCCGTTTTTGTCTTCTCATGGAAGGAGTGGAGCTGTACCTTGGCATTCCAAAAAAGACTCTGGAGTGGCCTGGTTACCTTCACCATCAATGCAAGCAAAAGCTTAAGAAAGCCCGCCACTGTCTTGGAAAAAGAAAAAAAGGGCATGGTCGATACCCAGTTACATGTGTTAATAGAGAGAGGCATGCAATCCGAGGCCCCGAAAATAATTTCAGTTCATCTTGGAAGTTTCCCCTGCAACCAGCTGGTTCATCTGGCTAACGAGGCTCGGCCAAATCCAAGGCTAACAGAGCTTTACCCGCTGTCTGTGGAAAATTCACACTCGGGTAATCAGAATTTGGTGGTATTTTTGCCATCGGGCCCATGGTCATGATATTGTATTAATGTCGCTTCTGGGATATCTCATATTTCACGGTGGCCATTTTTTTTGGGGGGGAGCTCTTGATGTTTTTATTGACTTGGAACATTCACGGGTAGTGCAAGGACCCAGGCAAGTGGCTCAGACCCCAGGCAGTACAAATTTGTGCTGATCGTTCCTCTCTAAAAGCAGTCGAATTCAGCTCATTTTATTTCTGACTTCATAAAACTGTGATGTAGGGACCGGGGCGGGTTGGGATTAGCCAGGGTCTTGTGGATTAGTAATATTTGTGAATTTGCATGTTTAAGGGGAACCAATAAGATAAAGAGGATGTGAAGCGGTTTTTTTTCTTTTGTGGGGAGAGGAAGGCCAGAGCAGCTGGATCTGTTCTTGCTTTTCAGCTAGCCACTGTGGCGTTTTAAGGAATAATATAGGCTTGAGAACATGAGTTTGATTCCATGGCTCTCACTCTCTCTCTTTTAAAAAAATATATTTTATTGATTTTTTTTACAGAGAGGAAGAGAGAGGGATAGAGAGTTAGAAACATCGATGAGAGAGAATCATCCATCAGCTGCCTCTTGCACACCCCCTACTGGAGATGTGCCTGCAACCAAGGTACATGCCCTTGACCAGAATCGAACCCTGGACCTTTCAGTCCGCAGGCCGACGCTCTATCCACTGAGCCAAACCGGTTTCGGCTCCATGGCTCTCTTAATTGGTTTTTATTTTTCTGGGTTAAATAAAATACACAACAAAAAGACCCTGTGGTATTTTATAATGATTTTCAAGTTCCCTGGGCAGCTGCTGGTAGGGCCTACCCGTTAATTTGGGTTTACTGAGGAAATGGATGATTTTTGCTTTTTCCTCATGGAAGACAAGCTGAGAGTGGGTGGGGTATGCTGAGCTATTGGGCTTTTGGTTTAGCAATGTTAAAACATTTTCGCTTGTGTTTTTTTTATAGAGAGGAAGGGGAAAAAGAACCTGTGTGCCTAAATGGCAGCGATGAGTCTAGGCGCATAGACAGTAACAGCTATTTTCATGCAATGGCCGACTCTGGTTTATTCATCTGTGCATTCGGCAGTTACCTGGTTTCCCCGAAAATAAGACAGTGTCTTATATTAATTTTTGCTCCCAAAGATGCGCTAGGTCTTATTTTCAGGGGATGTCTTATTTTTTCCATGAAGAAGAATACGGTACACATTTATTGTTAAATGAAAATAAAGGAAATTTATTACCTGTATACGGTACGGTGGTACGGTAGTTGTCAACACAAACCAGACAAACTGTGAATCCTACAGTATCAAGAATTTACTCATTTATTCAATGACAATCGTGTCATCATCTTCTGGAACACCATCATAACAATCCAATTCCTGAATTTCCTGGTGAATTTCTTGTGACTCCATTTCTTTCAGAATCAGTGGACCAAACCTCTCATGTTTAGCCTAGGGGGGGCTTATTTTCAGGGGGATGCCTTATATTTCACTCAGAAGGAAACCTGTAAATAGGTCTTATTTTCGGAGGATGTCTTATTTTCGGGGAAACACGGTACTTATTGAGCACCCCTTATTTGCTAGGCCCTAAGTTCAGGCTCTGGGAATACGTTGATAATTCAGAACCACATAATCCACCCCCTATACCCATCCCCCGCCCCTCTCCCCGGTTTACAGTCAAGAGGGGAGGTTGACTGTAAAGGAATAGATATTGCAAAATGTGACACATGCTCTGATGAAATCCCAGGGAGCTAGAGCAGCCTAGGAGGGCCGGTCTGGGGATGGGGTGGGAGAAGCAGCGGACACCGGACGGAGGACAGCCGTGGTGGAAGGTCTTCGGCTCTGGCCACTGGAGAGAGGCCCGGTGGGTAGCGGGAGGGAGAGAGGCCACAAGAGGTGACTGACCAGGCAGGGCTCTGGGGGCCTTGAAAGGTTTGGGTTTCATCGGAAGAGCAGTGGGAAGCCATTATAGTTAGAGGTGACACCCCCTGCCCAGTGCTCTGGTGGAGAGGGCCGGTGTGGGCCTGGGGAGCACAGTACCGTGGCAGCTGGAGAGGTCAGGTGGGAGGTGACAGAGGTGAATGGAGGGGCCGGTGGGTGCCAGACGCATATTGAAGGTAGAATGGGCGGGGCTTGGGGGTTTGGGGAGGGATTTGGTGGGGGTTGGGGAGGAGGAATCCAGGAGCAGAATCACGCCGTGTCTCTTTGGGCTCCTTGGAATCTGAGATGCCTGTTTGACTCGACCAGGAGATATTAAGCAAGCAATCTGATATCAGCATCCAGGGCAAGAGATGAAGATGTGGGGACTGTCAACCAGGGGGTGCCATTTTAACCCAGGAGCCAGGCGGACCTGTTCTAAGGAGCCTGGCGGGAAAAGGCAGGGCGTGTGGGTGTGTGTGAGACGAGGCTGGAAAATTCACCAGTGGATTCGGCGCCATGGAGGTCATTGGCAGCTTGGCGAACAGTCTCAGTGGAGCGATGGATTGGGCAGAAGCAAGGTTGGAGAGGCTGGCAGGGGAATGGGAGGCGAGGATGGAGGTGGCATGTGTGGACAACTTCTGGGCACAGCTTGACCCGGAAAGGGGGCCTGAGGGATGGAGTGGGAGTCGAGGGACACGGGGTAGAGGGACGGGGATTTTGAGGTACAGGTGGTATATTTGTGCGCTGATGCGGAGCAGAGGAGAGGGGGTGATGGATCCAGAGCCCTGGGGTGGGTCGCCTGAGCAAAAGCCCTCGAGGCCTGTGGGGAAGATCTGGCTTTCCCCGGAGGAGGACACTTCTCGTGTGGCCAGAGTGCGGGTGCAGTGAGGGAAGGCGGGGGAGCCGGGCCCTGAGGTGCTCTGTCTCTCCAGGCCGAGCCCCTCCCGCTCCCCCTTCCAGGGCTTTGGGCTCAGGACCTGAGTCCTGCGGAGACGGCAGGGTTAAGACTGCATCAGACAACTGTGCTGCATTTTTTTTTTTTTTTTTTTTTTGAGCATTTGACTGCATTACTGAGCAGTACCGAGGAAAGAGCAGACTCTTTCGCTTGGGAAAAAGAGTCTTCCGTTCAAGTGACTTGGGCCTCACGTTAGATTTATTGGAAAACTGTGATTGGAAAAAGACCTCGGTGATGCCCAGCCCTGTTCTGAGGTTGGTGGGCACTGACTGGGTCATACATTTTTGAACAAGAAGCTCCAGAACAAAGGGCAGAGGTCCGCCTCTCCTTCAGGCTGCCTGTCATAAAATAAAATATGCCACCGACTGCCCGCCCCTGTGCCACGCACGGGGTCTGCCCGGGAGGGGGTCGGGAGGAGAGAGAGTCAGGACACCTGGGGTGGGGTCCGGCTCCGTCTTCGCCCTGGGCCGGGGCCTCTGAGCCCGTCTCCCCGTCGGCAGAAAGGGGGTGCTGAGGGCGATACCATCTGTCGCTCTCTTCTGAGCCTGGTGAGGATGCCATCAGATAACGCACGGAAAGTGCTATGTAAACTGTAGAGGCGGCGAGGTGAGCTGATCTTCAGCCAGATCTCTTCAGAGGTTACAGACCTGACAGCCAATGAGACGCGGCCCTTCCTTCTCCAGAGCTTCTGCCGAAAGCCGCTCACCGTGTTCACTCCCGTTTATGTTTCCTCCCGAAGCGGCTGTCTGTTTGGGGTGTTCGGGCCTCTGCGATCCCCCGGGCGAACCTGATCCGCTGCTGGCAGGCAGGCTGTGAAAGGTCAGTCCGTGGAGGTCCAAACGCGGATTCCATATTTAGAATCTGAGGCCTGTCCACCCAGAGGGGCCAGATGTGCTTGGTGTGTGAACTGGGTGCAGGGGAGCCTTGAACCTTCCACCCGAGAAACCTGACTGCGGTGTCCACACTCACACACACACACACACACACACACACACACACACACACACCCCCGCTGTCAGCCGTCTTCCTTTGGGTCAGTTCATTCGTTTTTGCAAATGAAAACTGTGGTGTAGACTGAGTCTACCTAAAAAACAGTCCTTCAGCCTTTAGTCCCACTGTGTGTGCTGGGAAGTCTCGTCCAGTTTTAAAAAGTAGCCAATGCCCTAGCCAGTGTGGCTCAGCGGATAGAGCGTCGGCTAGCAGAGCAAAGGGTCCTGGGTTTGATTCTGGTCAAGGGCATGTGCCTCCGTTGCAGGCTCCTCCCCGGCCTGGGCCCCGGTTGGTCGGGGCATGTGCAGGAGGCAGCCAGTTGATGTGTTTCTCTCTCACATCGATGTTTCTCTCACTCTCTCTCCCACTCTCTCTCAAAAAAAAAAAAAAAATTCAATGGAAAAATATACTCTGGGGAGGATTCACCACAATAACAAAAATAGAAAATAGCCCGTACTTCTCACTAATCAGACCCTGGCATCTGCTCAGGAGACTGAGGCTCTCCTTTCTTTTTACGTCGATTTTTATCATGAAAAAATCTTTAAACGTGTAGAAAAGCAGACAGTGGTGTAATGACCTCCCTCGGCCCCTCACCTGGGCTCGGCGGGGAGTCAGGTTTTGCACACCAGTGGATAACGGGACCTTCGGTACTTATTTGTGTAATAAATACAAGTTTGTCGGTTTTGAGAGATCGGTGGGACCGATACCAGCCTGGTTTCATAGAGAGGGGAAAACAAACAACAACAAAAGCAGAGAGGGAGGAAATGGATGCCGCCATGGAAATCACTGGTGTTTACCCAGGCCCAAAGCCTCTGTGACTTGTCCTATTTTATCCGTGTCTTGCGACAACCATAGGAGGTAGATAGTATCCTCATTTTACAGCTGAGGAACGTGAGGCTCAAGAAGTAGAGTTGACAAAAATAAAACGAAGCGATTAACCTGGAGTCATGTGACCAGCCAGCCGGCTTTCAAAGCCCGGGTTGAATGCCCAGAATGTAAACGGTCTCCAAATTGTATGGCACTCTCCAATAGCTATTGCTCTGCGGTGTTAAGTAAGAACGTGATAGGATATACGTAAGAGATCATGGAAACCAAAACGTTCACCTGCAAGTTTCAGGCGGCCTCCGTTGGAAATACTCGGGTGATTTAAGCGTGTTTTGGGGCATTCCATTTTTTTTTTTTTTTTTTTAAACTTGAATTGTCTGGTTCCTTCTGGAGCACACAGCTTTAAGCTGGCCTCATAATTAAAGCCAAATCTTTGAACAAATTGCATGGCTCTTCTCCATCGGCCTCCTCTCGGCCCAGTCCCTCTGCGGGCCCCGCGGGGAGGCACCAGCACGGCCGTGGTCAGTTTTGGACAGCGTGGCCTGCGGCCTCCGGGCCTGGCTTCGGACAGAGGGGGGCCTCGGGCAGGGTGCTGCCCTGGAAAGTTTCCGAGGGCCTCAGGAGCCCTTGTCCTAACAAAGGCTGCTCCGAGGGCTTCTCTTCGTCTTTGGGGAGCTGCCACCAACCTAATTGCTTTGCATGATTTTCTTCTTTTTAGAAAAATATATTTTATTGATTTTTTACGGAGAGGAAGGGAGAGGGATAGAGAGTTAGAAACATCGATGAGAGAGAAGCATCGACCAGCTGCCTCCTGCACACCCCCTACTGGGGATGTGCCCCCAACCAAGGTACATGCCCTTGGCCGGAATCGAACCTGGGACCTTTCAGTCCGCAGGGTGACGCTCTGTCCACTGAGCCACACCAGGTTCGGCTGCACGATTTTTTAAAAGGAAAAGAAAAAAGCAAAGATGGGTTTGATGCCCACGGAGTTCTGACAGGGTGTCCTTTGAGCCTCCTCGTTGTCATCACCACGGGAGACACCCAGCTCCGTTAACGTTCAGCGGAGTATGCCGTGTTGGGGCCACGGCGCGGTATCGGGACTTGTTCGCGTTTCTGTTCCAGCGGGTGGACGCATGGGAGCCGAGGGGCTTTCCTGGGGAGGCGCAGGAGCGGGGACCTGTAGGGGTGTCTTTCCTTTTGAGGAGCCCGAGCTTCTCCAGAAACCAGCGTGAAGTTCAGACAGCTCCGCCGCACAGACACTCACTCATTCCTGAGGCCCTTCTCGAGGGCCCGTGCCCGCCTGGGGGTTCGGGCTTTGGAGGGGGCGGGAGGGGGAGGGCCGGGCTCTGCAGCCCTGGGTGCTGTTGGCATACTTTTCACTGGGCGTGCCCTCCACCCCTGCTCCACTGCCCGGGGGAGGGCAGAACTGGGTCATTCGTTCCTACGCCCCCAGCACCCAGCTCAGAGCCTGGCCCTCGGTAATGCCTGAGGCCCTCTCAATGCTGACTTTATTTAAGAATCCGCTTTTTGTTGTTGTTTTGCCTTTGGGTTGTTTTTTCCCCTCCACGGGTTGTAGTTGGAGAAGCCCAGGCCTCTCTGCCACCAGAGGGGTCCGTTCCCGCAGCCGCCGAGGGAGATCAGACCAGAGACATGCTTCCTTCCCTCTCTGCTCTCCTGGCCTCTCAGCCCTTCGCTGGGGTGCTTTCAGCCGAGCTCTGAAATGCAAATGCGGCCTCCCATCCCCCACCCCTTTTAATAAGTGACATTTTGTTAAATCAGTTATTCAAGGCCTTATCTATATTTCTGTCTGTGCTGGCTTAGTCAAAATAGGAAAGAGAGTGAATATTAGATTTCTCCCCGCCCCTCCTCCCTCCCTCCCTCCCTCCCTCCCTCCCTCCCTCCCCCCCTCCCTCCCCCCTCCCCCCCCTCCCTCCCCCTGTGAGCGACTCCACATAAGATTTCTGATGGGGAGGGCTGCCGTCCTTGAGGAAGTGAACGCTGCATGCAGGGGGAAAAAGCGTGGAGGGCTTTGACTTGTAGCAAACGCTGTTTTTCAGCAGCTGTGATTTTTCCATTTTTCTTTTTCTTTCTGTTTTGATTAGTGGAACTCATTGTGCTCCGGGGCTGGGATGGCGTTGGGGGAGGCGGGGAGAGAGGGAACAGCTTTTACCGGGAGAGCCGCGCTGAGGGGGAGGAGGAGGCAGGGGGAGAGGGATTTATTGAAAATATATGTCTACTTCGGCGGTGATAAAGCGCGGGCCTGCGAAAATCAAGGGGGAAATCATTATTGTGGTAATGCAGGCGGAGCACGCTTTCTCATTAGCAGGGCTTAGCCCGCGGAGGGGAGGCCGCGGCCGCGGGAGAGTTGGGGTATTCAATAATGGCAGGAACTCCGGGATTGTCTCCACCCCCCCTGCTCACCCCTCCAGCGGCCTTCTCCTTCCTCTCTCCCCTCAGTGGGCAACCTTTCCAGAGCTGCTGGTTGGATTCCGTGGTCTCCTTCCTCACCCCTGCCACCCCAACATGCTGTAAGGACGGTATAATCTTTAAAGCTAGAGGGACATAAAATAAATTTCCGCTTGGGAACTCCAGAAGAATTTTGGCGACCCATGATGAGTCGGAGGTGGGCTTATGCCCATCCCAGAGAGCACCCGGGAGCAGCTCTTTATTTATTTAATATATTTTATTGATTTTATACAGAAAGGAAGAGAGAGGGATAGAGAGTTAGAAACATCGATGAGTGAGAATCATCGATCAGCTGCCTCTTGCACACCCCCTACTGGGGATGTGCCCGCAACCAAGGTACATGCCCTTTGACCGGAATCGAACCCGAGACCTTTCAGTCCCCAAGCCGACGCTCTATCCATTGAGCCAAACCGGTTTTGGCCCGGGAGCAGCTCTTGAGGGGCTCCGGGATTTGCCTATTTGCCTACGGGGTTCCACGTGGCCTGCTGCTGTTTGCAGAGAGCTTGCTGTGTGCCTGGCGCCGTGCAGATGTGCAGTCCGTCAGCCTCCCAGCAGCTGTCAGAGGCCGAGGCGATGCCTGCTCCTCCCTAGAGCATCCCGGACCAGCTCAGGAGCACGCAGGGGCTGCGTTTCCCAGCTGGTCCCCAGACCCGGGACTGACTCCAGAGGCTGGTTCCTGACCCGTTGCTTTGCTGCCTTTGAAACTTGGCGAATGCCTTCCCTTGCGTTCAGATCTCTAGGTTCGGAAACCTGGGCGAAGCAGAGCCACTGGGAGGCCGGGTGTGGACCGTGACGGGAGGGCGGGCAGATGTCCGTGAGGAGCGGCCATTGTAAGGAGGGTGGAGGTTGGGCATTTACACCTGTTAGCGGAGGGGAACACCCCGCGCCGCCCCGGCCCGGCCACGTGCTCACCAGGCTTTCACTGAGTGCCTCCCGTGTGCCAAGATGGCACCGGCGGCTGGAAATACCAGGACACGTAAGAGGCAGAGCACAGAGCCCCGTGGAGGACGGTGATGAGGGCATATAAATACGATCCACGGCGAGGCCTGGCTGGGAAGAGGCAGCATGCAGAAGCAGCCCGTGCGAGAGGCCGGGGGAGTCCTCAGGGAGAGGCGGACCATGGTGGCCTGTGTGGGTTCAGGGGGCCAAGGGGGAGGGGACAGCAGGGTGAGTGTAAGAAGCCACGTGCAACCTGGCCTGACCGAAACGTCACTTCCACACTTACCTCCTCAGCCTCATTTCCCTCAGCTTCTGTTTAGTTCTCTAGCCCTGTGCTGTCCAGGGTGGCAGCTGTTAGCCATGCATGGCAGTTTACTAAGAAATTAATGAAAGATTCAATGAAATGCACAGCTCAGCTCCCCAGTTGCAATATCCACATGTGGCCAGTGGCTGCCATATTGGAGAGCATCTAGAACATTTGCGTCAGTGCAGGAAGCTCCGTTTGCTGGCGCTGCCCAGGGACTTTGCTCCTGGGTCTCTTCTGCAGGGAACGCCTCCTCCTGCGCCCCTCCTCTGGCTCATCCCCGCTTCCCCCGGGGCCTGCCCTACGCACCCCAGCCCAGGCCTCTCTCCCCGTGTCCGTCTGCATCGCAGCAATCCCTCTGTGTGTCCGTCTCCCCAGCAGGACTTCCGGCTTCTTAAGGCTATAAGCCAGATCTTGTTCATCCATGTGCCATGTCCTGCTCATCATGTGTCCCCAGTGCCTAGCCGGGGTCTGGCCGCCGGGAACCTCTCAGTGGCAGGTGCAGGTGCTGGGGCCGGAGAGGGAGGCTGGGATCCGGCAGGGAGGACCCGGCGCCATGTTATGGAGCTTGGTCTTGACCCTGCAGGCCGTGGGAGTCCCTGAGGGTGTTAGTGAGGAGGGAGTCACTGAGGGTGTTAGTGAGGAGGGCTGTGTGGGGGAAGGGGGTCAAGCCTACTCCATGTATTAGAAAGATTACTCTGAGCGGTATGGAGGACAGGCTGGAGCGACTGCTTTTGTAGGTCACGAAGTGAGTGAGGCTGAAACTGGTTTGGTTCAGTGGATAGAGCGTCAGCCTGCAGACCAAAAAGGTCCCGGGTTCGATTCCGGTCAATGGCATGTACCTTGATTGCGGGCATATCCCCAGGAGGGGGTGTGCAAGAGGCAGCTGATTAATGATTCTCTCTCATCGATGTTTCTAACTCTCTATCCCTCTCTCTTCCTCTCTGTAAAAAATCATATATATATATATATATATATATATATATATATATATATATATGAAGTGAGTGAGAACAGTGCTGGGGTGCCCTGCATGGCCTTGGGAAAGTCACTTCAGCTTCCTAAACCTCGGTTTCCTGAAATGGCCAGGTCTGCCCGGATAGGTCGTTGGGAAGATTAATGGCAGAACATACGTAAAGAAGTCAGTGCGGTGTCAGCCAGACGGTGACATGGGCTGGTGGACGGGCAGTCATGGGCTCCATGGCCCATCGCCTCTCCCTGGTCAGCGTGTCATGGCTCGGGTTTGCACAACGGTCTCCTGCTTTTAAGGCCTGGAGGAGGCGCGGCTCAAAGCTTCCTTAGAGCTGAGACTTGTTTTGCACCGAAGTGTGTGTGAGTGAAAGTAGTTCCTAAACCTGCCTTTCGGGGAGGGAGACTGCAGATAGAACACGGCGATGATAGAGGATTTGGGACGTATTGACAGGTACCAGGAAGACAATACAAAGAGCCGTTAACTCCTTCCTAGTCACAGTTCAGTCATGTCCTTCCAGAGTCTTTCTCTAGGCAGCAGAGTCTGGAGTCAGACTGCCTGGGTTTGATCCAGGAGCCTTCACTCTCTGGAAATGATAACGCTGGCCTGTAGGGCTGCATGAGGGGACGTGAGATGATGCGTGTAAGACATGTGAGGTGCGCCTGGCAGATAGGAAGCTCTCAGTAAACACTTGCTGTGATATTATGCTTTAAAATAGTATGAGGGGTATTTTGGATGTGTCTTAATATATTGCTCATTAAGTAAATGCTCCTTAGAAACTGTTTTTTCTTAAATAGTTGTTTAGCAACCTCTCAGATGGATTCTATGGTTACTGAATATTTATTATTTATTAACGAGTCTCTGTTATTAGAAAGTTAGCTGGTTTATAATTTTTGACTATTGTAAGTAACTAGAGGCCCCATGCACGAAATTTGTGCAAGCAGCTCGGCCCTTGCAGCCCTCGCAGCCTCGGCTTTGTCCAGAAGGTCCTCCGGATGGTTGTTTTGCTCTTAGATCTAATTAGCATATTAGCTCTTTATTATACTACTAGTGGCCCGGTGCATGAAATTCATGCACAGGGTGTGTGTGTGTGTGTGTGTGTCCCTCAGCCTGGCTTATACCCTCTCTAATCTGGGACCCCTTGGGGGATGTCCTACTGCAGGTTTAGGTCCAATCTCACAGGGACCCGGCCTAAACTGGCAATCGCACATCCCTCTCACAATCTGGGACTGCTGGGTCCTAACTGCTCACCTGCCTGCCTGCCTGATCACCCCTAACCACTCTGCCTGCCAGCCTGCTCGCCCCCAACTGCCCCCTCTTACCAGCCTGCTCGCCCCATGTGCCCTCCCTTCCTGGCCTAATCTTCCCTAACTGCCTCTGCCTCAGCCCCACCACCATGGCTTTGTCTGGAAGGTCTCCCCGTCTAATTAGCATATTACCCTTTTATTAGAATAGATAGGATGCTTTGATGAACATCCAGATACATAAATCTTTTATCACATTTCACTTTCTTTCTTTTTAAATATATTTTTATTGATTTCAGAGAGGAAGTGGGAGAGAGAGAGAGAGAGAGAGAGAGAGAGAGAGAGAGAGAGAGAGAGAGAAACAGAAACATCAGTGATGAGAGAGAATCTTTGATCAGCTGCCTCCTGCACTGGGGATTGAGCCTGCAACCAGGGCATATGCCCTTGACCGGAATCAAACCTGGGACCCTTCAGTCTGCAGGCCAACACTCTATCCACTGAGCCAAACCAGCTAGGGCTCAGATTATTTTCTTAAGATAAATTCCTGGAAAGGAGAATTGCTGTGTTGAGAAATTTTCAAGTTTCTCAGTAACATTTCCTGATTGTCCCTCACAAAATTTAAAAACTGATTTGTGTTCGCAACACTAGCGTGTGAGCGTACTAGGCTCCCTTCATCCTTGTTTCCAGCCGCGGGCATTCCCGTGTGGCCGGGATCACCTTCCACACAGGACACATCGCTCCTCTGGCTGCGTGCCTTCTGCTGCCAGGCCGAGTGCAGGCGTCTCTCGCATGATGTCTGTTACTTGTTCATTTAGCAGATCTCCGTGTTTTTGTTGTGGAAAGACGGCGCACAGGACCTGACTTATCGCCAGGAGAGACTCTCCCTGCTGAGTTAGGGTTTCCTCGTGTTCATGGAGAGACAGCTTGAGGTGTGCTCTCACCCCAAACAGTGAGTGAGTGGCCAGGCCCTGCCTGGGGGCAGGATGTGTCTGGTCCCCGGCCTGTCTGTGTTGGCAGACCAAAGCATTCTTCACTCACACGAAGTGTGATAATTGGCTGCAGAGTTACAGGGTCTCTGTCCAGTGTTCTAGGAATTCTTGTTGAACCTTCTTAGTAAGAAAATGAAGGCTACTTTTACCTCCCTCAAGAAAATACTGTAGCCGAAAACAGGTTTGGCTCAGTGGATAGAGCGTCGGCCTGCAGACTGAAAGGTGTCCCGGGTTCGATTCCCACGTACCTTGGTTGCGGGCACATCCCCAGATTGGGGTGTGCAAGAGGCAGCTGGTCGATGTTTCTCTCTTATCAACGTTTCTAACTCTCTATCCCTCTCAATTCCTCTCTGTGTAAAATCAATAAAATGTATTTAAAACAAAGAAAAAAAGAAAGAAAATACTGTAGTCGTTTTATATGAAACCAAATATCGAGGGGGAAAAGTTGTTCTGAAAATGCCGAGGAGTATAAAGAAAATGAAAACCGGTCATCATTTCATCATTTTGATAGAGAACTTCTGCTTCAAAAAGTTGTTTCTTTCTGGTATTTAAAAAAAAAAATACGGCCGAAACCGGTTTGGCTCAATGGATAGAGCGTCGGCCTGCGGACTGAAAGGTCCCAGGTTCAATTCCGGTCAAGGGCATGTACCTTGGTTGTGGGCGCATCCCCAGTAGGGGGTGTGCAACAGGCAGCTGATCGATGATTCTCTCTCATCAATGTTTCCAACTTTCTATCCCTCTCCCTTCCTCTCTGTGACAAATCAATAAAATATATATTTAAAAAAAAACATGTATCTTTACATAGTTGGATGCTTTGTGTGCGTAATTTTATATTTTTATTTTTAGAGCCTACCCTAAATTAACACTTTAACCATTTCCTGGACAATACAAGCTCCTTATAACACTTAGACTCCTTTTATGTCCTTAATGGCTCTTGAGGTTCTATGCTTTTTTAAAATATGTTTTTATTGATTTCTCTTGTAGAGAGAGGAAAGGAGGAAAGTAGGTTTATAGTTGTGAGTACGGGAAACAGTTTATTCTTGTATTATTATTTATTACTGACTAGAGGCCCGATGCATGACATTTGTGCAAGAGCAGGCTTTCCTTCCCCCGCTGCCGACACCAGCTTCCCTCGGCACCCGGGACCTGGCTTCCCTCCAGTCACCAGCTTCATCTGGAGGGACAGCCGGTCTAATTAGCATATTATGCTTTTATTATTATAGATTATACTATTTTCCATATGAACAGCTGTGCAACTACTTTTGCCCCACCCTGTATATTAAATTCTATAAGACATTATTTTAAAAAGTCAATAACTTATTTTAATCCACATATTTACTCTTTTTGGGTGTTCTTTCTCTCTTCTTGTATAACCATGCTCAGTTCCTCTCTCAGATTAGTTGCCTTCTGTCTAAGGAACTCTGTTTAGTTGTGTGTATGTGTGTGTGGGGGTGTCTGTGTGTCTGTGTGTGTCTGTGTCTGTGTCTGTATGGTGGAGTGTGTCTACTGGTGTCACAATTCTCTCAGTTTTTATTTGAACACCTTTATAATTGGAGAATATTTTCACTGGATATAGAATTCTAGCTTGCCTTAAAAAAAAATAAATTATCCTTTAAAGATATTTCGTTGTCTTCTGGCTTCCTTTATTTCTATTAAAAAAAGTAAACTGCCCGTTTTATTGTGGTTCCTTTGAAAGTAACATATTTGTTCTCTTTAGCTTGGTTTTCAGCAGTTTTGCTATGAAATGCCGTAGTGTGGTTCTCTTTGTATGTGTTCTTCCTGAGTTTGGGGAGCTGCTAGAATTCATGGCTGGGCTGTGTTTGTTTTTGTTTTTGTTTTTGTTTTTGTTTTTGTTTGCTTTGGAAGGGGAGTCAGTTTTAGAAAATTCTTAGGCAGCTCTCGTCAAATACTGCTTTTGCCCCATTATGTCTCTCCTCTTCTCAATTCCTACACATACTAGTATGTTGGACCCTTTCCTGATATTCTACGTGTTCCTAAAGCTCATTTTTATATTTTCTCTGCTTCAATGTGAAATTTTTTTCTGCTGACCTATCTTCCTGTTCACCAGTCATCTCTTCTGCTGTTTCTTATTCGTTATCAAACCCATGAATTCAATTTTTAATTTGCTTTTATTTTTTGTAAATATTTAATTACATATACCAGGTGCACCGGTTATTAATGTGGATTTTGTAATCATAGGAAACACAATAATTTCAAGAGAAACATCAAAATTGCTTTATTCACAGTAATATCCATCGCTAGCTACACATTCCCCCCATATTTCAGGTTATTTGTGGATACCGTTCCAATAGAACTTCTATTGTTTTGAGGCAACCCGTTCAGAGACCCAATTTTCCACTTCTTCGTATGTTTTGAAGTGCTGCTCAGAAAGTGCATGTGCCATCGATCGGAGCAAGTGGTGATCTGAAGGAGCAAGGTCTGGTGATACAGAGGGTGGGTTAATACTTCCCAGGCAAGATCTTTTAACGTGTCTTTAGCTGGTTTTGAAGTGTGTGATGGTGTGTCATCATGAAGCAAAATTACTTTGCTGTGTCTTCTGGCCCATTCTGGTTGTTTTATGATCAAAGTGTGGCTCAAATTGATTATTTGTTGTGGGCAGTGATCAGTATTAATGGTTTCACCTGGTTTTAGAAGCTCATAATACACCACACCTTCCTGATCCCACCAAACGCAGAGCATTGTCTTCTTTCTGAAGCCATTTGGCCTTGCAGTCTATGTTGATGGTTGACCTGGATCAATCCATGATTTTATGCACTTGGGATTCTCAAAGTAAATCCATTTTTCATCGCTAGTCACAATTTGATGCAAAAAAGACTTTCTTTTGTGTCATTGAAGCAACATTTTACTGATGACTTTTCGGTTTTCCATTTGTCTTTTGTTCAGTTGATGTGGCTCCCATTTTCCTTCCTTTAAAATCTTTCCCATTGCTTGTAAACCATCAGAAATTATTTGCTGAGCAACATCCATAATCTTTCTGCAAGTTGTTTTTGAGTTTGACATGCATCTTCATCCAATAATGTTTGTAATTGTTGGTCTTCAAACTTTTTCAGTTGACTGAACGTTCTTTGTTTTTCACATTGAAATTATCACTTCTAAAGTGTTTAAACCAGCGATTCACAAGTATCTTGAGATGGAGCATGTTCATCATAAGCTTCCCAAAGTATTCAGCAACACTTTTCTTCAAAATAACGTAATGAATTAAAACTTTCTGCAAATGCTCTTTTTTTTTTTTTTGGCATGAAATTCGACATTTTTAAGTGTAAAAATATCTATGATGTTAACACCTTCAGGAAATTTGACATAAGAAGTTTTGAAGCTTGTTGTCAATACAACAAATTAACATACATATCAAATCGCATATATATCAATGTATGTATAACTCCATCTATTGAAAAAATAATCCGCATTATTAACCAGTATACCTGGTAAATAATATATAATAATATTTACTCATTAAAAATATATATTTATATGCATAATAAAATATTTTGAGTGGATGGCTTTTCTTTTTTTATTTTTAAAATTTATTTTAAATTATAGTTGACATACCATATTATATTTGTTTCAGGTATACAACATAGTGATTAGACATTTTATATACCTTAGGAAGTGATCACCGTGATAAGTCTAGTACCAATCTGGCACCATACATAGTTATTACAATATTATTGACTTTATTTCCTATGTTAAACTTTACTTCCCCATGACTATTTTTATAACCAGCGGTTCACATACCATCTCCTTTATTGTTTTTGTGCAGCCCCCTATCCCTTCCCAACTGGCAACCATTCGTTTGTGCTCTGCATTTATGATTTTTTTTTTCATTTACTAATTCTTTTTCTTCTTATTATTATTTCTAAGTGAAGTAACATGAATTTGTCTTTCTCTGTCTGACATGTTTCACTTAGCATAATACCCTCTAGGTCCATCCATGGGGTCACAGATGGCTAGATCTCATCATTTTTTACTAGAGGCCCGGTGCACGAAATTCATGCCAGGGGCTCGGCCCTCGCAGTCCGGGCTTTGTCCAGAAGGAAGTCCGGAAGGTCTTTCTGCTGCCTGGTCTAATTAGCATATTACGCTCTTATTATTATAGATGGCTGGGTAATATTCCATTATACATGTGCCACATCTTACTTATCCATTCTTCTGTTGAGGGAATCGTGGTTTCTTCTGGTTTGGTCCTGTTTGCGGAATACTTGGTCTTTGCTTGTTGAACGCTGGGCATTTTACACAGACCATGCAGAGGCCCCTGTTGGTGCCGCACCTTGGTTCAGGAAGGCCGCCTGTTTCCAATTCGCCCTCACCCATACAGTGGGTGCTTGTTAGGGCCCCTCCTGTATGGGAGGCCCGGATTTCCAAGTTTTGTTTCTCTGCCACTGAAGCCCAAATCTCTCTTAACTTTCCAGTCTGTAAACAGCCCCTTGCTGCTTGGATGCCAGGGTCCAGCCCTCTCCTCTCAGGGCTCAGGTGCCAGCAGGTGCCTGGAGGGGCGCTCTGCAGAGCACCGGGCTCCCTTCCTGTGGGCCACTTTTCTCTGGCTCCTCGGCCCGTCAGGTCCTGGATGTCTTTGTCGCCCCGCACTCCAGGGTTTGATCTTCTCGGTGCAGGAAGAAAGCTGCTGCAAGCTTGACTGTGCTGCTTTCTGTTTTACCTCAATGCTCCTTCTACCAGAGGGGCAGTGTCCCGAGGGGAAGCGTCAGCTACGGATACACACCTCCCCGAGCTCCCCTTCTCTCTAGCAGCGTGGTCCGTCCCGTCTCAGCCGTCTGGTGGCACTCCCATGCCTTCACACAGTTGTTGTTCTTGTTATTATTACTGTTTTGTATTTTACCTGCCTTCATGGTTGCTCTGTAGAGGAGTCTGGTTGGTTTAATAGTTGTTAGGTCATAATAGCTGAACGTGAAGTCTAATTCTGTGTCTTTTATTATCTGCCTCATAAGTATTTTTCATGTCTTCACAATTACTTTATTAAGTGATTTTTAATATCTGCACAAAACCCCCTTCTTATGACTTCCAGGATTTACTCAGCCATTCTTCTACTGTCAGATATTTAGGTCATTTCCCATAATTTACTTTTATAAATAATGCAGTAAATGTCTTTGTGCAAAGCATTTTATTAATATTTTAAAAGTATGAAATAGGACTCTCAGAGTTGAAAACATTAATCAGTAGTGACATTTTTTTCATGTATACATCACATACATAATAAAACCGTAGGCCTTTTCTCAGATATTTCAGAAGAAGCTTTCCTTTTTTTTTTTTTTTTTTTAAAAAAAAAAAGTATTTTTCTCGCTTTAAAAAATACTTATATCATGCTTACCATGCGCTAGACATTCCTTTACATGTTTTATTCTACAAACTGTACTTCTCCTAGGAGCCCTAGGACACTGGTACTAGTAATGAACCTGGTTGTAAAGGCGAGGAATCTGTGGCATGAGCGGGTAGATAACTTGCCCAAGGTCAGACAGGTCATGAGTTCAAGGTCACCCATTTGTCCTCATGCAGAGCTTGTGCCGTGCATTCTGGATCTGGAGCCCCTGTGTTTAGCTCCTACCGTGCACCATCTTGAGCTCATGTGTTAATGTATTGCTTATTTTCTGCTGGTTTTAGCGTATTCCTGGGCTTCCCCAGCCTTGCCTCCATCGGGCGTCATTGTCTCCTCTGCAGGGCGGTTGCTGGGGGAGGAGGGTGGGCGGGGACAGTTTGGGGAGGAGGTACCATGACGGACGTTGTTGTGGGCACTCGGGCTTGTGTGGTGGCCGCTCACTGTAGATGGGCCACGCGAGGCTGCCTGGTGGCTTTCAGTGAGCCTGTTGGCGTTCTCTGGGGTGGATTTGATGACAAGGGGCTTTCTGCTTCCCTCTCCGATGCGGCTGGTTGGTGTCAGCTGGGCCACTGCCTTCGCACTTGGGAGAGGGCCAGGGAAGCCATCTTTCTCGTTCCGGTTCCACTGAACGTCAGGGCAGAGAGGGAAGGGGTACGAGGAGAGGGCTCATGCACTGGTTCGTCTGTCAGGCCAGCCCCGGGCCTCGGGGACTGAGACGATGAAGCGCTGGTGCGTTGGACCTAACGGGTGGCAGGGCGTGGGCGCAGAGCAAGGAGCCCGCTGGACGTGGTCCCTCTCTGGAGCTTGCTGTGCTGTCCCATGTGTGTCTCCAGGGCCCCCTCTGTCATGTTTCCCTGGTGCCCCTTCTCCCCTTCCGTCTTCCCGCCCACCTCCCATCTTTCCTGTTGGGTCCAGTGTTTGGGAGGGTGGGCACCGGCTGTTTTCTTGTGGGCTGTCTGAGTTTAGAATTTGCAGCGATCAGTCAGAGAGGGCTTTGCAGGAGAGGTATTTATTCAATGGTGTCCGAGGAGGTTCCAGGAAGAGTGACAGAGTGGCAGGGGTACCTGTGCCTTCCCTGCTCACAGCCCTTCAGCGGCCCCCGCCTTGGTCTGCGAAAGCCAGAGCCCTCACAGCAGCCTGGGGACACCTGTCCCTTCCCCACAGGCTTCTGTGACACTGCCTCCTCCTGTCCATGTTCTTCATCCGCTCACTGCTTCGGCCACAGCGGCCTGGCTGTTCCTCCAACACAGTGGTCGGCAAACTCATTAGTCCACAGGGCCAAATTGCAACAGGACAACGATTGAAATTTCTTTGGAGAGCCACATTTTTTAAATGTAAACTTCTTCTCACGCCACTTCTTCAAAAATAGACTCGCCCAGGCCGTGGTGTTTGGTGGAAGAGCCACACTCAAGGGGCCAAAGAGCCGCGGTTTGCGGACCACGGCTCTGACACCCGGCGTGTGCTTGCCTCGGGGCCTTTGCACAGCCATCCTTTCTGCATGGGTTGCTCTTTCAGGACCGAGATACCCATTTGCATTGCTCACTCTCTCCTCCTTCAAGTCTTTGCCCAGAAGTCTCTCTCTTCTCATTGAGTTTCTCTCTCTGCTGTATTTAACTCTAGGCCTGCCTCCTGCCTGGTTTTCCCATCCCCTTTATCTCCTTTTTTTTTTTTTTCTTTCCCAAAGCACTTTAACCTCTAGCATTCCCTATAGTTTACTTGTTCTTTATCTTTACGGTCTCCTCCCTCCCGGACTCGGAGCCCGAGAAGCCAGGGAGAGCTGTGTGCCTGCTCCCTGCAGCCTCCGCGCGCCCAGCATCCCGCAGGGCACCCAGTAGGCACGCAGCGAACGCTGCCTGCAGGGTCCTTGGGGGCTCCGTAGGCCTTCCAGCTCAAGAGACTTTCATCACATCTTAGGATCTGGAAAATCTCTTTGCCCGTTGGAATTTTTTTTTTTTAATTAAGATTTTTATCATTGTCATCCTCTTCCCCCTTCCAGTTCATTGGAGACTGTTATGAAACAAAACTCATTATGCCTCAGAACCTGACAGAGCTGAGGCCCTGGGGAGAGTGAGAGGAGGCAGCAGCGGCCTGTGCTTCCTGCCGTTCCTCCTCCCTGCTTTTCTCTGCGGTGGTTCCCGGAGGAGGGCGGCCTGGACCCCCGGGCGGGGCTGAGCAGGGACCCCAGGCCTCCCCGGACACCCCGAGGGAGGGTCTGTGCAGTGAAGGCTCTCTGCCCTCACGGTACTCGGGATGGAGGAGGAAGGAGGCAGCTGGAGAGGAGGGAGCAGGGGGATCTGCATTTCCTGTCGTTCAGCTGGAGGAATCCTGTCGCAAGGGGTCCAGGAGTGTGGTCTTCCTGGAGTGTGACTTTTAGTTTTCACTTAAAATAAGTGGGTTTCATTCATTTGCTCAGCAGCGGGAATGGGATGCCTGTGGGGGTACAGCCAGGCCTGAGGGGCTGTGGGTGTGGGCGTGGAGTCAGCTCTCCGGCTCCTTCTCCTCCTCCTGCAGGAGGGACGCGACCAGGGACCGTGGGTGGGACCCAGCGGCTCAGGGCCAGTGAGCTGAAGTTCTCCTGCATCTGTGGGCTCCTGGGAAGTGGGAAGGCCTGCTGGGAAAAAGGAATGTGTGTGGAAGGGAGGGAGGAGGCCCGTGGATGAGGAAGTGGCTTAGGCTCCTCCCAGCATTCTTTTTGAACCGTTCCCCTAAATGAATCCATGCCCTGGCTCTCAGAGTCCAGGCAGACCTGTCCCCTGACTTCCCAGCAGGCCACGGGTTTGTTCTAGGCCTCAGACCTCCAACTCTGAATCTCCTTTTGACTTTTGTTTTTTTCCTATGAACAAAGAATGAGAGCTCAGAGAGCAGTCTCCGTGGGTCAGTACAGGAACGGGCCAGGATCACAAAGTGACTATGAACTATCAGCGTGCGGGGGGGGGGGGGGGGGGGGGGGGGGTCCGGTGTGGAGACCTGAGAGAGGAGCGTGAGGGGAGCCTCGGCGCCGGCCCTGAGGTTTCACCCTCTGCCACCCCTCCCACCCCAATCTTGGTATCTCATCTGCTAATAAAGTAGCGATACCAACTGATTTGAGTTTCACCTTCTTTCATTTCCTCTCTCCCGTCTTCTGGTTCTGGGGCCAGAATGAGCTTCAAAAAAAGCCACCAACCGAATGAATGATCAGCTTCTGAAAAATTGAGCGTGCAGAACGAAAACCAAGCAGTTGCATTATAACGAAGATGTACTGATAGATAAGGGGAAATCACTGAGCTTACAATTGATGCATTGTCCGGCCAGAAGTTCCATAGGAAATAAGGGAAGTGATTGCTCCCTGGTTGGTGCTGGGCCTGGAGTTTAGTTGTTTAGAATATGAGGCTGGGAGGCCAAGATCCAGCTTGAGCCCCACTTGACCAGTCACCCAGACCTGCCGCCCACACTGCTGGCTCTCACTGTGGCTCTGGAGTGCACACGACTTGGTGCGATCCGTTCGTCCCTGGAAGAGGACAGTGCTCTAGGCATACCTCCTACGGAGATACCAGGAGTCCCATTTAAAAAACCCATGTAAATAGCCGGGACCAGTTTGGCTCAGTGGATAGAGCGTCGGCCTGCGGACTGAAAGGTCCCGGGTTCGATTCTGGGCAAGGGCATGTACCTTGGTTGCGGGCACATCAGTGGGGGTGTGTGCAAGAGGCAGCTGGTTGATGATTCTCTCTCATCGATGTTTCTAACTCTCTATCCCTCTCTCTTCCTCTCTGTGAAAAAATCAATAAACTATATTAAAAAAAATAAAAAACCTGTGTATATAAAAAGCCAGTGACCAGGATGCTGGAACGACCGGTCGTTATGATGCTCACTGAGGCCAACAAACTGGCCCATCAGGGGGTGGGGCCGGCTGGCCAACCTCCCGTGGCTCCTCCCCCTAGCCGGTCCACACAGCCCCCCCCCCCCCACAGGCCTCTCCCACCCACCCCGACAGGGGGGTGGGACTGGCTGGCCAACCTCCTGCGGCCCCTCCCCCCGGCTGGCCCCACCACCAATGGGCCCCCACCACCCTGATTGGCCGGAAGCTCATCCCCCCAGCCAGCTCTGCCCCGATAGGTAGGGCTGGCTGGCCCACTGCCCACAGCCCCTCCCCATGACCAGCCCTGCCCCCAATTGGCCTCCCCCCAGTTGGGGGCAGGGCCCACCAGCCAATTGCCTGTGGCCCCTCCCCCCAGTCATCCCTGCTCTGACTGGGCCTGGGCCAGCCGGCCAACCTCCCACTGTCTCCTCCTCCCGACAGGCCTAGACCCAATCTGCTCTGATTGGGGCCAGGCCATCCGGACCCCACCCGTGCATGAATTCATGCACTGAGTCTCTATTCTATACTAATAAAAGAGGAAGATGCAAATTGACTGTACCTACATGATGTCCACCAGCCAATCAGGAACCAGTACGCAAATTAACCCAACAAAGATGAAACATTAGCCGAAACCGGTTTGGCTTAATGGATAGAGCGTCGGCTTGGGGACTGAAAGGTCCCGGGTTCGATTCCGGTCAAGGGCATGTACCTTGGTTGCGGGCATATCCCCAGTAGGGGGTGTGCAAGAGGCAGCTGATCGATGACTCATTGATGTTTCTAACTCTTTATCTCTCTCCCTTCCTCACTGTACAAAATCAATAAAATATATTTAAAAAAAAAAGATGAAACATTAATTTGCATACATAGTCAGGGGAGGGGGGTGGGATGCTTGTGTCATTGCCATGGTGACGATGCAGGCATTTTGTACCACCCAGCCGCTCTGGGCCTCTGGGCAGCTTGGGAAGGCGGTGCTGCCAGCCAGGGGAAGGAAGGCCCATTCTTGCACGAATCTTCATGCATCGGGCCTTTAGTGTGTGTGTGTGTGTGTGTGTGTGTGTGTGTGTGTGTTCTATATATATATGAGCTTATTTCCTATTTGCTAAGTGTTTGCTATTATAAGTTCTGAGTAAATTAAATCTTTGTGCTTGTGTATTAGCTTGATTTGGGGTTCAATTGAAATAGTTAAATAAATAAATATTATTGAATCATCATATATGCATAACACTAGGCTAAGCATTAGATCCAAGATTGGCAAACTTAATAAAAGTAAATATTTTCAGCTTTGTGGGCCAGTCTGTCCTAAGTACTCAACTCAGCCACTGTATCCTGAAAGCAGCCATGGACAATACATAGACGGGTGAGTGCCAATCAAACGGTACTTGTAAACCAGGCTGTGGCCGGATGTACCAGGCAGGCCACCGTTGGTCAGCCCTTCAACCTCTTCGTTAAAGCTACGGCCCGGCTGGAGTGGCTCAGTTGGTTGAACGTCGTCTCTTGCACCTGAAGGTTGCCAGTTCGATTCCCGGTCAGGGCACATACCTGGGTTGTGGGTTTGATCCCCTGTCGGGGCACTTATGGAGGGCAACCAGTCAAAGTTTCTCACATTGATGTTTCTCTCTCTCTAGCATGTCCTCTAGGGAATGATTAAAAAAGTAAGATACAGCTATGTCTCACACTGATATTTTTCTCTCTCTTTCTCTCCCTCCTCCCCTTCTACTCTCTCTAAAAGTCAGTGGAAAAAATATCCTTGGGTGGGAATAAAAATTAAAAAAAAAAAGATACAGCTCTGAACAAAACAGACAGGATCATGACCCTCACTCAGGGAGCTTTCATTCTTGCTGGGAATGATTCTTTGCTGCTGTTAGTAGCTGTTGCTTTGAAACCAGACTTGTTACAAGTGCTTGGCAAGGAGCTGTGTGTGGGGGGAGCATTGAGAACCCACGTAACTTTACTGAAGAAAGAGGTTCCAGTGGACACTCCGTTCCACCGCCGGGGCTGCTGTGTGCGCTGACTTCGGCCTGTAGATGCTGTTTGTGAGTCGCTGTTTTCCCCGCTTCACACATTTTCCCGTGCTTGCTTCCATGGCCGGCCTGGATTGCGTAATTTCAGTGGCTACATAGTATTTTCTTGCGGAGTCGGGGCCTGTCACGCACCGGCCCGGAGCGTTGTTGGCATTTGTGAGATGTTTGTTCCCAGTTCAGGAAAAAGCCTTTGGGAGCTGAGAAGGAGCCGGTTCCTGCAGGACCTCGGCGGTGGGGACTGTGGGCCTGGGAGAGCTCGGGGAGAGGAGGCCCGGGCGCGTCCTGTGCCCGCCGCCTGGGGACACACAGCGTCCTGCAGCCAGGGATCTGACCCGGAAGGGGGTTGTCAGGGCAGACATTCCAGTGACAGGCTGGCCTTTTGCGTGAGCACCGCTCCCCAAGTGCAGGGAAAGCATTTGTGGGCTGAGTGAGGAGCAAAACTTGGGGCTTTGTGGGGGCAAAAGGGGAGGGAAGGCAGAGAGGCAGCCCCGTGCCAAGGAGATATCAAATCCCAGGGGACGGGGCTGGGCCTGATGTGCAAAGGGCATCGGGTTTTGGGGTGAAACTGACCTTGATTTGACTCTGACTCGGCATTCACCCCCAATGTGCTGGGATGTGCTTCCTTAGACTCTCTGAGCCTCAGTTTTTTTGACTGTAAAATGGGGCTGTCATAGTCATTCCGTAGACACCTGACTATCCGATGAATAATCTAGGAGGCAGGGAACAACGTAGAGGTTGGCCTATAGTAAGCACGTATTGTCAGTCATAGCTCTTATCATTCGGTGTGAAGTGTGTGGTCTGTGTTAGGCTCACGATTCACAGTCATTGTTGTTTTGCTATTACTGTTATGGAGGAGGTACTGCAAATTGCCCCGGACCAAGGCCGAACTCGGCTCTGTCCTCTGTGGACCTTTCCCTCCCTCCAGTCCAGGTTTGGAGGTACCACCTCATCGCCTCTTCATCCTCCTGCCCCTTTTATAACGCAGGTGGGAAGACCAGACCCTGACTCATGAGCCCGGGCTTTTAGTGAGATCAGGCAAGAGCCTCAGAGTCTCCTTCATTCAGCTATTCATGCATCCCTTCGTTCGGCACACGGAGGCCCTGCTTCGTGCCTGCCCTGCAGTGTGCAGTGGTGACGAAAACAGGGCTGGTCTTCGGCATTCATTGAATAATCCCACAAACGTTTAGTGATAGACCCTGATGAGAGCCGGGAAGGAGGAGTACAGGGCACTAGGTTGGGAGAGGGCCTCTCTTTTTGTGAGACACTTAGCTGCCATTAGTAATCAGGGAATACTACAAATCACAACGCAACCTCATGAGTGAATCTTATTAACCTGAGGTAGAATTTTAAAAAGACCCTGACTATTCCATAGAGCATGCTATCTTCTGGATAAATTTTAAAGTCAGCAAAAAGTTCAAGACCCATTGGTGAGGGGTACAGAAATATCGATAATAATAAAAGCATACTATGCTAATTAGACCGGACGGCCAAACATGGAGCGATCATCCGGACGACCTTCTGATGACCTTCCCGACAAATCCAAGGCTGCTAGGGCCAAACCCCTTGCATGAATTTGGTGCACTGGGCCTCTAGTCTACACGAATAAAAAAGTAAGATGCAAATTGACCGTACCTTCGCGATGCCAACTAGCCAATCAGGAGTGAGTATTCAAATTAACCCAACAAAGATGGCAGGCTAATTTTCATACACAGGTGATGAGCACCACACCAGCCGCTCTGGGCCTCTGGGCAGCGTGGGAAGGCGGAAAGGAGCTCCAGGCCTGAGCGAAGGCAGAGCCGGCAGCCAGGGGAAGGAAGGCCCATCCTTGCATGAATCTTCGTGCACCGGGCCTCTCGTATATAATAAAGCCGTAAACGGGGGTGGTGGGTGCGTGCAGGCTCTGTCTGTGGGCCTCTCTGAGCTGTGTTCGTGAGGAGATCCCCAAGTGCAGTGATAGAGATTGGAGCGAGGAGGAGCCGGGTCATGTTTTGAAGGCCTAGTAGACTCTTTTTGTTTTTTTGGAAAAAAAGTTTTTTAACCCAAATGACAGATGGTTATATATCAGACTAGGTGCATGTGTGTGCACTTCATTTATTTTTCTATTAGCACAAACGCGTTTTGATGACCACAGATGCAGATAGGACATGGGAAACGGCGGCTGCATCTGATAGCGCTTGCTTCCTGCCCATGCAAGGTGGTGCTGGGAGCTCCCAGCTCGGAAGGGCTGAGCCTGCAGCCAGGTGTGAGCGTCCCCGTCGTGGGGCCGCCTTCTCGTGAAGGGACAGATGTGGCTGGGTGGTGAGGCCCCTCGGCTGGGTTCCAGGCAGAGCGAGTTCAGAGATGAGTAAGGAAGAGGCAGTTTCTGGTGGTAGATTTGGGCTCACACATACATATCGAAACCCTTCCTCACTTTCGCTCTTCTCGCCCATGGCCCGAGGCACCCTGGTCTCTTTTTGTGGGATGATAGCGTGGAGCTGGAGGGAGCACCTGGGCAGGAGAGAACCAGAGAGGAGGTGGGATGGGCTGGAAGAAGCCAAGAGGAGTTCCTCTGGGGAGCAAGAGTGCACGTGGTGGGAAGGTGCAAAGAGATGCTGGTGTCAGGCTGCTTGACCTGAGATGGTGTCGAGGCCCCCGGAGGAGCAGAGCCCTGCTGAGGGAGCAGGGCCCCCTGGGCAGCAGCGAGAGGAGGAGGAAAGGTTGCAGTGGAGCGAGGGAGGCCAGAGGAGGCGGTGTGGGCGAAGTGGGGTCGGGGAGCCAGATCACACACAGCGACTGCTTGAGAGAACAGGGAATGCTTCCAGCACTCCAGAGTGTAATGTGTGGGAGACAGAGCGGGCCGGTCCGGTCGATTCCAGGAGGAAAAGCTGGGACTGAAAGGTGGAAGGAGCTACAGGAGGAGAGACTTGGTTTTAGAATGAGTCAGTGTTTTTCAAACGGCAATTTGCGATCCCCCCTTAGTGGGTCGCGCAGTCGATGTAATGATCAAGACCAGAAATGTGAAAAAATGAAGCAGAACCCTGGTCAGTGTGGTTCAGGTGGTTGGAGCGTTGATTCTGGTCAGGGTGCGTGTGTAAGGCAACCGATCATGTTTCTTTCTCACATTGATGTTTTTCTCTCTCTCCCTCTATCTTCCTGTCTTGCTAGAATCAGTGAAGAGCATATCCTTGGGTGAGGAGTAAGTAAAACAAACAAAGAAACAAACAAACAAACAAACAAACAAACAAAAACCCCAGAAAGAAAAGAAATAGAAAGGAAACAATAGAATAGGAAAAAAAATATTGAGACGATCAGATGTATGGGTACTATTGTTTATTAGAAAATATTTGTTCAGTTTTATATATTTATTAGAGACCTGGTGCATGAAATTCGTGCACAGGGGGTGTGTCCTCAACCCAGCCTGCACCCTCTCCAATCTGGGACCCCTCGGGGTATGTCCGACTGCCAGTTTAGGCCCGATCTCTGTGGGCAGTCAGGTGTCTCTCTCACAATCCGGGACCACTGGCTCTTAACTACTCGCCTGCCTGCCTGACTGATTGCCCCTAACTGCTTCTGCCTGCTAGCCTGATCGACCCCTAACCACTCCCCTGCCTGTCTGATCGCCCACAATTGCCATCCCCTACAAGCCCAATGGCCCACAACTGCCCTCCCCTGCCGTGACCTGCCTCCTCTGCTGGGACCCACCTCCTCTGTGGGAGGCGGCGGAGATGCCAGAACTGGCCTCCTCCACACTGTGCAGAGCCGCAGGACCCCTAGGCCTCACTGTGCGGAGCAGCCACTGGGCTCCCCTCTGCTGTGCATGCAGCCATCTTGTGACTGCCATCTTGTGATGATGTCAGGGTATGATGCATGAGGGTGTGACGCCACTTAGGCTGTTATTGATATAGATCAGGGGTCTTCAAACTACGGCCCGTGGGCCACATGCGACCCGCAGAGGAGTCTGATCCTGCCCGCCAGGTTTTTTGGGCAGTGAGCGCAGCCGAGGTGTTACAGTAGGAATTAGTAGTTCATATAGTCCGGCCCTCCAGCTCTCTGAGGGACCGTGATCTGGCCCCCACTTTAAAAAGTTTGAAGACCCCTGGTATAGATAGTAGAGGCCCTATGTATGAAATTAGTGTAAGGGGCTCAGCCCTTGCAGCCACGGTGGCTTGCCTCGGCCCTGGCTTCATCCGGACGGTCGTTCGGCTGTCTGGTCTAATTAGCATATTACACTTTTATTGTTATAGGTGGCTATACATTTCATGAACTGAGTCATGATTTAAAGTATAACTTCTTTGTAGGGGTAAGATGGAAAAGTTGGAAAGCCATTTTCACGAGCTGCCATTTAATACAGCTACTTGCTATTCATTGAGCCCTCACAGCGGGCTAGGCACTGGGCTGAGCGCTTTACAGACATTAAATCTCCCCGTGACCCTTTCATGCAGGGATTATGGTTCTCGGCTTAGAGATGAGGAAGTTCGAGTTCGAAGAGGCTCTGTGACTTTCCCGGGGCCACGGAGCACATGAACGCTGTGGGATCGAGCCGGTCCAGGTCCCTCACGGCTTTTGCATGTGACTTCCCTTCCCTGCAGGAAGAACCGCTGATGGAGCTCCCTGCAGAGGGCCAGGCAGGAGCGAGGGCTCACGCAGGGGTGGGTGGCCACCGGGGAGGGACCGTGGAGGTAGCGGCATTGGAGGAGAGCATTACTGTGGACCCCTGCCGCCCCCTCTCGTTATATGGCAAGGTCCAGGCCGCAGCCTGTGTCTCCAAGGTCAGTTCCAACCCTTGGGTTTCTTTGACTCTCAGTTGGAACGTGAACTAACTAAGAGACAGACTTAGACTTGTTTACAGTCGGGATTTTCTTTTAACAAGTTCTGGATTTCTGCAGTGAATGTACATTTACATTATGACTTTGCAAAGTTATTAAAAATAAAACGTTTTTTTGGTTTTCTGTAACGAACACACGTCAGTTTTATAATTTAAAAAGTCGTTAGGAAAAGAAAAGCCATTAGAAAGAATATAATGCCGCAGTGCAACAATGAATTTTAATTAGGAATTCTTGCTGGCACCCTTGCGGAGTTGGCAGCTGGCCGTTCCTCCCCCTCTGCGGGCCGGGAGGCTCCGTGTGGACCGGGGGAGGCGAGGGGCGGACTGGGTCTCCGTGTCCTGCAGCTCCTTATCGGTTGGCGGGACCAGCCCATCCTCCCTGACGGAGCAGGATGGGGCAGGGGCCCTGTTCTCTCCTCGCTGCACATTGCAGCTCCCATCTATTCTGTTTAAAGCTGAAAGGGATCTTAGAAGCCATCTTCACTCACCTCCTCATGTTACTTGGGCCTGGAGAGGGGCTATGTGACTTTGCTTTGCTCTTGGCCCATCTTATGGAGAGCAGAACCGGACCGACTGTCAAATGGTTTAAGTTATGTTGCTTCCCCCAGAGAAGGGGGCCCTGGAGACAGACTAAGGTATGGAGGGAGATAAAGAACCAGGTGACAGGCTTTCTGATTTCACAGGGAGGGGAGCTCCAGAGTGGAGGTGAGGGGAGTGTGATTTAGTTGAAAGATCCTTGATCTGGGAGTTGGGGACCCACGTTCTGCTCTCAGCTTTAACGCTCACTGCGAAGTCTTGGGTGAGTCGTTTGCCCGTGGCCATCCGAAGACAGATTCACTCCTGTTCCTCAGGTATTGCTTAGTCAACTCACCCTCCCCCCGGGGGGGAGGGGGGCAGAACATGTCCGGAGTTTACTGCCTTGCAGAGCCAACGGCCTGTCTTCATGAAGACTACAACTTTAGGAGACAAGGACAGGAAGTGCTTCAGAGTTGGGGTTTCTTTGAGTCTCAATTGGAATGTGATTTAATTAATAGATAGAATTGCATTTGTTTACAATTGGGATTTTTCTTTTAACGAGTTCTGGTGTTCCTGCGATGAACGTACACTTATTTTATAATTTAAAAAAACTATTGGCTGATGGTGGGTGCCAGCTATCAGGAAACCTGGTTGCTGCATGATCACACGGCACTCACTGTATCTCCTCTTCAACCAACTCTCAGATTCAGGCATTGTGTGTTCTACATCCCCACATCTACAGCAGGCGCACCTGAGCACCCTGTCACGGAGGTTCTGCTCAGGCTAGACACCAGATTCATTGGATCTGTGTGTGTGTGTGTGTGTGTGTGTGTGTGTGTGTGTGTGTGTGTGTGTAGTTTGTGGGTCACATGGAGGTGTGGTCCAGGTCTACCTTTGAACAGTCTCTTTAAAAAAAAAAACAAAAAAAATTTTTATTTACTTCAAAGAAGAAGGGAGAAGAAGAGAGTGATAGAGATAGAAACATCAGTGGTAAGAGTGAATCATTGATCAGCTGACTCCTTCCTGCACACCCCCTGCCCTTGACCAGAATCAAACCTGGGACTACCCACAGGCCGACCGACGCTCTATCCACTGCGCCAAACTGGCTAGAGCTGACCAGTCCCTTTTGAGTGGCCACCGGTCTCATTCTAAGCGGCCCAGGGGTGCAGCTTGAAACACAGGCCATCTGATTTCAGAATTGAGCCCCGCCCCCGCCGGGGGGGGGAGGGGCTCTGTGGTTTGTGAAGGGGTTGACTTAAAGGGGGGGTCACTTTGCGCCTGAGTAGGTAACCTGGGGGGAGGGGATTCCGCAGAAGGGGGGGTCATTGAAATAGAAGTTTCTTCCAGGTGTTGCCCAAGGAGTTGGGGACAGTAAAGAAACGTGCTCGGATTGTGGCAGATGGTGATCCGTTTCCAGAATCTTCTCAGAGGATCACGAAAGGGCCGATAGGTTTCTCTTGCACGGCCCATTGCAGACGGGAGAGGCTCTCAGCAGTTAAATGCGTTTCCCTTGACCTGGGATGGGCCTTCGCGCAAAGGTTGGCCTGACTGGTGGCTTCAGCCAGGAGGAAAGGCGAACGGGATTGTTGTCGGGTTTGTTTTACGCTGTTACCGAGGCTAATAATATGACGCGTTAAGGCTTTATGACTTAATTAGTGGCATCAGCACTTGAAAGGGCTGGCGGAGGGCTGCTGTGAAAGGTTACAGGGAGAGTAATTAGACCGCGGCTGTGAAACGCGGGCTGGTTTACATTTCCTAATGGCTCCGAGGAGGCCCGGCCTGCGACGGAGCCCCCACAGCGAAATTTTTTTTATAGAAAATGAGTTGGTTGGTTTTGATGCTGTGCTGTAGACAGCCCTCAGCTTTCTCTCTGTCTCTAATTAATGCCCATAAGCTGCTGCCGGGGAGTTCACCAGAGGCCTCGTAGCATCTGGTCGTTTGCTCCTCAGAGCATGGCCCCTGGATCAGTGGCATCCTGCATTGCCTGGGAGCGTCTTAGATCTGAACGCGGGACCCACAGCTGCAGAATCAGGACCTGCATTTTATTTATTTTTTAAAATATATTTTATTGATTTTTCACAGAGAGGAAGGGAGAGGGATAGAGAGTTAGAAACATCGATGAGAGAGAAACATCAATCAGCTGCCTCCTGCACACCCCCTATTGTAGATGTGCCCGCAACCATGGTAGATGCCCTTGACTGGAATCGAACCTGGGACCTTTCAGTCCACAGGCCCATGCTCTATTCACTGAGCCAAAAACAGTTTCGGCCCACTGTGTTTGTTATTGTCCAGTGCACTAAACTGCCTCAGCCTTGGTGTTGTGGTAGGATTCGGGCTTGGTGTCTTTAATTAGAACCTGGACTTCTCTCTCTCTCTCTGTCCATTGTCACTTGTGGCATCAGTTTAGGGTTGTGGTTTACAGCCTCCCCCACAGCTCACCGAGTTCTTGGTACAGCTAAGTCATTTCTTTGAAGGCAAGTCTGGCAACCTAGAATGTGGGGGTGGGGGTGGGGGTGCTAAAACACCGCTTTCTTCCTGTTACTGCCCCGCACAGGAGCCGTGGTGGCTCCATCGCCTTTCTGCAGTGTCATGTCCAAGGCCTCTTGCTGGGCTCCCAGGACCTCAGGGTCTGGGATTGTCTGCCCCCTTCCCTGTCCAGGCAGCACCCTACGCGTACGCCCTCAGCCCACTGGGCTGGTCCTCCTCCGGCCTGGCTTTGGGGCCCTTGCTTGATGTGTCTTCCTCATTGCCTTCTGGTCACCCAGAGATTCCTCTGTCCTCGGCACTCTTGGTTTGCTCTGCTCCGCTGTTTTGTACCTGATCAGTCTGGACCTTGTTGGCACTTGGGGGCAGGCCTTCACCCATCACCCTGTAGAGGGCAGGTGCCCCAGGTGTCTGGCTGGTGCTGGTGATGAAAGCCTGTGGGTTCCTTGCTGGTGTGTGTCCATCAGGAGGCCGAGCATTTGGTGTGAGCGAGGTGAGGCGGGCTGCTGACCCCAGAACGGGGCAGGGCGGGTGAGGGCTCTGAAAAGAAGCTCAGAGGAGCCGGAATGGACTCCACGGAGGGAGGCAGAGGGAGGTGAGCCTTTCGTGTACAGTCTTTGCCCGATGGGACCGGAGGGCGAGGAGGAGCACCCGTGTGTTTGTGGTTTATTGCAAACCTGCCCATTCTCTTTGTACGTGAACTTGGTGGTGAGAAGAGATGAGACTCTCAGGAGGAGTGAGGAGGATGGGTGTAGAGATTAGGAAACAGGCCACTCGGGGTGGAGGTTGTCTTTTTCTAAGTTTAGAAATAGTTTATATAACACGAGAGTATTTGTCTTTTAAAAATAAAAAAATAAAAAACAACCGACACCAGAATAGAATGAAATGTAAACGGACCAATTGCTATAGAAGAAACCGAGAAAGTTACTAAAGGGCTTCTCCTTAAAGTAATCGTAGGACCAGATGTTTTCACAGGTAAATCTTTTCAAATAGTGGAGGAATGGGTGATTCTAATGCCATTTACGTTTTTCTAAGGCAGAGAAAGAAGAAACACGTAAATTCTTTTTACAAAGTTAATATGACGAAACGTGACAAAAGAGCAGAATGTGTGCACACAGAACTACCAAGTGGTCCCAGTTTTGTGTATCGATGCCAAACCCCAATAATGTAATTAGACAAAATGGAATTTAGCAGCCCATTGAAAGAATTCCATGGTGGATGGGTTTCAGAACAGGAATGCAAAGATAGGTTACCCTTAGGATTTCTATTAATAAGATTCACCATGTTAAATTATCTAAGCAGAAAAGCAGAAAAACAAGATGGTAAGAACATTTATGAAAAATTAAATGCATCTGTTTCTAATAAAAACTCCTAATGTAGGAATAATGAGATACCCCCTCATCGTGAGAAAATACAGCTTTGTCAAGCTAGTACCAAATTCTGCTTAGCATTGAAATGGTGACTGCGAGATGCATTCCCATTAAAATAAATGATTAAGCATCATGATTACATAATCTTGTTTTGGAGAGGAAAACAGGTATAATTAGATAAGAGAGAGACTCAAGAGGTATAAAAAGTAGGAGATGGCAAAAAGTAAGTGACAACTAGAGAATTCAGTGAGGTAGTGTGGTCCATACACAATGCACAAAAATTAGTAGTAGCTCTCCCATGTAAACAATATCCAACTAGAAAGCACGATGGAAGAGAAGATTTCATTTATGTAAGCAGCAAAAGAGGCAAAATAATCTAGTTATAAGCTTCATAAATATAAAAATATGAAATATTTTATAAAGTATAAAATATTAATAAATAATAAAAACATTTATATGTAACTTCAGTGCTACAAAGGGGCATAAAAGACTTAAACAGAAAGATAATATAACTGGCTAGAAAGAGTTAGTGTTATAAAAATACCACTTTTATACAAGTAAAATGTGATCCCAATAAAATGAGCAATAGGGTTACTTTGGTAGTAGAACAGCTGAATCTAGACAAACAGCCTGGCTTGGCTCATGCTGCAGACTTTCCTAAAATCTCAAAATCTCACAAATCTCAGACAAGCAGCATCTGGGCTTGGCATGCCCCACAGCTCTTGCTAAGCAGCCCCAAACCTGACATTAGTAGCAGCCAACCTTGGTTTGCAGCTTAGCTTTTCCCAGGTACCTCCAAGCCCAGCAAAATGTCAACCATCTGCAGATCACTCTGTAGCTAATATCAGGTGACTTTGGGTAGAGCAAAGACCAGGGTTGACTATGGCCTGCATCAGAGCTTTTCCCAAGAGGTCCCAAAACCAACATAGCTGATGGGTCCCTTTCAGAGTACCCCCCAATCACCGCAGTATATGAAACATCCAAAGGGCAGACTCAAACACACACACACACACACACACACACACACACACACACCCCACAAAACAAAAAAAAGGCAGACTCAGAGACACCAGAGCCCCATTACAGTAAATTCTATTTTGTGGGGTCAGTCCTATAACTCTTTCACTATAGTCATGGCCAGTCCTCAGAGCCAGTCAGTTTGAGGGCCAATCTCTCCCTCTGGCATGCCAATGGCAGTCAAGGCTCAGCTACAATAGGAGGGCACATACAAGGAACACACTTGGAGCACTGTCAGGTGGTCAGGGAGACTGCACCATGTGTCCCCAATGGACACCTACTACATAAAGCCACTCCACCAAGACTGGAAATGTAGCACCTCTACCTAATACATAGAAACAAACACGGGGTGCCAAAATGAGGAGACAAAGAAACATGTCTCAAATGAAAGAATAGGACAAAGCTCCAGAAAAAGAAATAAACAAAATGGAGATAAGCAATCTACCAGAGTTCAAAACACTGGATATAAGGATGCTCAGAACTTGAGCTCAGAACTTGAACAGATAAATAAAAACACAAAACCAAAGATAACAAAACATAAACAAGAGCCAGTAAGGAATTAGGGATACAGTAACTAATGTGAAGAATAAATATGAAGGAATCAATATTAGATTTGATGAAACAGAGGATCAAATCAGTGATTTGGAAGACAAGATAGCAGAAAACAACCTATAGAATACCAAAGGAAAAAAGAAAAAAGAAAAAGAAAATAGTTTAAGGGGCCTTTTGGACAACATCAAGTCTACCAACATTCACTTCATAGGGGTACCAGAAGGAGAAGAGAGAGAGAGAGCAAGGAATTGAAAATCTATTTGAAGTAATAATTTCTTTCCCTAACCCGGTGAAGGAAATAAACATATAAGTCCAGGAAGCACAGAGAGTCCCAAACACCATGAACCTATAGAGGGCCACACTAAGACATGTCACAATTAAAATGCCAAAGGTCAAAGACAGAGAGAATCTTAAGAGCACCAAGAGGAAAGCAGTTAATTACGTACAAGGGAGATCCCCTATGGCTGTCAGCTGATTTCTCAACAGCAACAGCAGGCCAGAAGGAATTGACAAGAAATATTCAAAGTGGTGAAAAGTAAGGACCTACAACCAAGATTACCCAGCAGAGCTATCATTTATTACTGAAGGACAGATAAAGTGTTTTCCACACAAGAAAAAGCTGAAGTAGTTCATCACAATTAAACCAATATTTCAAGAACCCTGGCTGGTTTGGCTCAGTGATTAGATTGTCGGCCTGTGGACCAAAGGATCTCAGATTGGATTCCAAGTCATGGGCATGTACCTTGGTTGCAGATGCCCCAGCCCTAGTTGGGGTGTGTGCTGGAGGCAACCAGTTGATGTGTCTCTCTCACATCAATGTTTCTCTTGCTCTCTTCCTCCACTCTCTCTAAAAATAAGAAATGAAAAAAATATTCTCAGGTGAGGTTTAAAAAGAAATAAAACAAAAAACCGGTATTACAAGAAATGTTGAAGAGACTTATTTAAGAAGAGAAACACGATAAAATATATGAATAATAAAATGGCAATAACTACTTATCAATAGTTTCTTTAAATGTAAACGGATTTGTCTGACCAGTGTGACTCAGTGGTTGAGCATCAACCCATGAACCAGGAGGTAACAGTTTGATTCCTGGTCAGGGCACATGTCCAGGTCATGGGCTCGATCCCCAGTTCAGGAGTCAATCAATTAATTATTCTCTTTCATCAGTGTTTCTATCTCTCGCTCCTTCCTTCCTCTCTCTGAAATCAATAAAAACATTTTTTAAAATATATTTTTATTGATTTCAGAGAGGAAGAGAGATGGAAAGGGAGATAGAAACATCAATGACAAGAGAATCATTGATTGACTGCCTCCTGCACATCCCACACTGAGGATTGAGCCTGAAAATTCACATGTGCCCTGACTGGGAATCGTGATCTTCTGGTTCATAGGTTGATGTTCAACCACTGAGCCACACCAGCTATGCTATAAGAAGATATTTTTTTTTAAATGTAAATAGATTAAATGCTCCAATCTAAAGATGTTTAGTGGCTGACTGGATAAGAAACAAACCTATACATATGTTGTCTACAAGAGACCCACTTCAGATAGAAAGACACACAGTGAAAATAAAGGGATTTCACAAAAATGGGGGGGGGGGGGAAGAGAGTTGGTGTAGCAATACTTATTTCAGAAGGAATAGAATTTAAAACAAAGGCTATAATAGGAGACAAAGAAGGACCCAGCAGTTCCACTTCTTGGTATTTATCCAAAGAAACTCAAAACACTAACTTGAAAAGACATATGCATTTATATGTTCAATGCAGCATTATTATTATTTTTAAGTACATTTTTTATTGACTTCAGAGAGGAAGGGAGAGAGAGAGAAACATCAACGATGACAGAGAATCACCGATTGGCCGCCTTCTGCACTCCGCACACTGGGGATCAAGCCCACAACCTGGGCATGTGCCCTTGACCAGAGTGGAGACCCTTCAGTCCTCAGGCCGACGCTCTATCCACTGAACCCAAGTGGCCAGGGCTGCAGCATTATTTATAGCCAAGATATCAAAGTAAGCTAAGTGTTCAATAGACAAATGGACAAAGAAGAAGTGGTGCATATAATACAATGGAATATTACTGAGTTATAAAAGAGAACGAAATCTTGTCATCTTGGATGGACCTAGAGCGAAGTGTACTAAGTGAAATCAGTCTGACAAAGACAAATACCATATGATTTTACTTATATGTGGAATCTAGAAAACAAAATAAATGAACAAACAAACTCATAGATACGGAGAACATTTTGATGGTTGCCAGAGGGGGCTTGGATGGATGGGTGAAAGGGGGAAAGAGGTTAACATGTGCAAATTGCCATTATAAAAACAGTCACAGGGATATAAAGTACAGCAAAGGGAATGTAGTCAACAATATTGTAATAACTGTATGTGCTGTCAGAAGGGTACTAAAACTTGGGACGATCACTGTGTAAGTTATACAAATGTCTGATCACTATGTTGTATACTTCAAACTAATATATGTCAACTAAATTGAAAAAAAAAAGCAAATTAAAAAAAAAAGCTCATTCTAAGTTTATAGCATGCATGAAATGTGAAAAAGAAACAGAGGGTCTGTCTCTAACAGATAATAAGTATTTTAAGAGCTATCGTAATTAAGATAATTTGGTACTAAGTACAAGTGATGGGACAGAGTAGAGGGCCCCACAATAAGTAGTGGTGTGTGTGTGTGTGTGTGTGTGTGTGTGTGTGTAATTTGTGAAGAATTTATGGAGAAAGACAGAGAGACAGCTGCCTGGGAGTGGGGGCAAGTGCAGCCAGTAGGAGCCCTACTTTGCGCCTCAGATAAAAATAAGTACCAACAATAGAGCAAAGATGTAAATAAAGAATGAACGTATGAAAGTGAATTTTTCTATAGTATTGGAGTAGAGAGACCTTCCTAAGTTTGACAGAAATCCCAAAAGACATAAAATAAAGATTGATAAACTTGATAGCATAAAAGGGAGAATGCCTGCATGAGAAAAACATTGTAAGCGAAGTGAAAAGGTAGGTGATAATCTGAGAAGAGAACATTTGGAACGTATATACTAAAAGCAGCTAACTTTCTTAAATATGCAGAGATCCTTCTTAGAAATAAAGGGTCATTGACTTGCTTGGCAAAAGACGGGAACAGAAATTCACAGGAAAAGAAGGATAAGTGACTTGGCAAAGGAAAAGATGCACAAACTCTCTCTTAAAATAACACACGCAAGTCAGGAGGACAGTAGAACGGCATTTGTAACCTATCGGATTGGAAAAAACCAAAACGTTGGTAATGTATTGGGCTGGTGAGGCTGTGAAGAAAAGGCACTTTTGTACTTTGCTGGCGAGGTACAAAATGCATTGGAAGACCATTGGTGATATTTATCTAAATGATAAATGCCCATATCTTGGGACCCTGTGATGTGGAAGACACGGTAGCAGAACAAAGGCACCCCTGCCTACCTGCTCTGGAGGAACATTCACATACACCCGCGGTGTTCATTGGAGATTATTGCCATAGTGGCAAATTGAAGACAACAAGGTACAGATCCATCAATAGAGTGGATAAATGTTATTTAGTAAGGGCTAAAGAAAATTGGGGCCATTCAGACCATTAGTGGGTCAACAAATCAACTTAGTGGTCTGTGACACAGTGTGAAACAAAGACTAGAAAATAACCGAGAGCACTGTACGGTAAATATTTGGTGAGATTTTTGTTTCAGTTTTGCATATTCACAAGTGTGAACTGGGTCAATAGAAAATATATTTCTTACTGCAGGACTAAGTCAAGGACTTGGTACTAAAAACAATGCAAGAGTAGTTTAAAAGAATGGATGGTACCTTTAAAAAAATTACATATATATATATGTGTGTGTTTTTTTATTGATTTCAGAGAGGAAGGGAGAGGGAGAGAGAGATAGAAACATCAATGATGAGAGAATCATTGATCGGCTGCCTTCTCCACACCCCACACTGGAAATCGAGTCTGAAACCCGGGCCTGTGTCCTGACGGGAAATCAAACTGTGATCTCCTGGTTCATAGTCCATCACTCAATCACTGAGATGCCTGTTGGGCAAGATAGATACCTTTTGATAAGAAAAGGTCTCAGAAATGTACAATGTGATACCATTTTTGAAAAAGAAAATGGTCTCGTATTTTTGACAGTGTTGTATTTTTGGTGGAATCCTGTATTCATGCAAAACAGGCCTGAACGATGTGCACCAGGCTCACGGAGGGGTCCTTTGGGGACAGGAGCGGTGTTTAGAGAGGCTCGGCTTTAAGTTGCATGCTGTAATTCTTTTAAAAAAAAAAAAAAGTGTGAATGTTTTACATATATGTTTACGAGACGGAAAAAGTGTTTGCACGTTATAGAAATGCTTGCCAAGGAGCTGTTAAACACAGGTGCTTGTTTCTGCCTTTTCCTGATTCACTTTCTCCCACTGATGAGTTGAAGTGTCTTTCCTTTTGCTTTCATTGGGATCTCATAAATTGTTAAGTATTAGCTTAAGTTTGTTTTTTAGTCATTAGCTTAAGGTTGCACACAAAATCCCTTCAACAGTCTGTCACTGGCTAATTTATTGGGTCTTTCTGTTCCTTTCTAACTTTTCCAGTTTATTCTTTTAAAATTAATTGGGCTCCTGGTTTAGTAGTTTCATTATTTTTTTTCTAAAAGCGAACTTTTGACTTCTGTTCTCGTTTGAACATTTGTTCATGTTCTTATCTATTTGTTCTGTTTTCACTCTTAACTTTCCCTCTATTCTTTATTTTTTAATATGGTGAATTTCCATCCACTTGTGCACACAAATCACCTGGGGCCTAGAGTCCTTGTTCGGTGCACATTCTGAGTGAGCTGATGGGTATTGGGGAGGCCTGGTGCACGGATTCGGGGGTCGGGCTGGAGTTGCGAGAGGGAGCAGGCCAGGCTGAGGGACCCCACTGGTGCATAATTGGGGCAGGGGAGCGACCGCTGGAGGGCTCCAAGTCATGTCTGGCCTGCAGCAAGCTAACCTACCAGCCAAAGCATCTGCCCCCTGGTGGTCGGTGCATATCATAACGACTGGTCAAACAGACACTTAGCATATTAGGCTTTTATTATATGGGATTCTGTTTTCACTCTTAACTTTTCCTCTGTTCTTCATTGTTTAATGTGGTGAATTTCCGTCCCCTGGTGCACACAAATCACCTGGGGCCTGCCTGGGGTTCTTGTTAGGTGCACATTCTGAGCCAGCCAACTGTTGGGGAGGGCATGAGGCCCCAGACTACATTTCCAACTAGCTCTAAGTGAGGATCGAGAAAGCATCGGAAATGGCAGCTGCTCTTCCTTTGACCATCGGGCACTATCTTCAGGTCTCCAGCATCCAGCGAACCCGTCAAGTGTGTAAAGGTGATGCTCATGTAACTATTGCATAAACCCATCCTGTTCTTCTTCAAAGGCGTGGAGGTGAGAAGCCCTGACCCACCCAGTCACTTCCTTTGACTTCATTGTGACCACACGCTTTCCAGACGGTCCGAGGAGAATCAAGTGTCTGTGGCTACAGGATGTCTTCGGCATGTTTGGTTGGTTGAGCTGACTTGGGCCCCGCACCACAGTCTTACTTTCACCTGTTTAGCTGACTTCTTAGGAAATCTGAATGAGCTATTCTGAACCTTTATGAATCATGGAGCTCCTTGGACCATGATGGAAACTCTGGGCTTTCCCTCCAGAAATATGCCCACCCTCACTCGTGCGCGCTGGAAACCCTGATTTTTCTTTTGCTTGTAAGGGCTTCCTGTATCCTGAAACCTAGGCATGGAGACTCCCCGATAAGGAACGGAATTCATCAGACTGACAGAGGCTGTCTGGCCCAGCCCTGTCCGCTTTGCAGAGAAGGAGACCAGAGGCCAAGGTTTGCAGGCATTTGTTTACTGTCAGATTCTCACCTTCCACTCGCTCCCATACCACGTGCAGGGGGTGCTGCCCAGGGCTGTGGGCGGCCGCTCGGCTACACACTGGTTCTGTGGGGCCACGTGGGGGATTCCCACGCAGACCCAGCCTGCTTCACCCGGGGGAGGCCAGCCCCGCCGGGTCACTTCCCGCTGCTCAGCCCTGCCCTCGGCTCTTAGACTCACTACTGGTCTGAGGAAGCGGAGACTCCGGTCCCTTCTGGCCAGGATTCTGGGCTCAGACCCTGTTCTGGCTTTGACATTGCAGGGCCTCCCGCCTTGTTCCCGTGTCCCATTTCCTCCTCTTGGTCTCAGTTCTTCTAAGAGGCTTCTGGGCTGGTTCCTGTTCTGCTAACGTGACGGGTAACTGGGTCCTGTGCGAGGACTAAGGCCCTGCCCTGGCCTTTTCACCAGAGATGGCCAGTCGTGGCGGGAAGACGACGTCTGAATCCCGGCTCATCCACAGACTGGCCCTGTGGCTCGGGGTCAGCGACATAACCCGACGGGCCTCCGGTTCTTGCTGTGTGTCCTGGGAACTGTAGAATGTGCCTTACCAGGGTGGCTGGAAAGATAGTTGTGTAAGGTGTCCGGTGCGTAGTATGTATTGGTAACCAGTAGTTAGCATGACCAGTCCTGCTCCCAGGGGTCAGAGTCTTGCCTGATCTAGCCAGCAGGGGCCTTGGAAACCGTCCATAGATGTCCTGCTGGTTACAGAGGGTCACCTGGTCTGCTTCCCCCACCGCAGGCCTTTGCCCATTTGTTGGGACCGTTCATAGCTTCGTCTTGCGCTGAGCACCCAGCCCTCCCTGTGCACACTGAGGGCCACAGAGCAGCTGTGTGCACAGGGAACGCCGGCTTGTCCATGCCCTGCCAATCCCAAGGAGAACTGGACAGGTTAATTTCACTTTAAAAATAGCCGTGGCCAAAACCGGCTTGGCTCAGTGGATAGAGTGTCGGCCTGCGGACTGAAAGGTCCCAGGTTCTGGTCAAGGGCATGTACCTTGGTTGCGGGCACATCCCCAGTAGGGGTGTGCAAGAGGCAGCTGATTGATGATTCTCTCTCATCAATGTTTCTAACTCTCTATCCCTTTCTCTTTCTCTCTGTAAAAAATCAATTTATATATATATATATATAAAATATATATATTTTCATATATATATATATATATATATATATATATATATATATATATAAATATATATATATATATATATATATTTAAAAAATAGCCATAGAATCACCAGTGAAATAAGTACATAGATGAATGACACACCTATACTTGGGTAAATAATGAGTTACTCTTATCCACTAATCATGGTGCCTAGCGTGCTCTGTCCGCAGGGCCGTAATGGAGCTCGGGGCTGGGGCAGACACGTGGGCATGGGTGGCGTTTCAGTCCCTAAGGTAGATGTGATGGAGGCGGGGAGGGTGTGCACCGTCAGGAAAGTGAAGGTTGGGAAGGCTTCTCAGAGTAGGTGATGTTTGCACTGGTTCTCAGGGGTTGATATCTCAGTGTTCTTGCCTGTTCATTTTTTCCAGGTGAATGTTAGAGTCACGTAAGCTCGTGGAAAAACGAGTCTTGAAACATTAACCAGCAAGGCTCATTTCAGGAATCTACGTCTGGTTCCATACAAAGAGACTAGTCTGGGATAGAAATAGACGGTCAACCTCAGAACACTCAGTATTCAGCACAGTGCCTGGAATGTAAATGAATGCTCAACAAATATTAGATGAATGAATGAAGTTAGTCTTAGTAGATGTAGAAAAAAACACTGGGAATAATTAGATATGTATTGTAAAGCATCATAAAACTAAAAGTAGGTGTGCTGGGGAGATTTACCCCTAAATATGATAAAGAGCCTGCTGATGTATAAATCATGTACCTCGCCTTCCCTGGGGGTATAGATGCTGATGGCAGAATACTAGAAACGTGCCCCCCAAAACAGGAACTAAACTGAAATGTCCCTTACCCAGACTCTTAGTGAACATAGCTTAACAGACGCTTGTCATAACAATATAGGAACAAAAAGAAACCAGAAGGATTGGTATAGGGAAGGAAGAGATAAAAATATCGCTGTTTTCAGATGACACAATTTCTATTCAAAGAAAATTACAAAATTCTACATGTGTGCTTCTGATCAGAAGTGAGTGCATTGGGGGTCAGTGTCCCAAGGTTTCTGCCTAGATTCCATGCCCTGGCAGTTGAAATTCCAATGAAATGGTTTACCAAGCATGGAAAATGATAACAATAAAAACAATGATTAGAAAACATGGGTGGACAAGCCTACTGACATAGGTTTTGAAAATCACTTAGCAGTGGGCTCCTCTGAGTACACTGGGCAGGTCGTTATTAAAACGGTGTAGCATTAGCATAGAGTGGAAAAGTGGGAGGTTGGTACAGGAACGTAGGTCTGAGCAAGTACAAGACATTTGTATATGGCACATTTGGGAAGGCAAACAATAGCGAAAGGAATGACTTTAAAGGAAATAGCTCTTGTGAAAAACTAGACAGCCACGGGGAGAAAATGAACTTGGACGTATGCCTCAGTTTGTTATATACAGTAGATGTATTAAAACTTAGTTTTTTTTTAAGCCAGAACCGGTTTGGCTCAGTGGATAGAGCGTCGGCCTGCGGACTGTAAGGTCCCGGGTTCGATTCTGGTCAAGGGCATGTATCTTGGTTGTGGGCACATCCCCGGTGGGGGCTATGCAGGAGGCAGCTGGTTGATGTTTCTCAACGATGTTTCTAGCGCTCTATTCCTCTCCCTTCCTCTCTGTAAAAAATCAATAAAATATATTTAAAAACAACAACAACAACAACAACAAAAAACCCTTAGTTTTTCAAAACGCGGGGAAAGCAGATGGGATATGTCCCTCGCGGCAGAGGGCACGTGTGTCTGGGAAACTTCTGTCCGAATGAGCACCGGCAGCACAGCCTGTGCTCCACCGGGGAGGACTGAGATCTGAAAAACAAAAGTGAGACCCGTGCACCCGTCATCTCACTGTGGGCTGTGTGGCCTGGGGGTTGGGGTGGGGCTCTCACAGTGACATGTTTGCAGCTGGGTGCGATTCAGGAAAGTGGTTTTAAAAAATAACAACAGCAGCCCTGGCCGGTTTGGCTCAGTGGATAGATCGTCGCCCTGTGGACTCAAGGGTCCCCCCAGGTTCAATTCCGGTCAAGGGCATGCGCCTTGGTTGCGGGCACATCCCTGGTAGGAGGTGTGCAGGAGGCAGCTGGTTGATGCTTCTCTCTCATCCATGTTTCTGGCTCTCTATCCCTCTCCCTTCCTCTCTGTAAAAAGAAATCAATGAAATATACTTTAAGAAATAACAATAACAACAATTGTGCTCTAGGCCCTATCGTCAGGGGGAAGGTAACAGGAGAGAAACGGATGTGATAAACTGATGGACGAGCACGTGCCAGACGGACAGAGCCCCGAGGCAAACACTGGGCTGTCCCGGCGAACGGACGGGACGCGGGCGGTGATCCGCGATCGCGCCCCGTGAAGCCCGGAGGATAAACGGAGGCGGGCAGAAGTGCGCAGGTTGCTAACCGTCAAAGGGATGCAAGCCAGAGCGGCTCTGGGGTGGTCCTTCCGCTGGCCTGCGAGATTAGGGACAAGTTATACAGCCCTCGGCGGAGGCCGTGGGGAGAGCAGGTACCGCTCACGGTACTGAGGACTGGGCCCGTTCTCCCCCAGTGCGTGGCGAGGTCGGACCTGTGTTCCCCTATCCTGACCGGTGTTTCATTTTTATGTCCGGGGGTCCCTCGGAAATAACCCCAAAGGGGCAGACAACCAATGGGTCCGAAGATGGGAGATGGGAAATAATCCCCACGTGGGTGGTTTGGGGTTAGACAAAGCCTGTGGCAGCAGGACCGTGGACGGCGGGCCCTCGCAGAGCCACGTGGACCGGTTAAGCAGGGGTCCTCAAACTTTTTAAAGTGGGGGCCAGATCACGGTCCCTCAGAGAGCTGGAGGGCCGGACTATATGAACTACTAATTCCTACTGTAACACCTCGGCTGCGCTCACTGCCCAAAAAACCTGGCGGGCCGGATCAGACTCCTCTGCGGGCCGCATGTGGTCCGCGGGCCGTAGTTTGAAGACCCCTGGGTTAAGGGGAGCGAGAAGGTGGGCGGCTCACCTGTGCGGACGGATGGCGAGCAGGGGACGCCCTGCGCACACGCGGCGATAAGCATCTGGGAAGGGCAGAGCCTGTTTGATGTGCGTTTGATGGTTTGTCGTGGTCCCCCCTCCCCGCGCCCCCCCCCTCTGTTAATGGGCGATGCGGGTTTCAGAAGAAGAAAGGGAGGGGGAATTCTGGCAGTGAAAAGAGGAAACGTGGGCAGCGCGTGCGGTGGGGGGTTGGCAGGGCGTCCACAGGGGCTGGATTTGAGTCACCCCGTTGCCCTGTGGTTTGGGGCCAGTCACCGATCTCCCCCACCCCCTCGCCTCCGCCCGGGAGGCGGCATGGCGGCGCCCACAGATGGCCTCCCGGGGCTCCTGGCCTCCGAGCGAGCCCACGTGGCAGGAACCCTTCCCGCTCGCCCTCACTCTGTCCCCTTCTCTGCCGTGGCCAGTTCGGGGGCAGGTCCACTTCGAGGGGGGCGGCCGAGGAGGGGTGGCAGACAGTGCCCCCGAGAAGGCTCTGCAGCCCTGGGAGGCAGGGATCAGGAATATTTGCCCCTTCCCTTCGGAAGGAGAGGTGTGGCCAAGAGGGAAGGCCTGAGGCCTCAGGGGCCCTGTGGCCGGAGTCAGCGGCCCGGCAGTGGGACTGTCAGAGAACCTGCTCGCAGGCCGGCCGGCAGGCGGGAAGGAGGCCAGCCCTTCTGCGGAGCGCGTGGGATCCTCCGGGGCCCGCTGATAAACTCTGGCGTCCAGCCGCCTACGTGGGAGCTGGGTGGCCTTGGACGCCTCCAGCCGAGCCTCGTTTCCCCCTGCTCCTCCTTGGCTGTGAGAATGGCGGGTGCTGGGCTAAGTGTTCTCTGCTTTCAGTCATGGCTTGTCACTGGTTTCCCCTGAATGCGCAGCAGAAAAGGCCCGATGCTGGGTCCCCTCGGGAATACGGGGCCAGCGGAATGACGTCCCTGCCTCGGGGAGGGGGGCCGGTCCGGCCCAGGGGGAGGGGCCCGGACCCGAGTCCCTGCACAGGGAGGTCGTGAGAAGGCAGCGAGGTCAGGGATGGTGTTTTTGGGATGAGGGAGATCCGGGCCATTCAGGGTGACCGGTCAGGAGGTAGAGGGTGAGGGTGCCGGAGGAGGAAGTGGTATGTGAGGGGAAAGGTTCCAGAAGGCCCCGGGTGGATGTGTGCCGTCCTAGAGGACAGACTGAGCACATCTCTGCCTGTTACCTCAGGGGAGCCTGGTAGGACTGGGAGGGGAGGGCACTCGCTCGGCAGGGCCTGGCGGGTCTGACTCCGGGGCCCGCTCCCTGGACGGAGTGCGTGCTCTCTCCGGATGGGCCGTGGGCGCTGGCCGGAGTCAGCGTCCGCCTCTGCGTGAGGGGGTGGTGGAGGGGAAGAGGGTGACGCAGGGGCAGGAGGCGTTTTGAGGCGGAGAAGAAGGAAGCTGAGGTCCCGAACGGGGTCTGACTGATTGGGGAGGAGGGGGGGAGGTGGTGGTGAGGATAAGGAACCTGGAGTCGGTCACCCACCGGCGGGTCAGCCCCAGCTTCACATCCAGCGGCCTCCACGCCGGGACTGAGCCCACCCGCTCCTCCGAGCTCCGGTGTGCCTGTCTCCCTCTCTCTCTCTCTCCCTCTCTCTCTCTCTCTCTCTCTCTCTCTCTCTCTCTCTCTCTCTCTCCCTCTCTCCCTCTCCGTGTCTCTCTTTCCCTCTCTCCCTCTCCCTCTCCCTCTCCCTCTCCGTCTCTCTCTCTCTCTCGCCCTCTCCGTGTCTCTCTTTCCCTCTCTCCCTCTCCGTCTCTCTCTCTCTCTCTCTCTCTCTCTCTCTCTCTCTCTCTCTCTCCCTCCCTCCCTCCCTCTCCGTCTCTCTCTCTCTCCCTCTCTCTCCCTCTCCCTCTCCCTCTCCCTCTCCCTCTCCCTCTCCCTCTCCCTCTCCCTCTCCCTCTCCCTCTCCCTCTCCCTCTCCCTCTCCCTCTCCCTCTCCCTCTCTCTCTCTCTCCCTCTCCCTCTCCCTCTCCGTCTCTGTCTTTCTTCCTCTCTCTCTCTCTCTCTCTCTCTCTCTCTCTCTCTCTCTCCCTCCCTCCCTCCCTCTCTCTCTCTCTCTCTAGGATGGGGATGAGCTGCTCGCCTCCTGCGGGTGTGGGAAGGCAAGCCCATCCCGAGTTGTGCAGGGAGAGCGCTGGCCTCCTGTCAGGCTCCCGGGCATGGCAGCGGCCTGGCTGTCGTTTCTGAGATCAGGAAGGAACGGAGGCCCCCTCCCCTCTCCCTCCCCAGCGGTGGTGTTTCTGTAAGGTGACCAGACGTCCTGCTTTCGGCGGGACAGTCCCGATATTTAACAATTCATCCCGGGACAAATCGTTAAAAATCGGGACGTCTGGTCACCTTCGTTTCTGGGCGGTGTGTCAGTAACACTTCTTAACTTCACATGGCAGCTAGATGCTTCCCTCTCTCTGCCCCTCTCTGTTTTCAGTTTGAAGTAGGCAGCCCCTTCGTGTGTCAGGCGTTCTGTTCTGTCATTCTGCACACATTAGGACTGAGAGTCCTCTCAGTCCTGTGAGGTGAGGGCCATTATTCTTGTTTTCCAGACGAGGACATGGAGGCGTGGAGGGTCCCACGGGAGGGGCAGACAGGCCCGGAGCACTGAGAGCGGGTCCGGTGTCCTGGGCCCCGGGAGCAGGCCCCGCCCCCTCCCTCCCCAGCAGGCAGCGGGAGGGCAGGGGCTGCACTCTGTGGAGGCCTTTCCCTCCCCACCTGTGAGCCTGGAGGTGCGCACCCGCAGGGTCACTCTGCTGTCAGAGAGGTGGCAGAGGTAGTGGCACTGCACTAAGCTCCTCGCTTCGGTGAGGCTCCGGAGCACAGCGCCCCCGAGTGGTGGCTGTCACCTCGGCACTGCCGCCCCCTGGGAGAGGGGCCTTGAGCCTGCGGAGTGGGTCTGTTTGCCTTTAGGGACCCTTGCACCTCCCTGTTGGTGAAGGCCAGAGGAGGTGGGTGTCTGAGCTCGGCCAGTGTGAGCTCGGCTCCATTGGATGAAGACAGAGAGAACGAACTCACCGTGAGAGCTCCTCCCCGGAGAAACAGGGAGCCCCGAGGTTCGGGATCGACTTCCAGGGCTTTCGATTCTGCGGTTGCTCAGCAAGGACGGAAGGAGGGATTGGCCCAGAGGCCCTTTGGAGGGTGGGATCCAGAGGCCGGAAGGAGGACCCTGCGGGGCGGGAGAGAGGGGCATGAGGTTGGGTGGGGCTTCTGACTGAGCCAAGGCCTGTGAACCAGCCAGAGGCCTCAGCCGGTGCCCTGGGGCCAGGTTTTCCCAGAGCTGTGCTTAGCTGTGGTATTCAGGACAGCGGATTGGGGTGGGGGGTAGGGAGGAAAGGGGAGTCCACAGAGAAGGACAAGTCTGACTCCCTGGGTGTGGAGGGGTGCCCAGGAGACGAGGGGGAGCCGGCTTTAGGGCGATGACTGGGAGTTGGTAGGAAGGAGCCGGCAGAGTCAAGGTGGAGAGGAAGACTCGAGCTGAGCCCGCCGGGGACACCCGGCGTCCGAGGAACCTGTGAGAACGGCAGGTGGAGGTGTCTGGGCAAGAGCGTGCCCTCTGCAAACCAGTTCTGTGCTCGAAGCCCCCAGGGGTGGGTGAGACCAGCACGCAGAGTGCGGTGGCAGGGCAGGCGGCTGCGGAGGCCCGGAGGGCACGCACAGGCTTAGGCCTGGGGTCTGCAGACGGGGCGGCCATGGGCTCCCGAAAGAGATGGCTGTAGAACACCCCGCCCTGAGCGTACCCCACGCTGTGCCTCAAGCTCTGCACCGCAGGCTCAGGGCGGGGTCCAGACGCCTTAACCCCAGCCGAGGCCCCGCCAGAGCAGGCCCCGTGCGAGCCTCAGAGGGTGCAGAGCGAAGTCCTGCAAAAGCTGGGTGGCTTACGACGACTGACACGCATTTTCTCACAGCTCTGAAGGCCGGAAGTTCGAACTCGAGGTGCTGGCAGGCTGGTTCCCTCCAGAGGCTCCGCGGGAGACGGTTCCTTGCCTCTCTCCCGGCTTCCGGGGCTACAGGCAGCCCTTGGCTGTGGACTCATCACTCCAGTCGGCCTGTGTGGTCACCTAGCCTTCTGCTGTGTGTGCTCGTGTCTCTGTTTTCTTTCCTGAGGAGTCATTGGATCAGGGTGGGCTTAAGATGACTATGGCCTTATCTTAACTAATTACACTTGCAAAGATCCTAATTTATTTCTTTAAAAAAAATATATCTATCTATCTATCTATCTATCTATATATATATATATATATTATTGATTTCAGAGAGGAAGGGAGAGGGAGGGAGAGAGAGAAACATCAGTGATGAGAGAGAATCATTGATTGGCTGCCTCCTGCACGCAAGGATTGAGCCCGCAACCCCGGCATGTGCTCGTGACCAGATTCGAACTAGGACCTTCAGTTTGCAGGCCGACGCTCTGTCCGCTGAGCCAAACAGGTTAGGGCCTTGACCAGATTCGAACTCTGGACCCTTCAGTTTGCAGGCCGACGCTCTGTCCACTGAGCCAAACCAGCCAGGGCCCCAGCCCTCTCTTTACTGTGTGTGTCCCCTCCAGCCTTGAGCTCCTCGACGTGAAACAGACCCGCCCGTCTCCCCTTCCTGCAGGGTAACTTGGGGGTCGAGAGCCCAGCTGCAGGGTGCCATGGCAGAGGCCCCGTGTCCTGGCTTACCACTTAATTAGCCGTGTGACCCTGCTGTAACCGCCCAGCCTCCGTTTCCCCATCTGTGAGGTAGAGCAATTAAAGGAGAATTTAATCAATTTAATGAGAAGAAGAAAAAAAAAGCAGCTAGTGCAAGCCTCAGGACTCCATGGGGTAGTTGTGTCCGTCTGCCTTTGTGCCCCTGGCACCTCGGAGATGCTTGTCAATACCTGCTGATCGCGTGAGGGGATGTAACTGGGGGAGACGTGACATGTCTGTGTTTATGGACCTGACCCCCCTCCTTCCTGCCCTCCCTCCGTCCCGGGAGCCGGGTGATTACAGTTGGGCTTCAGCTAAGTGCTGACGAGCGGCGGTGAGCAGGGGTCGCAGTTTGAGTCAGGCGCACAGCCCTGCCCCCAGCGCCTCTTTCATGTGGATGGAACAAACTTCGGCTTATTACATTCGCGGTACCGATGGTGGCTGCAGGGATGAGTCACCGTTTACTGTAAAGCTTTCGGATGCCCGGCACACACATGCCAGTCGGGAGAGAAAGGCCTCCTGCAGCCTGGCAGTCCGGCCGGGAGTGGCTAAAAAGAGGCATAAAATAATTCCTGCGATTCCGGCAGTTGGGGAGGCGTGGGTGAGGGTCCACAGCCTTCAGCTACCTCCTCCTCACATTTCCCCCTGGAGTTTTGTTTTGATCGATAGAACGGTAGCAGTCATATTTTGAAGTCAGTTAAACAAGTCTGTGCAAATTTGTGTTTGCTTGTTCCTAAACTGGAGATGTATGCTTGAGTCTGGTTTTGTTTTTTTGTGGAATGTTAAAAATAAATTTAAAGGACCTACTCTTGTTTGTTTGTTTAATATATTTTTTATTGATTTCAGAGAGGAAGGGAAAAGGAGAGAGAGATAGAAACATCAGTGATGAGAGAGAATCTTTGATCAGCTGCCTCCTGCACACACCCCACTGGGGACCGAGCCCACAACCTAGGAATGTGCCCTTGACCGGAATCGAACCTGGGACCCTTTAGTCCCCAGGCTGACGCTCTGTCCACTGAGGCACACCGGCTAGAGCTTGTTTCTTGATGATGAGCCACTAAGAGCTGTGCTCCAAAGTCTGAGACCTTTTTTTCCTTTGAAGTAGAAACATTTTTGTCTCTTCCCTGCCTGCATGCCATGTTTTATTTTTCAAGAAATGAACCTGCGAGCGCTGGCTGGGACCGGGTTGGAGCGTCGTCCTGTACACCAGAGGGTTGCGGGTTCGATCCCTGGTCAGGGCACATAGCTAGACACATACGTAGGTTGCGGGTTCCATCCCTGGTCGGGGAGAGCACGGGGGGCACTGATTGATGTTTCTCCCTCTCTCCCTTCCTCTCTCTCTCCAAAGACCAGTGAAAACATTTCCTTTGTGAGAATTAAAAAGGAGAGATGAACCTTCCATTTGGTCTCCGCTAGTAGACAGGGCTTGGGGCATTGCAGTCTGAGAACGAGCTCGGTGTGAGGAGCTGAAAGGACTGGTGGGCGCAGCGTGTTCCCTCCTGCAGGTGGGGCTGGGCGGGGCAGGGCTGGGAGAGGGAGCGGCTGGAGAGGCGCACACAGAGTGCCCTGTACGTGCCTGGCACCTGGACAAAAGCCAGGTTCCCTGGCAGGGCCTGGGGTTATCCTGTAGCTTAAAATCCGATTGAGTGGATTAAATGTCTTTGTGCGTGTCCGAGTGCATATCTGTGCCCTTGGGCCTTGGGTAAATCAGGTAACCCCTCAGCCTCAGCTTCTTCATCTGTAAAATGGGCCCACTGACACCTTAATTGGGTGATTTTTTTAAGGATCTGATGGGATATTTAAAGCACCTAGTACAGGCCTGGTCCATAGCAGGGCTCAAAACGTGGTCGTTGAAATAACAAGAAGTGCTTTGATGCCAAAACCAGTTTGGCTCAGTGGATGGATAGAGCGTCAGCCTGCAGACTGAAGGGTCCCAGGTTCAATTCCGGTCAAGGGCATGTACCTTGGTTGCGGGCACATCCCTGGTGAGGGGTGTGCAGAAGGCAGCTGATCAATGTCTTTCTCTCATTGATGTTTCTAACTCTCTATCCCTCTCCCTTCCTCTCTGTAAAAATTCAATAAAAATATTTAAAAAAAAAAAAAAAAAAAAAAAAAAAAGAGAAAAGAAAAAAAAGAAGTGCTCGGAACCTGTTGTTCTGAGGGCAGGGGTGGGGGAGGGAGCCTGTGGGAGGAGCAGGGAGTGAAGCGGTGCCTTCTGGGTAAGCAGCCAACTCCCTGGTGGTCGATGGGAATGAAATTAAAATCTTAAGTTGGCCTCTGTTTTCGCTTGACTAGTTCCCGCCTCTCCATCTTGGCTTTGCTGTTGGCCCACGTGGGACCCCCTTTCCCATCCTCCGGGCCAGCCGCCTCCTCTGGGGCTTCCTACGTGGCCGCGGTTCCCTGGTGCGTTGAGAGGACGGCCATGAGCCCTGCCGTGTAGCTCACACCCTCCCTCTGTGCTCTGGCCGCTCAGGCAGAGGAGGTGATCCTATGGCCCTGGTCAGGCCCTGGGCCTCCTGAGATTTTATCCCCACCCCACACCCCACCCCGAAACAAGAGGCTGTTCAGCACATCTGTTTGGGGTTCTGAGACTTGGGGCTCTTTGGGACGTAGCCAAGGTATGTGGGGGCAGTGGGGACAGACTACTGGCAACCCGAGTTTGGGGGCGTTCAGAATAGTGGTGGCCGAGGCTGGGCCTTATCTGAGGTGAAGGCGGTGGGGCTAAGGGCGGTCCTCCCTTCTCCCATCCCCAGGGCTCTCCCCCCGGCCCTGTGAGCCAGCCTTTGGGGTGGAGGTCACTGACCTGGAGCGCAGCACCCTGGCTCCTTGAGTTTGCCCGTCTCTCCCCCCCCCCAAAGCCCTTGGTGGGGGCCCTGGTGTCTTGTTTGCAGCAGCGCCCTCAGGCACCCCTCAGTAAGCCCACGCGAGGGAGGGAGGGGATGAAGGAAGGGCCAAGTGAAAGCCCCTCACAGTGAGGAAACATCCGACCCCCAAAGAAGGGGGCGTGATAATTCGTTGCCCTTTCTTCTTTGCACATAGGTGTGTGCTGGGCTGTGTGGCATCATTTCAGTGGTACCGCGGTGAGCCCTGGAAATGGGCTCCCCCCGTGCAGTAACCGTGTGGCTCTCCCCGTGCAGTAACCGTGTGGCTCCCCCCGTGCAGTAACCGTGTGGCTCTCCCCGTGCAGTAACCGTGTGGCTCCCCCCGTGCAGTAACCGTGTGGCTCTCCCCGTGCAGTAACCGTGTGGCTCTCCCCGTGCAGTAACCGTGTGGCTCCCCCCGTGCAGTAACCGTGTGGCTCCCCCCGTGCAGTAACCGTGTGGCTCTCCCCGTGCAGTAACCGTGTGGCTCCCCCCGTGCAGTAACCGTGTGGCTCCCCCCGTGCAGTAACCGTGTGGCTCTCCCCGTGCAGTAACCGTGTGGCTCCCCCCGTGCAGTAACCGTGTGGCTCCCCCCGTGCAGTAACCGTGTGGCTCTCCCCGTGCAGTAACCGTGTGGCTCTCCCCGTGCAGTAACCGTGTGGCTCTCCCCGTGCAGTAACCGTGTGGCCTCGGGGTGCGGCTGGCAGGGGAGAGGGGACAGTCCCTGTTGGGGACCAGGAGTATTTTTCTCGCCCAGAAGGTGTGGTTCCTATGGCTTCTGTTTCATGATAACTGGCTCCAACAGGGGGAAGAAAACCTACTCAGGAGAGGTTAACTTGCCCCTCGTGTGCGATGCTCGGGATTCTAACCCGGCTCTGACTTCAAGGAAGGTGCTCCTTCTGCAGCCTCACACGGGCTCCTGGGGCACTGGGATGCTCTCCTGTGGGCAGCCCCGACCCCCAGGTCCGGTGGGACCTGTGTGGAGCACAGGAAGAGTGGCCGTGGCCACCAAAGTGATGGTCTCTGCCCACTGCCACCCGGGAGAGGACCTGACTGCCAGTGAGGATGGGACTCGGAAATGGAGACGGAGAAGCTGGCCCCGGTTCCCAGAGCCCTCGGGGACGACCGAACGTGTCCCCAGCACCCGGTTCTGGTGAGCCTGGAGCTCGTCTCTCCTCCAGGCTTCCCTGACCTCTGACCCCTCTGCCAATCTCCTACCTCCGACCCCTCTGCCAATCTCCGACCTCCGACCCCTTTGTCAATCTCAGACTTCCGACCCCTTTGTCAATCTCCGACCTCTGACCCCTTTGCCAATCTCCGACCTCTGACCCCTTTGCCAATCTCCGGTGCCTTCCAATCAGCATCATGTCGGGCGCGGTCTGCAGCAGCGATGTTCGGCCTCTCCCCTCTCCTGGCACACGTCAGCTCGTTACTAAAATTCTGCGGCACACCAAAAATATATCGTTTGCCGATCCGACACACAAAAATAACAGGTCTGATTTCGATTCATGCACACCGGGCGGCTGTTGCTGTGTTGGCTGTTGTCCTTGGCTATTTGACAGCCTGAGGGAAGAGGCCGGTGGCCCTGCCGAAACAGTCCAGTGTGGTGTGCCTTACACATTCTCGTGGCACGCCGGCGCCAGTCGCTGCTCTCCACGTTCCTTTCCTGAAGCTTCCGTCTGCGAGGACTGCCTTGTCCGGGTGTGTTTAACAGAAAGCAGCGTCAGAGCTGTGTCTGCTGCCCACCCACCCCCCCCCCCCCCCCGCGCTGTGGCCCTCGGGGGGCCTGGGCCCTTGGGCATCGGCTCCCCTTCAGCAGCGCCTCTCCTCTCCCCGCAGGCAGGTGCCCGAGGACCCCCAGGGCCCCGGGGGCAGCTGGGAAAAGATAAGACCTCTCTGTCCGGGGGCTTCTGGGGGAGGCAGCTAGCTGCGGTGGGGCCTGTGCTTTCTCTTTGATCGCCGGGTTTAATACACGGTCCCCCGTAATGGAAACCATAACACACACCGATTACTAAAATGTGACTACGGGTTGAATGAGAAACCTGTGAGAGGGACCCACTTCCTCTTGGTGCTTGTTTTATTTTAAACAATTCTGTGCAGTCTGTTTCATTTCTCTTCCTCTGGGCTTTTTGTTTAGGGGCGTCACAAACAACATGCGATAAAAACCAAAACCATTTAGAAAAATAACACTGGACCCTGGGGAGTACACAGCCCTTTCCCTCCAGGGCACTTTCCTTCCTGCCATCTGTTTGTGGCGCTCTGTGTGCGTCCGATGGGGTGGCAGGTAGGTGTGGCCATGGAGAAACGGGCCCCTGAGGGGTGGGGACCGAGGGAAGTCCACCCGCAGTGACCCCACTGAGGCGCCAGGCCGCGCCCCGCTGCTCCCCGGGTGCGGGTGTTCGGTGCGGGATGGCCTCCCTGCGGGTGCACATCCCCGGCCTGTCCCCCCTGGGGTTCCATTGGCCTCCGTTCCCCGAGCTCTCCCTGGAGCATTGTTATAATAATGTGGTGGAAGTGGTGTGGGGCAGTCCTGAATGGATCTCTTCCCCATTCATCCACTTAGCCAACGTATTTCTTGACCTGCTTGCACAAGGCAGCGTGCCAGGCGCTGAAGGTTTGAGGGTTGGGAGGGACGAAAGTCTCACTGTTGAGGTATCTTTTCTTTGGAGTTGGGGGACAGAGCTAGGTCACAACTATAATATGATAGAGGACAGAGTCGGTACTATAAGAAGCATACAGGCAAAATGGTATAGTGGAAGAGGGATGGTTTTTTTTAAAAAAAATATGTTTTTATTGATTTTAGAGAGAGAGGAAGGGATAGGGATGGGGGGCAGAGAGAGAGAGAGAGAGAGAGAGAGAGAGAGAGAGAGAACCATCAATTAGTTGAAAGAGAAACATTGATTGGTGGCCTTCTGTATGCACCTCAACTGGGAATCTAACTGGCAACCTGGGCATGTGCCCTGACTGGGAATCGAACCAGCGACCTTTTGGTGCACAGGTCAAAGGGCGCCCCGTGGCCAGGGGTAATTTTTGTCGAGACGCATGGGGCTGTGTTTTGAAGGACAGATAGAATTTGGTGCCGGCATTGGATGAAGAGGCACTTGGGGAGGAATAAGGCCGTGCCACGGCCACACTCTTGGTTCCTTCATCCCACACACGCTGCACAAACGGAGGCATCCCGGCCTGGGTGTGAGTGGGACCTGCCCAGTAATGGTTTTGCAGAATGCTTGGACCTGCTTTTTCTTGGGGGTTATGGTTGGAGGTGGGAGTTGGCAGTAGGAGAAAGGCTAGTATTTACTGAGTGTGTCACTCACATTCATCATCAAACTGATATACATCATCTACTCGAGACACAGCTAGCAAGTGCTGGAGCCGGGACTGAACTCAGAACTCCAACTCCAAGGCCTCTGATCTTCCCTCACTGACGCCTTATCACCTTCTCCTGGGAAGGTGCTGGTGCTAACCAGTTATCCCCAAACAGGAGGATTCAGGTTGAACATAGAGTTGGCTTCTGATCGGTAGGCATGCTTGTGAAAATATTTTGCTATCTTAACTCACATCCCGCAAACTTTCCGTACTTGCTGGAAGGAATATTTCCACTCTCCGTGGAGGCCTCTCCGCAGCGCCCCTCTGGCCTGCGCTGTTGGACCGGTTTTTCGGGTGATTGCCACATTTATTGTTTTCTGGGGAGCGGTATTTCCTGACCTCTGTGACCTGCCCAAGCTGGCGGGTCACCTTCTGTGCCTGAGTGGGTGTGAGCGTACTCCTCATGGGCACAAGCGTGGGAGCTGGCAGGATTGGCCCATACCCTTTGGGGAACTTATTGTTGGTTAAAAGGAGAAACAGCGGGAGTGAGTGGGGAGAGGCACTGGCTGGGTAGGAGGTGGGACTTCCTGGGGCGGAGGCAGTAGACTGGGCCTTGGGAAGTCTAGACCCATTCCCAAGGATGTCTTGAGACAGGAGGGGTGTGTCGGTTGGATGACTGTCTTTCTGGGAGTAGGGTGGATGTTTGGCACTTAGCAAATATTTGGCAATAATGAAATAATACTGTGCCTCCGTGGTGCCTCTGTCTTGTTATTTTTGACTCTCTGCGAAGGCTCTGTGTCACGAGTATGTCCGAGGCTGTCCGATTTGTCACGAGTGAAGAGGGAGGTGTCACCCCCAAGGCAGGTTCCAAACCCCGTTACACAGTTCATTTCTTGTCCCCGCTCCCCTCTGCCTCCCTCCCTTCTTTCTCCACCACAGCACCGTTCCAGTTTGCAAAACTTCCCCAGGGCTGCAGATGGGTTCGTCTTAGAGTCTGCTTCTCCAAGAACATCTTGCCTTTTATCTTTATTCTCTGTACTGAGGTCTGGGATTCGGCTGCGAAAAGAACACGTTGGAAAGCCAGATGCCCGGAGCATCTCTGCAGTGCTCCTGGTCTGCAGGGGCGGCCCGGGGGGGCTGTGAGTGGAGGCTGTCCCTCCTGCTGCAGGCGCACGTGGAATGTTGGAGACAGGACCTGGGCCACGTCCCTGCTCTGTGGCTCTTGTTCTGCTTGGAATTGGGGTCCTTCTCTAGTTTGCGGGGAGCACATCCCTCTTCCTCTTTCATTCCAGCCTTCGGAGGAACACAATTTGTGGGTTGCAGTAAGTTCCAAGTTACGTATACTCTCTCCTATAACGCTCATTCCCAGACCAGAAAGCCGGACAGGGCTGAGTGCCTTGCTTGCTGTCACACAGTTTATAAGTAAAAGGGCCTAGATTTGAATCCAGATCTGATTCTAGAATTCATGATTTTTTACTGCCATATGCATCCACCGCGCTTTTACCTGCAGTTGAAAATGTGTATTGTCTGTCATTTCTTCCTCCTGGGGAGGCGGGCTGGGTACATTCAGTGCCGTGTGAGGCAGTGCAATATGTGGGTCTCACTTTCATTCACCGGGAAAGGACTGCTTTCCCGCGGTCCGGCAGGCCGGGCTCTGATGACTGGTCGAGCTGGGCGGGTTGGGCTCAGGCTCGGTTTCCTCGGTTCCGTGAAGGTCCTGGTGCGGGGAGAGGTGTGGGGGCTTCCCTCCCCGATCCCGGAGCTGGACGGTCCGGCCACACACACATCAGAGAGCTTAAAGCACTCAGCCATTGGCTGGCCTCTTCTTTCTCTCTCTCTCTCTCTCTCTGGATCTTCTGCTGGATTTCTGATGCAGTCCTTCGGGCGTGGCTCAGCAGTTGAGGAGCTGGGGGGAACCTGCCTGGAAGGTTCTAGATGTGGAGGAGGCAGGCCCGAGGAGATGGGATTGAGGTCTGCATTGCCTGTCCATTCATTGCGGAGAGCGGGGTCCCGGTTTGGTTGAACAGTGCCCTCCGCCCACGGGCCTCCGCGGTGACAGAACGGCTGCTCTGCCTCCAGGAGGGGCTGGGAGGTGCGCTCTGTGGAGGCAGTGCTTCCTGAGCTGTGACTATTCATTCCAGTCGCTTTCTCCAGGGTGCCTGCTTCTGCTTGAGTGAGTGGGTACAGACCTACTCCAAGGGCTTAGCCACAGGCAACGAGACTCTGGAAGTGACCTCGAAAAGAAAGCCATGCATTGGGTCGATGGCAGAAAAGTCCAGCTAGCCCGTGGCCCCCCCAGCCTAACACCAGAGAGGTTTCAGCAGCTGGTGCTCCCCTTTCTCCGGCCCGATCTCATGGGAAAAGTCACGTGTGAGGAGGGGAGATCAGGGACTCCTTGTTAGTTGAGTCCCAGCAACAGAACCTCTGCCGGTTTCGGGGGGTGGAGGGGACCAGCGGGTGACCGGCCACAGAGCCCTCCTTTCTGCAGCCTCCCCCGCAGCTCAGCCCTCTCTCCAGACGGTTACTGAGAGCGGAATCCTCCAGCGCTGGAGCTGAAGAACTCCACCTCGTTCAGCCCCCATCAGCCCAGTCTCGGGCGGCTGCTCCTTCGTTCTCTGGGTGGTGGGAGGTGGCGGGGGTGCAGATTGCCCCCAGCGGGCTGCCTCGGCGTGGCAGGTCTTAGGAACCAGAGCTGCCCACGGAGCTGGAGCCAGGCCTTCGAGAGGTCCCTTCCATCAGCCCGCCCCAGACTTCGTAAAGGGGTGGCTGAGACCCCCCGAGGGGAAGCCACGGGGGCACACAACTCCAGGCAGAGAGGCAGCCAGGGAAGCAGCTCTTTGCTACGGGGCCTTCCGAGGCCGGCCCCAGACCCCCAGTCCCAGACCGCCCGCCATGCCGGCCCTGTCTGCCCCGCCCGTTCTCCTGGGAAGCGGTGAGGACTGCACGACTTCATATCAGATCCAGCAGCTGGGTGCCGTGTGCCTGGCGGCTGGCTAAATTTAAACGGAGTGGGCTGGGGTGGGTGGCGGTGAGGAAGACTGGCTGGGCGCTTCCATTAAAGCGCTGGGGGAAGGCTCGGTTTTTATTTCTGCTTCACTGAATGAGGGAGGAGCACAGGGCGGAGGGGTCACCCCCCTCCCCCTTTTCCTTTCTTTTTTAAATTATTAAATATCTGTAGAGACTCAAGTCCGGACTGGTGGCGCCTTCCACCCCAGCCTGAGTCTGCAGGAAAGCAGGCTGAGCTGGGACCCTGGGCGCCTCCTGACCGTGAAGTACGGCGGTTGGGTCGGCAAAGGGCGACAGGCTGGTTCTGATTGGACTTGGGTTTCGTTCCCAGTCCTCGGTCGTCGTGGGCTGTGGGACCCTGGGTGTCCGTTCTGAACTTCCTCCGCCCCCTCTGTGGAGCGTGGGTGGGAAGACCAGTGCTTTGGCATTGCTGTCTCTCTGAACCCGCACGCGAGAAGCTCCTGGCGTGCTGAGTGGGACACGGAGGGCACTCGGGAGAGAGTTGTGACCGATTGTCCATCCTCCACGCTGCCTTCCAGGCCGTGCCTCCCCCCAAGCCGGGCGTGGAGCAGGGATGAGGCTGAGAAGAGGGGCAAAGGAATGGTGGAGACTTGTGCTGGCGCGTGTGTGTGTGTGTGTGTGGGGGGGCCAAGATGAAGTTTGTGGGGGCCCCGGCCTGACTCATTGACGGGTCTGAGGGAGGTACCAGAACCCTGAGCGCCTGGGCCTTACATCGTGGATTCTCTGCCGTCAGTTTTCTCAGCCTTTGAAAACAAAATAGGATCCACTCATCGTTTCTCTGGTTATCAAAGCAACGTGTTAGAGAAATACAGAAAATCATAGAGAAAAAAAATAAAAACCATCTCTTATCCCACCCTTCTGGAATTTGAAGGATTTTGAAATCTATGTCTCCAGTCTTTTTTTTTTTTTTTTTTCAATGCATATACACATAGGGTGTGTGTCTCTTGTTACGTTTTGCAAAGCTGGAGTCAGATTGCACGCAGCATTATGTAACGTGCTTTGAGAACAGCATTCTGCGAGAACGCCCGGCTGTCAGCGGAATGACTGGGTGGTGGCACAGCCTTCGCGATGCGGATGTGCCCTCACTGAGCCAGCCCTGTGGTGGCCACGCACACGGCCTGCCACGGCGTCTGCTCCTTCCCCGTGCTGCGGCCAGCGGGAGAAGGCAGATGCGATGACTGGATCGCTGTTTTCTGAAAGCTTTCTCCGGTGAGGCACGCCGAACCCAGTGGTTTTGTTAATTTCGAGTGTGTTCGCGCCTCGCAGGCTCCCCGGGTGAGCACTGGGTGAGCACTGTCCCTCCCCTGCACCCTCCACCCTGCTGGTCCCCCAGGAAGTGCTCGTTGCCGGGGAGGGCGGCAGAGTGAGGACTCACAGCTGCCCCAGAAGACCCTAGTGTCAGCCCTGTCGGTGTCGCTCACGAGCAGAACGACCCTGCACACGCTGCGTGCTTTGGGACGCTGTTTTCTTAGAGGGAAAGTGAGGGCAGTACCTTTCTGACCAGAGTGGGAGGGTGAAATGCAGCCATGGCCTCCGGTGTGCTGTGAAACCTGAAGTGCCATAAAGACGTTCGTCCTTAGTGTGGACCATGGCCCTTGACCTTGAGGAACAGAACCCAGCGGTGTGCTGCCGCTGGCCCACACCGGCTCAGGAGAGCTGACTGTGCATCTCTCTTCCCAACTCCTTATCCCCTGGCCTTCACGTTGGTCGCTTGTGTTTGGCTCTAGTGAGAGTATTTATACCATGAAAAGTGACATGCCCTAGAATGAAGACTTTTAAAAAAAAAAAAATATATATATATATATATATATATATATATATATATATATATATTTTATTGATTTTTACAGAGAGGAAGGGAGATGGATAGAGATTTTAGAAACATCGATGAGAGAGAAACATCAATCAGCCGCCTCCTGCACACCCCCTACTGGAGATGTGCCCGCAACCAAAGCACATGGCCTTTACCGGAATCGAACCTGGGTCCCCGCCCAGTCCGCAGACCAATGCTCTATCCATTGAGCCAAACCGGTTTCGGCTAGAATGAAGACTTTTTTGAGAGAGAGCTTGTTGTTACGCATTTACCAGCACTTGGCAGTCCTCATCTCCAGTGCACTTACTTGACAGTTAACGTATGTTGTTTTGAATTGGAGTTTGTAGTTCTCCTTTCATAGACAGGCCTACCTCGGAGATATTGCGGGTTCGGTTTGAGACCACTGCAATAAAGTGAATACCGCAATAAAGTGAGGGTTGTTTTGCTGGTGGAGGGGTCTTGCCTTCAGTTTGTAACAAAACAAACAAACAAACAACATAATCTGTGAGGTGCAATAAAGCAACACCCAATAAAATGGAGGCATACCTGTATTAATGTCTCATTTTCACCAGCTGGACTCACAAGCTCTTGAGGGCAGGAATTTGATATTTTAAGACTTTAACTTGCTTGGATGCTGGCTGTCATAGGGACCCATAAAGCAGCATGTACACAAATGAGCTCACGGCTTTAATCTACATGAAAACATTTTTCACTGAGACTGAAGCTCTGAGGGATCCACAGTGTCTACGCGGGCCCAGGGCCAGGCCTCTCCTAATGATCTGTTATGGATGGGTCTGACAGACACAGAATCGTGGTTATTCAACCTAAAAACTACCCGGGGCATAATAAAGAGTCTTTATTTCTCTGCGTTTCCATCGGTGACTGTAATAATAATGGTTAACAAGGAATAGCTAACATTTATCGATTGGTTGCTGTGTGCCAGGTGCATTCTAAATGCTTTTACAATCATTTTCTTGTTTAATCCTCACTCCAGCCACATAAAGATTGCATTAATATTACCCTTGTTTTAGAAATGAGGAAAACATGGAACTTAGGGATGGTAAGTAACTTAGTGATGACTGAGGGAGGTCCAGGATTAACTGCTCATTCATGCATCCACTCATGCACACATGTATTCATTCATTCATGCATGCATTTCATTCATTCATTCCTTCAACATCTGATCCTGCCATGTGCCGAGTGCTGCTCTGGCTGCCAGGATGAACAAAACCAGCCCCTGTCCTCATGGAGCATTTATTTCTTCGAGTGAAACAGGTGACATATAAACATATACTACCATGCCAGGTTTTGCCAAGGTCTAATAAGAAAATTAATCAGGGAAGGAGACAGAGACTCATGGGGCAGGGCTGGAGTTTTGCTGTGTAGATTCTAACCCTTAGTGTCTATCTCACCGCCCTTGACACTAACCGCCCACCTCGTAGCTAGATGAGCACCGTGCACACAGGAGCTTCTCCTTACATTCTCATTGGCCGGGCGATGGGAGCCAAGCCTTACCCATGGGGATGATACAGGAAGGCCCAGTGAGAGCTCTGGTGAGCTCAGATGAGGGACAGATGCTCACAGGACCCTACAGTGTCCATGCTGGGGCTTTCAGGGGTGCGGGGCAGGTGGGCTGGGCGGGAGGGCTGAGCAGTGTGGGGTGGGAGAGTGAGCTCTGTGGTGGTCAGGAGGCCGACAAGGCTGTGCAGATGTAGAATCAGAGACCCCAGGGCTGGCAGCTATTGGAGGTCCGTGCTCTCAGGATACACAGGGACGCCGGGAGGTGCAGAGAGCAGGAAGACTCCCCCGAGGTCGCCTTGATTTCCCCGAGGGTGGGGCCCACTTTTCCATCCCAGTCCTGCGCCTTGGGCAGCACCACCGTCTCCCGGATTTAATTTTGGATCTCCCGCTGGGAATAATGGCGAGGGTGCCGATCAGCCAGCTTAGGGCAGCCCCAGAGTGGATAATGAGGACAGGCTCCTCTACCCCAAAAACGTACTTCCAGAAGGTGGGACAGACAAAAAGCATGTGGAGGTCCCTCTCCTCGCCCCCACACACGTGGCCCCGCCCGCGTCCAGCGTGGTGGCGACATGGATGGCGCGTCCGCTCGGTGCTCGTTTGATTAGACTCTGGAAACCCCGGCCTGGGGGGTTCGGGCCGGGCTCTGCTCTGACGCTGATCAATGGGCTGTGACGCAGGCCATGCTCTGGGCATTCTCCTCTGTCCCAGGAGGGGGCTGGTCCGATGGCTTTCGCTGTCCCTGTTTGCTCTGCTCTTTATTCTGAGCTGGAGATTAGACCGGGTGTGTCTCTCCCCCTCCCCCCCCCCCCCCCCCCCGACACACACACACACACACACACACACACACACAAAGCATTCTTTCCCCAGTGGCCATTGCTACGGGAGCGCAGGCTTCAGGAAAGGCCTTCAGTAGGGCCGGGATGTGTCTCCTGCAGGGAATTCCTCGGGCTGTGGGTGGTTCCCGGCTCTGAGCCCCGGTGCTCGCGGGCGGCTCGGTGGCCGTTGCCCACAGGACGCTCCCCACAAAGGAAAGCGCGCCCACAAGTGTTTTCCTATCGCGCCCACGGCCCGCGGCGGGAGGGGGTGAGGTTCGGGCGTACTTTCCTGGCGGTCGGGTCTCGGAACAGGATCGTCCTCCTCCTGGTGCCCCCTCTCCCCCGACGGCCTCCCACCGAAACCGTACAGGGGCACCGGAGCCAGCACACAGGCTTCAACACTGAAAAGGTGACGAGGTGAGGAAGCAACAGGAAGTGGGGACGTGAGCAGAACAAAGCTTGTGCGGTGCACCCAGAGCGCCGGTGACCTTTTTCTTTCTTCTTATAGCAGTGGAGTCCTCTGACATGGGTGAGGGGCACGCTCTGCTTTGTTCCCAAGGCCCAGGCCCTCCGGAGGCCGGCGGAGAGCCGTGTGGTGGGCGTAAGGCGTGTTTAGGGGGGATGCAGCCCCGTTCCCCCCGGGCTCGGCGAAGGTATGCAAATCCCCCCGCAGTGCTCTGGGCGTGTGAGCCCGCTCCACGCTGCCGAGGGCCGGGAGAGTTATTTAAACTGCGCCTCTTTTAGCCCTCGCTCCGAAGGACCGATTTAGCTCGTGTGCTGAATCGAAGTTGGAGGGGAAAGTGGAATTCTGCCCCCACACTCTTTCTTTTTCTGCCTCTACCTCCGTTTCTCATTTCCTTAAATGACTTAAAAAGAGGGGAGAGGGCAGCTTCGGTAATGAGCTTCTGGCGTGGGGAAGGGCCCAGGAGCGTGGACGTGGCTGTGAGAGCTGCCGCCCCCTTCGGATGCCTCCCGTGGGGACGGCACACTTCACACCTCCCGGGACACACGGCACATGGGGGGTGGGGGACCTGGCTGGCCAGATGGAGAGAGGGGTTGTTCGCTTGAATCAATAACTCTTCATCTGAAGAGCAAATGTGGCCCTGAGGATGGAAGCTCCTCATGGAATCACGTCCCTCTTTGTATGTTGGAGCCCCATGAGCTCAGGTGGAGTGAGCGAGGCTGGGGCTTTGAGGGGTGTGTGTGTGCGTGAGTGCTGGTGATAAGGGCCGTGCGTTTGCGGAAGCTTTACCAGCATTTCCATAATCTCCCTCCTCCCAAGCTCATGGAGTTGGAAGGAAAGAACCTATAGGCACTCATCCGGTGCTGGCGGGTAGGTAATCCTAACGATGAAACAATGAAAGCAGGAACGGTGAGCCAGTGCTTGCTGGTACATTCTCTGGGTCCCAAGGCCTGGTGCTAGGTCACAGGTATGATCTCAGTTAATGGGGGGGGGGGGGGGCGGAGGCCGGAACAGTCGCTCAGGGACCCGGAATGATGGCACAGGCACCCTGGCTCACCGTGTGGTGGTGCCACCGCTTGGGTGTCCTGTGCCACCTTCTGTGTCCACTGGCATCACTTCTGAAATGGCTGGGTTTGGGGTGTGGTCCATGGCCGGGCCGTAGACACTCTCTCTGGGGGAAGCTCGCTGGTCCAGGGGTCGCCCAGAGCCTGACGCCATTGGCTTTGCTGTTGGACAGGCAGCCTCGCCACCCAGACACAGGCGCACCTCGCCACCTGCCACCCGCCACCCGCCACAACCTCCCAGATTTGTGCCAACGGCATTCCATTGGCAATGCACCAGGCACAGGCTACTTCAAAGGAAAATTAGGTTCCTCTTCTCTTCTCTTCTCTTCTCTTCTCTTCTCTTCTCTTCTCTTCTCTTCTCTTCTCTTCTCTTCTCTTCTCTTCTCTTCTCTTCTCTTCTCTCCACGGTTCTAGTTCGTGTTGAAGGCATTTTGGCTTTGCCATGACCAGGTCATATATGTGGCCTTCTCTGAGTGTTTGAGTTTACGTCTTGGCGGAAGGATTATGGGACAGACTCTTTCCACGTGTGAGCCTTGGGCCCGTGACTTGGGCCTTTTCCTGCCTACCTTCTTGTGGCCTCGTTTCTGTTTTGTTTCTTCCATTTTGTTGGGCCAGAGGCATCGCTAGCGGGATGGTCAGCTAGTCCTGCAAACCTGCACACAGGGAATGGGCCCGATGGGGCATGGGGTTTACACGGTGTGAAATACAGCCGAGCAGGGCGGCCTCCCGCGGAAACCTGGCTTCAGGGGGTCGTGTAAGGAGTTCTGGACAACTTTCTGGTGGAGTGCCACCTTCATAGGAGCCCGAGCGGTCTGGAGTCGAGGATGATGGTGGCATTTTTCAAGTGGGTGGAACTTTGGGAAGAAAGATAGAGCTTAAAGCAAATCTCACAGCAGTGTACTTTTCCGATTTTTTTTGTTTTTTGTTTTTTAATGAATCAAACATGCAGAGGGTGGTTTTTGGGAGTGAGACCTGTACCACTTGGCTGAGGTCAGTGGCCACAGGGAGCCCTGATGAGAGGCCCTGAGTCCAAGGCCATGGAGGCTCCTCTCGCTCCCGTCCTTCTGCTCCTGCAGGTGGGGCACCTCATCTGTGCAGATGAAAAATCCTCCCAAACCATTGGTCCAGTGTCATTTTCATGTTCCCCAGCCTGTTCCAACTCTTCCTTCATAAAATCCATAGTGAAATCAAAGCCGAATCTTAAAACCACACGTATCTGAGCTCAGCCCAGGGTCTGCTGTCTCCCCGTTGGTCTTAGTGCCTGGGCAGCTAGACAGCTCCCTGGGCCGGAGGTTGCCAGGCTCAGTGTAGCATCTGGATGTATTGATTGTAAAATTCTTGTGGGAAGTGTGGCCGGGAGCGTGAATATATGAACTTGGCCCCCGCCCCCCCCCCCCAAAAAAAAAGGTGGTTCTTCTGTCTTTTTGATTATTTAAGTTCTGTGAGGTGTTCTGTGTTCAGCACCGGGGAGCGATCACCCTCTGGCAGTTTTGGTGAACAGCGCTTGTGGCTTAGAAACCCACCTTGTCATTAACTACCAGCCAATGCCAGCCCCAACGAAACACCTTCTTGTGCCAGCTCAACCACAAGGCTGTGGGGACACAGAGGAAACCGAGGGCAGGTGAGAAGTAAAAGCTGCAGACGGGTGGGAGGGGGCTGCGGAGTGGGAGAGGGGGGAGGGGGCCAGCCCGGCTGGGCACGCCTGGCCCGCAGCCAGGTCTAAGGTGGCCGGTGAGAGAAGGTCCCCAGGGTGTGAGCGAGGCACGGGTGCCCTAATGGCTGCACCTCCCCAGAGCGGTGGTTTGGAACTTCAGAGGAAAAAAAACAGCAGGAGGAACATTCCGTTGGTTGGAGTGGAGGGGATCCAGCCCCATCCGCCCACCTTGGTCAAGTTTGACTTGAATCCGTTCAGGACAGTGATTCTCACTGGGGGAGGTTTGCCCCCGGGGGACATTGGGCAGTGCCTGGAGACAGTTCTGGTTGTCACAACTGTTTGGGCCGTGTTACCGGCAACTAATGGGTAGCGGCCTGGGATGTGGCTAACAGCTCACAGCGCACCGTCAGCCCCCATGGCATGGGATCGCCAGCCCCACAGCCCGCAGGGGCCCCGGGTGGGCCTCTCGGCCCAGCTGTCATCGTTTGGCACCGAGAGTCACATCTCACCCTTTTCTTCTGACGTTTTTCCATCTTGTTGCTCCATGGAGCTGTCCCCAACGTGAGTTCTCTAACTTAGTGTCTTTGCCCCTGCCGCATACACAGTGCTATCATTTTAACTTTTTCTCGCTCTTCTGTCTAAACCAACCATCTTATGGCTGATTGGACACATCCCTCTTTGGGGATTCTGCTCTTCTCTGCCCTCGGGCAGGTGGGCCCCCTGTGCCATCTCCCGCCCCTCCCCTCCCACACGGGGAATTAACCCTGTGAACTAGCTAGTACCCGGTGGGGTTATCGCCAGCCAACTGTACCACACAGGCCTCTGTCGGGCCACTTTCTGACACGGTGCGGGTACGAGTGATAGTGTGTCACATTATTAGGCAGCTTCATGGCTCTGCAGGGAAGACGTGGCCTGTGATGAACAAACACTGCTGCGGCCCAGTTTGGAGCTTGACAAATGCTGATTTACGGCTTAAAATACCTAGGAGGGTTATTTCGCGGTGACGTGGCAGCGGGCGTGGGGCAGGGTTAAACGTGATGGCGGAGGCACCTTTGGGTGACACGCCATTAAAACGCCGCTGCGGGCAGGGCCCGGGGGTTCCCGGTGCTGCTGGGGCGGCAGCCGCTCCCCACCGGGGCCCACAGCCCCCGCTGGCCGTGCTCCGAGGCCCCGTGAGGAGCGTGGGTGCCCCGGGGCCCTGGCAGTTGGTCCTGCCGGGCGCCGTTAGGGGATCGCCCTCGCCTGCGTTTGGAACGTGAGGGGCGCAGGGGTCCCAGGGCCCGTGAGGCACGTGTGTCAGGTGAGGCAGGTGGCTCTGAGGATGGATGCTTCCCCAGGTGGATGGCGGAGGGGAGCGCGGTGAGTCTCTGGTGTGTGCTGGGTGTGGGGTCATCCTACTTTTGAATTAAAAACACACACACACCTTGCCCTAACCGGTTTGGCTCAGTGGACTCAAGGGTCCCAGGTTCAATTCCAGCCAGGGGCATGTACCTTGGTTGTGGGCACATCCCCAGTCCGGGTTGTGCAGGAGGGACCTGACCGATGTTTCTAACTCTCCCTCCCTCTCCCTTCCTCTCTGTAAAAAATCAATAAAATATATTAAAAAAACAAAACACAACAAAACAAAACACACACACACACACACACACACACACACACCTGGAGCGTTTGAAATGACAAGCATGGATCCTCATTGGAGTGGAGAACTGATCACCGACAGTGACCTGTGAGTCCTGCTTCACGCACACGTGCGTACTGAGGGCAGCACTAGATTCGTTACTTACAATCCTGGTGGGTTGATTGGATAGTTCACGCGAGCACCTCGTATAAAAGTTGGAAGTGAACGAAGAGTCTGAAGTGTGTGTAAGTAATTCTCCACCTCCTTCCTCCCTCGGCCTCCCAGCTCTCCTCTCTAAGGGGAACCAGTCACTGGCCTCTTGGTATCTTTTTCGCAGGAACTCTGTGCATCTCCATGCGTACGTGGACACGGCATCTCCAGCACCTGCTGCCGTGCCACGAGGCTCAGCGCCTTGCTTGTACTACCTGGGGAAGGATTCCATGCCCTGGCTTAGCCCTCTCGTGTGCCACAGCTGCGTGGCGTTTCGTGGTGTGAACCGTGATTTATCAAAGCCAGGCCCTCACCGTGGCCGCGGGGCTGTTTCCAGGCCTCTGTCATCACAGATCACACGGCCGCAAGTGGCACTGCATTCACACCATTGTGCACGTGTGGGAGCGTGTGTGCAGATTAGATTCTTAGAAGTGGAATTGCTGGTGAAATCAAAAGGAGAGCTGTGATTGCGGTAGGCATTGCAGTGTCCTCTGAGGAGGTTGTGGCAGTGACACCAGCACCCTCAGCGAAGGAGACCGCCATGCCAGCCCGGGGAGCTATCACCCGTCTTGATCTTCGCCAATCTGATCGCGGAAAACTGGTATCGCAGTTCGTTTTCAAGTGCATGCCTCTTGCGAGTGCGGTTCGGTATTTTTTCCACAAGTTTAAGGTCCGCGTGTATTTGCTTTTCTTTCAGTTCCTGTCAGGCTGTTGGTCTTTTGCCGTCTGTCTGTCTGTCTGTTCCATCGGTCTCCCGTTGACCCATGTCTGTCGAGCACAGCTCACTCCTGGAGTTGAGGCGGACGGTGTCCGGGTGCGGCGTGGGAGAGAGGGATGAATGGACGGCGCTGGTCAGGGAAACGGGTCCGTTTTCTTGGGTGGCCGTGGCCGTGGCCGTGGCCGCCGCCGAGGCCGTGGGGTCCCCGAGCCTGTGGTTTCTGGTCTCACCCCACAGGGCTCCTTCAGAGGTGGCAGTGCTGACGCGGGCAAAGAGCAGGTGCTCACTGGTGAGCTGAACGCGAGGGTGGGTTGGGGCATGGGATGGACGCGGACGGGACGGGCGAAGGTGGGCACCCGGGGTGCTGGGCATCGAGGCAGATCCGCGAGAAAGAAGCATGGCAGCTGCACAGAACAATGTCAAATACGTGGCGTCCGAAACGTCAGGAAAAGTAGGATGCGCTTATTTTTTTGCTACTGGGTCAGTTATACCTTCAGCGTTATGCTCAATACGTGTTTTGACACTTTTTCGTTGAAGTTTATCTGAACCTAAAGCGGTGGTTCTCAGCTGAGAGGTTCCTCTCCCCGCAGCGGCCCCCTCCCCCTCGGCCCTCGGCAATGTCTGGAGCCCTTTTGGCTGAGGCATCTCGGGGGCCGAGGAAGGAGGGCGCCCCTGGCATTTGGTGGGCAGAGGCCAGATGCTGCTGAACATCCGGCGATGCCCAGTACCGTCCCCACAGCAAACGTCTCAGCCTGAGACGCCAGGAGTGCCGACACGTGAAAAGCCCTCGTGCAGAGGAGTGTGGGGTCTTGTCAGTCTGAACACAAAATCCAGCAGCCCCGCCGTTCCTGCCCGTTCTCACAGCTTGGGCGGCCTGGTCTGGCACACTGGGACTCGCAAAACAGTGACCCTGAGAAAGGTGTGGAAATGGAAGAATCACACGTTGAGAATAAAACTGTTTCAAAACAAGTCTCTCCGATGCTCCCTGGGTTTTCAGACGCCCTGAGGGATTCGGGTAGGAGCTGAGACCTGCCACCCCTCCCCCCCCTCGTCCTCCTCCTGCTCCCACTCCTGACCCCACGGGTGTGCCACGGACAGAAAAGATGGACATTTTTAACCTGAGGTTCCTGGGAGGAGAGAGTCGTTGGTGCAGCAGGGGGGCGTTTTCAGGGTGTGGGCTCGGCACTGGGGAGAAGAGCATGGGGACCCCGCTGGGCTCCGTCTGAGTCGCCAGCACCCGGTCTCCCAGGCCCTCAGCTGGGGGGGGGGGGGGGCGCGGCGGAGGGAATAGGGGTGGTGCCTTCAACCCCAGAGGTTCGGAGGCACCAGCAGAGATCCCGAGGATTCCCGTCCGTTTTCAGAGAGGGAGGCGGCTAAGAGTGCATGCTGGGGACCCGAGCTGCCCCCGTGAAATCTTTACTTGGGGCGGGCCTCAGTGGCCGCATCTGTAAACGGAGAGTGATATTCGCATCATTCTGAAGATCCGCTGAGTTAGTACACACACGGAAAGGATTTAGTGCCTGCAAGGGTTAGCTGTTGTTGTTGTTGTTGTTGGTGGTGGTGGTGGTGGTTTCAGCCTTTGGAGGTTCTCGCCCCTCCTCTGCAGGTCTGTGGAACCCTGGCTTGGGATGAGCCAGGGTACCAGGTTCCAGGGGAGCCCGCGTGTACACAAGCGCCCTCCCCACATCTGCTTCTCCAGGAGCTCCAGGAGCTGGTGCTGAGCTGTCCTGGTGCCTCCGTCCCCATCTCTGCCCACCTCCCGGCCGCCTCCGTCTGTGCCAGCAGGCATGGGCCTGCCGCTCCGAGATGGGCACCTCCCTCCCCATCTTCCCAATCCTGTGGCCTCAGCCACTGTCCCATTTCTCACGACATCCCGGGGGGACGGCCTGGGGAAAGCCCGAGTTGGCGGTGGCGGGTGGAGTGTCTGGACTGCGGGCTGCCCACCTGCGTGGGACTCGGCTCTGGTCAGGCCAGGCCGGCGGGCCCCCTGCTGTTTGTGCTCCGGGTGCATTTCAGCTGGGCCTCAGCCAGGCCACCACCAGCCAACAAAGCGCTGTTCGGGGAGGCCAGCTGTTAATTTTGTTTCATTCAGCTTGGAGGTTCGTGTTCCGATGGTTTTCACGGACCCTTTAATGGCTGGGCCACAGGGTCTCGTGCCTGGGGAGGGGCTTCAGCCTGAGTCCTTGTTTTACGAAGTCACTAAGTAGCCCCGGCCGGTGCGGCTCGGTTGGTTGGAGCACCGTCCATGCACCTCAGGGCACTGGGTTAATTCCGGGCACAAACCCCGGTTTCAGGCTTGATCCTCCATTGGAGCCTGTAGGGGAGGCAACTGGTCAATGTTTCTTTCTCACATCCATGTTTCTCCCTCTTTCTCCCTATAAAATCAATAAAAAGCATATCCTCGGGTGAGGATTGAAAAAAAAAATCACTAAATAATAAAAATTTATAATATATATACTAGAGGCCCGATGCATGAAGCAGGGGCCTTCCTTCCCCTGGCTGCTCGCACCACTTTTCTGCCTTTGCTCCAGCCGGGAGCCGCCTTTCTGCCTTCCCACGCTGCTCAGGCCTGGAGCTGCTAGGGCGGGGCAGAACGCCTGCGTCCCACCCCTGCCCGCTCCGCATCCCCCATCTTTGTTGGGTTAATTTGCATACTCACTCCTGATTGGGTGGTGAGTGTCAGGAAGGTACGGCCAATTTGCATCTTTCTCTTTTATTAGTGTAGAAGTGAGACGATAGAGGGGAAGGGGCAGATAAACTTTCTCCCCCTGGGAGCTTTCAGTCCAAGGGTCCGGGCCGGGGGGGGGGTAACAGAGCCCCTATCTATCTGGGGAGATACAGCCTCAGCCCTCATGGGGCCTCCAGTCTGACGGAGGAGGCACAGAATGAATTCACAGTCTCGTGGGGGAGAGACACACCCTGCTTATCCAGCCTGATGGAGGAGACCGAGTCATGCTTTCTGACCCAGTCTGATGATGTGTGGACAGACAGAACCCTCAAGGAAATGATGGGATGGAACAGCCTGAACCCCTTAACTTTCTTTCTGGCTCCGTGTTAGAAGAAGGGGAGGTAGGAGAGACTGTGCGGCCCCGCAGACGCCGGCTCAGCCGTGCCCTCTGCTTCGGCTGCAGCAGCGCTCTGAGTGGCCCGGCCCCATCCCGCCCGGTGGAGGCCGCGCCGTCTTCGGTGGCCGCCCTTCGTAATCTCCGGAGCACGCTCTGACGTGGCTGCCTCCTGGGCTGTGCCCCAGAGCAGTGCCTTTTGCGGGGTGAGAGTTCGCTGTGGGCAGGAGAGGCCTTGGGGAGTGCGGGGGAAGGAGGGGGCTTCCAGCACTGGGCTGCTTTCCTGCCTTCTCCCCAGCCCGTGGGTGGGACTTTCAGATGCTCGCGGCGATTCTTGTCATTAAATATCACAGAGGGACCTTAGGCAGCATCTCGTTCCATCCTCCGTTCCCCGGAGCAGCCTGCGGAGCCCAGAGCAGGGAAGGGTTTCTCACGCCGAGCTCAGAGGCTGTGAGGGTCCGGCTTCGGAGTCTGGTCCCAGCACAGGTGGCTTCGTCGCAGCAGCGCCCCAGGTGGTTCCGGTAAAACCTGTGCTCAGAGCAGTTATTCCCTGGCTCGGAGCCATCCCACGTGGAGTACAACCAGAGGCCTTACCACGGCTTCAGTGCTAACCTGCCACCCTCCTCCTCCGTCCTGACGCACCAGGACATCCCCGCCTCAGCGCAGGGCACTTGCTGATCCTTCTGCTTGGGATGTCTTCCCCGGGTGTCTGTATGGCTCAGTCCCTCACCTCCCTCAGAGACCCCTCGTCTGGCCATTCTAGTTACATTTCCTTCTTCCCTGTCATTTAAAAAAAAATAAAAATAAAAAATAAATAATATATATTTTATTTTTAGAAAGAGGAAGGGAGAGGGAGAAAGAGAAACATGGATGTGAGCGCTAAACACCAATCAGCTGCCCCCTGCACGCTCCCCACTGGGATTGAGCCAAACCCAGGCATGTGCCCTGACTGGGAATCGAACCAGCACCCTTTTGGTGCACAAGGACGATGCCCAACCAAATGAGCCACAGCCGCCAGGGCCTCCCGTGCCTTTTCGAATCCTCTTACCCTGCTGAGTTCTTCTACAGAGAATTTCTACCTTCTTACATGGTATCTATTCATTGATTTGTAAACTCTTTCCTCCTTTCCTCCCTCTGTGTTGTCCACTGCTGTGTCCGAGCACCCAGAACATTCCTCGCACATAGGAGGTGCTCAGTGTCTGTGGGAGGAGAGAGAAGGGGAAAGAGAGGAAGGGAAGCATACAGACGGGGAGGAGGAGAGAGGAAGGCTGAAACACAAATGGAAACCAAAGGAATCCAGGCGCTTGGCGGTCAGGACGGTTTGGTCCGTCTGTGCCGTAGGAGAGGGACAGAGCCGGGCGGTGTCTGAGTCCCATCCTGTCCCGTCCCCGTGGCCGTCCGGGCCTGGCTCTTGGGTAAGGTGGGCTGGCGGCACTTCCTGTCTGCCCGCGCTCCGTCCACCCTGCGTGGTTCTTGTACCTTTCTCACTGGGGAAAACCCAGTTAACCCACTCTTCCCGGAAGCCCTGTGCGAGCAGATACCCTGGATACGGGAAGGCTCGGCCCCTCCTGGGCGCCCTGGCCCTCCGCTGCGGGGTGGACTCGCCAGCGCACGGCGGGAGAGGCCGCGTGCTCGGCCTCGGGGTTGGCGTGTCTCCCGTCTGTCCGTGTGGCCTCACTCCCTCTTCCAGGGCCGGGTCCCCGCAGACGGGAGCGGAGGACCCAGGAGGAAACGGGGGGTCGGGGGCATACACCGCGTGTGGGCTCCGGTTGGGCTTGTGGGATGGGGAGGCTGGAAGGGGAAGCTGCAGCGGGGAGCTGGTCCGGCCCCTCTTTTGTGGGTGGCCGTGGCCGGTGACTTCCCCTCTCTCAGCGCAGCTTCCTCATCTGCAAAACCAGAATTGGACTAACCCGTGTGTGTGTGTGTGTGAGGGGGACGGAGCCCCGGGGTCCACGGGATGGCCTCTTGCTCAGGCCCCTGCTCGCACTGACCCCGCGGAGACCGCTGCGTTCTCAGCGCACCCCTCGCCGGGGCCCGGGGCCCGGACTCAGGGCGCAGCCATGACTTCCCGGACAAGCTGGAAGTAAAAGTGACAGTTTAGAGCAGAGCGGCTATCTGAAAAGTCTTCTCAGAGCCCGTTATTTCAGTAAGAGTGGGGGCGGGTGTGTGTGTGTTTTTTTTCTCCTCTTTTTAATTTTTCTTTCTTCTTGGTCTTCACCTGTAAGCGATGATGACAAGATCAAACAGGTTTCGGTTTGAGTCTCCCCGCGTTACAGTCCGGGCCTGTCGGCTTATCAGGTTCTCCTTTCTGCCGGGCTGGCTGTTCCCGGAGGCCTGCTCGGCCAGCTGCCGGCCCCGCGGGAGGAGGCCGGGCCGGCCGGGCAGGCTGGGCGCCGCGGCCCCGGCCCTGCTCCTGCTCCGGGCTGGCCCGCCTCAGCTGTCCTGCAGCCGTGGCTTCGGGAGGAGTGTCAGGTTCCAAACCCTTGCCTCTTGCCCCATTGGCCGGGCTCCGTGCAACATGGGAATGCGGGGGCCCCTTGTTTGAGAAGTTTCAAGACTTTTTTTTTTTTTAATTGATTTTTCACAGAGAGGAAGAGAGAGGGATAGAGAGTTAGAAACATCGATGAGAGAGAAACATCTGATCAGCTGCCTCTTGCACATCCCCCACTGGGGATGTGCCCCCAACCGAGGTACATGCCCTTGACCGGAATCGAACCTGGGACCCTTCAGTCCTTAGGCCGGCGCTCTATCCACTGAGCCACACCGGTTTCGGCAGCATGGAGGCTTTTGAAGGAGGAGGCGACAGCAGCCCGTGAAAGCCAGCGCGGGGCCCTGCCAGCCGCACGCGCTGCGCCCGGGACGCTGCGGCTCTGCTCGCCGTTTCCTCTGCCGTCTCGGGACCACGGGGGTCCATAAAGCACGTTTAAGAGCCATTGCAGATCCCCTCCGCAGGAACCGGAGCGGTTTCTGTCACGGCCCGGTGATTCAGGGCGGCGGCTGGGAGCTCCGCCAGCCCGGCGGGGAGGGTGTGGACGCGGCTGCCCCGCTGGTGGCTGGAGCCAAGGAGGAAAGTGTGCAGATGGCTGCGAAGGCTGCTTACCGGGCGCTCTGTGCGGCAGGAGCATCCTGCGTGCGGCCCTTTGGAACGTGGGCTGTCCGTGCAGGGGGCTGTTCTCCGGCCACGAGAAAGCAGGGAGCACTGCCCCGTGCTCCCAACACCCCTGAGAACAGGATGCCAGGAGGAGGGAGCCGGACACCACGGCCACGGATGGCCGGTCCCGTTTGTGTGAGCTGTCCTGCAGGGGCACCTCCGCACAGGGAGAAAAGGGTTGCCAGGGGGAGAGGGCAGAGGCTGCTGAGGGGTTCGGGGTTTCCGAAAACATTCCCAAATTAGCTAGCAGTGAGGGTTGTACAACCTTGTGAGTAAATGGGCAAACACCACTGCATTGGGCAGTGTAAAGGGAAGATTTTTGTGGCTCGTGCATTACCTCTCAGTTTACAAACGACTAGGGAGCAGATGTCTTTGGAAGGCGTGGCACTTAGTTCTCTGGTCCTCGCCCTTGGGGGGGGGGGTGTTTGTGTTGCTTCAGTGCAGGAGCCCCCTACCCCCCTTCCTGCCTCCCCCTCCGTCACCGCTAATCTCCTGAGCATCCTTTATGCAAAGCTTGTTTTCCAGGAGAGATCTGGAAGCGACGTGCTAAGCGGATATGCGGCTGCTGCGACTTAGCCTCTCCCAGGGCATTTGCATATGAGCTCATAAAGGGAGAAGGCTGCGCGGGGAGAGGAATGGCCATTTAATTTTTAATTTTAGAATTCCCAGTAAGGGCGAGCGAGCGCGGAAGGCTTCTGTTGGTTACCGGGCGGGGCGCGCTCGCTGGCCCTGGACCGAGGGCTGCGGCGAGGGGCAGGCCGAGAAACACCCCCTCAGGACCAGCACCTGTGTGTGCCCCAGATCCAGCCTGGCTTCCTCTAAACATTTGCCAAAGTGGAGGCCTTCTGACTTTGGGGGCTGCTGGGAGGAAATAGCCTCTGGGTAGGTGTCATGTCTGCTGGGAACGTGCTTGGCTTTTGAGTCAGGGCATCCCAACTTGAGACAGACTCCTTGCCCAGCTCTTTGCTGCTCTGGTCCCTGTCCATTCAGCCCTTCTGGTCCTCATCTCGTGTTCCTTCACCACGTCCCGTGTTCCTCCACCTCCCCCCTGCTTCTTCACACGTCCTGCTGCCCTCTCCTCTGTCCCGGTTGTCACACCCGGCCTTCAGCACCCAGTGTGGTTAGGGCTTTATCTCCGTGAGAATCCCCTTGGTCAGTAGTAAGCCTTTGTCCTTCGTGAGTGTGTGTGTGTGTGTGTGTGTGTGTGACTCTTAGATCCCGAGACCTCTATCTTTTTAACCATCTTTGGGTCTCCAGAGCCTGGCACAATACTTGTACACGGTAAGCACTAACTAAATGCCTTTGCCTTGCACTGAGCCGAGGGTGAGTTTGGCCCTGTGCGGGAGTGGGAGTGATACACAACAGCCAGAGAGATTCGAGGAAACCATACGCCTCAGGAATGAATCCATGAGAAACAAGGAAACAGCATCTGTGGAACGAAGGAAGGACTGGAATCTGAACTCCTGCTGGCCGGGGATGGGGTGTCCCTGCGCTGCGTGTCATGTGACAGGGTGAGCTGCGTGTCATGTGACAGGATGAGCACCGGGTGGGCATCTCAGAGCTGCCCTACTGAGCAGCGGCTTCCATGGGGGGCCTTTCCCCGGAAGGTCTCTTGGATTTCACCTCCTCGCCCAGAAGGACCTGCAGCAACAAATACTAGCCGGACACTGACTCTGGGTGCCGGGTGTGGTCTAGGCCCTGCTGCCTTGTAGGAGCTGTGCCTGTGATGGCCTTGGAGGAGCCAGGGCCTTGGAATAGGCCCCGCCTGGGGCGCGTGGCTTTTCCCTGAGCCTCTCCAGTGACATCTAGATTCTGAGGGGTGTTAAATTCCCACGTGATGGATTGCCCTTGGGTAAAACGCATTGGTGCTTATATCTTTTTTTTTTAATTTATTCTTTTCTTTGTCTATGAAAGTATCTTAAACACTGCCATTGACGCTGCCTCCAAGGAGAAGAGAGGAGTGAGAGGAAGGCAGGTCGGCACTGCAGCCCCTGCAGGGGGTGGGCCGATTCGGAGGGTTTACCCGGAGAGATGCTGATGAAGGGAGGATTTCTAGACGTGTGTGCAGGTGGGGGAAACCCAGGGACAGCCAGGCACCCGGGGCTGGCCGCAGCGGGTCGCTGTCCTCTCCAGGAAAGCGACCCAGGACAACAGAAGCTGAAGGGAGAGACAACCTCTCCTAGACCGTGGAGAAGTAGGAGGAAAAGGGAAAGGAACTTGTAGTTCTTGTAAGGAAGTCGGTGGTCCAAGAAGGAGAAGAGAGAGAGAGAGAGGTGTGTGTGTGTGTGTGTGTGTGTGTGTGTGTAGTTGAGAGTACCCTGGGCATTTCAGTGCACAGCTGGCTCTTACCCTCCCTTGGTTCCTCAGTGTAACCAGCCGGCCAGTGTCCCGTCCTCCCCAGCATCATGGCTGTCACAGAGAAGAAAGGGCCATGTCTGCATCAGCGGGATGGGCACTGGGCCGCTTTGACTGAAGCAAGAATAACACACAGTCACCGAAGGCCCTGGGCGTGTGGAGCGTTTTGTGCGCATCCCCTCATCACATCTCCCCAGTAACCCCAGCAGGTCGGTCCCGTTATCCTCCTCCCCTCCACCGTGCTGCCGATGAAGACTGTGGGGCCGAGGTGCGCCGGCCAACAAGAGGCATAGCTGGGCTCAGAGCCAGTCTGCCTGAGCCCTCCGCGTACACTCCTCACCTCTCACTGCCTCGTGGCCTCGGTCCCCCCCGCGCAGGGTGCTCCCCACCCTGTGGTCAGACCCACGTGGGTGCTGGTCCCACTGCCTGGGATGGCCTTCCCACTTCCTCTCCACTTGACCCAATTGAACCCTTTTTAAAACACCCAACTCGGATCTCACTTCCTCTGTGAGACGACCTGCCACTCCAGCCCCGCTCCGCCACCTCCCACACACCTCTCCCCCAGCAAGCAGTGAACTGTCCACCCCGGCTCCCCAGCTCCCCCTGGCTCCAAGAGGACTCTAACCCGATAAGAGCCAGTGGGTTTTCTACTTGGTGAATGCATGCCCAGAGCCAGCATTGAGGGTTTTTCAAAAAGAGAAGCAGCGAGAGCTGAGCCCCGAGGAGCGTACCGTGTGGCTGAGTGTGTGGGGGAGGAGGGAGGCCACCTAACACAGCCGGGCCCTGTTCCGGAGCTGCTTTCCCTGGGGACGCTGAGCGGAGCACCAGCCCAGCCGTCAGGCCCAATGGAGGTGGGCAGTCGAAGAACCAAAACTGTCCACGCCTGCCTTCCCTCAGGACAGGAGGCGATGCTAGTCCAGCGCCCTCCTCGGGGGTTACCCCCCAGGCCCCGCAGGACCCAGCAACACCCGGGCGAGCCTGGCCAGCCTGGGTCTGGGCAGTGCAGAGGGTTTAACGCTCTTTAGGAAAGCCTCGTGGGGTCCCCGGGAGTTTGGGTCATTGACAGACGGCCTTCACAGGTGGGGGTGACATCAAGGAGAGGCTTAAGCGCCGGGTCCCCTGACCCCTCAGGGTCACCCGAGGCCGGTCGCTCCGGTGGCACGGGGAGGACCCCGGCCTGCCTCTGTGTCCTGTTGCCTCATCGCGTCTATGTTTGCTCCGTTCCTATTCTCCACCCGCTCCCGCCAGCCTCTGCCCCGCTGGAGGCGGGAAGGGAAGAGGGACTTGTTGGGAGGCAGTTGGGTGGACGCGTAGCAGAGGGCAGGTTGATAACCCTTCGCTCAGGCCTCTCTTTGCCGTTGAGTGTCTTTGGAATTTCCTCTCGGCCTTTGAGGCTGCAGTTCTTGTTGCCAGGAAGCCCCCCTCGCCCTCTTCGCTGCCCCTCCTTAGATGCAAGGGAGCAGTGAGGACTGGGGAGAATCCCACATGAGGGAGCAGTGAGGACTATGGAGAATCCCGTCGTTCACACGTCACCCAGAGAGTTTCCTGGATCCTGATCTACAAGTGGTGGGTTTGAATGTCACTGGCGTAGGTGTGGCTGCTTGTCCTGGTGAAGACCCGGGAAGGAAGCAGGTAGGGGTGGGTGGCTCAGCCTGGGCAGGAACGTGGAGGCGGGGACCAGCGGAGACACTTAGGAGAGAACGGCTGATCCACATGGCAGAAACTCGGGGTCCCCGGGGGAGATGATGCTGAGCAGGCATGACAGCTATCTTAGGGCATCTCTCTACCTCTGTTCTCGGGGTCAGCCGTAGAGGTAGACTCAGCTCTAGGCAGAGGGCAGAAGCCATGGCCGGACGGGAGAAATCTTTCATTTCCCATTGAAACTGAAGGTGTAAGGAGAACCCCCTTTGCCCTCCTCCCTCCCCTACCTCCTTTCATCCCTCATTAAAAGCTTCCAGTCTATCCTTGATTACTGGGAATTGTAGAAGGGATAATATGCGTGGGATAGCAAGCTGTAAATACTGGTTGTGGTCACTTGTGCAAATACTAGCTGTCACGTGACAGTCAGGAGGACTGTAGGGTGGGCTTGGCGGAACTGGGAAGTAGTGTGTGGGTCAGGGAAGGGACTTTCAGAAGTGGATATTGTGGAGTTAGGGAAAGGAGCAGACGGAGAATTTCCGAGGCCTGCGTTTTGTTTGGATTTGTGACGTGGGTGTTGGTGAGGAGAGGTGGGTGAGACTAGACCAGGGCCTGCTATAGTCATACCTCACCTCCTGGGCTGGGCTTGGGGTGGAGAGAGTGGTGGGTATGCAAATGAGCAAGAGAGCCATCCGGAAGCAGTGATAGTAATTGTAGTTATTTATAAAAATACCTTGCTTGGCCCTAACCGGTTTGGTTCAGTGGGTAGAGCGCCAGCCTGCGGACTGAAGGGTCCCAGGTTCAATTCCGGTCAAGGGCATGTATCTTGGTTGCAGGCACATCCCCAGTAGGGGGTGTGCAGGAGGCAGCTGATCAATGTTTCTCTTCCATCAATGTTTCTAACTCTACCCTCTCCCTTCCTCTCTGAAAAAAAATCAATAAAATATATTTTTTAAAAGTACCTTGCTTGACAAAAAAAAAAAGTTAGCAACTCTGTGTGAGTTCCCCAAACTAAAAAATAAATATTTTAACAGATCTGTGAATACTAGAAAAATGAGCAACCCTGTAGAACTGAACCGGGTGTTGTACATGTCGGATTTTGATCTGGTTTTGTGTCTGGCTGAGCATTCTTGGTCTGAACCTTAATTTTTTCAGATCTCAATTTCTTATCTATGTTAGATGGGTGGTTCTCTACCCTGGGTGCATATTAAATTACTGGGAAACTTAAAACACACACACACACACACACACACACACACATTCATAATACCAGAGCCACACACTCCAGTCCACAGGAACCCACATCTCTGGGGGTGGGACTGGGGAGTTTCTTAAAATCCGCCGACAGTGACACCCCTGGATTCCCTTCATTGCTCATTTGAGCCCCGCCGTGTTAGGAGTCTGTGTATCGTACTGCCCAGTTTTGTTCCTTTCACACCATGTGCACAGATGTCGTAAGCGTCTTACATAGCAAGAAATTTCACTATTTACGAAAAACTCCCCATAACTCACATGAAGGCCACTGAAATAATGCCAACATTCCTTCTCCCATAAGTCAGAATCGCAAATGTAATCATAGAACATTAAACAATTCATTTTTGATCCAGGAGTTTAGCGTGGACTTTCATTTCTTTATTCCCTCATTTGGGGGGGGGCGGGGGGACCTACTGGCTGGAGGCCTGAGGCCGCCCTGTGTGTGAAGGAGGGCCGACCGAGAAGGTCCGAGGGCAGGCCTTCCTGGAAGTGTTTTGCTAGAGGAGCTGCGTGAGCTGTAAGTCCCAGGCTGGGAGGTCCAGTCTGGGGAGGCGTTCTCGGATCTAAATTCTGCTCGGAGTGGGAGGTGTTTGAAGAGACTCGGTGCTGTTTTATCTTTACCATTGAAGTGTTTGGTTTTGTCTCTTCCTAAATGAGTCATTTTTTTTTTTTTTTTTTTAAGGAACCTGACTTAGAGGAGGGGGAACCACTGCGTGAGGTGCTGAGGGAGGGGCGGGCAGGGCGGCTGACAGTGGGGGGCGGGGTTACCATTAGGCCATCCCCCCCCCCCCCCCAGGGGTGAGACCAGGACCTGTCCGCGGGGGGTGGATCCAGCGGAGTGGGACACACCCCGGTGGGGGTGGGACAGCAGACATGGTGTTGATGATGTTTGTTCATTACCAGGCATTTTCTGGGGCCCACCCACCAGCCGTGGCCTGTCCCCGGGCTCAGGCCGCAGGTGCTGAGAGGCTGTGCACACAGGGAAGGAGCCGCCGGGTTTGCACTCCGGTCGGGGTGATGGGACCCGTGTCGTGGAGGTTCGGTGTGTCCCCCGTTGCCTGCTCTTGTGGAGTCCTAGCGCCTCACGCCAGTGTGAGCAGCCCGCACGCACAGGGCAGTGCCGGGCAGGGTTTCCGCTGTCAGTGGCAGCTGAAGGCCCTGCTGTGGAGCGGGGCCTTTTCTTCCAGCCAGAAACGGATGGCGCACGCCTGTGTCACCCGGGCCCCATCGCTGCTCAGAGCTCTCACGGCCCCTGGCGCCTGAGGAGCCAGAGGAGGGACCTGCAGCGGGAGGAGCGGCCAGACCCCGGCTGGGAGCGCCGGGCAGCTCCTGGGATCGGGCCCAGGGCTGGGGGTGAGGAGCCCCTGGCTCCCAGGAAGCGGTCTGTGCATTTGGAGCATCAGCCAGGCACCTCCTTTTATTCCACACAGACCACCCCCTCCCGTCCCCCACCCCCACCCCCAATGCTGGTTTCCATCTTCTCTGAGCCGTGAACACCCTCCTGCAGTGTGCGTGCGTGTTTGCTGCGTTTGTCACAAACTTCCTGTTGGGGTTTGGTGTGAGGCCCGAAGCCCTGTGAGTGTTGAAACCCGGGCGTTCACAGGGGTCCAGCGCTTCTCTCTCAGCGGCCGCGGGCGGCCCTTTGGTGGCCCTCTCCTTTGCTGGCCTTTGCCGGCCTCTGCTGGCCTCCTGGCTGGGAAGGGCTCTGCAGCCTCCGTACCTGTTCCTGTTCGAGAGGGCTGAGGGCTGGGAGGGCTGAGGGCTGGGAGGGCTGAGGGCTGAGGGCTGGGAGGGCTGAGAGCTGGGAGGGCTGAGGGCTAGGAGGGCTGAGAGCTGGGAGGGCTGGGAGGGCTGAGGGCTGGGAGGGCTGAGCGCTGGGAGGGCTGAGGGCTGGGAGGGCTGAGAGCTGGGAGGGCTGAGGGCTGGGAGGGCTGAGAGCTGGGAGGACTAAGGGCTTGGAGGGCTGAGGGCTGGGAGGAGGGAGGGGAGCAGCACTCGTGGAGCCCCTTGTAGAAAGCCGGGTGCTGTAAGGATGTTTTGTAGATCCCTTGTTTATTAAGGCCTCCCTTTAGCACACCCGGAACCCGGCTCAGAGAGGCCGAGTGGCCGAGGCAGGAGAGCCTCGAGGTCAGGGTTTGATCCCAGGCCCGTCCCCGGCGCTCCTGTTCTTTCCGCCCTGTCCTGAGGCCCACACCCGCCTTCCCTGCCATTGGCGGGAGGTCTTGATTCCTTATTGGGTGTCCGGGCAGACAGCGCCCCTGGGCTCCCGGACTCGCTGCCCGGGTGCTGCCCGCTCTGGCCACGTGGGGGTACCATCGGGTGGCCCGAGGGCTTTGCTGACGTTCACGTCTCCCGACCACCAGCCGCCTGTGGTTCTGGGAATCCCGGAATGGTCGTGTGGCCCGCGCTGACCATCGAAGTGAGTGAAGGCCGGCTCCCAGTTTCCCGGAAAGGGGAAATCCCTTTTCCTGCTTCTGGGTGCCCAGCACTGACCGTCCTGCTGGTCCCCGTGACATCTGACATCCCCGCAGCCAGGCATCGACATTTCCAGCCCTCTCCCTGCGGAGGGAAGGAGCTGGATCTCTGTGTCCATGCGCGTGTGTGAAGGGGGAGCTGAGGAAGGATACCCAGAATGCCCGGAGTGCGTGAGGGCGGGAGGAGGAGGGGAGGGCTGACCCCAGCCACCCTCCTTGCTAGGGGGGCTGGCCCGGGGTGCCAGACGGTGGGTGCTCCTGCAGAGGGAGAGCAGGTGTGCCCCTTCCCGGGTTCATCCCAGGCCTCTCTGTTTTCTGAGAAACTTCTAGAAGTACGTTGGCGGAACTTTATCGGCATTGTTTTGTGGGTCACGTAACGTTCCCCCCCATGCTGAGTCTGGGTGATTCCTGGTGTCCCCAACACAGGTTATTAATTAGCCTCCGGGCGTGTGCGGTCTATAGAGTCACTAAATGCCGGAGCACAGAGCGGGGAAGAGCTCGGCAGACTGGGGACACACACACACACACACACACACACACACACACACACGACACGACGACGACGACGGACACGCTGCTCGGGGACTGCAGGGGGCAGGGCGCTCAGAGGGGGGCAGCTGCAGGGCAGGAGCGGGCCCACCGGGAGCGCCTCCTGCCGCTGTGCCTGGCGTTTGCTGCGTCTGTCCCCGCGGGGGTGGCGTCCGGGGAAGGAGCTCCCGGGGTGGCGTGGGGCGGAGGGTGCTTGCGGGAAGCGAGCTTGAAAAGGGGGTGTATGCACATCAGGAAGGACCCCCAGGGAGGGCTGCAGAGTTTGGAATGTTCGGTCTTGGGAGCCACCAGAGCCAAGCTGAGCGGACTGACAGGGACGGTGAGAACCGGGCTGGGAGGAGGTCCGCCGGGGGCGTGCGCTGTGACGGGGGTGCTGGGGGGGTAAGTGAGAAAGCCTCCATCCCGCCGAACCTCAGGAATGGGATGTTGAGGGCTTGGACGTGGGTGGAGACATGAATACAGGAAGGAGGACAGAGACCCGGAAGGTCTCAGCTCCCAGCTCTGCCGCCTGCTGCCCGCGGGACCTGGAGCAGGCTTCCGAGTCCCTCGATCTCAGTTCGTCGTCTGTAAACAGGATTGTTGGGTGAGGGTTCTAACGTATCTTGCACCCTGCACACAGTAGGTGCTCAGCCAGCCCGGGGTCCTCTCGTCGTGGGAGAGGCACGGTTTGGGACTGACTGGGAGGACCCGGAGGAGTGGGAGAGGGAGGCCTAGAAGGTTTCCAAGCGATGGGCTTGGGGGCTGGGAAGAGCACGCAGCTTTGATGGAAATGGCTGGAGCTATTGGGGGGGGGGGGTCCCTGAATTCAGTCTTAGGAGGTCTCTCCTCCCGAACTAAGGCTGCCAAGGGCCTGTCCCTGAAACCCCACAGTCAGAGGGACTGTGCCGCCAGGAACCATGGCTTCTCCCGTCAGCTGGGCGCTCCGGGGTGCGGGCCGGCAGCCAGCTCTCCCCGGTCAGGGCATCGGGGTGAGGGCACAGCAGCCAAGGAGAGAGACCCTCCGTCTCAGGGCCAGCCACACCCAGGGTTCTCCCACACAGTGAGCCCACGCGGGTCCCTGCCTGCCCTCCGGGGTGGTGATTGGCATCTGGGCTCATCCCAACCTGGCTTTCTTCCGCTCAGAGAAGGACATGTTCCCTCCCGACCCGGAGAGCCTTCTCCCAGCACCGGCCCCTCCGTCTCCTGTAGCTCCTGGGACCCGCCCCCCTCCGGCATCCGGCACCGAACCCTCTCCCCACACGTACAGCCCCCTCCACTTCTCATCCCCTTCTCCCCTCCCCTCACAGGCGGAAAATGTCCGGGGCCTCTGCCCTCAGGGTCTGCTCCTTCGCTGCCATGGCCCCCTCGGGCTGGCTTCGGCCCCCGGGCGGGGTGCCATGGCCCACGCAGGTGGCTTCGGCCCCCGGGCGGGTGCCCGGCCCAGGGGAGGGACCCGGTGCGCGGGCTGCAGAGGGTCCGCCGCCCGCAGGAGCTGCCCTCTCCGAGGTTACCACACCCAACGGCCACTTCAGTCCTTATCTTTCTGGGCTCTTCGCTGCTTTTGACACGGGGACAACTTCCTCCTCGGGGAACTCTCTTTTCTCTTGTCTTCTTTCTTTCCACAAATCAGTCTCCCCGCAACTGTTTTCTGAGCAGCTACTGTGTGCTGGCCTCCGGGGTGTGCCATCGGCGATGTGCTCGCTCTCAGAGTTTACGGTCCGGTGTGAGAGAACAGGGACGCACACAGGGACCGATGGCAGGTAGTGATGGAGCTGCACAGAAAATGTCGCCGCGGCAGCGGGCGGGAGCGGGCAGTGGCCGCGGGGGAGGGCCTCCCTGAGAAAGTGCAGTTGGAGCAGCAACCTGGAGGGGGTAAAGGATCTTAGTGGACAAGGGTTCCGGGCAGAGGGCATTTGCGACCCGCGTGACCTTGAGCAGGCTTCCGAATCTCTCGAATCTCAGCTCATCATCTATAAATAGGACTGTTGTATGAGGATTTTAGCTTGTCTTGCACCCTGCACACAGTAGGTGCTCAAAACTCGGGGTCCTCTCCTGGTGTAAGAGGCACGATGTGCAGAGGCCCTGAGGCAGGAGCCTGCGTGGGCTGCAGGAGGAGGCCGTGGTGGCCGGAGGAAATTGAGGAAGCGCGGACGAGGAGGAGAAGAGGCCCGGGAAGAGGCTGGGCCAGGATGCGTGGGCCTCGTAGGTCATCTCAAGGACTTTGTCTTTTACTTCGAGGGAAATGAAACACGGCGGGAGTGTTTGCAGTACAAGAGTGATCTTTAGATGGTCCCCGAGGCTGCTGCGCGGAGCACTGTGCAATAGTTTGCTAGGGCTGCAGTAACAAAGCACCGCAAGCAGGACAGCTTAAAATAGACGTGTGTTGTCTTATCGGGCTGGAGGCTAGAAGTCTGAGGTCAAGGTGTCGGCAGGGCCACGCTCCCTCTCGAGGTGCTAGGGAAGGACCTGGCCCGAGCTTCACCCCGGGCGGCTGTGGCGCGTTGGCTGCTGGCAGCAGAAGGCCAGTCTCCACATGATGCTCCCGGTTGGACTGGGTGCCGGGGTCCGAATGTCTCCTTTGACAAGGACATCAGTTATGCTGGAGTAGGGACCCACCCCATCCCGGTATGATGACCGCGTCCTAACAGCTGATTGCATCGGCAATGACCCTATTTCCAAATAAGGTCAGATTCTGAGGGATGGGTGTTAGGGCTTCAACATAGGGGCTTGGGGGAGGCACAGTTCGACCTATGACACATGCAGCTCACATCTATCGACTGTAGAAAGGCGAGGGTGGGCGTAGGGAGACCCGTGATGAGGTTACTGCAATGACCTAGTCCAGTGGTCGGCAAACTCACTAGTCAGCAGAGCCAAATATCAACGGTACAACGATTGAAATTTCTTTGGAGAGCCAAATTTTTTAAATTTAAACTTCTTTTAAGGCCACTTCTTCAAAATAGACTTGCCCAGGCCGTGGTATTTTGTGGAAGAGCCACACTCAGGGAGCCAAAGAACCGCATGTGGCTTGTGAGCCGAGGTTTACCAACCACTGACCTAGGGGGAGAGAAGCAGCTGGCATGGACCAAAGTGGTGGTGGTGGAGGTGGAGAGATGTGGTGAGAGCCTGGATCTATTGGGGAGATAAAGCCGCCATCATTGGCCGATGGGTTGAACGTGGAGTGTGGGGCAAAGAGGAGAGTCACAATGACTTGGGTTTGGGGGTGCCTTTCTCTCCTAAACCCTCTCCTCCCTCGAGGACCCACCTTCGCAGCCTCTGCGGGGTCCTCCTCTGGGGCAGGTCCATCAGCTGTCGGTGCCCAGGGCTCAGTCCTCGGCTGCTTCCAGGCTCCCCGATGAGGCGGTCTGTTCCCGTGGTGAAGTCATGTGTCCTGAATGTACTGTTTGGGTCCCTCCCACAGGCCCTGGCTCCGGAGGGTGCTGACGGAGGAAGACACGAGAGCAGGACGATCCTAAGAGACTGAGCCTCTTCCTCCCGAAACAGGTAGCTTACGTCTCTGGAAACTCCTGGCGTCCGAATGGCTTGTGAAGGGGGTGTACGATCACTCCTTTGACGCCTGTGGGGAGGGGAATGCCCCAGGCGGGAGGGGAGGGCTGCTGTGGACTCGGACAGCCGTGGGTTTCTGGAAAAGTTTGGGACAGGACCAGTGACTGTGGGGTCACACATTGGGATCCAGCGCCACTTGGAATGGGGCCGAGGGCGGCCTGTCTGTCTCTCTGGACTTTGCAGAGTTGTTGTGAATAGTCAAGGGCGTTCATGAAGGCCACCTCTGGATGACTGGGGGGGAATCAGACGTCTTTGGAGAATGGTAGTACCGAGGGCTGCTCTGAGACACTCCCCAGAGCCTGTCAGAGCGGATTCCTGGGCCAGCGAGCCTTTGAACTAGCCCGGGGGCGTTTCCAGGGTTATTTATCAGCTCTGACCCTGTGTCTTCTTCCAGGCTCAGTGTGTCCCTCTAGAACAGTGTTTCCCAAAGTGTGGTACGCAGACCCCCAGGGGTTCGGGAAGAGCTTGGTGGGGGTACGCGTTGCACCGGAGTTTGGTGGGGATGTGCTGCGCCTAATTCTACGTTCTCATGAGTACGAGGGGAACTCAGCGTTACGAAAATTACAGAAGGGGTACACGTATGTCAAAAGTTTGGGAAACACTGGTCTAGAAAATAGACACAGACTGGGATTCCTCTGCCAGGTTCTGCGCAGAAGCGGTCCGAAGGGTCCATGCGTTTGTGTGTAAACAGATTATTGTTCTTTCTTTGGAGGTTAAAACCCTGGTCTAGCCAGAGGTGGCTGCTTTCCACACATCCTCAGTGAGGGCGGGGAAGGGGGTGGTGATTCGTGCCTCCTTTGATCCTTTCGGTGCGTGCAGGTTTTTTCTCGGCGAGGGCCACGCCTCTCTCCTCTGGGATGTAACCGATGGCTCCTGTTTCTTTTTTGTGGTGGCTGATTGTGATTTAACGTTTAAGCCATGTGACCTGGGGATCTGGTAGGAAACACGATGATTCACTCCAGTGGAGAACCCCGAGAGACTCCACGGATGGGACTGTTCATGGGGACTGAGGCAGGGCGGGAGGAACCAGCACCGGGACCCGGGACCTTGTCAGGGCCAGCGGTGTCAGGGTGCTGTTCCCTGGCCGGGCCTGAAGGGAGGAGGGAGGGATTGGCTCCTGGAACTGGGAAGGGAAGCCCCATAGAGAAAGGCTTTCTCTGGTAGAAGGACGAAGCCAACATACACCCACACGGCAGGAAAGAGCCACGAGAAAACACACCCTCGCTGAACATCCCTCCGTCCTGTCTCCCGCTGGTGCCCCCCACTAGGCACACCAGCCGGAAGCCGGAAGGCAGGGGGTCCTGTGGATGCTGTCCATAGAGATCAGAACCTCTGGGGGCGCAGGGCTGAGTGGAGGAGGGTGGAGGGATGGATAGGGAGTTGCAGTTGGAAAATATTTGATCCGGCAAGAGCTGCAGATTGCTTGGATTGTGTTATAAAGGCTATTTCTACTTTGGAATCAAAACTGCGGGCTGTCACGGCCAGAAGGAACAACAGAAATCCTCTAGTCCAGTGGTCGGCAAACTGCGGCTCTCGAGCCACATGCAGCTCTTTGGCCCCTTGAAATTTTAGCAAAGGCCAGCTTAGGGGTAACCTAATTAAGTTAATAACAATGTACCTACCTATATAGTTTAAGTTTTAAAAATTTGGCTCTCAAAAGAAATTTCAGTGGTTGTACTGTTGATATTTGTTGACTAATGAGTTTGCCGACCACTGGCCTAGTCAGACTTAGACCTTTTTATAGCTGAAAAGGGAGGTGACTTGCCCAAGGCCATTCATTAGTTCCTGGAAGTGTTTTCTTGAGAACACTTAAAGCGAGGAACAGCGTAAAGCGAAATCTGAGGCAGTGTTTGGAAGAGGCGGTACATTAGGACTTATTTCTCACTTGTCCGTCTGGGTTCTTTGGGGTTCTGACTGTCAACAAACAAACAAATTCAGAGGCCCTCCCACAGCACAGGGGCCAATGGATCCGCTCATGGGGTGGATGGCAGGGCAGCTCAGCTGTCCAGTTTCTTCCCGTCTCTCTGCTCACTCTTCAGGGGGGTCAGTCATTCTCCGGCTGGCTTCTCAAGGAGGCAGATGGCTGTGCAAGTTCTTGGGCTCTTGGTCGCATATCCCTGTGGCCACAGAAGTAAAGAAACATCCCTTCTTGTAACTCTTAAAAAAAGACTGAGAACGTGTCTTTTCCAGAGATCCCTCCCCAGCAAACCAACCCTGGCATTTCATTGGCCTGAATTGAGCCATGTGCTTTTTCCTTAGCCAATCCCAGTGGGCAGGCAAATGCCCTCTGTGGATTGGTGGGGATGGGAGGTGTGTGTGTATGTGTGTGTTTGTGTGTGTGTCCGCTTCTGATTGGCCTATCCCTCTCCCCAGGGGAGTGTGTCAGCTTTCTCCAAAGCACCAGGAGGGGGAGGACTGGAGGAGGGAGGTAGGGCCACAAATAGGCGGAGCTCTGGGTGTTGGGAGGAAAATGGATTCTGGGAGAGCGGCAGCTGACATCCACTGTATTGAATCACCTGTAGCCATACTACTATTTTGGGGGTAGTAGTGAGAAGAAACCTGCTCTCAACTAGGAAAAGTATGAATTTTAAAGTGTTTAAACACAGTGTATAATAGTTTCAGACGGAATCTCCCCAAACAGTTCCTGTTGGAATGCTTGCAATTAGCTTCTGCTTTTCAGTTTGTCTTAACACCTAGGACCTTCTCGGAGATGAAGTATGCCGTTTGCATTTCTGTTTAATTTCTAATTTGCTTATTCAACCTTTTTATAGCCAGAGTAAACACTGACCTCAAGCTTTGGGTCCGTGGAGATTAAATTGCAGTCACGGTTCCTCATTTATAACCTCATCTATAAAGTGGGAATAAGAATAGCACCTACTTTATAGACTTGTTGTAAGGATTAACCGAGGTAATTTAAGTAATGTGCCCAGTGGCCCAGTCACTGGCCCCATAAATGTTACTTTTATTAGCGTCATATATCTCCTAATATCGTCACAGGTCTATGTTTAGTGCATATTTAATCTGGGAAATTAACTCTCTTCACAACAGATATATTATCTGTTACTGGTTAATTCTGTTAGAGACGAAGGAAATAAAGGTGTTAAAAATTTACTGTTTATGGATTTTTTTCATTTTATTTTATTGAAGTGTTGTTTTTTTAAGAATTCATTTTGGGGAAAACCTAAATAAAGAAAATGCTAGGTAGCATACAGCTAAAGGTAGGTATAGAGTCCCTGGAAAAGCAGGGCTTTTTAATTTTACTCTAACATATTCATGTATTCTTAGTTGAGAAATCTTTCAAATCGTTGATGGCCTGTCATGACCTATCCCCCCTGACTTCCTTTTTTCTTTTTAAATATGTTTATTGATTTTTTTTACAGAGAGGAAGGGAGAGGGATAGAGCGTTAGAAACAACGATGAGAGAGAAACATGGATCAGCTGCCTCTGCACTGGGGATTGAGCCTGCAACCAAGATACATGCACTTGACCAGAATCGAACCTGGGGCCCTTCAGTCCGTGGGCCGACGCTTTATCTACTGAGCCACATCCGTTTGGGCCCAGCTGGTTGTCTTGTCTTTGCTCTCTGTTTGGAGACCCGGAGGGGCAGGTGACCCTCCCGGCCTTAGTTTCCTCCGGCCGCCACACAGCCGGGCTTTTCTGAGCCGATGGGTTTGGTCACCGGGATGGGTGAGATGCTGCCGAAGCCGGAGCTAGTTTTGGCCATTTGTCTCATGGCATTTCAGTGGACAGAACACTGTAACTCATTCTCTAGGGTAGGGGTGTCGAACTCAATCAGAGAAGGGGCCAAAATCTAAAGTCCAGCCTAAATCGCGGGCCGAATGGTTTACTGAACAGTCATAAACTGACAATGTCATAAACTGACAGCGGAGTGCAGTGATGACAGCGCGGTGCGGGCCACATTGCAAGGCCTGGCGGGCTGGATTTGGCCCTCGGGCCTTGTGTTTGACACATGTGCTCTAGGGCCTTGGGTGCCAGAAACCTCTCAGGATCCCGGGATGGTCTTGATTTGGGGTTCCCAGATTGGTGATGGGGAGAGCACAGGCTGTTACAGAACCCCCAAACTCCGTCAGCTGTGTTCCCACACCAGGCGGAGATGCTTTGTGGGTCGGGGTGGATGGGGTGCGACGAGGGGCCTGTGGCAGAGGGAAGAGTTCTAGAGCAACCAGGAACTCACATACCAAAGAGTTCCGTGCCCCTCTCCCCTGAGCAGTGTTAAAGTGAGAGTTAAATTTTCTGTAGGTTGTTTGTTGCCCCAGGACTGGTCACCACTGTGATAACTACCTGGTTCAGAGGGAGCTGCAGACAAACGGCTCTCCCACGCACAGCGCCTGGGCCGAGAAACTACCAAAAGGAAGACGTTTGGAAGGTTGGCTTAGGGCTTCCAATTTCTGTTTTTCCAAGGAGTGATGTTTTTAAAAACCTAGCATCCGTCACCACAGTGTCATAACAGAAAGGACGATCTCGATGCTAAAACAGAAGAAAGGAAGAAATTTAAGACTAGCACTTGAATCTTTACATTGACAGTAGTCAGCTTTAGGAAGAATTTACTACGTTGTTCTTACTTTCCTGGCTGCACCTGTGAAAACTACACCCAGGCTGGGCGCTGCCCTGCGGTCTATCCATGGCAAGTCCTGGGGAGACCAGGAGGTACCTACTTACCGTGCAGCTGTCGGGGTGTGTGTGTGTGTGTGTGTGTGTGTGTGTGTGTGTGTCATACTCTTTGTAAGCCTCTTTCCAAGCCCAGGGTCCTCTAAGGTCACATCTCCATTTGACTTAAAGGGGTGGGAGAATTTCACTTGGACACAAGTCTTGATAAGTCTAATTCACTTTAGATTTAGAAGGGAGGCACTGTTTACTTCCAGTCATTAGCTTAGAGTTGTTAGTTTAGCTTTCCACCAGTAGGAAGAAAATCTCACAGTACTGAAATCGTTCCAATTGAACCGTATGTCGACAGGTTTTCTTTTTACGCATTTTAACCCTAAAAACCAAAATATCTGTTCAGTTTGATTTGGCCTTCAGTCATGTGGTGTGCCTCTGTGCGTGGGGAAGTTCAAGTGCATTCTCGAGATCCCCTCTCTTCCCCCTCCTGTGCTCGTACGTCTACACACACATACACACTCACACACACACACACACACTCACACACACACACACACACACACACACACACACACACACAATCTGGTCTAAAAAGTCCCAGAGAGACAAGGGTGTTTTTGAGAAAAGCAGTGTGTCCATCAGTTCGTTCCTGGTAAGTGTTGGTATTGCAGCAACAGTTGCATTTTGGAACTGACCAAAAAAAAATATATATATGACTTTTAAAGATGCCTCTTGGAGTCGTTAAAAAAACACAAACCCAAACAGCCAGAGCGCTAATAAAAATGTCCTCGTTCTGCTCCACTTCACACGCCTGCTTGGCTTTGCCACAAACATGTTTTGCCTTCCAGGCAGGGCTTAAGCTTCTGTGTGAGGCCAGGACTGGTGTGAGAGTGGCTTCCCCGCCCTGGGAGGGGGCGGGAACGCCTGCCTTGTGCCCAGTGGAATTCCGACGGCATCGTGGGGTCCTCGGGCCTAAGAGGGCTTTGAGGTCCCTGCCTTCCTGCCAGGCTGTCCCAAGGCTCACTATCTTCCCTGTCCTATCCTGAGTTCCCACGGGGCTCTCACGTGTAAGGGGTTCTCTGTGAACAAGGACACGCGCTAGGACTGGCCCACGGCCCCCTCACACCTGCAGGCATTGCCCCGTTCACAGCCTCGTCCTCGGGCGCGGTGTCCCGTTCACAGCCTCACCATGCTCATGGGGCTCCTGCAGGGTCTGGCGGACACTCCATCTCCATTCCTGGAGACTCCTTCCCACTTGTTCTCCTACAGCGGATCTCACCCCATCGCAGGCTTCGTGCTCTGCAGAGTGCTAGCTCGGCCTCCTTTCGGACAAGCATTACCACAACCCTCTTGTCTTAGCTCAGGCTGCCTCCACCAACACCATAGAGGGGTGGCCTAGACAACATTCATTTATTCTCCCTGTTCTGCAGGCTGGGAAGTCAGAGATCACTGTGCTGGCCAGGTGCTTCTCCTTGGGACCGCCCCTCGGCGTGCAGGGGGCCATCTCCTGGCGGTGTGCTCCCAGCGCCCCTCCGTGGGACTCTCTGGAGAGAGCCCTGGGGCCTCTTCCTCTTCTCACCCCCTCAGGGGGCTCCACCCTCGTCACTCATCGTAACCGGATTAACTCCCAAAGGGAGTTTAGGTTAGGAATTTGGGGGAGTGGGTGACACCCACATTCAGTCCGTGACGTTCTGCGTATGTACCTGCGGCTCCTTGAGGTGCTCCCAGTCCCATCGGTCCCGGGGCCCTGCAGGAGGCAGAGAAAGCCTTGGGGTTGCCCGCGTTTCTGGCCGTGGAGAGGGTGCAGTGCCCTGCACCTGGAGAAGGTGGCTCGGTGGACCGAGTCGGAAGGCCTTTGCTCAGGAAACAAAGGTGGCCTACGGAGGACGGACGACCGGCTGGTCTTGGCAGAGCTTAGGTTTCCTGGTCCCCCGTGCAGGGCACGAGCTGTGGCCGCTAATCTGGGCCAGCCGCCCCGCAGCTTGGGGGGTTCAGTGCCCACTCCTCCCTGACCGCCCTCCGCAGGCTCCGTCCCGGGCCTCTGAGGAGGAGGCTCTCAGAACCAAAGCCTGGGAAAATATTTCCCTTTCAGCATTTTATTATCTTGGACGTTCACTCCCTTTTCATGAGGGAGAGAAAGGCATTAAATTATAATAAAACCGTCCCTTGTTCCATTAGAGATCAATATCTTAGTGTCATTTTACAAACATAGAATGGATTCTCTGTGAACACAGACACACATGGTCATGTCCACATGGACACAGGTGCAAGCACACGTGCATGCGCACACACATACACGCACACACAGGCCTGTACCAGGTGGAATATTTTAAAATATTAAAAGACCCTTTGAAAATCATTTTAAACTTTCAAGGAACAGATCATTCCTATGTTACGTAAGCCATTCCAGGGTTTATAAAAATGATGGAAAACTTCCAGATCCTCTGTCAAGCAAACATGACCCTGATAACAAAGTTGGCCAGCCCCCAAGGGGAGGCTTTATAGCAATCTTGCTTTGGAATGTAAAAATTTTAGATAAAATTCTAGTGAGTAGATTTCAACAATGGAGTGAATGTTTCATGTTACCCAAGTGGGTTCTATTCCTGGAATGCAGGATTGGCACCATATGCATATATTTTCATAGGATTCACATAAATTGTTTAAGTATAATTATATGTAATAATCTCATTAATTCAAAGAGTATATTCACTCCATTCAACTTATATTTTTACAAACTACTTTAAGAGGGACCGATTATATATATAAAGTCACCAATTCCTGGCATTACCCTTACTGGGCTTCAAAAGAGCATCATGGGATATGATGCAGTCAAAAACAAAGAGACAATGCAGAAAGTTACAAAACAGTAACTTGAAGACTAAATATTATAAAGGAAGGATAAAATGATCATTAACTACAGAGTGCTCAGTTGTAGACCAACGAGCTTTCAAGAGTTAAACTGAAAACGCTGTTTCTGGATGGTGGGATTGAAATGAAAGATTTGGATACTTCTGAAAATTAGTTAAGGGTCTAATGCCATTTCTCTCAAAGTCCCATCAGGATTTTTTAAATTTCACAAGATAGTTCTTGGAAAAATAAATAGATGAGAACCTTATGGGAATTCTTGATAATGGTTTTAGGGGAAGGGAGTTAGATTTATCAGAAAGAAAATATATAGCAAACCAGGTATTAAAATGCATTAGGAAGCCTTGGTGATGAAAACACAGTGGTGCTGGCATTAGAGGAGGTATAGATAAGCTAACTAGGGTAGTTCAGAAATAGACCCTCACATAAATAATTTAATAAATCACAAAGGAGCCGAAACCGGTTTGGCTCAGTGGATATAGCATCGGTCTGCGGACTGAAAGGTCCCAGGTTCGATTCCGGTCAAGGGCATGTACATTGGTTATGGGCACATCCCCGATGGGAGGTGTGCAGGAGGCAGCTGGTCGATGTATCTCTCTCATCGATGTTTCTAGCTCTCTATCCCTCTCCCTTTCTCTCTGTGAAAAATCAATAAAATATAAATAAATAAATAAATAAATAAATCACAAAGGAGTCATCATCCATCAATGGGGAGGAGAAATTATTCAGTGAATAATGTTGATGCCTAGTTAGCAATTTGGAAGAAGTCATTTTGACTTCCTCAAAGTGAATTACAGATAGATTAAACAATTAAGTGCAAAATGTAGAGGCATAGGAAATCTATAGAATTGAATATTGCTTAGAAACAACATAAACATTCAGAACTGAAAAGAATAGTCAATCAAACTACAGGGAAATCAAAGATTTCTCCATGTTAAAAACAAAACAGGGAAACAATAGGTGGGAGGGAATATTTGCAGTAACATGGCAGAATTATGTGTTTTTGTTGTGAAATCCTCAAACAAATTAAAAAGAAAGGTACTAAAACCTTGGTAGAACACTAACCAAATATACGAAAAGTGTTCAGTTTTGTAATAAGAGATATGCAGAATAAAACAGCAGAAGGGTACTATTTTAATATATTAGCCAAAAAAATATTTTAATGATTATCCCCATTCTGGTTATGTCACAATATTTCTAAGCAATTTCACAGTGTATTAAAGAGCCAAATTATCCATTTACACACTTTGATCCAGTAATACCACTTCTGTGGACCATCTTGCCACATTCTCTCATGGAGAAAATAATACAAAATATTTAATAAGCTATTTAGGCAAAGATGCTCCCTGATGCATTATTTGTAAAGCAAACACACACACAAACACTATAAATGTCCAACAGTTGGGTAACTATAAAATAAAATAGTCCTCTCTCAGCATAGTACTCTACTGTAATTGTTAATTATTTTGAAGATGTGTAGCAATGTGACAAGATATTTATAATATAATTTTATGTGCAGACATTGCAATATAAATTGTGGCATAGTTTCACAGTGGAATAGATCTATATAGCTGTACTGTTAAAATGAATGAACCATAGCTGCATTTGACAACCCACGAATTACTAGTATAATGTTAAATAAAAAAGCAAATTGTAGTCCTAGCCAGTTTGGCTCAGTGCGTAGATAGATTAAACAATTAAGATAGATTAAACAATTGATCTGTGGACTGAAAGGTCCTGGGTTCAATTCCAGTCCTGGGTTGTGGGCTCGATCCCCAGTAGGGGGCATGCAGGAGGCAGCTAGTCAATGATTCTCTCTCATCACTGATGTTTCTATCTCTCCCTCTCCCTTCCTCTCTGAAATTAATACACACACACACACACACACACACACACACACACACACATACATATATATATATTTTTAAGCAAGTTGTAAAATAGCTACGGTGTGATTCCAATTACTTGAAGTTCAGATGGATGAAAAACTAACCGTATAGTGTTTGACATCCAGATGCAGGTGGCAGGACTTACGAGACCAAACGAGCAAAGACAGCATCAGGTTAGTGGAGAGAGCAGAGGGTAGGATGAGGGAGGAGGCCCCCGGGGACTGCCTGGGGATTGGCCACCTTCTCTCCCTCAGGCTGAGGTATAGGCATGTGTATATATTATTGCTATTTTTTATATCCTTAGCATAAGCTACAAAAATGTCACATTTTTTATGTTACCCAAAGGAATATTAAAACCCATTATTCACTGATTATAATCAGGTTCAAGATGTATATCCCTAATAAAGATGGTAAGGAAGTATGTATACAGGTAACATTATTGACTATTCTAGAGGGGTGACATTATGATTTTTTTTTCTTTCATTTTTCTCTCATTTCCAAATTTTTAATTATGTGCTCACACTGTATTTTTTAGAAGAAAAAAAAGGAAGGGATGATATGAAAGATAACTGCAATCCCATGATGACGTAAGTGTCCAGGGGAGGGGGTGCCACTGCTTCAGAGGGTGCTGGACTTCACCACCGGGTCAGAAGGGGAGATGGACTTAAAATGCAAAAGGAATGTGTTTGGAAAGACAAGTCCGTCCGTGAATAGTCACTGAGCAACCTTCTTGTGTGAGAAAGCACTGACCTCGCCTGTATTCTGAAAAAACTTGGGACACCCGAGTTTTCATGAATTGCTGAAATGGATGTATTAGCAAGGTCAGCATTTCTTCTGGTTCCTTTAAAATAATTTTTTTAACTTTATTGTTTTGTCTCCTTATAAAAATAATACGATTTATTTGAAATATTCTGACAGAAAAATAATAGACCCTGAAGTTGATTAGACAGCAGAAGTAAGTCTTAGTTGAAAGGAGATACAGGAAATAGAGGAAAATGTTAAACAACATCAAGGGGATGCAGTCAGGAAGTTCTTAGGACATAGGACCCATACGCTCAATGCGTTAAATGGCCTGGAAAAGGTCATTATGTAATACATTCAGAAAAACTCAGGAGACAGACCCAAATGCAAGCGTAAATCTTGTGTGAATCCAGATTTAAACGAATCAACTATATAAAGGTAGTATGGGATAATTGGGGAAATTGGGACACTGGATATTTTATATGGAGAAATTATTAATTTTTAGGTGTGATATTGTTATTAGGGTTATCTTTTAAAGATACATGATAAGTATTTATAGGCAAATGAAACATCATATATTTACCTTAAAATAATCCAGTAGAGAGTTTGACTATTTAAACATAAAAAAAAATCCTTAATTAATTAATTGAATGAATGATATACCCAGAATTTATGTTAAAATACTCCAGGCACAGAGGGGTACAGATAAAACAAGCTCAGCTAGGTATAGCAATCACAGCTGTTCACTGGGCACATATATTTTTGCTACTTTGTGTGTGTTTGGAATTTTTCATCATGAAACAAAAAAAGAAAAAAGTAATAGATGTTTATAATTGAAAAAGTATAAAATATAGAAAAGTATAAAGAAGGAAATGAAAGTCACTCATAATACCACCTTATTGGAGATAACGACTACCAATCTTATCTAATAAAGAGGGAATATGCTAATTGACCATCACTCCATCACAAAGATGGCTGCACCCACAGCTGAGGCCAAGTTCCCTTAAGGAGCCTTAATGAACAATCAGCAGGGACCTGAGGCTGCACCCCCTACTCGTCAGGACTTGACAGGGGACCTCAGGCCGTGCCCCCTGCCCTGGCATCAGGCTGGGGGACCTCAGGCCACGCTCCCCACCCCAGCACTGGGCCAGGGGACCTGAGGCTGCACGCTCCTACCTGGCAGGGCTTGATGGGGGACCTCAAGGTGCATCCCAGTGCTGGGTTGGGGGAACTCAGGCCGTGTCCCCCACCTCACAGGGCTTGATGGGGGACCTCAAGGTATGTCCCCCACCCCATCTGGGGGACCTCAGTCCACGCCCCAATCCTGGTGCTGGGCCAGGGGGCCTGAGGCTATGCCCCTGCCTGGTGGGGCTTGACAAGGTGGGACTGGCCAGGTCTAGATCTAGCCCAATGGGAGGGGGAGGGCAGCCAGGTCTTGGTCTCACAGGGTTTTGAGGTGCATGTAGGTGGGTGGGGACTTGATTCTGGATCCCCCTTTTTAATGTGCACGAATTTCATGCACCAAGCCACTAATATTTTTATAAAACTCTATACTTTTTTCTTCTGCATTTATAATATATATTCTGGTGTTTGTTTGGTTTTTTTTGTTGTTGTTGTTCTTTTTTCCCCAACATATATTCTTATACATATACACAGTTAAACAATGAAGAAATTAGGCTGTATTGTTTTGTACCCTGCCTTTCTATATGGTGGGCACTATTGTGCTTTTAGCACATTTAGATCTTCATCATCATTTAAAATTATGTCTGTATATTATTCTAGTGTGTGAATACACACACTCTATGATTTAATTTTCTTACCAGTTTCTTACAGATGGTTATCTAGGTTGTTTCATTTTTTTCTATTCAAACAATTTTCTGCATACTTGTTTATTTCTTTTGACAAATAGGTAGAATGTCAAATGGTTTTTAAGGCTTCTTTTCTCCTATCATGCCACTGCTTGTTAGAAATGTGATACCATTTTGATCTCCTGCGGGTAGTGTGTATGATTACCCAATTTATCATAATCTCAGCAACATTGGATGCTATAATCACAATATTTTAAATGTTTGCCCATCTGATAGAGAGATAAAGAATATCTTTTTAAAAAACTATATTTTATTGATTTTTTACAGCGAGGAAGGGAGATAGATAGAGAGCTAGAAACATTGATGAGAGAGAAACACCGACCAGCTGCCTCTTGCACACCCTCCTACCGGGGATGTGCCTGCCACCAATGTACATGCCTGACTGGAATCAACCCGGGACCTTTCAGTCCGCAGACCGACGCTCTACCACTGAGCCAAACCGTTTTCGGCAAGAATATCTTATTTTCATTTTTTATTAAGGTGGGTTTAAAAATCTTTTCATGTGTGTATAAGTTAGTATTTCTTATTTTATGAGTAGATGTTCATATTCCCCCCCCAATTTTTGTATTTGTCCCTCACTTATTGATTCATAAGGACTCTTTACATATTAAAGGATACTGTAATATATATAGTTGTTGTTAATCCTCACCTGAGGATTTTTTTTTTCCATTGATTTTTTTTTTTTTTTTTTTTTTTTAGAGAGAGTGGAAGGGAGGAAGAGAGACACAGAGAGAGAAACATAAATGTGGTTGCCTCTCTCACACACCCTGATCGGGGTTCAGGGATCGTGCCTGCAACCGAGGCATATGGCCCTTGACTGAAATCAGACCTGAGACCCTTCACTCTGCGGGCCAACACGCCAACAATTGAGCTAAACTGGCTAGGGCCGGATCCTAATATTTCATATATTGTATAAATTGCAAATTTCCCCCATGCTTTGTTGTTTGTTGTTTAACCTTAGGTCATTTCTGGAACAATCATTTGTCTGGAATTGTATTTAAAGGTAATAAATCTAGACTTCCCTCCCCCACTTTAAACCTTTGTAATTCTCTACATTTTTATTTTTGTAACCTTATTCAATATTTTACTAAGAAATTCATTATATAGCACTGCCCTCTAAAGTTTGCTTTTTTTTTTTTAAATTTTCAAAACGTTATTGTTTATCAACTAAGACATGTTTGTGGTAGAAAAGAATACATTTAAAAAGTTTACCTATAATTTGTGTGTCATGCAGTGCAATGGACAAAATTTGGTAGTTTTCCTCAGTAATTTTTCTCTATGTGTATATGGATTAGAGGACCACTTGCTGAAGAAATAACGAAAACCCCACATTATAACTTAACACGGTACTGTGTCCACCATTGGTGCTCCTGATTGACAGTCCTCAGTGAATGATTCAGTGGCCAAAAGCCCTTCCACCTTACGACTGTCCTATTCCAGGCGTTGGAATCTTCTGTGTGTCATTGGCAAATGGAGGAAGAGAGCATGGAGAAGGCATTCCACTTTCTAACTATTATATTGTACTTCAACCTGAAGGTGTCTCACATCCCTTCCACCTACATTCCATTGGTGGGAATAGTCACATGGCCCCACCTAGATACAAGGGATGCTGGGAAATGTAGTCCATGTCTTCAGCTGCCTCTCGATGAAAATTACATTCCGTAAAAAAAGAGCATGAATATTTGTTGGACATTTAATCGAACCTGTCACCATTTATTATAGTTATAATATGCATGATATGTGTTTTCTTTGCCAAGTGGAATCATCCTATTAAGAATTTTGAATTTTAACTCCATTTTGTGAGCATTCCCTGTGTCTTTAAATCTTTCTCCAAAACACGAGGTTTAATGTCTGCATATTTATTCCTTGTATTGATAGACCATAATTCATTTTTTTATTATGGCACAGTTAGGTTTTTCTGGATTTTTATTATTATGAATAGTGCTGCTATAAATGTCCTTGTGCATAAATCTTGGAGTATTCCTCTGATTATTTCCTCAGGCAAAGTTCTCGGGAGAGAACTTGCTCGGAATTAAGACGGGTGATACAGATTGCTAAATGGCCCTTCAGAAACGGGGACTAATTTGCAGTCTCGTCAGGAGTGTCTGAGGAGTCTCATTTCAGAGCACCCTTGAGAGTTGTTTTGCGTTTTGCCAATTTGTTAAAAAGGGTATTGCATTGTCTAAATTTGCAAGCTTTGCTTCATGACGCGTTTGAACAGCTTTTCATGAGGCCATCGGTAATCTTCGTGTGTGTGTGTGTGTGTGTGTGTGTGTGAATCGCCTCATTGTGTCCTTTCTCCTTTTCATTTTGTAATGTTCCACTTCTCAGCCATTTGTGAGATTTTTATGCAGCATATTGTATTAACTTGTCACAGTGTAACTATTTTTATCTAGCTTCCCCTTTCCTTGGTTTTGCTCCATAACCTAATTTTTTGGATTACTGGTAGAACTCTACCTTAATGGGTGCTTTCACACCCACTGAATCTGCATAATTACGGGACTACTGAGATTAATGCCATTTTTAAAAGCAAAGTAGATTTTTTTTTTCTAACCGGTCATATGGTTTGAATGTTCTTTTTTTTTTTAAATCCTCACCTGAAAGGATATGTTATTTATTTATTATTTATTTATTTATGTATGTATTTTTGTATTTATTTATTTTGAGAGGGAGAGAGGCAGAGGGAGAAACATCGATGTGAGAGAGAACATCCATCCGTTGCCTCCTGTATGCACCCCAACCAGGGACTGAACGCCCAACGCCGGTGTCGCATCCTAACTGGGAATCGCATCCACAACCTTTTGGTGCCCACGATGACGCTCCGACCGACCGAGCCACCTGGCCAGGGTGGTTTGGATGTTCTCAACGTGCATTTTAGTTGCCTAGGAATGAGGGCATTTAAAGGTACTAGGAATCATTTAGAAAATGGGTTTGAGAAAAAGAATTTGGGGCACTAGTCCAAGTTGCCACATGGCGACAGTAAAATCAACGTTATCTTCCCGAGATAGTTGAGACGGGCAGGGAGATAGGACGATAGGTGGTTTCTGAGGGCTTCCTGGCTTTAGCTAAGAAATGTAGCGGCAGGGCCTCAGGGACCCTCTGATCGTGGTAAAAGCACCCGGGGCGGAGTGGCAGGGGTCAGGGAGCTGAGGACAGTCTCGGCCGTGCCATTAGCTGACGGTGACCCCGAGCAAGGCACTTGCCGCTTGAATCCCCGGTTTACTCGTCAGCAGAGCTGAAGGCGAGTGGCGGGAGTTGCTCTGGGCGTGGGTTCCAGAGCTGCGCAGTGGGGCTCTCCGCGGGTCTGGCTTACCTGCACGGCTGCTCTGACCTGAGTCCGGGGGTGGGGAGAGGGCGCGGGGGAGGGTAGTCTGTTTGGTCTCCCGCATGATTTATGAAGGAAATCAATCCAGTGTATATCTGCTCTAGATATAATGTGATCTAAATGTGATATTCACCTAATAAGATTAGATGAATGTAATATGGTTTTCCTCTAAAACACAAATACTGTGCCACTTTGAATTGTAGTCGCCAAATTAAATTACTCATCCCAAATTAGATTCCCGGCAAACTTAATTTGAGCATGAGCTCAGGGCTGCAGGCCCTGAGTAATTTTTTAAGATATAAAAATAAACCAGAAGGATGCTGGCATTGCTCCTCTGGGCTCCTCCGTGGTTGCCATGAAGGAGAATGTTTAGTGTCTGGAAGAAGCATGCAGAGGTCCAGCTGAGGCAGACATTCTGATTCTTCAGCTTATCATTTAGGGTGATTGTCCCCCTCCCATCACTTAAGTCTCATTGCTTATGATTGCCTTTCCTATTTATTTTTTATTTTTTATTTTTTGTTGTTAATCCTCACCCCAGGCAAGGATATTTTCCCATTGGTGGAAGGGAGAAGGAGAGACAGAGAGAAACATTGATGTGAGAGAAACACGTCCATTGGTTGCCTCCTGCATGCACCCCGACCAAGGCCAGGGAACAAGTTATGTGCCCTTGACGGGAATGGAACCCGGGACCCTCCAGTGCAAGGGCCAATGCTCTACCCGTTGAGCCACACCGGCTAGGGTGCCTTTCCTCTTTCTGTTCCTAGATGGATCTCCTTAATGTCTTCACACCCTCGGGAGGACACTAGGTGTAGGAAACGGCTCCCTGGGCAGTAAACGGGGCCCCAGAGGTTTGGTGAGCTTCCTGGAGAGGTTTACAGCATGACATTAGTTCTATTTCCTCCTATGTTGTGTCCGGTAACAGATGAACTGAAAACCAGTTCAAACTGGTTTAAGCAAAGCCAGAAAACATGTTGGCTTATGTGATCAAGCAACCCAGGAGTCTGTCCTGGCAGGCGGGGGGGGGGGGGGGGGGGAGGCGGGTTATCCGAGGCCCAAGTGAGATGCCCCAGACCCCGTGTTTCTCCTTTAAGGCTGCTTCTGTTCTCAGGGGGGACCTAGCCTTCCGGCCCGGAGACACAGCCGCGGGCCCAGGGCTGGCCTGTGTCTTTGTTCTCATCCCCTGGGAGGAAAGAAGAAGCCTCGTGGTGGGTTTGGAAGGTGATCTGGCTGCCTCTGGGGGCTTGACTGGGCTCCTGTGGTTTCCTGAGCCAGTGCTGTGTGGAGGGGCTGGGGCGCCGGGACACGCTGGCTGTCTGGGAGAGCAGGAGCTGGTTGGGAATGGAGGGTATGAATGAAGCGGGGCCGGGGGTGCGGGAGGGGGTACCTCCACACCTCCACACCTCCACGGGGCATTAGACAGAGCCTCCACGGGGCAGTATGCAGTGTTTTTCCAAGCACCTGGGCTGACATCCTCTCAGTTGCACTGTAAATGGCGCTAAGAGGTGGGGAGGACACGGTCATGGGTGAGGGAGTGAGGTTCATGGTGGGATCAGCTGATCCACAGCCTGTGGTGGTGGTGGTGGTGGTAGGGCAGACTCGGTGCCTTAGGAGTCTTCCACTTCTCTGTGTCCTGCCTTCTTTCTTCTGAGATCCCTCCTCCCATTTCCTCCTTTCGCCCCCCCCCCCCCCCCCCCCCCCCCGCCCAGCACCCGCTCTTCGTTAAGTAGACAGTCAATGGTTGTTAACTTGTTCCTGAGGGACCAGCGTGCCATCAGACCAAACGTGGCCTCTCTGCTCATCCTCTGTGAATATCATTAATAGCAGAAAACCAGTGTGGTCGATTCCCAGTTATACATTGTCCCTGGTCATTCAGTTCCTCTTCCCCCTGCATTATGAGATTCCTCTAACAAAAAGGTAGAGTTTGGATCGCTTGAGGATAGATGTATAGGAAGGAGCCAAGGTGAGTGTGTGTGTGTGTGTGTGTGTGTGTGTGTGTATACAGATGTATGTATCTGCGTTACAAAAATATGTTTCAATTCCCTTGCCTCCTTAGCATGGACTGCTGAAATGAGATTCCGTGCCTGTCTTTCCACTTCACCGTAACTTACACAGTGAAAGCCACCAACGGCAAGGTCCCCCTCTCCTCAGACCAAAGGCCTGTGGGTAGGCGTGCCCTTCGGAAGCATCCTGAGTGCTACCTACACACGTGTCTTTCATTTTTTTTTGAGAAAATCCTGGGTTCCTGTTGTGGTCTCCCCGCCTGGAAAACCCTTCCCCGTCAAGTGGTCTGACTTCCACTTCCTCCTGGGAGCTGGGCGGACTTTCTCCAGCCCTGCCTCTCTCTCCGTGCCGAAGGCCTGCGTCCCACAGCGAGCCCTGCACCCACTTCCTGTGACACACTCACGGTTTCGCTGTGTGGGTTTCGCCTCCTTAGTCATTGTTAACTCTCTGAGGTCCGCGTTCGGCCGCAGCCCTGGCTGCCGGCCTCCACAGCACGTCCCTCCGCGCTCAGGGAAGTGGGCGAAGAGGCGGTGCTTGGTGCGGTGACTGGATTGGGTGCTCCTCCTGAGTGCTCCCCTTCCACCATCCTGCTTCAGCTGTCTAGTTCCCTGTCCCCGTCTCTCCAGGACAGCTCTTGGCACATGCTAAGAGCAAAGGAAACATGTGTTGACTGATGGATGATGTCCACCTTCTCTGCACCACTCCCGCCCTCTCACCCTCCCCTGCACCCCCATCCCCCACCCCCCACCACGGGGCTGAAAGCAGAGACCGTATCTCATTGCTCTTTGTGTTCTCCGCGGTACCTACAGGGTCTGTCGCACAGGACACGCTCCGTAAGTCCTGGCCGAGCGACTGAATCTCGTACTCGGGGAGAAGCGTCAGTGCCCTCCCGGGACCTGCCTTGTGGAGCTGGTTGGTGGGAACGGGAGCTCTGAGGGGGGCGCGGGGACTGAGACTGGACGGGATGGGCTCGAGAGCTCGGCGTGCCCGCCCTCCCGCTGCTTCTGATTTCCGAGTACAGATAAGGCCCTTCTCGCAGGGCAGACGCTGTGTCACCGCCCGCTGGGCCGCTGGGGAGCTCGGTGCCTGAGGAATCGTGGAGTACGTCCAGTGGCTATGATTTTAGGGTTTAAGTTAGCAACAACAACAAAGAATGTTCTTTTCTACCTGAACCCCGTCCGAAGTCTGGGTGGCTGAGAGGAGAGGACGCACCTGCCTGTGGTGACCTCCCTCTTCCGCTGCCCGGGGTTTGTTCGCCCCGGGGTTTGCTCACGAGTCACAGGGGACGGGGAAGGAGACAGCTGCCCCTCAGCACCCGGGAGGGGTATGGCGCCACTGGCTTGACCAGCTCATCCTGGTTTGCCTGGGACTGTCCTGGATTTAGTCCCGAAGATCCTCAGTCCCTGAAAAATCAGGACAGATGGTTCCTTCAGATGCCACCTGCCCCCTCCCCTGCCCTGGCCAGCTCTCTCTGTTCCTTCTCTCTCCCTCACAAGGTCCCCACTTTGGCCTTTTCCCTCCTGTGTTTCTGCTTCCACCCTCGCTCTTCCCGGCTGATCTGTGCGCGAGCCCTGCCTGCATTCCTCGGGGCGGCCTTTGTAGGGCAGTGCTCTGAACCAGGGGCCTGTCCGGGGGTCTTGAAGCTTCGAAGCTAGACTAAGGTGAGCAGACGTCCCGCTTTTGGCGGGACAGTCCTGCTTTTTAACAATCTGTCCGGCGTCCCACGGCGTATTAAAAAATCGGGACTTTTTTAAAACACCGTGGGACGAGGGACAGATTGTTAAAAAGCAAGACGTCTGGTCACCTTAAGCTAGACGGAGCTGTAGATGCTGCCTTCTCCTCCGGCTCCGCTTGGCTCCTGGAATCCACGGAGCCGTGAGGGCGGCTGTCAGAGCTAGAGCTCCCCTGCCCTCAGGAGAGCCTGCCCGTCTGCGGGGGCTCTTGGTACCCACGAGGCACTTGGTCGGTGGGCACAGCAGAGAGCAGGCTCTGCCAGCAGCTCCGGGCGGCGGGCGCTGCCACCCACCCCCGCCCCGGCCTGGGCCCCCTGCTCCTCTCCTCCGCGCACCTCGGCCCCCGGCGCTCAGCCAGGCCCGCCTCTTCCCCGAAGCCGCCTGTTCTCAGAACTCGTTTCACAGGCAGCCAGCACAGCCCCACGGAGGGAGGGGAGGGGACTGCTGTCTTCCGCGCCTGTCAGGTGTTGGTGCTGCTTTGAAGGCAGGCGTCTGCCGTTTCCTCTCATTCCGCCTCCCTTCACCTGGCCTGAGGCCCACAGCGGGCCTCCCCGAGTACATGTTGTTGACCGACAGCCCTCGGGGACTTGGAGGGACAGTGGGCTGGTTCCCTGTGGGCGTGAGGAGGAGGAGGAGGCAGGCACTGAGGCTGTGCCCCCCGGGCCAGGCCAGCATCTTGGGTGGATTTGTTTTCCCCGGCTTCTTCGTTAACACCTGACACTGGAGAATGAGGCTTTTAAAATCCACATGACATTTTAGTGGCTAAATGCCTCGTTGTACGGTATGTTTTAGGTTAGCTCTACAGTGTTTGGAACATTCAGATGTCATTTCTAAATTGTCACGGTTCTGAGACTGCTCCAAGGGGCAGGAAGGGGGGTGATTTTTACAGTTTTTCTTTTTGGATCCACTTGTTCCCCGTTCGGAGGAGTTTGGAAGGAGGCAAGGCCGGTCCCAGGCCCTGTGGCTCTCCCGTCCTCTCCCTCGGCGTGGCCCTGGCTGCGCCCAGGAAGGCGGGTCTCTGAGCGGTCCGCGTCCTAACCTCGAGCGTGGGTCTCCTGTAGCCACCTGCACGCCCTGCTGTGTGCACGCGTGCGTTTACCGTCAGTGTGAATGGCTGTAGGGACTTCCAGAAACAATGCGTGGTCTCTGTACAGCATTTAGAAGGAAGTCAAGTCTCTCTACTCCTTTTCCTTAGAATAGCCACAACGAACCTCCCATGCATATCTTTCTGGATGTTTTCTGTGCTCTCACACATGTGCTCAGACACACACATACTCACAGGCAGTAGTACATATACACACCTGGGGTCATTTTCTGTACAATTGAGGGGCCTGCTTTCTTTTGCTTCACATATATGATGGACATTTTTCTCTGTGCAAAAAAAAAAAAAAAAGGTTAATTTATCATTCGTTCATTCATCCATCAAATCCTTACTAAATGCCTACCCTGTGTCCAGCAATGTTCTGGGTGCTGAGATATAAAATTAAAAAAAAAAAAAAAAAAAAAAAAGATAAAACTGTTTGAAACTATAGTCTAGTTCCGTGGTCGGCAAACTGAGGCTCGAGAGCCACATGCGGCTCTTTGGCCCCTTGAGTGTGGCTCTTCCACAAAGTACCACGGCCTGGGCGAGTCTGTTTTGAAGAAGTGGCGTTAGAAGAAGTGTAAGTTTAAAAAATGTGGCTCTCCAAAGAAATTTCAGTCGTCGTCCTGTTGATATTCGGCTCTGTTGGCTAATGAGTTTGCCAACCACTGGTCTAGGTAGAGTGACCGGCAATAACCAATACATACAGTATGCGGTAGGCTGGAAGGTCATCGGTGTGTTGGGGAAATGAGGTGAGGATGGTGAGTAGGAGTGAAGGCGGGAGTGCAGTTTGCAGTGTAGCAGGGCGGCCGGGTGAGGGGGAGCCGAGCGGGAGGCTGTGGTGTTGAGCGAGCGGCACATACCGCGTAGGTGACCGCTGGGCTGAGGTCTGCGGCCACGGCTGGGGGAGACGTACAAGCTCAGTGCCAGGAGTGCGGGCAGAGCCACTCACATCCCTGTGGGGCGAACACGGAACTGAGCGCCCCGCACTGTCCCCTGCTGGTCCCTCACAGCCAGGACAGGCAGCATGGACGCCACGTGTCCGTTTCCAGAGCAGCTTTTCCTCCGTTCTCCCGGCCCCGCTGCCTACCAGCCGCACGACTTCCAGTGAATAACCCAGCCTTTCGGCCTCCGTTTCCTGCTTGTGAAATACAAGGGTTCTTGTACAGTTTCAGTGAGTTAATCACGTGCCCAGAGCAGTGCTGGTAAGAGCTGTTACCAAGAAGTACGCCCATGTGTCACCGCCTTTCGTGGACCCCTCGGGCCGCCCTGCGGGGGCTGCTGTGCCCAGGTCAGCGGTGAGGAAGGAGGCTGGGGCCTGAGGAGCACTGGCTTCCAAGTTCAGAGCGAGCACTAGTGGGTGCTGGAGCCGGGTCTCCAACCCCAGGCTTCAGACTCCGCCCAGCTCGGTCCATGCCAGCCCCAGCCCGCCTCCAGGGGGGCACGGCTGCTCCTACAGGTGGTGCCGGGATGTGGCCACACACCCACTCAGTTCCTTCCTGATGGCTCTGCTGACTCCTCAGGAGAGGTGCAGCCTCGGGGTGGAGGCGGCCAGGCCAATCTGGGAAGGAGGGAGGAGGGGAGGGAGCTTCCACAGGAAGAGCGGAAGCTCAGCAGCCGGGGGGGCATCCCCACGGCGGGCACGCTGGTGCCAGTGCATCTCCACCCCTCCTCCAGTCCCCGTGGACACCAGCTTGTGCAGATCCATCTAGAGCCGTGGTTCTCAGCCTTCCTGGTGCCGCGACCCTTTAATACAGCTCCTCATGTGGTGGTGACTCCCAACCTGTAAAAGGAGTCGTGACGCACAGGTTGAGAACCGCTGGCAGGGTCACCTAAGACCATCAGGAAACACAGATATTTACATTGCAATTCGTAACAGTAGCAAAATTACAGTTACGAAGTAGCAGTGAAAATAATTTTATGGTTGGGGTCACCACCACATGAGGAACTGTGTTAAAGGGTTGAGGCATTGGAAAGGTTGAGAACCACTGATCTAGAGGATCCAGAGAGGAACATAACAGTCAAGTTGTAGGTTTCTAGTTGTAAGTTTCTGATTTTGAGAAATAAATACCCCTATGCACGTGTCTGTAGTAGATGGTTGTAAAACACCACTGCCTCCAACACAGCCAAACCCCATAACCGTGACCACGGGCTCCTTCCAGCAGGTCTCAGATCTCCGGGGTCCTACCCTTAGGGCAGGGCACTTGGAAGGATCCATGGGTCTGAACGGAGTGCGGGGGACTGATGTCCAGGGTCATTTCTCCTCTGAGGTCAACATGTCCTGTCCACGCACGCGCCCCCCCAACCCATGCACACTGGCAGCATCCTGCCCCTCGCCCCCCCTCCTTGCACCATGCACTCTGGCAACCTCGAGTCATACAGCCTATCCTGTGCCTGGTGTCTGCTTCTCTGGGATGGAACGCAGAGCGTGTGTTACCGTGGAAACTGACGTGTAAGTGGTGGCTGCGTGTCGTTCAGATAGCGCCCTTGGTTTGTGCTGCAGGTACAGAGTGAGTTCAGAAGGCCTTTGTGGGCTGGCCGGGGAGCCTAACCATCACTTTAAGAATGGCTTCTGTGGCTGCCTGCTGGCAGGCTTCTAAAGAGATCGCTTTCAAGCAAACTCTTGCGGCAGGTTGTTTGTAACAGGGAAATTGGCAGTCGGCAGTTTACAGTGTGATTTCTTAACCGCCTCGTGTTCCGGGATTCCAGCTGGAGCGCGCGCTCCCGGGGAGTCCCGTGGCAGACGGATGGCATTGTGGCTCAACAGTGGCACGTTCAGAAACAGCATCGGTGGTGGGATGAGTCAGTGTGTGGTGGGGCTGCCAGCTGCTGAGGCAGAGCAGAAAATCCACCGGGAGCAAGGTAACTGGCATGGGGAGGGGCATCCCTGGGTACCAGGCCCCAACAGGGACTGAGATGGGGTGTTCTAAGCCTGGGCAGGGACTCTAACTTTAAACCAAGCCACGTGGGTAACGGGTGAAGAAACTGGGCCTGGAAAGTAGAAGATTTGGGAGGACTTTGATGACAGTGTTTCACTATTTGAAGCATCATGTGGTCCTCAAAAAGAAACTGATAAGAGAGACATTGGATGTGGGGCAATCTGGCTGCGACATCTGTCACCCCATTGATCGCCAGGGTTGATTTGGCTGATCTGGCTGGCCAGGCGGGTGTCCCCTCCTCCCTCACCGATCCAGCTACACGCTGTGTCAGAGAGGACAGCCTTTCCTCCAGAGGAGGGACCGGTCTTCAGTCAAGCCCGTAGGAGTAGCTGGCTCCCCAGCTGGAACCTCCAAACACGCTCTCAAGGTCCGCCTGCAGGAGACAGGCAGGGGGTCAAGCCCCCAAGTCTCCAGGAGCATCCGAATGAGATGCTGCACGTGGCGGTCTGCCTTTCTTAACAACAGCAAAACACACAGAGAGAGCCCTGACCGGTGTGGCTCAGTAGACAGAGCATCAGCCTGTGGACTAAAGGTTCCAGATTCAATTCCAGTCAAGGTCATGTACCTTTGTTGCAGGCACATCCCCAGTAGGGGGTGCGCAGGAGGCAGCTGATCAGTGTTTCTCTCCCATCGATGTTTCTAACTCTCTATCCCTCCTCTCTGTAAAAAATCAATAAAATATATTAAAACAAAACAAAACAAAACAAAGAGAGAGAGAGAGAGAGAGAGAGAGAGAGAGAGAGAGAGAGAGAAAGAGATTTTAGTAATTACAGAAAAGAGTTTAACAGCCCAAATCATTAAAGATCGGAGGAGTTGCTGTAAGAGACAGTGAGGTCCCCATTATTAGAAGTATGCAAGGAGAGGCCAGCAGGCCAGTTGGAAAGGAGGATACTAGAGAGGGGATTTAAGCTCCAAATGAATTTAAACTCAGACTTCAAAGGTCTTTGCTAGCCTAGACCTTTGGTGACTCCAGGGCATAGAGGGAACATGGATTTTATGGGCTTCCTATTCAGAGTGATTAACAGAGGCTGCGTGGAGCGAGGGTGAGAAGGGTTTGTGGCCGCTCAGTCTGGGCTAAGGAGCTTCTGAATCGATGAGCAATGTCTGACATGATGGGGCCAGGTTTCAGGATGATGGCCAGTGTCAGGCCCCTCCTTTCATAGGTGATCATTGGTGAACCTTAACTCAGGTCAAGTGGAAGTAGGGGGACCAGCCATCCCGGTTTGCTTGGGGTCAAGGGACTGGGGCTTTTAATTTTAAAACTGATAATCCCAGGGGAACCAGGATGAATTGGTTTGGTTGTCCGCGACTGCGTATTCGGCTTCTGTTTCTACTCATAGCGTGTCTTGACCATTGTTTCTTTTTTTAATCCTCACCCGAGGCTATCCTTATTGATTGTTTAGAGATAGGGGGAATTGAGAGAGAGAGAGAGAGAGAGAGAGAGAGAGAGAGAGAGAGAGAGAGAGAGAGAGATCAATGTGAGAGAGAACATTGATTGGTTGCCTTCCATTTATGCCTCAACCGGGGATTAAACCCACAACCTAGGTATGTACCCTGACTGGGATTCAAACCCACCACCTTTTGGTGCACAGGACAGTACTCCAACCAACCAAACCTGCCCCCCCCCCCCCCCCCCCCCCCCCCCCGGCCAGGGCGCTCCGTGACCATCTCAGAGAGTTGGGCTCTGCCCGAGGTAGGATCCTGGTAGACACATGCAGAATAAATGAGGTAAATGCAGTTTCCGGGAAATGGTTGCAATATCCTTGCAATTAATTAATTTGTTTAATTAATTAAGATGAATCCACTAATTATATGTACAGTAGATTGCGCATTTCATTAGGCCGAGCAGATGGCTCCACTAATAGTTACCGAAGCCTGGGGCTGCAGGCGGGAGGGGGCATGTGGGCCTGGGAATTGGTATTGAACGCTTAAATGCCATCCTACAAACACCATTGGAACTCCTACCCCCAGTTGTGTCCCAGATGGATGGAGGACACATCCCTTTTCTCTGGCAGTGCCAGCGGGTTGTGGGGATTCGCTCTTTGAGACTGCTGATCATTTTCTGCATGTAACAGCTGGCCATGGCAGGGTGTGGACTCTGTGGCTTGGGGGGGTGGGGGGGAGCAGGGAGTCACGTCAGGGTCAGACCTGGGCCCCAGCATCATTCAAACGGTTATCTAACCAGCGAGTGAGATCTAACCAGATCTCCCAGAAAAATAACAGCCCCGTCTCCTATCTGTTGTGTTGCCTAAAACTTATCCTGTCTCACCCTCTCCCGTCCCCGGGGCTGAGACTCTGAGGCAGACCCACAGACCAGTCCGTACCCGCACTGCAGTGACTCAGCGGCACCTCGGCGAGTGAGTGAGGGTGTTTCTGGCGTGTTCTCACTGCAGGGATAAGTATGTTGATTATTGGTAATTGACCAGCGCTGAGCACCCCCTCTGGGCCAGAAGCGGCCCACGCTGTTGGTAATCCTTGGCCCTGCCCTGCAGGGCAGCGTTACTTTGCTGGTGAGAAAACCCGGGCTTGGGGAAGGTAAGCAATATGCCAGGGGCCGCCCAAGCTGGCTTCATACCCAGAACCTTGTGTCTATAAAGCCTCGTGCCCCTTCCTCCCCCAGCGCTGCTGGTAAATGATTTGGGGTCATGAAAGTCCCGCACCCAAATCGGGAAGGACGTGGGGGGAAAGCCACCAGGCTGGGCTCACCACTGCGGAGGGGCGGGGGGGATACTTGGGAGACTGTCTCCCCCCCCAGCCTCCCATGGGCTCTCAGCACCTTAACTGTCAGGGGGCCTTGGAGTAACTGGTTCTGAACAATTTCCCAGCACTCACAGCCCTTAAGAACCAGTCAGCTGGGTGTGTTATGGTCAGAGAAAATTCCGGAAAGAATGAATAGAGCATTTCAGGAAATCTTCAGAATGTTCATTGTGATCTGATGAGAGGGTTTTTTTGGTGTGTTTTTTGTGTGTGTGTGTTTGTTTGCTTGCTCATTTTTATGGTTGGGGAAAGGTGATCCTTCCGAAGTTTCGTATGTGTTGTGTGAAGAAGAAATGACGTTAAGGGTTGGGGGGTGGGGGAGATACGATTGGTAAAAGAGCAGAAGCCCAGCCCATGTGCTGGGGAATCCATGTTGAGCACAGAGCACCGTTCCTGTGGGGCAGACTGGGCGTGGCGGGTGGAGACGCAGCCGCTGTGACGGCCCGCGCCCTCCCGTCCGCGTGCGGCCACCTGCCCCCGGGCCCTCGTCCGCTGCTCTTCCCCCCCCCCGCCCCCCGAAGCTTCCAGTCCACTCTCCTCAGGAGCCAGAGTGGGAATGGGCGGTGCGTCTGAGTCACAAAGAGTTGTGCCTCGGTCTTGAAATGAGGGAGCCCCGAGAGTGTGACTAATTTCGGGAGCGTGCACAGGTAAGAAGCGGCGGTTTGGTTGTGACTGGCAGCGGCCGTGCGATTTCTAACTGACTGGTCGCTGCTGCTCTGGAGACGGGATCCGGCTCGGCCCCGGGGGGAGCGCCATCGGAGGGACACTGCGCCCCTCGGACACGCTCCTGTCTGTGCGCTCCTCGCAGCCGGAGGAGGCCGAGGCATGTCGGTAGTTGCAGAAAACATGTCGGTCTGAACCTGGGTTACGTGGTCCACGGAAAGACGGAAGTCTGAAGCTTCACAAAGATTAAAAGAAATATGTTTTCCCAATCACACACCCAATTAAAGGCTGGAGGGAGGCCCGGGGGCCCAGCCAGGCAGTGCCCAGATTACCAGGAACATGGGGCTCATTCACAAACTGTGTTTCTGTTTGCACGCGTCCTGGGGCGTCGCTACTTATTCCAGGCCTTCTGTCTCCCTTGGCGTGCCAGCCTGGATGAGCTGGCTGAGTCCGGATCCCTGCTGTGAAATTCAAGGTGTGTTATATATAAACACACTTCGAAAATACCCTCGTGTACTTTTATTAGCTCATAACGGTAATCTAAGAAGTAGAGATCTGGTGATGGGATTTACTCGCTGCTCTCGCAGCTCTGGGTAAAATCTGCAGCCGTGGGAACCTGTCCAGAGGGGGCAGAGGTTGCTGCGTGAGGACCGGAGAACGGACGTTCACACCTGACATTTCAGGCATGGCATCTGGCCCCGCTCTTAGTGGAGGAGGTGAAGCAGGCGGAGGGAGCGGAGGGAGGGTAGGCAAAGGCCGCGGGCACGCTTCTGGCTTTAGGAGTGCGTTTTCTCATCACAAGGAGTGGGACGGAAGCAGGGATCCTCTCTGGCGGCTCAGCAGTGACATCGAGGGTAGAAGTTCTTCCTGTCCTTTTCTGCTTTGCCCTCCTTAATGTTTCAGCGTTTTTGTCTTCGTGCTTCTTGTCTCGTCAGCTCTGGCAATATGATGTGCTCGCCCCTAGCTGCCAGGGAGGCTGGTTGAAGGGATTATGTAGCTTTTCCCGTCTCGGTAGTGGAGGTGAGCAAGATGGATTAGGAATGGGTGGTGGGTTATCTGGTCAATTGTTGGGCACAGACTAGTTGTGGGGAAATAAAAAATAAAAATAAAAAATTTAAAAAAGCAAAACACAAATAGTCATTGGATCATCACCGCAGAATAACCCGATGGTCCGGGAGTTTCCTATGGGTGGGCTGGGAATGGAGTCCCAGATGGCAATCCGGTGTGAGGGTGTGAAGGGGCCTCCTCTGGTCTCTCTCCAGCCACGCGGCTGGTCAGCACCACGGTCTGGTGTGGAAACGCAGCCCGGGTCCAGGGGGAGTGGGCCGGGTGCTCAGAAGGCGGGGCCTCGGCGGGTGAAAGGGAGCACACGGTGGGCCTGCCTTGGCTCCAGGTTCCAGCCCTTAATTCTCAGACGCAAGACTGCGGCTTTCAGAAGTTAGTACTAAGACACCTGCTAATGTCTTCCTAAGTTCCATTTTAATAAACAGACGCATTTAATTTAGGATACTTGGCTTCTGGTAGTAGCTCAGAGTCTGATGCATCTGTAGTGCCATTTTGAATTTCATGCCTGTGTGTGTGTGTGTGTGTGTGTGTGTGTGTGTGTGTATGCACGCACACACCCTCTATTCACATCCCTACGACCCAGATCTTCCCATTTCTTCCCATTGCCTCACGGAATCCCAGCCTTGTCAGACACTGGTCCCCGCCCCCAGGGTCTTCCTTGCCCCTTGCCTCTGTCTGTGGCATATGGTGCCCTCCCTCCCCTGTGCTCAGTGGAGCCGCTCTCTGACAGGTAGGTCTCGCTGCCTTTGGTCACTGGGTTGTCGTCGTAGGGGTCCTGCCACTTCCTCCCAGCAGTGAGCCCGATGCCTTTGATATAAAGCGGTTGTAAGCTGCTGGTGTGACTGTAACACCTCTCTCCCTCAGTGCTCTGGAGCAGGGCTTCTCCATCACCCAGGCAGACAGCTTGTTACAATTTAGATTCTGACTCAGGAGGCCTGGGGGGTCCCTGCATTTCTAACGGGCTCCCAGGGCTGCTGATGCTGCCGGCCCAGGGAGCAAGGATCTCAGCCCAGGGGAGCTTTTATTTTTATGTATGTTTTCTTTTCTTTTTCTTTTTTTTTTTGGGGGGGGGGAGCTTTTTTAAAATATATATATTTTATTGTTATTTTACAGAGAGAAAGGGAAAGGGATAGAGAGAAACTTCAATGAGAGAGAAGCATGGATCAGCTGCCTCCTGCACACCCCCTACTGGGGATGTGCCAGCAACCAAGGTACATGCCCTTGACCGGAATTGAACCTGGGACCCTTCAGTCCACAGGCCGACGCGCTATCCACTGAGCCAAACGGGTCAGGGCTCAGGGGAGCTTTCAATGAGCTCTGATGTTGGGACTCAGGGTGAGTCAAGTTGTTCCTGGGCCCAGAGAACCCGCAGGGACCTCAGACCTCCCACAGCTCATTCTTCCGTCTCTCTGGGGAGCAGGAGGGAAATAAGAACTGGAAACTCAGTTTTCCCCAAAGGAAACGTCCAAGTGGAGAGGTTAATGACGGTACAGTTCACTGCCTCTGGGCTGCTCCTGGCTGCTCCAGCTCAGTCTGAGATGGTCTCTGCCATCTGCCCGTGGCCCCTCTCCGCCCCCTGCCTCCCCGCTGGGCCTGGGCAGCCCCTCTGCAGAAAGCCTGCCCGGGCTTCTCATGCTCACATTTGCACTGAGCTCAGGGTGCCCAAAGGATGCGTCGAAACCTGGGGTTTCTCTGGCACCCTCCTGCCTCCTTTACTTCCCTCCCCTTTCCAGGTACCTACTCTCCCACCCCCCAGGACCCCAGTGGCCCCAGCTGCCCTCCTTAAAGAAAACCTGCACGTACTTTTCTTCTTTCCATCCCTGCTAGGACTGGCAGGAGCCACACCACCTCCCCCCACCACACCCGGAGTCCCTCACTCCGCCTGCACGCAGTGGGGCTAGTAAACAGGAGCTGAGCGGACACTGAGCGCCCGGAGTCCCTCACTCTGCCTGCACGCATTCGGGTTAGTAAACACAAGCTGAGCGCACACTGAGCGCCTGCACGCAGTGAGCTAGTAAGCACGAGCTGAGCGGACACTGAGCGCCCGGAGTCCCTCACTCCGCCTGCACGCAGTGGGGCTTAGTAAGCACGAGCTGAGCGGACACTGAGCGCCCGGAGTCCCTCACTCCGCCTGCACGCAGTAGGGCTAGTAAACAGGAGCTGAGCGGACACTGAGGGCCCGGAGTCCCTCACTCCGCCTGCACGCAGTGGGGCTTAGTAAACACAAGCTGAGCGCACACTGAGTGCCGGCTGCTGGGCGGGCCTGTGGGGCTTCACAAACTCTGTGGTATGTGAGTAGCAGAACCGGAGTTCCAGCCCAGCTGCTCACCACTCAGTCCGGGGTGCTGGGAACCGGCCCTGAGCCCTGCGAGCCACTCTTCCCCCAGGTCACGCTTCTCGGCCAGGGGGCGGGGGCGAGGGTCTGATGCGACAATCTCACGTGTCCCGCTCAGTTCAGTGCAGGTGCGATGGGAGCCCCCAGAGGGCACGGTAGATGCAGGGCCTAGGGTGGGGCGGAGGGCTCAGGATCCTGTCCTGCAGAGGATGGCTTGTTCCAATGGGTGGAATAAAGCAGCCTGCCGAAGACACGCTCTCTGAGAAAAGGGGGGAGGGGTGCTGAAATCGGTGTGGCTCAGTGGGTAGAGCATCGGTCTGCAGACTGAAGGGTCCCAGGTTCAATTCTGGTCAAGGACAAGGACTTGGTTGCGGGCACATCCCTGGTGGGGTGTGCAGGAGGCAGCTGGTCGATGTTTCTAACTCTCTATCCCTCTCCTTCCTCTCTGTAAAAAATCAATAAAATATATTTTTTTTAAAAGAAAAGAAAAGTGAGGAGGGGTAGCAATGGGCCTTGAGGCTCCTGACGCCAATGGACATGGGGAGACAGCGGAGGTGGAGCAGGACGCTGCCCCCGGGAGCCGCTCTAGACCGGGGACAGGGTGTGAACGGGAAAGAGGGCGGTGCCTCCTCCGGCTGCTTCTTTCCTCCTCACCGGCCGCCCTGCTGTGTGTTTTGCATTCACTCACTCATTTGTTCACTCCTCTCTCATCCATTTAAGTGTCCATTGCGTCCTCTGGGGACACGGCAGTAACAGGTGGATATTCAAACTTAATTAAGACTTAGTGAAATCTAAGATTCAGCCCCCCTCTGGCCAGATTAGTCACATTAGCCAGATTTCAAATGCCCAACAGCCACGTGTGACTTGGCTGCTACCACATTGGACCGTGTGTCTGTCAGGTATTTCCACCGCTGCAGAAAGCTCCGCTGGACGGCGGAGAGACGCATTTGCCAAGTAAATAGACACGCAGATAACGGGGAGCCACGGAAGGTGATAGGAAGGTGAAATCGAGGGGGCCGTGTCAGCCAATGACGGGGGTCGGACCGCGTTGGGGGAGCCAGTTTCCCCAGGGAAGAGGTGGGTGAGCTGAAGGAGGCCCAGGTTGTGACCGGGACGGCAGGGAAGTTGGGGAGCAGAGCAGAGGGAGAGAGAACCAGAGGAAGTGCCAGGCCCGGCACCTTGCTGCCTGCGGCGGAGGGCAGGCCCTCTGCCTGCTCTCGGTGACGGCTGGTCTTGAGCCGTATGAAATCACAGGCCCGGGCCGTCCCCGCATCCTCGGTGCCTGGCTTCAAACCTGTTCGCTTCAGCTCTTGGCGCCTCCGATGCCTCCGCTATCAAATGGGCAAAAGAATATGTGCTCGACGGGGTTTTAGGATAAGATGAGTGTAGGCCTGTAAGACAGGCAGAGCACCCGGGAGCACTGGGAAGTGTTGGTGGCTGTGATTATTACTGTTGTCATTCTCAGTGGCAGCTGCCTGTAGAACGGAGGAGGGTCTGGAGCTAGCCCCCAGCACCCAGAGGCAGGGTTTCCTGGCCCTTGGCCCCCCTGCCAGGTGAGCTAAGAGTTCTGGCTCCCTGCTGCCCCCTCCCCTGCCCAGTTCCCTCCTCTCTGCTCCTGATCCTCATCACTGACCCCACAAATCGCAGCAGTTGTAGTCATTTCTGCAGCCGCTTGCAACACGCAGCCTGCTGACCCTCCAGCACAGCCGGTGCTGACCCCAGTGTGTCAGGTTCACGTTCCTGTGAGTGTCAGGGCTCTGGAGGTGGGCGTTCTCACGATAGGGAAGCCAGGTGGGCCAGGATTGTCCCTCAGAGGGAACCCCCGTCCATTCCTGTCCCCCACAGTGCCAGACTCAGGTGCACGTGGGGCGTGTTGGTATCTGGTACTACCACGACCGGGTCACTCATGTGCGGCTCTGAAAAGAGAGAGCATCCGCCTGCTCCCCCCCCTCCTCTCACCTCGTCTCGGCCTGTGGTGTGGGGCCTGCCTGGCTGGGACCTCAGAATTCAACCCCTTTTCCCACTGGGGGGTCCATGCCATCCCCCTGGCCCCACTCTCAGGCCTGCCCTCCTGCCCGCCCAGAGCCAGCTCTGGGCAGCGTGGCGCGTGGCCACTGTACGTGGTCAGGCCTGGGAAGAGGACTTGCTGCATAGGGTTCGTTCCCGGAGGGATTTTCCTGACCAGATCGCAACATCACCGTGACTTGGCCCACCCAAGCTCTCCTTTCCTACAACGAGTCTTGCTACTTGACAGTGGCCAGGATAATACTGCCAGGTGACATGATGGTTGAGAACATTAGAGTTGGGACCGAGTTGCTTGCACATTGAAAGAGGGCCATGATGCAGAAGCGGCTCAGGCAGGAGCCAGCGTGGCAGTGGCCGTGGTGGGTCTCGGGTTCTGCCGTCACCCCGCCACTCCGCCGCCTTCAGTCAGTGGTTTGCTTGCCTTCCGGAGTTCATTTCATTTGATTTGATTTTTTAAAAAATATATATTTTATTGATTTTTTTTACAGAGAGGAAGGGAAAGGGATAGAGAGTTGGAAACATCGATGAGAGAGATCAGCTGCCTCTTGCACTGAGGATGTGCCTGCAACCAAGTTACATGCCCTTGACTGGAATTGAACCTGGGACCCTTCAGTCCTCAGGCCGACGCTCTATCCACTGAGCCAAACCAGCTAGAGCTCATTTGGTTTTTAGATTTCCACATCTATCCCTCTTGGCTTCTTGGCTTGTCTATAAGATGCATGCACACATGAATATGTATGTGTGTGTGTGTGTGCCCCTTTGAGTGTGTGTGTACATTTTGTATTAACCTCTACACGTGTGTTTGTACATTACAGTTTGTATTCTATGTAATACAATATACTGTCTATTAGCCTCCATATACAGTTGTCCCCAAAATGTATTCACACTTTGAATAATTTTTTAAAAATATATATTTTATTGATTATTTTACAGAGAGGAAAGGAGAGAGATAGAGAGCTAGAAATGCCGATGAGAGAGAAACCAGCTGCCTCTTGCACACCCCCTACCGGGGATATGCCCGCAACCAACATACATGCCCTTGACCGGAATCGAACCTGGGACCTTTCAGTCCACAGACCGACGCTCTACCACTGAGCCAAACCGGTTTCGGCACACTTTGAATAATTTTAAAGGCAGAGTTTATTAAAGTACATTTCAAAGTGTGATAGGCTCAGCTGTTAAGTATGATACTTTTTTTTTATATATATATACCCTGTGTCTACTTTTGTTTTAGTAGCTCCAGCCTAAAAGACAAAATACCTTCGCCGCATCCCTGAAATTCCCCGTCTCTGTGGAGAGAGGGAGCTGCCTGTGGCCGTTGGGATGCCTCACTGCCCTCGGCCGCGGCGACTCTGCGTCCGTTGGCGGGTGTCTGTGGGGCAATTTCCTCTTCACGTTAGGTAAGCGCCGGAGGGGCCCGTGTGCCCCAGGAGGCGCCGCGGCTTTCCCCCGCGGAGGCCAACGTCTGTAACGGGGCCGGGATCCTGTGGTCATTGTCCGCCTGGAGCCGGTCGGAATGGGGGTGGGGCCGGGCTTCACCCAAGGGTGGCGGGAACGCCGCATCTGGTTCAGGGACCAAGGCCCGCACCAGCCGGGAAGGAGCTTCAGTGGCCGACGAGCCGGGGACCGGAGAGACTCCCTGCAGGACCCTGTCCCCCGGGATGCCTCCCGCCGCTCACCAGGCGATGGCGACTTACCCATGCCAGGCCGTGAGCGTGGACTGTGGCGGTGAGCTCCCCAGAACGTTGGTGAACCCAGCTCCCCGGTTCACGTGGAACCCGAGGAAGATACAGGCGAGACGTGAAAGAAGCTTCGGAAAACGAAGGCACGTTTTCATGTACGGACGGCTTTGATCGGGAGCCCTCTGAGCTAACCCCGCCAACTGGGATTGGCCGCGGAAAGAGGTCCTTGGCCGAGTGTGCGTGTCTGCGCTGGGTTCTTTCTCTTCGCTCACACACTGGCTCTTGTACTGACCTCCAGCACCCCTCCCCCTTTACTCCTCCCCCGCCCACGGGGACCTCCCTGCAGGCCGCACTGCCTTGGCCGTCCAGCAGTCCCCGGGCCACCGTGGATGCTCGCTCTCTCTGTGCAGATGTGGTGGAAACACGACAGCAGGCCAGCTTCCCGCCCTTCGCTCTGCTCGCAGGAAGGCCTGGCGTGCCCGAGGCAGCAGCTCCTTAGGGCACCTCCGCTTACCCAGCGGGAAGCATGTCCCCTTCCTGACCTAGAGCTTCACGGCCAGAACACCTCCCGCTGGAACTCTTAGGAAGAGTGATCCCTGCGGCAGAAAGCCCCACACGACACTGCCCGTCTCTGAGAAGCGGTGGGAGCAGGCCTCCTCTCACAGCCCCCGGAGCACACTCACAGTCGGGTTCCTGGTGATGGGGAGGGGGTTTTTGGAAGGAAACAAGGCTGTCTCCTTGTCTTAGAGGGAGTGAGTATGCAAATGGGCAAGAGAACCATCAGGAAGCAGTGATACTAATTGGTAGTTATTTATAAAAATATCTTGCTTAGCCCTAACCCGTTTGGCTCAGTGGGTAGAGCGCCGGCCTGCGGACTGAAGGGTCCTAGGTTCGATTCCAGTCAAGGGCATGTACTTTGGTTGCAGGCACATCCCCAGTAGGGGGTGTGCAGGAGGCAGCTGATCAATGTCTCTCTCCCATCCATGTTTCTCTCTATCCTTCTCCTTTCCTCTCTGTAAAAAAAATCAATAAAATATATTTTAAAAAATATACCTTGCTTGACAAAACAAAAAGTCAGCAACTCTCTGTGAGTTCCCCAAATTAAGTAAATATTTTAACAGATCTGTGAATACGAGAGATATGAGCAATACTATAGAACTGAACCGGGTGTTATGCATGTCGGATTTCGTTCTGGTTTTGTGTCTGGCTGAGCATTCTTGGTCTGAACCTTAATTTTTTTCAGATCTCAATTTCTTATCTATGTTAGATGGGTGGTTCTCTACCCTGGGTGCATATTAAATTACTGGGAAACTTAAAACACACACACACACACACACACACACACACACACACAAAATACCAGAGCCCCACTCCAGTCCACAGGAACCCACATCTCTGGGGGTGGGGGCGAGAGTTTTTTAAAATCCCCCGACAGTGACACCCCTGGATTCCCTTCATTGCTCATTTGAGCCCCGCCGTGTTAGGAGTCTGTGTATCGTACTGCCCAGTTTTGTTCCTTTCGCACCATGTGCACAGATGTCGTAAGCGTCTTACATAGCAAGAAATTTCACTATTTACGAAAAACTCCCCATAACTCACATGAAGGCCACTGAAATAATGCCAACATTCCTTCTCCCATAAGTCAGAATCGCAAACGTAATCATAGAACATTAAACAATTCATTTTTGATCCAGGAGTTTAGCGTGGACTTTCATTTCTTTATTCCCTCTTTTTTTTGGGGGGGTGGGGGGTGGGGACCTACTGGCTGGAGGCCTGAGGCCGCCCTGTGTGTGAAGGAGGGCCGACCGAGAAGGTCAGAGGGCAGGCCTTCCTGGAAGTGTTTTGCTAGAAGAGCTGTGTGAGCCGTGAGTGCCAGGCCGGGAGGTCCAGTCGGGGGAGGCGTTCTCGAATCTAAATTGTACCGGAGTGGGAGCGGAGCCTGGGCAGCTGAGCCTGCCGCCTGCCTGAGGGGCTGAGGAGAGGGGCCAGCCCTCAGCCCCGCCCGCCGGAGCCTCTGTCCCTCTCCGCTCCGCCCGCAGCCCCCGGAGGGAGAGAGGCTTTGCTGTGACCTCCGCCCCGGGAGAACCTGCACGTCCCAGGGGATCCTGTAATGAAGTGTGTTCTCGGAGACCCTGTGCCCTCTCTGTAGAGATGTGAGGAAGAGCCAGGGTGGCAAAGCTTCCTTGGGCTCAGTCCCCAAGCACCATACTAACATGTCCCATGTTCCCCCACACCCCCCCTCACACACACACACACACACACACACACACACGCATTCACACACACACACACATTCACACACACACACATTCACACACACACATACACACACACACATTGGGCCTCTTCTTTGCAAGGAGGTCACACCTGGTTTACAACATCTCCTGGCTCTTCAGGAAGAGAACGGCTGCTGACACATATTTCACTCACCTGGGAAGTCCCCCACTCCCAGCTCCTGCAGAGCCCATGGGAAGGAGAGCGTCTGAGGGCAGAAGGGACTGTCCATTGGGAGTGGCCTGGGGGGGTGCACATGTCCCGGCAGCGCTGTTAGTCCGGCTTTACGCAGCGTTCCGAGTGGCCCCGGAGGTCACGCTGGGAGGGATGCACTAGCCCAGGGCCCCTCAGAGGTAGCCTCCTCCCCGCTCAGATCCCACCCGCCCCGGACTCCGAATCCCGAGTCCCTGCTGAGGATCACAGCACCCAGTGGCCCTGCACTCTCTGTGTCTCTGCCTTTGCCCCTCGGATGTGGTGGTTTGCAGCTGGGAACTTGTTTGGTGGCCCTCGGGCAGCTGGTCACGGCTTGGGACGGCCTGTTTGTCAGTCATCCGGAAAAGGAGCCTCCCGCCGCCTCCCAGCAAGGTGCATGCAGCGGGGCGGAGGGCGGGCAGGGAATGGGAGCGTGTGTGTGTGTGTGTGTGTGCTTCTGAGGTACAGGGAGTCCCCATTTGCAGTCTTGTTTCACTCTCCACCCCTCACCACCCCTGGCACCTTGCCTCTCTCACTCTCCAGACCCTCCACACCCTCTCGGAGCATCCCGTCCTGCTGCCTCCGTGCCGCCGCCTGTCCATCAGCTGTCTTCCTACAACGTGTTGCTGATTGCCCTTCTCTGTTCTTTTCAATGTTTTACATTTATACAATTAAAGGATTCCTTTACTGTCACTTTTGTGGGTTGTAGAAGGCAAAGGAGGTAAAGACATGGTTGCCATCTGCTGATTTTAACCAGAAAGCCCACAGCATGCTTTGGAATAGCTTTGTAGTATTCCATCCTCCGTCTGGACCTCGACTCACCCAGTGTCCCATTCTACACATTTGTATTGCCCCCTCCACCGCCCATCAAACCAGTGCCTGAGCCCTGGCCGGTGTGGCTCCGTTGGTTGAGGGTCATCCGGGGAACCGAAAGGTCATTGGCTCAATTCCCGGTCCGGGCACAGGCCCAGGGTGCAGGTCTGATCCCCAGTCAGGGTGCCTGTGGGAGGCAACTGATTGATGTTTCTCTCTCTCTCCATCTCCCTTCCTTTCTCTCTGAAAGCAATAAAACACCTCTTAAAAACTGCAACTCCTGCCTCTATGCTTTAAAATATGTATAAGAGAAATGAAACAGTGCATGAGCATCGTTTGTCACTAACGCTTTAGGCATATTCATGACGATTTCCTAAGGGTGAGTTTCCATAGGTAGAATTTCTGGGTCAGAGGATAGGTAGAAGTTTAAGATGTTTCTCGTGCATCGTGCTAAATTCTTCTTCCTAAACGTGATACTCATTTGCATTCCCGCCATGAATGTGCCTGCTGCTCCACACTCTGTCCGTGCCGGGTCTCTTTGAACATGTGTGTGTGTGTGTGTGTGTGTAATGGGCACACTCTGCAGGCCAGGCTCCCGGGTCAGAGGGCATGCACGTGAGAGACGCTGGTGAACTGGCCATCAGGGTGTGAGCAAGCTTGTTGCCGCCACGTCCTTGCCAATGCCGCAGTGTGATACGAGAACCTTTTCCGATTTGATAGGTTATTTTCATCTACGTTTTATTGATTTCTCCCGAGGCGGACAACTTCTCATGTGTTTGTGCCGTTTCTATTTTCTCCTTTCATGGGCTGTCTGTAACTCGTTTTTTCCCTTTGTGTGTTTATCATTTTCGTATTGATTTTTTTAAAGCTTTCTTTATATATTAAGGATATTAATAATGCATATGGCAAATAACTTTTTTCCTTTGACATTTAATTTTGTTTGCTCCTCTTTGTGCCCACATACAGCGGATACGTTTCACACAGTGCAATTCACCAGCCCTTTGCCTCTGTGGTGAGCTTCCAGAATGACCTGAGCCCGGGGCCTCCTGGCTTTCCTTTCCTTCCCTTGCTGGGGCCGGAGTGGCGGCTGGTGCAGGCCTGGTCCTTAGGTCCTCGGAAGAAGGGCAAGCTCACCATTTATAGATCTTTCTGGGAGGGCTGCTGACCCGTGGTGGGGGTGGAGGTGGGGGTGGGGTGGGGGTGGGGGTGGGGAGGGCCGGAGGTGGGTCCTGGGGAAGAGGCAGCCCAGCCTGGGACTCCACATCCCTGCCCTGCCGCTGGCCGGGTGTTCCAGCACCCCCCTCCCATTGGGTGAACCAGAGGCGAGGTGAGTGTCGTGGAGGTATGCACACACTGTACGCCCCTCGGGCCACCAGCAGCTGGCCTCGGGGGGCAGGGTTGACCACTAGGGCCGGTGGTCCAAGGAGGGGCTGCTCCTGACCAAATCCGTCGCCACTGATGGAGCCTGAAAGCGGGTTAGGACCAGACAAGTGGGACCAGCACTTAAAGGGCCCATGACTCGGTTCAGGCCAGGCTTCCTGTGACGCTGGCGGAGTGTGCTCAGTGCAGGCTTCTCCTCCAGCGTGTCTCTCCCCGGGCACGGACCTGCCGCCTCCTTCCTCCGCATGTGCAGACCTGCTCCTGGTGAGACCTGCTGGGGACGAGGGAGGCGCCCGGCGTGGATGCTGGAGTCCCTCGCAGCGGCGGCTGCTGAGTGGAGCGGGAACTTCCCGGACGGAGGCGACTCGGAGCCTCGTGCTCCCCAGCCTGGGCCGTCCGTGGGCTAGACAGTAAGATCGGTTTTAGAACCGTGTGGGCAGTGCTGAGCGGGTTTTTAAAAACTTTCAGCAAAGCGGGTCCTTCAGACCTGTTTGGGGTACTTTTTTTATTATTATTTAATATATTGTATTGATTTTGTGCAGAGAGGAAGGGAGAGAGATAGAGAGCTAGAAACATCAATGAGAGTCATCGATCAGCTGCCTCTTGCACATCCCCCCTGGGGATATGCCCTTGATCGGAATCGAACCCGGGACCTTTCAGTCCGAAGGCCGACACTCTATCTACTGAGCCAAACCGGTTTCGGCTGTTTGGGGTACTTTGACCAAACCTTCAGCATGGCCTTAAGACTGCCTAGTGCCATGGTCGGCAAACTGCAGCTCAAGAGCCACAATGGGCTCTTTGGCCCCTTGAGTGCGGCACTTCCACAAAATACAACGGCCTGGGTGAGTCTATTTTGAAGAAGTGGTGTTAGAAGAAGTTTAAGTTTAACAAATTTGGCTCTCCAAAGAAATTTCAATCGTTGTGCTGTTGGTATTTGGAGTTTGCCGACCACTGGCCTAGTGGGTAGTTCAGGTGGGTAATTCCACATTTCCTCCTGAAAATTAGAACTAGGAATTGGGACATAAAACCACAATAAGGTGGATTGTGATCAACAAAACTGCCTCTTCCTTCTGCTCCTCAGCCACTCCGAGTCCCTTCCCATCGCCAAGCCTTCGCCCCGGCCTCGCCTCCCGTCCCGCCCTTCCCAGCCCCGCAGCGCGGACCTTTCGCTCACACGGGTCTTGCTCCCGGGCCGCATCCTCGGGAAGGCCTTCCCTGCACCCCCAGCTCAGGCGGGGCCGCCCGCCTTCCTGCCATCTGTCCTCACACAACCTTGCTCTCTTCCCTTGGGAGCCATCCTGACACGAACAGGGGTGGCGCTAATGCTGGAGGGCCAGCCCCGGGCCGGCAGGGGGTAAAAGCTTTGCTCATGTGAATGCGTGTGAGCCTCACAGCACCCCTCTGAGAAGCAGACTCTCATTCCCCTTTGGGGGTAGAGAAACCCAGTCCCGAGAGAGGTTAATGTAGCCGTTTGGCACCGGGAGTCCGCTCTTCCGTCCACATGTACTGAGCACTTTGTATGGCCCGGGCCCAGGCTCTGTGCTGGCTTCTGGCGGTATGGAGATGAGTAAGTCGCCATCTTTGCGTCCAGGGCATCAGGAGACCAGTGTTCCACGCCAGCTGGGTGAGTGGCTGCTCCCTGAGGCCCGGGGGCAAGTTGCTTGCACAGAGACACGTGCTTTAATTTTCCCGTCTGTGAAGCGGGGCTAAGGCACCTGCCCCAGCGACTCCTCGGGGCTCTCTTCCCTTCGGGGATGCTCACGATGGTACAGAAGCCAGGAGTCACTGGGCACCCACACTCTGAGGCTGGGGGTCATTCCCCGGAGGAAGGAAAGGTCACGAATGAGCCACCACTCATCTGTTCTGGGTGGTACTGAGTTCTTCTCAGAGGCCACCCCTTATGTGTAGTCACTTCATAGTACCAGGGAACTCTTGTTTTTAAGAATAGTTGATTGATTTTTAGAGCAAGAGGAATGGAATGAGAGTGCAACCTCTATCGACTGCCTCCTGCATGCCCCTGGGAATCAAGGGAACCGAACCAGCAAACTTTTGGTGTGCTGGATGACACCCAACCAATTGAGCCACACAAGCCAGGGCCTGGGGGTGAGGGGTGGGAGGCGGGATTCTTAAACGCCTCAAAGGTTTTAGTGAGGATCTCAAAACCTTTTTGGGTCCACCGATGGAAAGGACCCTGAACTTACGTAACAACTGGCCTATGGGATTACGCCATTCGGGGCAGCATCCATCTGATTGGAAGTGGTGGGTTTTATCGTCCAGGAAACCAAAGTCCCTCCTTGCCCACTCACGGCACTTTCTGAAGGAAGTTGTTCTTATTCATCTCGTCGTCAGGCTGCCAGCCTGGCCGCTGAATTCCAACAGCTGCTGTTGTTCTGGAGCCTCGTGTGGGAGCACTGTTTTGCTCTCTGTGATTCTTGCCAAGACCGTTAGCTGACAACAGGCCCGTGGTGCTAGATGAGATGTTGGTGTGGTGGGGAAATAGCTCTGTGGAAAGGGATTCTTGCTCCTTGTCGTCCTCTGGAAAGGGACTGGAAAGAGCGAGTGATCAAACCTCTAAGGAAAGCAGCCAACACGCCCGACCCCACCCCCTCACATCGGTAGGAGCGCTGTGGTCTCTGGTTCTTGCCCGGGTCCCACCTGCCTTCCTCTCATTCACGGTTGGTTTCCTGTGTCTTCATGTGTTGTACAAGCTGTTAATCACCACACGTGCCCTCACAAGCTGGGCATGTTTGTGGAGTGATAAAGCAATTGTGACTATTTGTTGAGTGATAAAGCCCTTCTGTTAGAATCTCCCACTTGCCAAGAGACAGGCACCAGGCCTGCCCACTCTGGGAAGCATCCAGGGTCAGATCCTGTTGGTTTTGCCTTTTCATTCATTTGCACTGTTACCCACAAGGCTCCCCTGTTCGCAAAAGCCCGGGGGGGGGGGGGGGGGGGGCGTGTTGCCTCCTGGCGTGTGGCTGGGAGCCGTGTGCGATGGCACTTTCCTCTGGATGCTCACCACACCACGTGTGTCCCCCTCTTTCTGGGCGGGTCTGCTCGCTCCCCTTTTCTTAGTTGATGGGATTCTTGCTTCATCCATCTTATTTCCCCCCCTGCCTAAATGTAGGGCCTGCCTGTGAAGGTCCTTCATCTATATTCACTAATTAAAATTGGGAATTACACGTCTTTTAGGCAATCCCTCTGTTCTGCTACTGAACTAGAGAAGATCAGAATAACTGCCCTGGGCAAATGTGTGCTTTCTCTAACCCACCTTTTCATGAATTGATAGAAGATAAATATGAGAATATGGGCTGGTTATTCTCCTCCTGCCCCCTCCTCCCAGTCCCATTCTCTGTCCTCCCTCGGGCTGGGAGCCTGGCCCCGTGGCTCTCATCAGCTGGCTCCTCTACTTGACCTGCTGGGTTTGGGGCTTGGCCAGTAGGAAACACCAGCAGGAGGTCCAAGAACAGGAGGAAAGAGAAAGTGGAGTGTAAATACCGCCTGCTCCATGGGGCTCCGGGAACTTGGGAATAGCGAGGCCTTGGCTTTCACACTGGGAAACCCCAAAGGCTCCTTGGTGTCGGTGTCTGGGTGCCGCACCGTCGATGGCACCTTGACCCTCCCCACACCTTTGTAATTGGTCCATTTATCAAATTATTTTCATTTAAACCCTTATGGAGTGGCATCAGTAGTATTCTGCTGAGTCACGTTGCAGCCTTAATTATGTGGCCCAGTAACCAACCCCATGAATGGATTGGTTTCTTATTCTTGCAAAAGGTGTTTTGGTGTGTGTGTGGTTTTTCCGGAGTGGGGTGAGGGGATACATTCAGAAGACTCCTATATAATAAAGAGGTAATGTGCAAATTGACCCTCACACCCTTGCACAAGATGGCCACCCCCATGAAGTCAAAAATGGCCTATAAGGGGAGGATAGTTGTGGGCAATCAGGCCAGCAGGGGCGGGCAATTAGCAGCTGCCAGGACAGCAGGGAAGAGCAGTTGGTGGTGACTAGGCAAGCAGGGAAGGACAGTTGGGGGTGATCAGGCCAAAATGGGAGGGCATTTAGGGGTAACCAGGCTGGCAGGAGAGGGCAGTTGGGAGCAACCAGGCCTGTAGGGGAGGGCAGTTGGGGGGGAGGAGGGGGACCAGGCCTGCAGGGGAGGGCAGTTAGGGGCATTCAGGCTGGCAGTGGAGCATTTAGGTGTCAATCAGTCTGGCAGGGCAATTGGAGGGTGATCAGGCTGGCAGGCAGGCAAGCAGTTGGGAGCAGTCCTGTATAGTGAGAGGGATGTCCCAGATTGGAGAGGGTGCAGGTTGGGCTGAATTTCGTGCACCAGGCCTCTAGTTTATAATAAAAACAAGTCTCCTGGCCCCTTCTCTGCCTAACTGAGTCCCACTCCCTTGGGCCAGCCACTTTTAATCCTTTCTGTTATTTTTCTGGCTCCATCTTTTTATTTATTTTTATTTATTTATTTATTTATTTATTTATTTTTTAAAATATATTTTATTGATTTTGTACAGAGAGGAAGGGAGAGAGATAGAGAGTTACGGTAGAAACATCAATGAGAGAGAGTCATTAGCTGCCTCTTGCACACCCCCTACTGGGGATATGCCTGCAACCAAGGTACATGCCCTTGACTGGAATCGAACCCGGGACCTTTCAGTCCACAAGCCGACGCTCTATCCATTGAGCCAAACCGGTTTCGGCTCTGGCTCCATCTTTTTAAATAACGTGCTTTTATCTCACTCCCATTTTAGAAGTTATCAGCCTGCTTCCTGTTGTGATAGATGACGATTTAGCTCCCTTATACCACCCTCTACCCCTCCCCACATCCTCACAACAGAGCGGTGTTGTTATTTATATTTCCTCGGCGTGGTTAGCCTGAGAAGTGAGATTCTTCTGTCATATTTCTTATTCATTAAAGCCACATCTCTTGATTCCCTGTTCAGGACTACGAAGATGTTAGTGTCCTTACCCTGCTGCCTTCCACTTTCTAGTTCTGTCCTATTTTTACTTGTACATTGTTTTGTTTTTCAATATTTTTATTGATTTCAGAGAAGGAGGGAGAGGGAGAGAGAGAGATAGAAACATCAGTGATGAGAGAGAATCATTGACCGGCTGCCTCCCACACGCCCCCTACTGGGGATCGAGCCCACAACCCGAGCATGTGCCCTTGACCAAATCGAACCCAGGACCCTTCAGCCCGCAGGCTGATGCTCTATCCACTGAGCCAACCCGGCTAGGGCTCTACTTGTGCATTGTTAAGCGGGATAACATCTTTATTTTGTAACCGCCATGAAACCTGTAGGTTGATCCTAAAGGCCGGAGAACCAGCAGATGAAGTTTCTGTTGCTGTGAATGTATAAGCAAGTTGTGTATCTATAGTGAACTCTCTGGAATACTTGTTTGGTTTACCTAGTGATTAAAAAAAAAAAAATCAGCCAGCGTTCTTAAAAGGGGGGGGAGTTTTCACAAAAGGTTGAGAGTTTGAGATCTTGCTCTAAAAGCTGAGCGATCTGGCACATCAGGTGACGCGGCTGGAGGTGCCAGCTCTCCCAGGGGAGGGCCACTCAGTTTGCACAGTCCCTGCCACTCAGTGTGTGCGCCCTCATACCTGGCCTGCATGGCTCATTTACGTATTAGTCTGTCCCCAAAGACTTTTATGGGTGTGAGGTTGACGACTGACCTCTTATCCTCTTTGGAGACAAGGAGTATGTTATGAATCCTTTTTCCCCCCTTGTAAAGAGCTTTTTATTTTTCCAAGAGTATCTCATTGCCTTTCTTCTTTCTCGTTTCCTCCTTAAACTCTCTAGTCTGTTGGGCCTTTTATGTACTCTTCCCTTCCCTCAAGTTTCACCTGGTTACTCTAAGCCCCAAGTTGGCAAACTGCGGCTCGTGAGCCACATACGGCTCTTTGGCCCCTTGAGTGTGGCTCTTCCACAAAATACCACGGTCTGAGGGAGTCTATTTTGAAGAAGTGGTGTTAAAAGAAGTTTAAGTTTTAAAAAATTGGCTCTCGAAAGGAATTTCAATCGTTGTACTGTTGATAGTTGGCTCTGTGGACTGATGGGTGTGCCGACCACCGCTCTAAGCCTGATACCCAACTGTCGCCTGGGGTTTTCCTGTAGTTTTTCACCAGGTTAGTCCCACTGCTTCCTGGACCGCACGCCTTCTCTGTGGGTCCACTCTGTTTCCTCAGAGGAGGGCAGTCCTTTCTTTGGGTTCGGAGAGTGCCTGCCTGGCTGCCCCAGGACTCTCCCGTGGCAGATTCAGCTGCGTGGCTTCAGGTTTGATCGGCTCCCCCCGCCCAACCTCACATCTGACTCCTGGCATCTCTGAGTCACCCGCCTCTGGGCTGTCCTGCCAGCTGACGGGTTCCTGTAGCGTCCGAGCCCCTTCCAGCTCAGGCTTCCTGTGGGCAGCGTCAGTCCTGGTCTCCCGCCGTCTGTCTGTCTGTCTGTCTCTTCCCCAGAAAGTCGTTTCAGTCTCTTCCCTGGGAGCCCTCACCTGTTTCCTGTGCTGCTTGAAACTACGTCTTTAAGAAACTCCTCCACTCTCATCTGGGTGGTGATGTGTCCAGACAGAGGGGATGCACATGAGTGCAGTGGGTTTGCTGTCCGTCTTTCATGAATTCATCTTGAACCTGATTTAAATTCCCGCCTGCACCACGGCAAGAGCTGACAGGCTGACCTCTCCCCCACCTGACGTAGGGGCTCTTCGTCCTAGATGGACCCTCTTTAGGATTTAGGCGAGGTTCCTTGTTGTTTATAATATTACGCGCCTATCCATTCCTATCCAATTTGTACCCTTTTCTTTTCTTTTGTTTTTAATGATCCGATCTAGGTCTCGTTAACTTTGTTAAGGCAGTGTGAGCTGCCAGGACCATCACCGGGTTTGGGGTCAAACGCGATAGAAGTCACTCTTGCTCTTATAGCAAACGCAGGGGCCACCCAGATGCGCCCAGCATGTCCCACAAGGTGACTCAGGGACCTGGGCCCCTTCCCCCTGTGACCTGCCCCGCTCTGGAGGACGCTCCCTTGCCCGGGCGATATTGCACTCAAGGGGGGGAATCCTACATGACATACCTGTGGCACCGAGACAGACAGATGTCAGTCTCTGGCATTACAGCCTCATGGAGGAAGGAGGCTGGGGAAAGTGTCTAAAAACGCTCCGTTCAGGGGGAGCCATGAAAAAACGATGAGGAACGTGACTGCAGGGCCCAGGAGATCCTGGGTTCGGGTGGAAGGGAAAAAGGAGGCAGCGGAGGTTCGCCCACTTCCCAACCAGTTTGGCCCCAAAAGGACACGCGGCCCTTGGCCCACATTTTGTTGGCGGGAACTAGTCACGGGGCCCGCCTGCTGCAGGGGGAGCTGGGAGATGGCGTCCCGGCCTCTCGGTGACAACGCTCAGCTGGGTGAGGAGCACGGGTCTGGAGGATGGCCGGTTGGCCTCCAAATGCAGGGTCAGCGGACTGTCTTGCAGAGCCAAGCGGTACATATTTCAGGCTTTCGCGCCATCTGGTCTCCATCACAGCTGCTCCTCTCCTCGGGGCTGAGAGCAGCCTCAGGCAGGAGCATGGACATGAGTGGGCGCGGGTGTGCCTCTCGGGTCTGCTTACATGACCAGGCGGCTGATGGGCCTGCAGGCTGGGCTTGGCCAACATGTTCCCGTCCCTGCCCCTGACGGCCGTTTCCATTGTCCACACTCCCTCTGCTTCTCAGCACCTCCGCCATGTTTTCTCCATTCCGCGGGCCCCTCAGCCACCTGGGCAGGGTGAGAGCTGCCCTGCCTACAAGAAGAACGAGATGGGACATGACCCTCGGCCACATGGAGCATAGAGGCCCCTGAGTCTGGAAAACGTTCTGCATGCGACAGTGTGACATTAGGGCGCCCCACATCGAACCCGCCGCCACCTGCCACGGCAGGAGGCAGCGTACCTGGCACTTTGTAGTAAATACTAGAAAACCGAGACACTTCCCCGTGTTCAGGGCTGCGGGGTCACGTGCAGGGCCTGTGCCAGGTGACATAGGCCCTCGGAGGAAGTCTTCTCACGACGTGAGGGGATGCACCATCATTTTCGATGGGTTGTTATTCGGAGATTAAAGCTGGTGTTTACAAAGAGCTTTCAGTAACAAGGCAAGACGCTTATGTTAGACACAGGACGCAAAATCATGTACTCAACGTGATCTCAACCATAGTGTCTTAGAAGTTTAACAGAAAAAGGTTGGGGGGGTGGAAATATCCTCAACGTGGCGGGATTATGCGTGGTTTCCCTTCTCATGCTGTAAATGTTAACTAACATTTTTATAGTGAGCGTGCTTTGCCGGTGGAGAAGAATGGATGAGGTTTTAAAATGGGAGGAAGGGAGCGAGCACGGAGTGGGTGCCGGGGAGGGGGGCCCTCCTTGTGCCCACACACCCCGGGCTGACAGCGCCCCCAGGGCCTTCCTCTCCCTCCCCCCAGTGGGGAAGGCCTTCCTGTTCCTACACCTAGGAATCTTCCTCGCCTCTAAGTGATGGAAACCTGCTCTACAGCCTCTTTCCCGGGGTGGGCCAGCTCCTCCGATGACTCACGGGGTTATCGGCAGGGCGAGGGGGAGGGGCTGCGTGGGGTTCACTGCGTGTCAGAGTCCTCGGTCCTCTGGGCCATGTCCCCCCGCCGGCTGTCCACGGACTGACGTGACTGCGGGGAGAGAGGAAATCAATCTGTGACCCGCAGGGCCGGCCGCGTTGACCAGAGCGAGGAGGCCTGACCCCAGGTGCCTTCACTCCCCGTGGAGCAGAGAACAACCCATTCTGTAGTTGTGACCAAATTCGAGATCTACTAAGTATTCTCTGGGCCCCTCTTAGTTACCTCTTCCAGGCACTGTGCCGCTGGGTTTGGGGGTCCTCTCCCCATGTCACGCCCTCCCGAGCCCCTTTTCTTCAACCCATTGGCTGTTTCTCTTGGTAATTTCATCCCTGAGTCCTGGGTGTCTACACGCTGGCCTCGAACTGTGCTCTCCGTGCCTGGAGGATTCTCCGGTCCTTTGCCCTTTCATTGCAGTGGCTCCTCTCCCAGGGCCCTGCCTCCATCCTTCAGCTACATCGACGGCTTGGAAATAGCCGTGGTGCCATCGGTGAGCTTGCACGTGGCCTCCCCACATTCAGCCTCCTCTCTCTCTGCTGCAGAAGCTCCCTCTGAGCTCCAGCTTAGGCCGGGGTGAGTGTCCGTGTCCCCACCCTGTCTCCTGTGTCCTCAGAGCTGATCCTCACAGCCTTCTCCTTCCTCTCCGCACACGCACCCGGGACCGGACAGGGTGGATGTGAGGACGCGAGGCACAAGCATTCGTTAGTCCTCGGTCCCTGCTTCTGTGCGCACACAGGCTTCCTGTGACTGGTAAGGCCCTCCACTGGGGCCTCTCATCCTTGGCACCACTGATGTTTCCAGGCAGATAATCCTGTGTTCTGGGCATCCCTGTCCTCCACCCTCCAGATGCCAAAGCACTTCCCCGGTTGTGACGACCACATATGCCTCCAGGCAAAATCCCTGCAGGTGAGAACCACTGCCCTCACCGGGAAACCCCCGCCCACCACCCCCTGCCTCTGCCCCCTCCCACCCCTACCCTCCCCACCCTCCACCCCTGTGCACCTGCCATGTGCTCGCTCATCCCTGCTCAGGGCTGACTCCCGCTGCCCCTGTTGCTTTGAATGTTCTCTCCTCAGGTCTTCTCCTCTAGGGCTCAGCTCAACCGGCGCCTCCTTACCAAGGCCTTTCCCAGGCGCCCCCGCGAACAACCTGTTTGCGCCATCGTGTTTGTGTTTCTCCGTTGCATTCACTTTATAATCATCTGTAGACTCTCTGTGGCCACCTCTCCTACTACTTCCTCCTCCTTCTCTCCGTTCCAGCCCCACCAGCCTTCTCCTCATTCCTCCGTCCCATCAGGCGGGCGCTCGCCTGGGGCCAGGCCTTGCGTTCCCTCCCCCTCCCCCGCGCCGACCCCTGGTTCCCTCCCCTTCAGGCCGTTTTCCAGGAGATGTCACCTTCTCATAGCAGCCTTCTTGGACTGCTACCTATTTCGTTCTCTATTTCTGTCCATGGTACCTGACAGACCATGAGTTTTAGTTATTTCCTTTGTTTCTGTGTCCCCGATTAAAATGAAAGATCCTGTGGTCTTCCTTGCTGTCCATAGTGTGCTGATCACATAGAACAATGCCTAGCACATAACAGACACTCCACGGATACTTTTTGGGTGTGTGAGCTTCATTTTGCAAGGCTTGTTAGTGTCTGTGCCCTAACATGACTGTAGACATTTAAAAAGCAAGGTGGCTCAGTGGTTGGGTGTTGACCTATGAACCAGGAGGTCATGGTTCGATTCCTAGTCAGGACACGTGCCTGGATTGCGGGCTCAATCCCCAGTAAGGGGTGAGCAGGAGGTAGCCCATTGATGATTTTCTCTTATCATCGATGTTTCTCTCTTTCTCCCCTCCCTTCCTTTCTCTGAAATCAATAAACTCATTAAAATTTTTTTAAGAGAAAAGAAAGAAAACTGGGGTGAGGTTGGCTTCTCATTGTGAAGCCAGGCACTTAATTTCCTCGTGAATGGGGGTGTTTACAAAGCACAAAGCGATGGATTTGCTAGTAGTGCTTTCGCTGGCACCAGGCAGAGTGCTGACCTTGGCTGTGCCTTGTATTGACCACACCTTGGTTGAGGTTTTACTTCCTCATGTGTACGTGCGCCTGTCTAAAAGTAGTTCTTAGTTCTTGCCGAAACCGGTTTGGCTCTGTGGATAGAGCGTCGGCCTGCAGACTGAAAGGTCCCGGGTTCGATTCCGGTCAAGGGCATGTATCTTGATTTCGGGCATATCCCCAGTAGGGGGTGTGCAAGAGGCAGCTGATAGATGATTCTCTCTCATCAATGTTTCTCTCTATTGCTCTCTCTTCTTCTCTGTAAAAAATTAATAATATATATTTTTAAAAATAAAAAATAAATGAAAGTAGTTCTTAGTTCTTAATTGTAAGCCTCGAGAGGCGGGGACCACCACGCTCCTGGCTGCCTATGCAGGGCCCTTGAGTAGGCGCTAAATAAAAGCACGATGGCCACCCTCCGCCTGTCCCCTTCCACCCAGCGTCCTTTTATCCCTCCTCTCTCCCTGCTCCCGTCGTGTTCCTTTGCTTGTCCTCTTCCTGGGCTCTCTTCCTTGTCTCAAACATCCCCATCCTCATCTCCGTGACCCCTAAAGACACACCTTCCGGAAGGCTGAGTGGAAATGAGCCCCAGCAAACCCACCTCCACCCCCTCGGAGCCCAGCAAGCCCTGAAGATGACCAGGGAGCTCCCAAGGCCACACCTGCCGCCTGTGCGAACATGTTTACATCCATGGTCTTCCCAGGAGGCCCCGCCTGTGCCGTGAGGGATCTGGCCAACCCTGCTGGCGTCCCCCTCGCACGGCCATGGCCCCAGAAATCCCACCCCCGGGCGTGGTGGAGGCTCTCGGGGCTTCACGGGGACCCCTGTTTCGTGGAAGACATCAGAGGAGGCACCAGCGAGCCCTCTGGCAGGGCTGCCCGGAGGCCAGATTGGGAGGCGGCAGATGAAGAGGGGTGGGCGGGAGAGTCAGGAGGTCGCACAGAAGACCCTCTCCCGCTTATGCAATCCCTCCGGGGGGCGAAGGAGCGGGAGGAAGGGGGAGAGCAGCCGGTGTGTTTCTGGCAGCCTGTCATGGGGAGAAACTGACGGGAAGACACTTCCCTCCTCTGCTTCCGGCCCTGCTCCTCGGCGCTTTGTGTCTTGGATGGTGTGAGCCCAGAGCCTCACACTGGAGCTGTTTACAAGGCCTCCTCTGCTCCCGGTGACTCGGAGCCGAGCCCTCTCAGATGGTCCCTGGGGAGCTCTGGAGAGAGGCTGTGCCCAGGAGCAGGGGGTCAGGAGGGGCGGCCCTGGCCCCGGACCATCCAGGCTCCTCTTTCTCCTGGAGCGTGTCCCCTGGAGGGAGGAAGTGGGGGCTGGACGGAGGCCTTGCTGAAGGCAACAGCTTCTCCGGATTCCCTCTGCCCGGCCTTTTTCTCACCATCCTTCGCCACTCCAGCGAAAAGGACCAGGCCTGCCTCCCAGCCTGGAGTGCAGCAGCGGTCCCGTGCCCAGGGTGGAGGCCACAGGCAGCTGGTGGTTAAGGGGCGGGGAGGTTGTGGGCCCGGTGGGCTAGTGGCTGTGGCCAAAAGGCATGCAGTCTCCCTGGGTGGCGGTTACCAGGCACCGCCCATGTGTTCTTGGAGAGCAGGGCCTGTCTCTTCCTCTCTGCTTCTCCCAAGCACCATGGCCGGCACCCATCCTGGTAAATGAGTGTTGAGTGGACGGATGAGTGAGGGGTCAGCTGGGCTGCCAGGCAGGAGGACAGCACAGACCGTGTGCCCGTGACGCGGGGCACCCTGCACCTGCTGCAGGAGACGTGTGTGCCCGGCGTCGCAGCTGGCCCGGGAGTGCCCTCCCTGCCGGCACAGGCCCTTGGATCAGACCTCATAGGCACCCTGGGAGGCCCGGTCCGTTTCCACCGCACAGAGCATCGGGGGGTCGGTGGCGTGCCCGGTGCTGTGCGGTTGGGAGGAGGCACAGCTGGTTCATTGTGCCCTGAATCTGCCCACTCTGCGGCTGTTTCCCCGACGTGGCTCTGTGGCCCTGAAACCTCAGACGCCGCAGACATGGCCTCGTTCTTGCTTTTGGAAAAGACTCCCACGCCTTCCTCCACCGGCAGCTGCGTGCCGTCTGAGAGGGGCCGTCCTCTCCTTTCTGCTCTGCCTGCGGGGAGAGCTGGGCCTCCCCCAGCCGCTGCCGGGGCCCTGAGAAGTGGGGTGGGGAGGCCCCTCAGACGCCTCTCCTCTGGTGGCTTTGGAGAAAGGGCGACGATTGGCTCCGCCCTCCTTTCCCTCTGTCTTCCCCCAGTCCTCACTGTCCCCAGCTTACAACCCAGCGTGGCCATGGCAACCCAGAATGCATTTCTCCACAGAAGTAGCTTCAGCTTGATGCATGGTCTACCCATGATATATCTGAGATAGACTACTGAGAGCACCAGCCAAGTGGAGAACTAGTTTTAAGAGTAATAGTTTCGTTAATTCGTTTGTAATAAGTCATCACCAGCCTCGTCTCTGGTCTGGCCTCTCTACCCTTGTCCTCCTATAGATTGTTTTCCACAGAAAAAGTCAGCGAAGCCCTTCTCTCCTCCACTCAGAGCTGCCCATGGCGTCCTGTTCCCACCGGCTGGCCCCTGCCTACTTCAAGGGCCTCCGTGTCAGCCCTCTCCCCTCCACCGATCTCCTCTCCCCAAAGGACCCCGCCCCTGCTGGGCCCTCTGCCAGGAATCCTCTCACCACCGTGCATTATCCAGTTCAAGCTCAGTTCATTCAAGTCTCTTCCTAGATGTCACCTCTTCAGGTGGCCTTCCCTGGTGGCCCCCGGACAACTGTTCCCCATCATCCCGTCCCCTCACCCTGGTTCCTTCGTCACACTGACCCCGCCCACTGTGCCACCGCCCGTGTGCTTGCTTCCTTGGGTACTGCCGTTCGCCTTCACAAAGGCAGGGACTGGTTTCGTTTCTTTACTGCCGCTCCCGACACGGAAGGATACACCTGACACGTCGTAGGTGCTCGATAGGCGCTTTTAAATACCTGGATGCGTGAACCAGCGAATGGATGCAGTCTGCTCCTCACCAGCAGGCAGGCCGGTTCCCCGAGGCACGCACCAGTCACTCCACACGGCAGCGCCGACGGGGGTGTCTTCCTTTCCCAGCCCACGGGGGTGAGGGGCAGGGACTTCATTTCCGAGATGAGTTTGTAGATTGTTTTATTTTATTCTGTATTCTCCGCAAACATAGACACCCGTCCGCGTAGGAGTTCCGAATCGGTCAGAGGAGCGGGGCGGGCACGGTGCGGTCCTGAGTGCCCTGCCCCTGTTTTCCTGACCGGGGCTGTTTCCGTGGCCGCCCCGAGCAGGCTCTCACCGGCCCACTCTGACACTGGGGCCAGGTGAGTCTGCCGTGGGGCTGTCCTGTGCGTGAGGGGGTGCTTGGCAGCAGCCCTGGCCACGCCCACTGGATGTCAATATTGTCATCAGGGGAAGGGTCTCCCCTCCATTGCCAGGTGTGCCCTGAGAGGCAGAGTCACCCCAGGTTGTTCTGGCATGTGCCCCACACCAAAGCGTCGTCCCTCCCCCGACCACAGTGGTGCCAAGGTCCCCGCCGGGGAGGGCTCTGGCCGGGGGACTCTGCCGTCAGGGAAATGTCCTCTTCTGCTCTGTCCCATGGGGGAGCCACCTGTGGCTGGCACTGCTAAAGATTTGAGTTTTAACGTTCGTTTCATTTTAACTAATTTTAAGAGGTACTTGCGGCTGGTGGCTGCCGGCTCATACTGCAGTGCGCACACGGATACCTGGGGGTGGCACAGACAGAGTCTGCGAGCCTGTGCGGACCAGCTGTCTGCATTTCTAGTAAATTCCAGGGGATACGGAGGACCACAGTCTGAGGGGATGGTGTAGGTCTCTAACAGAGAGCGTTTTGCACCTACACACGCAACAGTGACACTTCCGCCACCTGGAGCCTCGTGAAAGGACACGGCGGTATGCGTGTGGGGTGGTGGGGACGTGTGGTCTGTGGAGTTAGACAGATGCTGGCTCCGATCCATTTTAACAGCTGTGTGCCTGGGGCAGCCTCCTGACCCTCCCTGAGCCCCCGTCTCCTCATTCCTGCCCTGCCGTGTGATTCTGAGACACGATGTTTGCAAGCACCAAGCCCAGGGTCTGGCACAGGCTTGGCACTCAGGAAACAGCAGCCGTTCACCTACAGGAAACACATCGTTTACACAAATCGGCCCTGACCTGCAGGCCACACTGGGATCCCCCAAGTCAGAATCACCCGCATATTCTTTTAAAAAGTAGGTCCTTGGGCACAGCCTACTGAGTCAGAGCTCAGGAAGCTTTTCTTTTTAATTGAAGTACATTTCATATAACATAAAATGAACCATTGACCATTTAAAGTGTCTAAATCTGCCGAAACCGGTTTGGCCTAGTGGATAGAGCATCGGCCTGCGGACTGAAAGGTCCCAGGTTCGATTCCAATCAAGGGCATGTATCTTGGTTGCAGGCACATCCCCAGAAAGGGGTGTGCAAGAGGCAACTGATCGATGGTTCTTTCTCATCGATGTTTCTAACTATCCCTCTCCCTATCTGTAAAAAAAAAAAAAAAAAAAAAAAAAAAATCAAAATATATTTTAAAAATAAAAAATAAAGTGCCTATATCTGTGGCATTTGGTGAATTCACGGTGTGGAACCATCACCTCCGCCTATTGCCCATGCATTTTCATCAAAGAACATCTTGTGCCCATTAAGCAGCCACTCCCCATCCTCCCTCCCTCCCTCTCTAGCCCCCGGCACACTGACCTGTCTCTATGGACTTACCTGCTCGGGGTGTCTCAGGTGGAAAGAATCAGAGCGTAGGTGACCGTTAATACCTGACTTTCTTCACTTAACATAATGCTTTCGAGGGCCATCCGTGTTGCAGTGCGTGTCCGCACGCCATTCCTTTTCGCGGCTGAGTAACATCCCCTTGCAGGAATACGCCAGGCTTGTTTATCTGTTGGTCGGTGGGTGGACAATTGGGTCATTTCCACTTTTGTGGCCGTTATGAATGAAGCTGCTTCGAACATTCATGAACAAGTGTTCGGTTTGGAGTACGTGTTTTCGGTGATTTCTGGCTGTGTCCTTAAGAGCAGAATTATTGGGTCATGTGGTCATTCTGTGTTTAAGCTTTTGAGGACCTGCCACCCTGTTTTCCAACGTGGCTGCACTATTTTCTTTTTAAACCTTCATCCTAGGATATGTTTGTATTGGTTTGAGAGAGAGAGGGGAGGAGTGAGAGAGAAACATCGATGTGAGAGAGAAACATGGATGGATTGCCTTTGTAAGCACCCTGACCGGCCGTCAAATCCACAACTTCTTGGTGTTTCGGGACAGTGCTCCAACCAGCTGAGCCACACGGTCAGGGCCCTGCACTATTTTCCACTCCCACCAGCAATGCGTACGGGTTCCAACCTCTCCAGTGGGTATTTTTGTTTTTTTCGTTCTTTTGGCCAATCTAGTAGATTCTAAGGGAAGCTTCGGTTCTCCGGGCGGTCCCCAGGGACATGACTAACGCCACTGCTTGAAGGAGAGCTCACCCTACAAGTGCTTCAGTGACAGTCTGCTTCGCACGGGGCTTGTGGCACCACCAGGAATGGGAGCTGTCCGTGTGCCACTGAAGAGGTTGGATTTTTTCCGCCCATCTTACTACATCCATCCGGGTGGCTGTCGTGAAATGACACGGACTGGGTGGCTTAGGAGCAACAGACATTTGGAATTTGTTGCTCGCCGTCCTGGAGGCTGGGAAGCCCAAGCTCAAGGTGCCAGCGCGGCTGTGTTCCGCTGAGGCTGTCTCCTGGTTTGGAGCCAGCAGGCCAGGCTCCCTCACCTGGAGGGTGGGCTCGGGAGCTCCGGGAGTCTCTGTCCTAAGAGCATTCATTTCACTCCTGAGAGCTCCACCCTCGTGACCTGAGCACCCCCAGCGGGCCCACCTCCCGACACCATCACTTTGGGGGGCTAGGATTTCAACAAATGGATCGTGGGGTGGGGACACAGGCCATCAGACCACAGCACACCCTCCCTCCCCATTAGGAAGAGTCACGGAGTGGGTGGGACAGCTTGCTCTCTGCTCGCCCTGGGAAGGCCAGGTCAGCTGAGATGACTGACCCCATGCATCCATGCCGGCCCCCTCTGCCCCCATGAGTGACCTCCCCCACCCCATGCCCCATGGGCTGAGTTTTTGCAAAGCACCTACCTATGGCCGGGGGCCGGCCGGGGGGTCTTTTCCCAGCACGAACTGGCTTTGATCTCTTCCGTCCTGATGCCATTTAAGTTGAAGTTTTGCATTGAACTGCATGGGATAGCTGGGGCTGATTTAATTTTTTATAAATAAGGGATTTCACCCCCACATGTGTATGTATTGGTCCTGTGGCCTTGAGGAGAAAGGTGATAAACCAGGGTCAGTGACAGAGGGGTGTCGGGGCGGGGCTGCGGGAGGAGCCTGAATGAAAGGAATAGTATGTCTGCTGACAATGGGCAGTGTGTTCCCCTCCTCGGAAAGTCCTCACACGGAGTCTCTGGGGTGGAAGAGAACAGTTAAGTTGTACATTGTATCCACACGAGCACAGGGAGCACAGGGAGCGAGGTCCGGCTGTAACTGTGGGCTGCTGGCTCTGGGGCAGGAGCCCAGCGGCACCCAGGCCTCCCGCGGCAGCTGTTCTCGGCCTCAGCCACGTGTCACAACCACCTGGCAAGCTTTAACGCTTAGCTGGTAGGTCTGTGGTGGAACCCAGGCATCTGTGTTTTTAAATCTCCCTAGGTCTGCGGTCGGCAAACTCATTATAGCAACTGTACAACGATTGAAATTTCTCGAGAGCCGAAAACCACTTCTGCGCACAGGCCACGAAGTTTCAAGGAAGAGCCACACTCAAGGGGCCAAAAAGCCGCAGTTTGCCAACCACTGCCCTGGGTGATGCTGGTGTGCAATCAGGATTGAGAACTGCTGTGCTTTTGATGGTCTGTGCTATGCTTAAACCTTGGGGGGGGGCGGGTAGGGGGAGAGCGGATGGTAAGAGAACAACAAAAGGACTTATGCATACATATGAGCATTACTAATGGACACAGACATTGGTGGGGGGCAGCCAGGGAGAGAGAGGTCAGTGGGGGGGAAAGGAGGAGTGTAATTCTTTCAATAATTAAGAACTACTAGTAAAAATAAAAGATGCTGTGGAAAGTCATTTGGAATTCACACAAGGCTACAACAAGTGTTGTCTATGCTCCCTTGTTTGAAAGCTTTTAAACAACTGTCCATGTAAACATAGGCATTTGATCCAGAAGTTTTAAATTTCAGGGCCTGTGTAAAATAATTCAAAAATTTAGAGAGAGAGAGAGAGAGAGAGAGTGAGAGAGTTACTGTGGTAGCGCATGGGACATAACGGTGGTGGTGGGGGGGGGAATCAGACATTGCCCTTGCCATAGTAGGGCTTACAGTCTGGGACACCAACTTGTTTAGCACATAATTAATTAATGGCAACTGTGGTAAGTGCTTAGATTTCTGGAGGGCCGAAGAAGTCTCACTGATCCTATCACCTGAAAGCTGACATTAATGAGCGGGGAGCTAGGAAAAGAGCATCCCAGTCAACGGGGCCGGCATGTGCAAAGGCCCTGGGGCAAGAAAGAGCTGTGTGTGTGTGTGTGTGTGTGTGTGTGTGTGTGTGTGAGAGAGAGAGAGAGAGAGAGAGAGAGAGTGACGACCTGGAAGACCAGCTGGATGGAGCCCTTGAGCAGGGGGCTGAGGCCAGAGGAGGCTGCAGAGTGGACGGTGGCCTGCCATCCACCTCAGCCTACAGGGAGCCATTCTGATACGCTCACCAAGTGTGAGCTGCTCTGAGACTGATGTGAGCGGCCCAGCCTCTGAGTTTTGGAGCACTCCCCTGCACAGAGGTCTGACTGGGTGGTCTGCTTCTCTCTCTGAGTGGGCCGGGCAGGAATCCCCTCCTCCAAAGAACTGGAGAGGAGCTGGGAGTTCCCCCCACATCTATAAAGCTTTTGGGCTTCGGGGGGTTTTAGTTCAGGTCCCCATCGCCCCCACACAGGAGGACTCACGGGGCAGAAGGGCGCCCCCCTCAACCCCTCCCCTGGGACTGCAGTCTCAGATTTCTCATTGGATTGTTCATGCTCCCACTGTGTCTTGGTGTTCCTGGACTAAATCCACAGATGTCACTCCTCCTCCTCCTCCATCTCCCTGTCCTCCACCTCCTCCTGGCTTTCCTCCTCTTCTCCCTCCCCCTTTTCCTGCCTTTAAAAGTCTGCGCCAACTCCTGAGGCACGGTGGGTGGCACGGGGACCTTCACACTTCATTTGGTCCCGCTCCCCGTTTTAGAAGCTCCACAGTTTACATCTTACACCCCCTCCCTCCCCTGCCTCTCCCCCCTCACCTCCGCCTAGTGACCTGTGACCCTTCAAACGGCCTTGTGGCTGAGGAGTGCCTTCCTCTTTGGTCTGGGCCTCTCCGTACTGGTATAGAGCGCTCCTTTCTGTATATTGATTGTTCCCTTCCCCAGGACTCTTACATCTTTTTTAAAATGTATATATTTTATTGACTTTTTACAGAGAGGAAGGGAGAGGGATAGAGAGTTAGAAACATCAATGAGAGAGAAACATCAACCAGCTGCCTCCTGCACACCCCCTACTGGGGATGTGCCACAACCAAGGTACATGCCCTTGACCGGAATTGAACCTGGGACCCTTGAATCTGCAGGTCGACGCTCTATCCACTGAGCCAAACTGGTTAGGGCAAGACTCTTCAATCTTCATTTGCCCCTAAACTCTGACCAACAGCGTGGTGTGGAAGGGGGCGTTGGTTGCCCCCAGGGTGCAAAAGGGAAACCGAGGCCTGGACTCCCCGATGGCGTACCGGCTGTGGGTCCTTCCGGGGCTGTGTCCTCGCTGGTCCCGTGGGAAAGAGATAAGTGAGATTTCCATCCTGCACGCCTGCCAGCTTCCCGGTCCAGCCCCCCACCTGGGTTCGTGGTGCTGGATAAGGCAGCGGGCCTCCGTTTCCTCACCTGCTGATTGTCTTAGCTCTGTGCCGTGGACACCGTGTCTTGGTGTTCCTGGACTAAATCCACTTAGCTCTGCTGGCCCGTGGACACCGTGGTGAGAAAAAGCAGGCACTGCCTCGGCCTGTGGCTCAGGGGGTTAGAGTGTCGTCCTGTGCGAACAAAAAGGTTCCAAGTTCGATTCTTGGTCAGGGCACGTTCCTAGGTTTTGGGTTCAATCCCTAGTCAATGTTTCTCTCTTTCTTTCTCTCGCTCTCTCTCATCAATAAAAATATATCCTTGGGTGGTATTTTCTTTTTTATCAGACATTGCTGATGCCCCAGGAGGGCTTGTAGCTGTCTATGAAGTCATACACGCCTGGCCTGTATGAGGCCGTCAGGATGGCGTAGCCGTTACATCTCCCCTGTCACCTGGGACTCGGCTGTTTGTCCGAGGGAACCCGGTCATTCCTGGTGCAGCCAGAACCAGAACTCTGCTGGCTGCCAGCCTGGCTCCTGGGGCGCCTACCCATAAGTCCCCAGGGGAGATTGCCCTGGGAACACGGGGGTGTGGCTCGGTGAGGGAGGGCTGCTGCAGAGGTGGGGACCCTTGAGGGCACACACGGAGACATGGTGAGTCTTCAGGCCCCTTGGCCGGTCTGCGACGGCTGTCCCCTGTGCCCTTGCAGAGCTGTCCTGCAGCCCCTGTACTGGATGGGAAGTCATTTCGTGGATTCCTGTGGATACTCCAGTCCAGGGAGAGGCCTGGCTGTCCCCACCCTCTGGTGTGAGGTGACAGTAGCGCGGCCCTGTGTCCCAGGCCTCCTGGGAGCCAGGCTCGGTGTGGGACCCATGTGCTTGCTGCGGGCCGGGGACCACTGCAGGGAGGGCACTGCTCACCCGTCTTACCGAAGAGTGGCCAGTGAGGGGCGGGAAGGAGGTGAACCCGGGTTTGAGGTTCTGTGCATTAAAGTGTACGGCCTGTCGAGTCTCAGCCGTCCTGAGGCTTCTCCCGCCGAGAGCTTAATGATAGGATGCTCGCCCACCTCCCCACGCCCACATTCACTGACAGCCTCGGTCGGCACTGACCAGCCAGTGTCACCACTGGCCCAGTTGGGTTTAGCCAGGTTGCTGCCATTGAAGAGAACATAGATGAGCCCCAACACTAGTATAAGTGGATGCCAGCCTAGGATAAGGGAGGGGTGAGCAGGCTGGCACCCGATTTTCCTGGTACCGTCTTCAGCACTTTTTAAAGAACCCGCACGTCGGTAATGCTTGCCCTGAAGGCAGCAGTGATGGAAGCGTGGCCTAAGGTCAGGATCCCACTTGGTCCTGTTAGAACCTCCTTCCTGGCTGGAGCGGGTGGGCCGTGCTTCTCCTCACAGGACCTCTGCCCAGGTTCTCTGACGCTATTTGGTTTCACTAATTTATTCTTTGGGCTCAGATTAGAGACTGATTTCCCAGGAAAGACCCCTGGCCCTTTCCCGTGCTTGGTCTATCATAGGCTTTTATAGCAGTAGCCCCCTTTGTTAGGGCATATCCCTATTGTAGTTAGAGTCTTTTTTAACCTGTAAACGTCGGTTCCCCCACTAGACTATCAGCTCCATGAAGGCAGTGGCCGCGTTGGTCTTGACTGTTGTACGCTTAGCACCTTGTACATGCCTGGTACATACTAGCCTCGCAGTCACCATGGGATGGATGGGTGGTTGGTTGGATGGGTGGATTGAGCTCGTTACCTTCCTTTCCTTTTCCTGAAGCCCGGCCAAAAGGCTCTTCTTAGCAGGGGTGGGGGACCGTGATGGCCTGATGCTATGTCTCTCTGGGGCATCCTGAGAACCCTGAGGGCTAGCCAGGCACCTGGCATCCAGCAGGTGGCCAGTACAAGGTGGCGAAGCCGAACGCTTGCCCTTGAGACTAGCGGCTGCTGTGAGGGACCTGGAGAGCTGCTTTCCCACGTGGAGGGTAAGGACAGCGCGGTTCTTCCCAGAAGCGCAGGGAACTGCCTCCCCGCTTCCCACCGTGTCGCCGTCTGCTATTCAGGTCGCCAATTGCTATATTGACTTATTTGCACGTAAATAGTTATTTCCATAACCTTCTCTTGGCCAACATTCAGAGATAATGATATACAATCTTTGTAACATCACAGGCACGGCTTCAAAAGCATTCTGTTGCTATTGGAATGCTTATGATGTGCTTATCGCTCGAATTTCATGAGCAACAAAAACTCCCAAATTGCAGATGATTTAGCATTTGAAGCTGGGAGTGAGCGTGTGTGTGTGTGTGTGTGTGTGTGTGTGTGTGTGTGTTTGCATTTTTTCTTTTTAAAAAGACTTTGAAAAGAGTTTTTCTTCGGTAGAGTTATCTCCTTATAAAGTTTAAAATAAGAACTACTTAAGAACTGAGAGCTTAGAGGAGTGAGTACTTTCCCTTAAACATTCAAATGGGTGAGAATGACTTGTAATCTCTTCCTTAAGTATTAAGGCAATAGCTACTCACAGGCTTTTTTGGAGCTGGCTGCCACAGACAAAGGATTTCAAAAAAAAATTTTTTTTAATCATTTTTATAGCATTAGATAGGAGGAACGAACACCGGCAGCCCAGCTGCCCCGGCATTTTGGAGATGGTTACTTTCAGGCCGGGCTTTGCCCAGAGGGTTGGGAGTCCCGGATGGAGCAGGACAGGGCGGCAGGCACCACTCTGACCGGGGCCCGTGAGCTCCCTGCTCCTGCTCCCCAAACCCACTGCCTCTGTCCACCACCCCACGCACACACGTTCCCAAAGTCCCTGCCGTGGCTCTCCTTCCCGGAGAGAGACTTGTGGACTTTCCGAAGGAGAGTCCAGAGGGCAAATTGGACATTTTTCTTTCCGGCCACCCTCTTGGAACCAAGACCAGTCAGACATCTCGGGGAAAGGGGCACTCTATAAGCTCTCGTTACAGTGATGCTACTCAGCTGCGGTTCGTGGGATGGCGCTGGCCTGCAAATGTCACTGGTCCGTAATGAAGTACAGATATTGAGAGTAAGCACCTCGAAACTTTCATACTGATGTGACAGTCATTAGTTGAATTGAGCAATTAAAAAGTAGGCTTGCCAAAAGCGGTTTGGCTCAATGGATAGAGCGTCGGCTTGGGGGCTGAAGGGTCCCGGGTTCAATTCCGGTCAAGGGCATGTACCTTGGTTACGGGCACATCCCCAGTAGGGGGTGTGCGGGAGGCAGCTGATCGATGATTCTCTCATCGACGTTTCTAACTCTCTATCTCTCTCCCTTCCTCTCTGTACAAAAATCAATAAAAAATATATTTTAAAAAATAAAAGTAGGCTTGTACTTTGAATATTTTTTATTTTATTTTTCTAGTGGCCTATTTTCATTATCCTATATAATAAAAGACTAATATGCAAATTGTCCCCTAGAGACCAGGAGTTCAACCAGGGGGCGGGGCCAGCCGCCCACCTGGTCTGTGGCCCTTGCCCCTGTGCACAAATCCATGCACCGGGCCTCTGGTGTTTTATAGAAGTGTTCATTTGTGATGGGTTGGAAAGTAAAGACAACTGGCCCTTCATCACAAATACAGTAGTAGTTTGAGAAGCCTTGTGCTGTCGACGTGTAAGCGGCCTCTGCCCTCCTCCCCTGTGGGACAGGTGGGCTGTTGAGTGAATTTGGGGAAGTCACAGCACTTGCCACATTATATTACAATGAAAACTAGTCTTGCTGGGCTGTTTCTTGAGAAGAGCTGGGACTGCATGTGGCTCATCTTCAGAGCCTCATCCCATAGAGCCCTACCTGGCACTGGAAGGCATGGGAAACGGTGTCCAGCATAGGCCTGCCTGCCCCCAGCGACCCCAGAGTGGTGAGGCCGTCCTCGGGAAGCCCCAGGGCTTCTGGGTAGGGTCCTCTGGGGCTGGTGATGGAAGGCTGGGAGCAAGCGATGAAGACGTGACCTCTCCTCCTCTTGTTCCCACAGAACCAGGTCTCCTCTGCCCACCTGCCCAGCAGCATGAGAGCAGCATGACCGGCCAGCCGCAGGAGAAGCCCCCAGAGCCAGGCCCCCAACTCAGCCATCTGCGGCGGAGGGCACGGTGAGCTTGCGTCCCTTCTCCTGGGAGGTGTAGGGGTGTTCGTCGTAACGTATTCTGTATGCTTTTTCAATCTTTCCCCGTGGAGCCGGCTTTCGGAGACGCTTCCACAGGACTCTCCCTTCTGGTGTGAAGATGGCTGCCCGGCTCTGCTTTCCTGTTTTGTATAAATTCTCCCCCAGAGCCTGACGCCACTCACCTTGTCCTCTTGTTCCCTCCGTGTGGGGAAGGATTTCATACCTGTGGTTGCTCACTTAGCCCCGGCTGTTCCCCAGAGAGAACCCTTTATCCACTAGTCATGGTGCAGCTGGTCCTTGAAGAACGTCATTTCCTTCACCACCTTTCCAATACAGCCTTGCTGAGATGCTGGAGTCACTTAACTCTTGTTTATATTCATTCGCCTCCGGTAAAATCGGCTTCGTTTTACTTCGTTTCACTTGAAGTCGAAGAACCAGTCAACGATGTTAAGTGAGGACTTACTGTGCGCATGAAGAGCTTCCTCTGTGACCATCGCCGTGCTAGACTCTAGATCAGTGGTTCTCAACCTTCCTAATGCCGAGACCCTTTTCTACACTTCTTCATGCTGTGGTGACCCCCAACCACAAAATTATTTTCATCGCTACTTCATAACTGTATAGTTTTGCTGCTGTTACGAATCGTAATGTAAATATTTATGTTTTCCAATGGTCTCAGGCGACCCTGCTAGTCGCGACTCACGGGTTGATAACTGCTGCTGTAGAGCCTAAGACCATCGGAAAACACAGATGTATACATTATAATTCATAACAGTATCGAAATTACAGTTATGAAGTAGCAACAAAAATAATTTCATGGTTGGGGGTCACCACAACATGAGGAACTGCATTAAAGGGTCATGGCATGGCATTGGGAAGGTTGAGAACCACTGCTCTAGGTGCATCAGTGAACAAGACAGAGTCTCTGTCTTTTTTAAGAAAATATAGGTTTGGATCCTTCAAGAGAGTTTGAAGTAAGCATTAAACCACTTCTGTGTGTTCCTTCTTTATATTTTGTCTCTTTCCAACTTTTTTCTTAAACATTTCATGAATGAAAAGCATGAGTATTCTGTAATTATTGAATACTAGAGGCCCAGTGCACGAATTTGCGCACGGGTGGGAGTCGGGCAATCAGGGCCTATCAAGGCCATTTCACCCCGTCCGTATTGGGGCAATCAGGGCCAGCGGGTGGGGGTGGAGGGAGACTGTGGGAGGTTGGCCATCCAGGAGGGGAGGGGCTGATCAGGACTGGCAGGCCATGGGGAGGGACCGCAGGAGGTTGGCCCACCACGGGAGGGTGGCTGTGGGAGCACACTGATCGCCAGGGGGCAACTCCGGTGCTGAGCATCTGCCCCCTGGGGTCAGTGCACATCAAAGTGACTGGTTGACTGGTCGTTTGGTCATTCAGTCGTAACAGTCGCTTTTAGATAGATAGATAGGTAGATAGATAGATGTTTTTCTATATATAAGCATCTAAGTTAGTTCACTGTACTGTTCAACTGTTCAACTCATCTATAATATGTTCCTTTCTGATTTTGTTTGATTAATCTATTAATTATTAAGAGAAATGTGCTAAAAATCTCTCACTGGATTTGTCAATTTCTCCTTGCAGTGCTGAAAATTTTGCTTTATGTATTTTAAAGCAATTTGGTGCAAAGATGTTTAGACTAAGTGTATATCTTATTGATGAATTGGGATTCATATCTATCATCTTTACATACTTTCCATTTTTTCTGCTTTTTTTTTTTCTTGAGGTATTTTCATCTCCCGTTCTATTTCCCCCCCCCCCCCCAGAATCATATACTCATTTATTTTCCATTTTTAAAAAAATACAATAAGCATTCATCTGTCTGGACATCCATATTTAAATGTGTTTTGCATTTTCTGAAATGAGAGTGAATTTTTTTTAGATTCTATCATTAAAAAAAAAAATCAATGTTGACATATTGTAGGTGTCCCCTTACCCACCTCTGTTTGCCCTTCACCCACCCCCACCTTATCTTCTTATTTGGTAGTTATACGATCTGTATCTATTCTTTCAGTGGTCACCCATCTATTTTAACAGATAGATGGGTGACAAAGTCTAAAATTAATCGGTGTCTTTACCTTCCTCCCAGACCGTGCAAGAACCATAAATGGCTTTACTTCTAACCACTGCCTCTCCGTGTGCACAGAGTTACTACCCTGTGTTTTTATCCTATCCTGTTTTCACCTACACGTTAGACATCATTGTTTCATACAGTGTTTGTATAGACTGCCCACACACTTAATACTTTTGTCACCGTTCTTTCATGAACCCGAGATCCTGTTCCTTCCTCCTAACATAAATCTATTAGCATCATCCTTTAGTGAGACACTATTGGTAGTAAAGTCTCAAGCTTTTTTTCCTTTTGGTTTGGCGTGGTTCAGTTTTTTGTTTTGGTTGGCTTGAAATATCTTATTTTGCTCTCGGTTTTGAAAGGTAGCTTTACTGGATATAGTCTCTTAGGTCATTGACGTTGTTAGTCCACGGCCCTGGCTCGGGATGCTGCTGCTGAGAAACGGGCTGTCCGCCTGATTGCTGTTCCTTTGTACCTGACCCGGCGTTTTTCTCCGGTTATGTTCAATAGACTGTTGTTTTCTTTGGTGTTCTGGAGCTTCACTGTGGTGTAACGAGGACTACGCTTCTCTGTCTTTACTCTGCGTGGTGTTCGTGGGGCTTCCTGGAGCTGAAGATGGGTATCTCCCCACAATTCTGGAAAAGTCCCCACCCTTCGTTTCTTTGAATATCACGTCTTTCCCATTCTTTCTAATATCTCCTTCTGGGACTCCAGTTAAACCTATGGTAGACCTTCTCGTTCTGTTCCCTGTGCCTCTTATCCTTTATTTCATATTTTAAATCTCTGTCTTTCCGTGAACTCTGAATCATTTCTTCGGATCTGTCTTCCATTTGATTAATTTATCCTGTGTCTCAAAGGCTAATTCATCCATTGAATTTTTCCTTTCAGCTCCTTTTTGTATTATTTCTAGAAGTTCTGGATCATTATTTTTCAGATCTGCTTGGTGATTTTCTGACCTCTTATTTCTTATCCATATTGCACATTTCTTTCTCCATTTCTCTAACATATTGAAGTAGCTGTTGGAAAATGGTAGGATCCCATGTCCGGTAATTCCGGAGTCTGCCATCTCTACAGGCCCGAGTGTGCCACTGTTGTATCTACTTCCTCGCTCTTCTGTTGTCTCTGTGAGCTGTGCATTTTCATTGCCACTTTATCTTTGAGAATTCTTTGAGGTCCCGGTTGACATTGACTTTTCTGGGGAGGATTTGCATTAACTTCTGCTAGTCATCTAGGGGCACTACCAACCAAAAAGCACTTTGGTGTGTGTGGTTTTTTTGTGTGTGTGTGTTTTTGTTGATGGTGGTGGTGGTGGTGTGTGTGTGTATGTGTGTGTGTGTGTATTTGTGTTTGGTTTTTGGTTTTTGGTTGTTGTTTTTTTTTACCCAAGGCTTTTCTGGCTACAGACGTGGCCTGAACTCAAACTGCAAACCTGTGCAAAGTCCAGCTTTCGGCACATAATTTCGACAATGACTTCCCGCAGCCCAACGCCAGCTTTCCTTGCCGCACCTTCTGCGTAGCGCTGGGTCTCCCACTCACGGCGGGGGGAGCCACTCCTCTGGGAAACAGAATGTCTGGGAGCCTCAGGACAAAGGCCGGCTTCGCTCCAGTATGGCCCCCAAGGCTCCTGCTTTCGGTTGGTGTTTGGTCTTGGAAGAATCCTTCCATTTGTACCGGCTCAGCAATGTGTGTACAATTCGTATACTTTAAATTTTATCCAGCATTTTATTTGCTTCCATTGGGAAGGTCAAGTCGGGTGCCTGGCTGAAAAGTGTTATCTTTTTTTGTTTTCCCCCCAGCGTGGCTCTGGGGGCAGAAACGACTATTCCCTGTTCACAGGAGAGAGGCCCAGGCGCAGAGAGGACCGGGCGGGGCTGCCATCACAGGCGCAGCAGGTGCGGCCTGGGAAGGAGTGTGTCCCTTTCCTCTCTCCTTCCTCCCGAAGAATGACTGGCCGCTTTGGGGGGATTCGCTTTATGCTCGCCAAGGAGATGAGCTCCTACCAGAACGCTTTACATAGTTGGAACAGCTTTGTAAAATGTGTTTATGAATCTATTGTTTATCTTCCCTGAGAGAGGAAATGGCTTCTGCATATTTTGTGGCTTCTTTCTCCGGCGGTCACCAGCACTTTTCCTGCCTCATTCCCACTCTGCACACCCTCCCGGACCCACAGCCAGCCCCCATGCACCTCCCCCTGGACCCCAGCTGCTTCCTGGCCTCATGCTGCTCTCCCCTTCTTCTTCTCCCAAGTCCCCTCGTCCCCAGTCCTTCCTGCTATCGGATTTTCCGTCTCATGGGCCGAGGGGCGGCCTCCGGGCACGGAGGTGAGACGTTGGGGATCTGGGGGCAGAGAGAAAAGCTGGGTTTGAACCTAGCTCTGCCACTCACTAGCTTCGTCTCTCTGCGCTTCGGTTCCTTCGTCTGTGACATGGGGACAAGGACCAAATGAGTGGATGTACATAGAGCTCATTCCATGAGCTGGGAGCACGGACGCACTCAGTCCGCGGTGGAACTAACGTTGCTGTGACCGAGGACAGGTGCCTGCAGGCCCTGCTCTCCCCCAGCCGCGCTTCCCCGCTGGCAGAGCTGGCGCATGAGAGGTGATGAAGGCCACGGTCAGTGAGGGACTCCCAGCCTCACTGTTCTGTTCTGCAAGCTGTTTTTTGTTTGTTTGTTTGTTTTGTTTTTTAAATAATACGAGGGAAAACAGAACACACTGGCCTGGCCGCGTTGGCACGGGTTCCAGAAATGGGGCGCCCAGCACCTCGGCCTCCCAGCCCCTCTGCCACGGAGCCACGAGGGGCTGGCGCCTCAGGCACCGGGGCGCTGCCCTGTGGGGCCCCTGGGTCAAAGGACAGCACAGCCACGCTGCTGGACGCCTGTCTGGCGGGGGGAAGGGGGTCTTTCCTGTCCATTTCACTTCACACACTCCCTTCTAGCAAGTGGCTTTCTGCTGCTCAGGTTTGCATCACTTCCTGATCTGATATCGATCAGGCAACACGGCTTCTCAGCGCCGCTATTTGTGGCGCTCCGGCTGTGTACAGTGGGTACGCGGCATAGGAAACGCACGGGGTGACCGTGACCCTAAAACTGCTCCAACAAACAAACTCCGTTAATTTAAAAAAAGACTTTCTGGCCGAAACCGGTTTGGCTCAGTGGTGGAGCATCGGTCTGTGGATTGAAAAGTCTCGGGTTCGATTCCGGTCAAGGGCATGTACCTTGGTTGTGGGCACATCCCGGGTGGCGGGTGTGCATGAGGCAGCTGGTCGATGTTTCTCTCATCGACGTTTCTAGCTCTCTGTCTCTCTCCCTTCCTCTCTGTAAAAAATCAATAAGATATATTTAAAAAAAGACTTTCTGGCCAAAACGTGCACCAATGATAAACCGTCTCCATGAGGTTAGGTGTCAGGTATTCAGAGTGGCTGTCCAATGGGAGAGCACCCTGCCTCTGAATGGTGAGGGATGTGGGAGAGGGAGATTAGAGCTGGCCGGATGGGGCAGGTAGGATGAGGCAGCTGAGGAGGAACCTGGTCCCTTCTGGGTGGAGAAGTGCGAACTGAGGCAAGAGCTTCCTCTGTGACCATCACCGTGCTAGACTCTGGATCAGTGGTTCTAGATCTGCGGTATAGGAAACGCATAGGGTGGCCATGACCCTAAAACTGCCTCCTCCTGAGCCGGTGAGACGCGGGAGGCCGTCCAGCCCCACAGAGGACCTCCGGGACCTGCTGGACAGCCACCTCCACGAGCAGAGCCGAAGCCCGGAGAAGCTCTGCAGCTGATGTCCGGGTTTCCCTGGTGCTTTTGACCACATGGTCATGAGCATGGTGGCCTCGAATGGAGTTACATATGGCTTCTAACAGATGCTTCCATTCATTCCAGGCCACCGACTCACTTTTGTAAAATAGGAGTTGGCACTTTTCTTTAAGGAACATTCAGGCTGTGACACCAAAAGGTATCTGGAGGCAACCACTCATCTTCCTTTTCCAGGGGTTGCTCAGGTATCCCCAAGGGGGAGGGATTCTGGGAGCCTGAGCGCTGATGGTGCTGGCCTTTGGGAGGGTGGGGGGTGGGGGTACTTTCTCCTCGTGGCTCCCAAGATAATGTCCGGGATGTTCTGGGCCCTCCTGGGGGGCCCCGCCCATCCCCCTGCAAACCTCAGTCTATGAACAGCCTCCCTCCTTACATGCCTCCTGCTTCCTGTCCCACCTCCACGCCCATTACTCAGAGCTGTGAGCCGAGATTGATTACTTACTCCAGCGTCGGCAAACTCATTAGTCAACAGAGCCAAATATCAACAGTACAATGATTGAAATTTCTTTGGAGAGCCGAATTTTTTAAACTTAAACTTCTTCTAACGCCACCTCTTCAAAATAGACTCGCCCAGGCTGTAGTATTTTGTGGAAGAGCCGCACTCAAGGGGCCAAAGAGCCTGTGGCTCTCGAGCCCCATTTTGCCGACAGCGGACTTCCTCCATCTAACTGGCCTTGCCCATGAGGAGCTCAACGGGTAGATTATCGGTGAGCCTCCACGTTGTCAGCCGAGTCTTGCACATCGAAACAAGGGATTGTCCTAAACTCAGAGGTGAAGTTTTCCAGAACCAGGAAGTTGGGACACTTGATGTCGGGGCTCTCTGAGGAGTTTGGGGAGCCGGGGTTATTGTGGCTATTGAGACAGGGGGCTCCCGGGCAAAGGACTCTTGCTTGCACGGCCATGTAAAAGCCAATGGAATCCGTTATAATCTGAGTGTTTACGTGCTGCTTGGAGATTGGCCATTAGCTCTTCGCTGTTGGGTGGTCTCCCTTTGAAAAAATATTTTTTAAGCTTTTATTATACTAATAGTGTGTATTTTCTAAGTATATAAAAATATTAAAACACTCTAGCTGGATCTTAAGGTGCTCTGATAAGCTCTTCCACTCACTCTGTTCAATGGCAGAGCTGGGACTAAAATCCAGCACTCTCCACCATGAGGCTGGGACTCCTAGGGGTCAGGGGTCAGGGGTCAGTGGTGGGAAACCGCCCTGTCTCAGCTCCTGGCTCAGGATTGTGGGGTGTCCCTGAAACAGAGTCTGGGAAGGTTCCTTCAGCTGAGCCTTCACAGGTCAGAGCCACAGGGACCTCCTTGGGGGGGGTCCATCAGGTCCGAGCCCCTCGCTCTGCGGAAGCTGAGTCTGAGGTGTAGGGAGGGGAAGTCATTTGCCCGACAAGGCCACAGGGCCAGTCTCCTTTTCTGCCTGGTCCGCGTTATCTCGACTTTGGGTTTGCATTTCCTGAATACACAGCAACCGGGTGGGGGCGGGGTGGAGGGCGGGGGAAGTGAGCTTGAAAGAGCCCCATCTGAGAAGGTGTAAGTTTCCTGTGAGGGTCCCATGAAGGAGGCGATGACCCCTGTGCGCACAGTGAGGGGTCGGGGAGGTTGGTTTAGGCCCAGGGGACCAAGGACGGAGGGAAAAGGAGCTGTTCCGATGTGACGGTTTCGTTGATAGAATGGAAAGGGTTTGTTTCTTTGCCTTCTGGGATGCCTTCCTGCTTGTATTTCTGGAGAACACTCAAGCCACGTAGAGGCGCTGGTCTCATCGGAGTGGCAGTGGTTTTGTGGTTTCTGGGGGTTCTCTGGCCTCTGGCTCTCGTCTCCGTCTGTCCTCTCCCCCGTCATGCGATCCTTTGGAGAACACTTCTCCCTCGGAGCTTCCCTAGTGTAGTCCCAAGCGCACTGCAGCCGGTGGGTGTGGGAGTGGCCCCCTCTGCTCAGGGTTAGGGTGGCCTCGCTTCCTCCTCTCCAGCGTCTGTGAGGCTGACGAGAGCTCTGAGGGGGTAGCAGCTTCCACCAAGAGGGCTCTCGTTTGCCCACCAGGTCAGGTAGCAGGTGTGGGCCACCACACCCCCTTCCCCCCCAGCCTGCTCGCCTGGACAGCCCTGCCTGACGAGTGTCCCAGCTCCTTAAAGAGTGCCGTTTGTGTGGGGTTTTTCTGGCAGGCAGAGAGGCAGATGTGGACAGAATCACTGCCAAGTTCCGGGAATCTGAGAGCTGGGGGCCCCCTTGAGACAGGAAAGAAAGCAGACGGTCTCCTTATCGGTGTCACGGAGGGAGTGAAATGACTCTGGCCAGGGACCTGGGGCGCCCCCTTTACACTTTCTTCTTTAGTGAAAACCACAGAGATTGTAAGCGTTAGGTGGCCACTGGATGAGGACTTCTCCTTTCCCCTCCTGGGGTCCCGGGCGCTGGAGAGCTGGGCCCCAGAGAGCAGACAGCGTCTTCGTTACCAGTCTTCGTGCCGGGCAGCGTGCCCGACCCGGCCACACTCACAGTCCCTCGTGGGCACCCCCTGAATCGCACAGGCCCCTGGCGAACCGCGGGGCTCCCTCGCCGAGGCTGACCTGCCCCAGAAACCTCCTCCACCAACGGGCAAGCCACACAGGCACCCACACTCCTGGTGTCTCTCTGCCTAGCTCCGTGTCGGCAAACTGCGGCTCACGAGCCACATGCGGCTCTTTGGCCCCTGGAGTGTGGCTCTTCCACAGAATACCACAGCCTGGGCGAGTCTATTTTGGAGAAGTGGCGTTAGAAGAAGTTTAAGTTTAAAAAATTTGGCTCTCACAAGAAATTTCAATCGTTGTCCTGTTGATAGTCGGCTCTGTTGGCTAATGAGTTTGCCGACCACTGGCCCATGCACGAAGTCACTGTTGTCTTTCCCTGGTGCCCGGGGTCTCCGTCATGGAGACCGGCAGTGTCCCCCGAGGCAGCAGGGCTTTCAGGGGGCGGGGAAAGGGGTTGTTGGTCCCAAGGGGCCCAGGCTACTGAGGCCTTCCTCTCTCCTGTGTCCACTTCTACCCGTTCCTGCCCCCAAGCTCCGTCTGCTCATTGAAATAAAGGGAGGGCTGCAGGTTTCCCTGGAAACAAGTAACCAAACTGATTCGATCACAGCTGAGTCATTGAGCCGGACCCACCCTGTTCCCAAGTCAAACCCAACCACAGGAGCCCCACCGCGCGGTGAGCCTCTGAGTCCTCGCTGAGGGCCACGCTGGTCCCGTGCCGTCTCCGGTTTGATCTTCTCCAAAAGCCTGGGCCAGAAGGTAGTGTTATTCCCCTTTTACAGATCTCAAACCTGAGGCTCAGGAAAAAGGATCGGATCGGCCTGTGGGGTCTCCCTTTGCTAGTGGAAGGTTAGGATTTGAACTCTGACCTTCCGACTCCAGAACTGGTGATCTCGGTACTTTTGTGAAGACAGTGCCTGCCACGTAACCCCGTGGTTTATCTCCAGTGACAGTTCCTAATGAGTAAAAAAAACACCATGTTCCAGATAGCTGGAGCTCAGCCCTTAATGCCTAGAACGTTTTTTGGAATAAAATACATCAGTTTCTTTTTCATAATTCCAAGTTTATGGCATATAAACTTGAACAAGCATGTCAAACTCGAAGGCTAACACGGGCCAAATAAACAAGGTTTAAGTTTATGTGGGCTGCAAAAAAAACAAAAGCGTCAATTTTTATAGAAACGTAGGTTTACTTCAGCAGAGACATGCCTAATACAAAGGGCTGAAATAAATGAGCAATCGGTAACACAAATTAATAGAACATTTAAATGAAAATTAATATTTTTTCTTGAGTTTTAACTTACCAGACACTGAGTAACTGCACAAATTAATAAGCGTAATGCAAATAAACGTACTTTTCTTGTTCTCCAAAAGGGAAATATTTCCTGTTGCGCACACCAAACAAGTCACTCCAAGACTAATGACGTGGCGATCGGCTGCTAAAATATTTGCTGCTAGTATTAGTGGAGAGAAATGGTGCGTCTGTGTGTAAGGTGCATAAAGGAAAGAAAAGCAACACGATTATAGTAATCAGTCATTAGCGAACGTTGTAGTTCATTATTTATTTATTTATTTATTTATTATTGATTTTCTTACAGAGAGGAAAGGAGAGAGATAGAGAGATAGAAACATCATCGATGAGACAGAAACATCGACCAGCTGCCTCTTGCACACCCGCTACTGGGGATGTGCCCGCAACCAATGTACATGCCCTTGGCCGGAATCGAACCTGGGACCTTTCAGTCCACAGGCCGATGCTCTATCCACTAGGCCAAACTGGCTTCGGCATGTAGTTCATTATTAATGACGGGTGGCCCGGTACACAGATTCATGCACATTGAGAGGAAATTAATTGGAAGAAAGATCTGTGTGGTAAATGTTTATTTTTAAATTGCCAGTCTGCGTCGTATGGCCGGTCGGCCAGTCCATCGGATGGACAGGGGGTCACTTAGCCTTCTGTATATACATATATAAGATTCTGTATAACAGGATATTGTAAAAATTAAGTTATGACATTTTTATTAAAATGTTTCTTACATACCATTATAGTGGCTGGACCGAAAAAATATTTGTTGTGGGCCGCATGCGGCCCCTGGGCCCTGAGTTTGACATGCGTGTGCTAGAGGGTTAAAGATTGTTAGGCCTCCGTCTTCTCTGCAGCCTCCGTCTTCCCTGTGAAGTGGCGCCGGGGCCATTCGCGGAGACAAGGCCTGTTGGCTCAGGTCACGCGTGCATGATGGTCTCTCCGCTCTGTGGCCAGCAGAGGCTGCCCCTGGTCCCCAAACTCATGGGGGGTTTGCATCAGCCAAGAGCAGCTGGGGGGTCAGGCTGGGGCTGAGCTGCCAGCCAGTTCCTCTGGGGGTTGTGAGGCCGTGAGGACATCGTGCAGCCCTGCCTTTCCGCATCCTTTCCCTCAAACCTGATGTCTCGGCGCCAGCTTTGTCAGGAAGCCCACGAGGAAGGCCTTTGGGGGGAAGGTCCTCTCACCTCAGAAAGTGTCCGCTGAGGGTCTACCCCACCCCAGCTCTGCTCTGAGCACCCCGGCGAGCCCAGCTTTCTGCCCCTGGGAGGCAGTGCCGAGTCCGCAGACACGCAGCGTGATGTGGAAGGACATCAGCGCTCTGCTGATGCCCACACACCTCGGCGATGCCCCGGGTTTGCCTCCAGACCCCGCGGCAGAGCGGATGGCACCGCGAAGCCATGCACACGGGTGCTTCCGTTTCCCAGCGCGCACAGCAGCGATGATCGCACTACACTGCAATCTGCGAAGTGCACAGGAGCATGATGTCTACAAAAAGCAACGTGCGTACCTTAACTATAAGTACTTTATTGCAAAGGAAAATGCTCGCCAGCCTCGGAGCCTTCAGCAAACGGTAATCTTTTTGTTGGTGGAGGGTCTTGCCTCGGCGTGGATGAAAAATTGATGAAAAATTAGGAGTACTTGTACTAAAGTTCCCTCGGCGCGTTCCCACACCAGCAAATCTGTCCCGCCCACCTTCTCCCTGATGATGGCGCTGACCTCCCGCAGACCCCGGCCCCTGCACCGGCTGGTGCCTGCCATACCCGCGGCTTAGATTCAGTGCCGGCATGAGTTCGGTAACCGTTACGTGAGCGGATGGCCTGTGGATGCAGAAGAGAAAGGGAAAGGCTGTTTCCAGGAAAAGGGGCCTGCACGCTCCGGAGAGAGCTTACACAGCGAGGCGCCCAGAGACATCGCTGCCACGTGGGGTGTGAGCGGGACGGTGGTGGGAACGGCCGCAGCGGGGGGAGAGCCTGAGCAGGTCAGCGGGGTGTCACCCTCATCCCGTCACCGGTCCCGGCTCCCGGCTCTCTCACAGGACGGTCCCGGAACGCGGCCGGTCGTGCGAGATGAGGGTTTTATGCATAAAAGACAAATGCGGAGTCCGTTCCGCAGCTCTGTGAGCAGAGAAAAGGCCTCCGAACATCACTGAGATGTTTGTGTTTTAAGCTAACATAAAACGTGAAGGCGTGAATGTGCCGCTTTTCAGCGGACATGCAGGTTTCCCCGCTGGTTTATTAGATCGGTGTTTTTTTTTTAAGAAGTCATAGACTCTGTGGCACGATCGTTTAGGAAAATATAAAAAGCTGTAAAACGGAACGTTCCCTTCCTGCTCTTGTTCCCATTCAGCCCAGAGACACGCCCTCCCCCTAGACAACTGCTACTGGTTTCTTGAGTCTTTCCAGGGTTTCTCTGTGCAAAATAAGCAACTATGGATACATAGCGGGTCTTCATTATTCGCGGATTCCACGTTCGCAGATCCTCCCACTCTCTAACATCCATCGGTAACCTCAGAATCGGAGCGCCTGGTGCTTTCGCTGTCCGAGGCGGCACGCAGAGCAGTGAGAGCTGGAGCCGCCTGCACCCCGCGAGGCTGACCCGAGGGGACACCCCGCCGTCAGCAAGTGTCCCTCTCACGGTCTGTGTAGTGACACGTTGGCTGTTGTTCACGTTTTTGCTGACGATCTCGCTGTTTTCAGCGGCCTCACGCGCGGTGTTGAGTGCTGTGTGAGGCTGCTGAGGGCGGGAAGGCTGTGATGTTCAGGCGTGGGTTACGGTGCTGTGGGTCAGGAGTTCACTGTGAACAAACCGACGGTGTCTACCAGCATTAAACAAGGTGTCTTTAAACAGAAGCTCACCCAGCAGGATTATGTATGGATCGGTTGGTGAAAATGTTACCACCAGGGCCCTGTGTTTCCCTAGAAGCAGTGCTGGCTAATTTAGTATTCATGGCAACTTTATAGAACATAACTACCTTGAATGAGAACCCATTATTTACATATGTGTGTGTGTGTGTGTATGTATGTATGTATGTGTGTATATATATATAGATTATTCTCATTCATTATATATACTATATATGTGTAGCATATACACTATTATATATATATAGTTGATTTACATATATAGTTTATATATAGTTGATTCTTATTATTCAGGGTAGTTACATATATATTATTTTATATATATAGTTATATATATATATACTATTGTTGATTTACATATAGTTGATTTACATACATAGTTGATTTACATATATAGTTGTTTTACATGTGGTTGATTTACATATATAGTTTATATATATAGTTGATTCACATTATTCAGGATAGTTTTATATATATACTATTTTATATATATAGTTGTATATACTATTTTTATATATATAATTATATATACTATTTTATATATATAGTTATATATAGTATTTTTGTATATAGTTGATTTACATATATAGTTTATATATATTGTTGATTCTCATTATTCAGTGTAGTTATATATATACTATTTTACATATATAGAGTTATATATATAGTTTATATATATATATATAGTTGATTCTCAATATTCAAGGTAGTTATATATATACTACTGTAATCTTGAAAAATCTTTTCACACCAGTTCATAGTTTCTGTGTTCGTTTTTAACAGCTGTATAGTATTCCATCGTGTGGTTATTCCACGGTATGTTTAGTTCATGATTCTCTTGAATCAATCCCTTACTGATAGGCATTTGAGGTATTTTCAACCTTCGGCTATTCAAACAGTGATGCAGTGTATACATCCTATGTCCATAACTCACTTGTATGGGTCCCCACTTATCAGGAAGGGGACTCTGAGCTGCTTGGTGTGCGTCCTAAAGGAGTTCTCACAGGGGCCCGTGAGGGGACCCGTCTGAGAATGTTCATCACACGTAGGCAGGTAGGAAAGTGGTTATTGTGAGGGGCACGTGAAGAGCTTGGCTCCATGCCTTGCCTGGGATTAGCGCCCCTGTGAGCCCTCATCCTTATTCCTCCTTCCGTCTGCTCAGCCGCAGGGCCGCCCAGCTCCCAGCGCAGGGCGGGTGTCTTTCCTGCGGGGCCCACCCCTCGGCACCCATCTCCACACAGGCCAGGAGGATGCCTGAGGGTGTTGGCGGCGGCATTCCTAGGCTGGCGCCCTCCCCTAACGCCCGGCCACTCCAGCTCCCTGAGAGGGGGTGGCTCCTTCTCCCCTGCTCTGCATCCTGTACACGGGGCTGGTGTTTGACAAACTCGCCGGATGCATTTCATAGACAGTGAGTGAGTCTGCTTCGGCCACACACCGCTTGTGGCACGGTGGGACAGGAGGAGAGGCAGTCACACGCGGTACTGAGACAGCGGACGCCTGTAGACCCTACATCTAGTGTTGGCTGGAAAACACAGCCCCCCAGTGACCGGCCTGGCAGAGTGATGTTTCCCACAAATAAAGGGGTGCGTGCCGGGGCCTGGGGAGCCCTCCCCGCGGGTTTGGTCCTCACAGGGTCTCCACAGTCTCTCTGCAGGGCCCCGGGTTTGTAGCAGCAAAAGGAAGTTGTTTTGGCAAGAAATTGGGACAGTGACCAGCAGGATGTGTGTCTGGAGCAAGTCCGGCCAGGTTCGGGGGCTTCCCGGGGGGCAGGTAAATGGTTCCAGAGCGGGGAGCAAACCTGGGAAAGGCAGGAGTCCCTCCTGATTCCCCGAGGCTTCTTAGTGTGCGTGTGTGTGTGTGTGTGTGTGTGTGTGTGGTTTTGTTGTGTGTTGTTTGTTTTTTTTTCAAAGATTAAGGGAGAGGGAGATAGGAAGAGACATCAATGATGAGAGAGAATCATCAATTGGCTGCCTCTTGCACGCCTCCCGCTGGGGCTCAAGCCCTCCACCAGGGCCCGTGCCCTGACGGAATCGAACCGTGACGCTCCACCACTGAGCCACACCGGCCGGGCCCTGAATGAGGAGCCCCTCTCTGAGGAAGAAGGTGCCCAAAAGTCTGAGCTCCGAGCCAGTGGGCCTGGCATATCCCGCGGATGGAGTCCCTGTTGCTGCCCCATCAGAATGCCTGGGAGACCTCCCGTCTGCCCCGCGGGCAGGAGAACCAGGCACCCGCAGACACCCGGCACAGGCAGCACCGCAGACTGCTGCCCAGCGAACCTGCTGCCCAGTAACCTGAGCTGTTTTCTGGAAAGCGGGGGTGGTTCCCCGGAGACACCCAGCCCAGCCCCGGGGCCCTGGTACCCAGGGGCTTTTGATTTCCATGTAGTCTGATTCTCCGAAGGCTGCAGACCACGCCAAGCCTTTTGCTCCACTTGGGAATTGAACCCCTGAACTCTGGGGGTGGCCCCAGGTGGCAGTGCTGGCCTCTCCCCTCCCCGGCGCCCTGCAGTAGAAGCCAGTCTAGCCCGCTGCAGGCTCTCCGCAGCTCAGCAAGCAGGTGTGGGCTTGAGGGACATCACCAGCACCCCCAGGTGCTCTGCTTGTGTTTTCTTAGGTTTATAATTCAGTCTGATGCTGGGGGGGGAGGGGGGGGGGACTAGGGGGCTAGATCTACCTGCCAGCCAGCACCCCTTCCCCTCTGTCTCCCCCTACTCTCTCCCCCTGCCCCAGAGCGTCATCAAAGCGGCTGGGGAACTCGCCCAGCCCAGCCCTGCCCTGCCCTGCCCTGCCCAGGACGGCTGCGGGGATGAACATCCTCTCTTTGGCCCAAGTCCCAAGTACTGATTCATGAGCTCTGAGCCCTATGTCCTCAGGGGCAGGCATGGAGAATCCGCCCTGCAGGCCAGACCCCTCCAGCGGGCACCCCACTGAGGCCCTCCCTGAGTTCCTACCAGACGGGGTCTGGCCACTGTGCATCCTGGTCCCTGGCTGGAGTGAGTCCCCCCGCCTACAAGACCCTCCTCCAGCCCTTCCGTGTGAAATGTCTTGGGATCTTCAGGAAGCCTTCCCCTGCGCCCCCAGACCATGAGCTTGGAGACACAGGATCGCGGGCTTTGTCACCCCTGCAGCGCCCTGGCACAGCGGGTCCGCAGTGTGAGTCTAGGAAAGACAGGACAGGGCACGGATGCCCGGCTCCGGGCCCTGAGGGCACTGGCCATGATCTAGTCAAATGTGGCACAAATCCAGTTGCTGGTGGATCCTGAGATTCTCCTGCAGTAGCAGCTCCTCCTGAAGAGGAACCTGTGACTGTGAAGTGGCCAGGGTTTGGGTTACCCCGAAACTCGTGTGTGCATTGTTCAGGTGTCTCCCTGCCTTGCTCCTCTCTGCAAACCTCTTGTCAGCCTCAGCTCTCCAATGCCCCTCTCACCGCACACGCTTCAGAATCAGTGCCACGTCCCACGTGTGGAAGGGGGCGGTGTGAAAAACTATATCCAGGAGTATGTCGACAAGGCCCCCTCAGACCATGGCTCCTCCTCCAGGAAGCCCCCCAAGACTCCTACAGTCTCTGCTTCTCTCCCCATGTCCTCAGCCTCCACCCGCCGTGCCAGCGAGGAGGGGCGAGGGGCGGCATGTGGCAGTCACCAGGGAAGACGGTGTTCATTCCCGGGTAGAGAGGACTGCTCGCGAGGGGAGAGCACAGCGACAGTGAGGACCAGGGGCTTGCCACCAGGAAGTGAAATGGCGTCACTCTTCACTTCCTGATGGAGAACAGGCCCCTGGAGGAGAAGTCCACAGGGCCCCCTCTCGGCGGGTTCTCAGACCCCCTCCTCATCCCCGGGCTTGGAGGGAGTGGTGGATGCCACAGGATGAGGCTGAAGGTCGGAGAAACTGATGCCCCTTGCTGCCCAAAGGAAGCCTTGAAATTGCCCCCGAAGCCTGGCCGGTGTGGTTCAGTGGTTGAGCGCCGACCTATGAACCAGGAGGTCATGGTTTGATTCCCGGTTAGGTCTAGTACTCTGGTTGCAGGCTCCATCCCCAGTGTGGGGCATGCAGGAGGCAGCCTATCCATGATTCTCTCTCATCATTGATGTCTCCATCTCTCTCTCCCTCTCCCTTCCTCTCTGAAATCAGTTAAAAATAAAAAATAAAAACAGAGCGAGAGTCCTCATGAAAGGGGCACAGGGAGCAGCCGGGCCACGAAGGAGCCAGGCTCAGCCATCCCTGCGTGGAGGGAGGCTCTGGCGCCGACGGCTGCTGCTGGCAGAGCTCCGGCCTGGTAATTGGGTTACTGGATTATAAACCGCCCGCTGGCTTCACTGAGCAGGTTAATCAGAAAGCATGTAGAACAACATTCTTGCTCCAGAGGAGACCGCGAACCGTGAACCCGTGTCTTGGAGAAGGGCCTCGGCTTCCGCCTCCCTCGGGGAGCTGGGGAGAGAGAGATGGTGTAAAAGACTCCCAGCCCTAGCCAGTTTGGCCCAGTGGAGAGAGCATCAGCCTGTGGACTGAAGGGTCCTGGGTTTGATTCCCGTGAGGGGCACATGCCCAGTTGCGGGCTCCGTCCCCAGTAGGGGGTGGCAGGAGGCAGCCAATCAATGGTTCTCTCTCATCATGGATGTTTCTATCTCTCTCTCCTACTCCCTTCCCCTCTTAAATATATATATTCATATATATTTTTAAAAAGACTCCAGAGGCACCCAAGGTCAGCCCCCGGACAGACCTGCGAGGAAGGCTGCTGCCAAACCCAGGCAAAGTTATTTGGGGAGTTGTGCTTACAGCCTCTGAATGACAGCCCAGAGTCGGAAAAGGAAAATCATTTTGGTTTTTCTTCCTCAAACAAGCGGTGGTGGTCTGGCCGGAGCAGGGTGTTACCCCTTCCGAATTGTAAGCAAACAAGTCCTGCCGAGACCTTGGCCAAAATCAACTTCCTCTCTTTCTCTCTCTTTCTGGTTCAAAGGATGGCCCTTTGGACGGTCTCCTCCTGGCAGCCTGTGCTCCGTCTCCTGGTGCCCCGGGAAGGGGGGAGACAGGGATGGGGGGGTGGGGGGGTGAGGGCAGAGGGACCTCCGTGCGCTGGGAACAGGGGGCAGCAAACTGGCTCTGGCCCAATCCCGCCCAGGCCTGTTCTCGTACAGTCTGTGAGCTAAGGAGTGTTCTTGCATTTTTAAATGGATGAAGAAAAGTCAAAAGAAGAACACTCTTTTTCGCCACGTGGAACTATATAAAATTTGCATTTCCGTGTCCATAGATACAGTTGCATGGGAATGCAGCCTTTCCCGTCATGTACATGGTCTGCAGGGGCTGCTTTCCCACTGCCACCGCAGGGTCGTGGCAGAGGTCCGATGGACACAAAAGCCCCATGCTGGAAGTCTGCCTGCTTTATTTTTTTTTAATAATATATTTTTATTGATTTCAGAGAGGAAGGGGGAGGGAGAGAGAGAAACACCAATGATGAGAGAGAATCATTGCTTGGCTGCCTCTTGCACGCCCCCTACTGGGGGTCGAGCCCAGAACCCAGGCATGTGTCCTTGACAGGAACCGAACCTGGGACCCTTCAGTCTGCAGGCCAATTCTCTATCCACTGCTCTATCCACCGAGCCAGATCAGTTAGGGCAGTCTGCCTGCTTTAGGGCACTGCCCGAAACAGAGCGGAGCAGCCTCCAGGCCTCGGACCTGGTCAGGAGCCCGGGACCTGGGGGCAAAGTACCCGTTCCCGCTCCCTTTTGCCCAGCTCCGCATTTCCATTCAGCGCGTGTTTGCCGGGCATCCGCTGTGTAGTCACTGGGGACAGACAGGTAGGATGCTGCTCCTGCCTTGGAATGACAGGACAGCTAGAGGGGAGAAGGACACAGAAGCGGGAAGCAGGTCATTTTTCGGAGGGCGTGTAGGGTAAGGTGACCAGACTTCCCGCTTTTGGCGGAACAGTCCCGATTCTCTCTCATCGATGTTTCTAACTCTCTGGCCCTCTCTCTTCCTCTCTGTAAAAAAATCAATAAAATATATTTTTAAAAAAAAAAAAAAAAAAAAAGAATAGTTCTAAAGCTCAGAACACAGCGTGGTCCGTCTTGCCCAGAAGTTAGGAGCACTTCCAAAGCAGGCACGCCAACAGAAGTAAAGTCCTTGAGCTTCCATTCTGCCCCCAGGGACAGGGAGGAGGGACACGAAATCAGAGCACGGTCCGAGTCTGGTGAGTCTCAACAAGTTACCCTTCCGGGAAGAGGTGGCTTGGTACAAGGCTTCCGAGAAAGGTGACGGGGCAGAGGGTAAGCCTGGCCGGGCACTGTGACATCTCCAGGCCCGTGCCACAGGATGACCCTGATGGGCGTCATTAGAAGGCTCCCATCACTTATTCCCACCAGATAGATCCAGCCTGGTCCTCGGTGTGTTCCTGACCAGGACATGGTGCCCCAGCATGGCCCCCTGCACCTGACTCCATGCCTTCGTGCCTGCTGTCCCCTCGCTTGGCATACCCTTCCTGGTCCTCTCACCTCTGTAAGCCCTACTTGTCCATCAGGACCGGAATGAAATTCTCCAAGGAAACGTACCATCCACTCAGCCTGCACGGAGTGTCTTTTTCTTCTATTCCTATCCATTCATTGGGACTCCTGATCACCTTATTTTTTCCATTCATCAACAGGTAGCCCCTACTTGGAGAGGCTACAAAGGGCTGGGCTTGGGAATAGGATCCTAGACAATAACAGATGGGATCCCTGCTCCAGTACAGAAAGATCCATGAATCAAATGATCGCTCTGGTGGGAGCACAATTACAAACTGAGAAGAGTGGCCGAAGGAAAAGAAGATGGTTTTAGAGAACACATAAGCAAGGCCCCTGATGCAGCCTTGCGGGTGGGGGTGAGGATCTGGGTAGACTTTCTGAGAAAGTATAGTTTGAGCTGAGATCTGAAGAATGCTCAGGACTTGGATAGATGAAGCGGGGGTGTCTCATAATTGGGGGAACCAGCATGTGCAAAGTTCTTACCATGGGAGGCAGCTTGGCAGGTTCAGGGAACGGAGAGAAGACTGGAACGGCCAGCGGGGAGGGATGGGAAGTTTGTAAAGAACGGAAGCGGAAACCCAGCCAGAGGTGCTCAGTGGTTGAACGTCGACCAATGAACCAAAAGATCACGGTTCGATTCCCGGTCGGGACACATGCCTGAGTTGCAGGCTCAATCCCCAGTGGGGGACGTGCAGGAGGCAACTGATCAATGATTCTCTCTCATCATTGATGTTTGTATCTCTCTCTTCCTCTCCCTTTCTCTTTCTAAAAATCAATGAAAACTTGTCCAAAGAAAGAAAAGAAAAGAGGAGGGATTCATTGTGAGGCTGGGGACCTTAACGTTCTTGACCTGAGAGCGCTAGGATGCTGGGATGGGGTTAAGCAGTGGCCTGACGGGGTCAGAGTCGGGTTCTGAAAGTCCATTCTGCTGCTGTTACCTGGAGACTGGGCAGACAAGGAGACTAGATGGAAGGCGGTTGAAATCGTCCAGAAGATGAACACTATGTCTTGGACTAAGGTGATTGTAGTGTAACCAGAGAAACGGTGGATGGAGTTAAAAAAAAAAAAAAATATGGGGAGGTGAGTTGATAGGTCAGTTAAGGGGGAGGGAGGAGTCCAGGGTGAGACTTTGGACGAGTGTCCACTTTGGAGGAGATGCTGTTGAGTTTGCCTCTGAACCTGGAAGTAGTGATGAGGAGAAGCCTTGGGAATAGGATCCTAGACAATCGGGACCTCAGCCCTCTGAACTGGGGGAGTCATTGGGTGTCACGGGTATGTGTGGTGGGTGCAGATGTCAAGGGAGAGAGCATGTGTGAGAAAAGGAGGGGTGTCTCCTCAGCCTGGGTCTTCAGCCCCTGAAGGGCGGGGCACTTGGAGGAAGGACAGTCCCATCCCACTGCTGGCATGGGGGATGTTTCCTTTCTCATCTCTTCCTGCTCACCACGTTCAGGTCTTCACTGTGTCTGACCTGGATGCAGCCAGAGCCTGCTAACCCACTGCTTCCCAGATTTCAGTATGCACACTAGCAACGTGGGGGTCTTGATCAAATGCAGCTTCTCGCCGAAACCGGTTTGGCTCAGTGGATAGAGCGTCGGCCTGCGGACTGAAAGGTCCCAGGTTGGATTCCGGTCAAGGGCATGTACCTCGGTTGCACATTCCCAGTAGGGGGTGTGGAAGAGGCAGCTGAACGATGATTCTCTCTCATCAATGTTTCTAACTCTCTATCCCTCTCTCTTCCTCTCTGTGAAAAAATCAATAAAATATATATTTTTTAAAAATGCAGCTCTGGTGAATAGCTCTGGGCTGAAGCTCCCAGTGACACGGCCCACACTGAGCAGTGAGGAGCCAGGTCTCCCTGCTCCTGACGCCCCTGCCCTTACACCAGAAGCCCCTGCCTCTGCTCATAAGCCTTCAGTAGCCATTCCCTGCTCACGCATACCTTCCCATCTCTTCCCTTCATCCACCCTTCATTCCGCCAAACCAAAGCCCTCACTCTGAACTCGTCCGTCTCCTTTTTGTTAGAAGGGCCAGAGGTCAACGGAGGCTGCCTGCAGTCGGAGGGTTTTCTGCCTGAAATCCCCGTCAAAGGATTTTGTTAAACTACATACCCCCTCACCCATCTTCAAGCTTACATCTACATTTTAATCATACAGTTGTAGAAGGTGCAATTCCCAGTATGTGACAAGCATTGGTATTTTTAAGTGAAACTATTACATCACCGTTTGCAACTTATCCAGTAAAATCTAAACACCCTAGCAATCTGATACCTACCATTACCCATTTTAAAAATGCATGAACACACTCTTTGTTAATAGTATTCCTTTTCTCCTTGAAATTTCATTTCTGTTTCACTTCCCCCATGGAATTTTATCCTAATGTAATATATGTAATATATTTTTATGCTTAAAGTTCTTTCATTTGTTTCCCTATCGTATTTCTCTGTAACAATTTTATATGAAGTTAAAAGTTTTTTAATTTCCTGAAATCATAAAGCTCTAAGTATTAACATTTTCTTCTAGTTTGAGTTATTGTTACAATTATTAATGGTGTATAGTTGATCAAAACGACACAAATGTATTACTCGTTTCAATAAATAATTGATAAGCATAAAAACTAAAATTATATTGGAAACGCATCTCTTAGTGAGATGGTGATTTTTTAAAATAACTGTTTTATTCCACGAATATTTTGAATTTAATTGTATTAAATGCTAACAGAAGTACATGGAACAGGTAATGCAGCGGGTTCTAAGGGCAGGAACATGTTTTAGGAGTGGTTGTTAGGGTCGGAGTTGCGGAATGTGCCGCAGTAGGCCATGGAAGGAAAGAATGAAAGAACAATCCAGAGAGAGGGAGCAGCCTGGTAGAGCAAGGGCCTAAGGTGGGCAAGATAGTAGGAGAGTTTAGACCATCGTGACACAAAATAAATTCCTTTTAATGCTTTTTTTTTTTTTTTATTGACCTCAATATACACACATGTATGTGACCAGGTCGGAGTATGCTGTTCGGGTTATCCCAGGGTGAGCACCCCATGTGGTTACCACCCAGGTCCCGAAATAGAATATTGCTGGTTCTGGGCTATTTCTTCAACTTGTTTATTTATCCAAAGAAGAATATTGTTTTATTGCATGAGACAGGGGACAAGGATCAGCACCGATTGTCTTTCCATTTTTTATTTATATGCACTGAAAACCTACGTTCATATCAACTCGTAGATAGAAATAAAGCTTGGAGCCCTAACCAGTTTTGCTCAGTGGATAGAGCATCAGCCTGCGGACTAAAGGGTTCTGGGTTCAATTCCGGTCAGGGGTATGTACCTTGGTTGCAGGCACATCCCCAGTGGGGAGTGTGCAGAGGCAGCTGATCGATGTTTCTCTGTCATCGATGTTTCTAGCTCTCTATCCCTCTCCCTTCCTCTGTAAAAAAAAAAAAAAAAAACAATAAATTTTTTTTTTTTTTTAAAGAGAAAAGAAAGAAAGCTTGGATAAAGCAGGGTCACTCCGTTCTTGATCTGCTCCTGAATTATATGCCAAAAATCACATAGTGATCACTGACAATTTCATTTTAATTACTTCTGTTTGGCCTTCCAAATAAAAAAGGAATTGGAGACCACCCAGCACGAAAAAATAATATATTAACCAGCTTGGATCAGAGTTGCTTGCTTTCTCAAGTTTCTGAGTGTCTTCTTGTGTGGTGGCCAGGAGCTTCATCCCTAGGCAGTGAACTCCGCTGAGACTCGGCTGGGAGGGTAATGCCTTTCTCTTGTGAAGGAGGAGGGCTGCTGTGAAAGAGCAGGTACGAAAGGACAGCCCGCATTCCTGTCAGCCATCGTTCTCGAAGAGTTTCTATGGACATGGAAGATCTGGAAATTGATTCTCTGAAAACCTGGAGGGCGTGTGTAGCTTATAAAGTCTTCGTTTACTTCCAGGGGTTTGCATACCCCAGTTTGAAGTTCACGAAAGAACCTGTACGGACTCAAACCAGACTAGACCAGCCTATCACGTTTCCTAGTTCGTGTTTCTAAGAGAGGGAATCTACTGGGCCAGACTGGTGTCTGTGCCAGGCCACATCCTAGGCTTCGGAAGCAGGAACGCTGTTGACCTCACAGGCAAACGAATGAGGGCAGTACTCTCACAAGTACTCTCCCCAGCTCTGTTCTGCTGGAAATACGCTCTCCAGTCTGTGAGGTCCCACACTGTGATTTTTAAGAAAATATATTTTATTGATTTTTTTCAGAGAGGAAGAGAGGGGGATAGAGAGTTAGAAACATCATTGAGAGAGAATCATTGATCAGCTGCCTCTTGCACACCCCCCACTGGGGATGTGCCTGCAACCAAGGTACATGCCCCCGACCGGAATCGAACCCGGGGATCCTTCAGTCTGCAGGCGGACGCTCTATCCACTGAGCCAAACCGGTTTTGGCCCACATTGTGATTTTTACCTTTGACGTACATGCGTCTCTTTCCTTCTTGTATTACAGGTGCTTATTCATGGACCCATCACCTTTTCTAACTATAAGCTCCTCAAGAGCTGGCCTAGCTCTTAATCATTTCCTAGCATTGTGCCTTACCCTGAGGAGGTGTCTAATGAGTATTTGTTGAGCAGATAAATGGATTCATGCATGTCTTAAACTTCTTCGCATCTCCCACACGGCATAGAATAATGCTGGGATTTCCATAGCAGGGTCCCAGAAGAATTTATGATGAATTAATTACTCGGTGAGCAAAACAATGAATTAACAGATCAATAAACTAATGAGCCACGGGGTAGTGAACGGCTTCAAAGTGAGGGTCAAGGTGTGCAGAACCAGTGGAAAGGGTGTGGTGTGTAGGACACTGCCTCTAGCCGAGTCTCCTGTTTTTCTTTATTTCTATAACTGGTCATGGTCGGTATAATTGCTCGTTGTAAGACATCCCGTAAATCCTTCCCTGTTCTTGGCCTCTGTCTTGCAGGTGTGAGCGGCATCTCTTCACCACAGTGGTGTTCGGTCCATACCTAAGCCCGGGCAGGGATGTGAAAGCCCCCACTCTGCACATGAGTGGTGCCGGTCAACGGGAACGCCTGGCTCCAGCCACGGACACACACATGTCAGCCGTGGAGTAGTGTGGACGCTTTCTCGAACCTTCTCAGGGTTTCTGTCCTTTTGGGTTTGTTTCACTGACCTTTTTTTTTATGGTTTTGTGGCTGGACATTCACCACCGAGGCGGGAACCATGGGGGATCAGCAGCTGTACAAGACCAACCACGTGACCCACAGCAGTGAGAACCTGTTCTACCAACAGCCACCACTCGGCGTCCACGGCGGGCTGAACCACAACTATGGGAATACAGTCACGGGGGCCGGCATGGATGCCCCTCAGGCATCACCCATTTCCCCCCACTTCCCTCAAGATACTCGGGATGGGCTAGGCTTGCCTGTTGGCTCCAAAAACCTTGGCCAAGTGGATACCTCGAGGCAGGGAGGCTGGGGTGGCCACGCAGGGCCTGGAAACCACGTCCAGCTCCGTGGCAACCTGACCAACTCAAACATGATGTGGGGGGCACCAGCCCAGGCTGAGCCCACCGAGGGCTACCAGTACACCTACTCCCAGGCCAGCGAGATCCGGACCCAGAAGCTCACCAGCGGTGTCCTGCACAAGCTAGACTCTTTCACCCAGGTGTTTGCCAACCAAAACCTGCGGATCCAGGTCAACAATATGGCCCAGGTGCTGCACACTCAGTCGGCAGTGATGGATGGAACCCCCGACAGTGCCCTCCGCCAGCTGCTGTCCCAGAAGCCCATGGAGCCCCCAGCGCCGTCTGTCCCTTCCCGCTACCAGCAGCTGCCCCAGCAGCCTCACCCCGGTTTCACTGGCGGGCTGTCCAAACCAGCTCTCCAGGTCGGACAGCTCCCTAGCCAAGGGCACCTGTACTATGACTACCAGCAGCCCCTGGCTCAGATGCCAGTGCAGGGGGCGCAGCCGCTGCAGGGCCCACAGATGCTGTCCCAGCACATGCAGCAGATGCAGCAGCACCAGTATTACCCGCAGCAGCAGCAGCAGCAGCAGCAAGCTGGGCAGCAGCGTATGTCCATGCAGGAAATGCAGCAGCAGCAACAGCAGATTCGCCCGTCACAGCTCCAGCCGCAGCAGCAGCAGCAGCGGCAGGGCTCAATGCAGATACCTCAGTATTATCAGTCCCCACCCATGATGCAGCACTTGCAAGAGCAGCAGCCGCCACAGATGCACCTGCAGCCCCCTTCTTACCACAGGGACCCCCACCAGTACACCCCGGAGCAGGCACACGCTGTGCAGCTGATCCAGCTGGGCTCCATGCCCCAGTACTACTACCAGGAGCCCCAGCAACCCTACAGCCACCCCCTCTACCAGCAGAGCCACCTGTCCCAGCACCAGCAGCGCGAGGACAGTCAGCCCAAGACGTACCCGGGTGAGAGGCAGGCGCAGGCCATGCTGAGCTCCCATACGGACCTGGGGGCATCTGACACAGGAATGGGAGACCCGGCCAGCTTGGACCTGAACCGGGTCAGCGGTGCCCTCCCCCACCGGCCGCTCCTGTCCCCCAGCGGGATCCATCTCAACAACGTGGGGCCTCCGCACCAGCAGCTGTCTCCCAGCGCCATGTGGCCCCAGGTATTCTCCCCGTGGAAGTTTTTCCCGGCTTCTCCGCTCCAGGGCCGAGTCTACACAGGGCCCAGTCCTCTCTCCCAACCCCTTCAACCCTTTGGCTCTATTCATTCCACACACCTTAGCCTGCCTGTGTTACCTGTGCCAGCCACTTCTCTGTCCGGTACTTGGAATACAGAATCAGGTCTGACCCGGTCCTTTGCCTGTAAAACCTTCTAATCTCATTAAGAAAATGGCCAAAATACCACATCCGGTCCTGAAGGATGTATGTGATGACGAAGGCCTTGAGTCACGTGCCCTGGGGACCACGTGGTGGGAGTGTGGCTCCCCTTGGATCTGTCATTGGGGCGGTCCTGTGAAATTGTCCCCCTGTTGGGAGGAAGATCATGTTATGATAGCACTTCTCCAAGTATATTGTTCAGAATAGGAGTTCCATAGACTGTTCGCTGTTGAATGGATATTGCTGGGGCCAGGGGAGGGCTGGGTTCTGTGGGTAAATAAGTTTGAGGTTTCTTAAAGTGAAACAGGTTGCAATGCTGCAGGGCTTCTCGGTACCTCTAAGGTACTGATGTGCACGGTGACCCTCCCAAAGGGGTGCTGCCTATGGTTACAGAGATGAACCCTTAGCGGCCCCACAGGACCCAGGCAGGTAACGTGAATGAGGAAAATGGCCTGGGATGAGACCAGAGGCAGAGAGGTGACTGCAGGGGCCTAGAGAGCATGTGCCCCCTCTAATGGCATTCTTACTCAATATTTTACCGAACAGTCTGGCCAGGCAGAACATGTCCGCTGGCCAGACCTAGCCTGGAGGCCACAGTTATTAAACCTTGCTTGTTTCCCAAATGTATTTGACCGCAAAGCAGCCAGCTGTGTGCTGGGTATTGCTCATGGGTTAGCATAGTCCAAGTGCCACACTCGTATGACCGTGCGGTCGGGGAGGAGAGGGCCGTGATGAGGACAGGCTAGGCGGAGAGGGGCGTCTGACGGAGGTTGAAGGCCAGAGGTGAGCTCGCCTTGATTCTGTGTAGTCGGGGGCTCGGGCCCAGCAGTAACTGAGAGCCTTTGTGATAGAAGAATAAGATGACATGGTCAAGGCGGGAAAGAATTTCAGCAGCAGGTCTCGGATGTGGCTTCATACAGCCCTCCATTCTGTGTCTCTCCCGGGAATGGGGCCTGGCTGTGCACAGTCGGGAGTTGAGTCCTGCTGGGCTGTGGCTGGTGGCAGCTCCTAGAGTGGGCGTGGTTAGGGAGCAGTCCCAGGAAGGAAGCCTCCGGAGTGGAAGAGTGCCGAGTGAGCAGCTGTGAGCACGGCCAGTGCCAGGTGGAGAGCGGGCAGTGCCAGGCAGAGAGCAGGCAGAGTCCGGGAAGTACGGCCCCGGGGTTCCCCTGCTCAAGGACTCCTCCCGTCAAAAACTCTTTTGTTTTTTTTCTTTTCTTTCTTTCGGTGTCCTGCATGGCTCAACATTAGATGCACCTACCGGATGGCAGAGCCCAGACAGGGTCCCCTGAGTCAAGGTAGGATGGATGTGAGATGGCTCGTTGGCATTTTGGGAGACTGGGGGGGTTTTCCTGCATTGCCCCTCATGATTCATTTCCAAATTCAAAGTCAATTCCTCCGAGAAGTTTCTAGGGATAAGTAATAGCAGCGGTAGAGCACTGACTATGTGCTAGGCACTCTATATTCTGCGTGATCAGGTAACCCAGGGCGGGTGGGCGTGATTCCCATGTGCCTAGATAGATCAAGCATGCAACCACGGCTGGCTATTATTTTACAAACGTGAAAACTGAGGCTCAGAGAGCTTAAAGGTGCACATCAGGTAAACAGCAAAGCTTGTGTTCTGTCTGCTGTCCATTCATTCCGTCCGTGAGTATGCATTGAGTACCTGCTGTGTGCCAGACATGGAGCTAAGCTTTGAGAATACCACCGTGAATAGGTGACTCGTTTCCTCCCCTCGTGGGCATGGTAAACAAAGACTTAGCCAGAACCCGATGAAGCACTAAAATGTGCAGTCTGAAAGCTGAAGCAGAGGCTGTGTCTCTGAGGGAAGGTTCTGGAAGAAGTGAGCCGGCTGACCCTAGAAAGGTACTAAGCCACTGTAGGTGGGAAAAAACTAGCATCTGAGGCCTGGGATGAAGAAGAGCATTTTCTTCAACTATTGCATGACTCTGAACAAGCCCTTCCCCACGCGTGAGCCTGTTTTCCATCCGCACATTCGGCGTGGCTCTCTGAAGAGTACTGGGGAGATGCAGTTGGGGCCTTGGTTATGGGAGCACTGAGTGAATAAAATGGGTTTGTGGTCGGGTGTGAGGTCCTGAGGTAAATCAGTTCCCCTTCCTCACGTACGTGTCGTGTCCCCTGGGTGTCCCTCCCCCGGAGCAGCGGCCAGCCGAAAGCAGTGTTCGGGGACCAGATGGACACCAAGAGCAAGCTGACCTGCTCCATCTGCCTGAAGGAGTTCAAGAGCCTGCCCGCCCTGAACGGCCACATGCGGTCCCACGGGGGCATGAGGGCCTCCCCCAGCATCAAACAGGTTAGCCCGTGCCAGCCCGCCCTTCCCCGGCCGTGTGCTGCTTGCTTTGCTTTGCTGCCGTCAGAATGAGGTGAGCCCCGTGTGGGCACCTGGGGAGGCACAGTGCCTTCCTAACGGGAAGGCCTAAGCTTAGCCTAAGCTTAGCCACGGGTGCAGCAGCCCGCACACCCACCGGCCCACCGGCCCCGTGAGTGAGGCCCCAATCAGAAGGGCCGGAAGCCAGCCTCCCAGCCAAGAAAACATGTAATATTATTTTTAATGTCTGCTTAAAGCAGCCAAGACCAAGGTCACGTGGGCCTTCCAGATCAGTAGTCGATGGCCAGCATGTGGCCACCAGGCTGGCAGCCAGCTTCTTCTGTTCTCCAATGCAACAGTGTAGGACTCGAGCATCCAAAGGTCTTTAAATACCTTCAGGATTATCCCGGTAGGATATCCATGTCGTGACCCATCCAAGCAGCTTTAGGGTTAGACTAAAATTCAAAGAATTTCTCAATTCTTTGAGCATTGTGGAGGGATTGACCGCCTGTTCATCAGAGTTTTGCATTACCCAGTGCACTCCACCTCCCGACCTTGCCGGATAAAAGCTCTGTCTTTCATTTAACAGAGGAGTAAACTGAGGCCCATAGAATGAGTTCAAAGGTCCTACACAAGAGGGTGTGTTGTTGTTGTTTTTGCCTGATTGCAAATCCATATCCTTTTCTTTAAAAGCAGTGACAAACACCAAAAAATGTTAACCTGTTTTAATACAAAAGAGATACATGGTCAAGACTTTTAAAACGTAAACAATAGAATGCATGGCCTTGCCCGCTGCCCACTGGCCGAGGAACACGTTTGCAGGAAGGAAGCCGCCCTGCAGTGGTCCTCGGCCCCCTGCATGGTGTCCTGGACCCTGTCAGGAAAAGCGGAGCGATTCCCCCTGTGAGAGCTGCCCTCCGCCCGGGATCAAAGCCTTTATTGTCTGTGTAGGAGGAAGGAGAGAAGGCCCCGCCACCGCAGCCCCAGCCACTGCCGCCTCCACTGCCACCGCAGCTCCCTGCTGAGGCGGAAAGCCTCACGCCTATGGTCATGCCCGTGTCTGTCCCTGTCAAGCTTCTCGTGCCCAAGCCCAGCTCGCAGGGCTTCGCCAACAGCGTCGCTGCCGCCCCCTCCGCCAGAGACAAGCCCGCCAGCGCGATGTCGGACGACGAGATGCCGGTGCTCGTGAGGATGACCCTCTCTCCCCCAAACTCACCCCCGGGGGCTGTCCCCTGCACGCCTGCTGTGAGTTGCTGCTCTGCCCCTTGTGCGTGCCGTGCCTGGGGCGGGAACATCCCTTTGCTTTCCTGGAGATGGGGGCGGGCCTCCCAGGGTCACTGGCCTGAGCTCAGAGATGGGCTGGCCTCTCGGGACTGAGCCCCCAAGGCCGCTGTGAGAATCCCAGCCTTGCTCCTGTTATTCTACCCGACTTACGGTCTGGGTAAGCTCCTAAGAGACCCGAAGGTGTTCCCAGATTGAAACAGACGATAATTCAGCTCCTAACCAGAGTTATTAAAATATGCAAGTACTGTCCTAGACAATAAAGTACTGCCCTGTCCACCTCCAACCCCCTTCAGGAGCTCACCAGCAACCAAAGCTATAACTCCTGGCCCAGCAGGGCCTTCTGGCAGCAGCCCTGGCGTCCATTGTGATGGTCAGCCTTACCAGATACTACCATTTTCAGTACCACACCTGTGTAATAGACCTTCGGAGGAGCTCATTGGTTATGGTTCCCAAAGCAATTCCACTGACAAGACACCCACCCCCAACCTCAGGAAAGCAAAGAGATTTGTGTTTCTCACTCCCTGTCAAGTTCTCATTCTCTTTCTCAAATCCCAGTGCTTCATCCAGGCAGCTCAGCGTGGCTCTGGAGCAGAGATCTCGCTGTCTCTCAGTCTGTCTCCCCCGGGGGGTCTGCAACACCTGTGGTTAACTACCTCAGATTAGTCCCCTCCCCACAAGTGGTTTCTGGGTCATTTTTGTCCTTGGGAGCATAGATAGCTCCTGGGATTCCAGGAGGCATGAGGGTGGGGCTGGCCAGATAAGTGGGGAAGGTAATTAAGAGAACTAGAAAAGTTGATAATGAGCCTTTTTGGTTCAAGCCTCAGAAGAGGAGAGTGATGGAGAACTCTGAGGGTAAGGAGTCTCGTCGCTGGCAGGACTGAAGGTCAGCCACAGGCGGGGAGATGAAATGCAGAGCCAAGCTTCCCCTTTGCCCAGGGAAGTTCCTGGTTTGGTGGGAGCGGCACTGTTTCTGCCCTCTGAGAGCTCTCAGCCTGAAGCTGCAGACAGTGAGGTTCCTAGTCACCCTGGGGTCAGAGCCCTAGGCAGCTCATTTGCCGACAGTGAGATGGAGACCCGGGCGGGTGAGAAGTGGGGAAGCCGTGGGTGCAGGGGTATACACCTGGGAAGCCAGAGTGGTTAGGGGCTGGGGAGAGAGACAAGGAGCTTTGGTAGGAGTTTGCTCAGATCATCATGAGGGAGTCTGAGCAGGGTTTGAAGGCAGAGATAAACGTGGCTTTGTGGGAGAGGGAGAGAGAGAGGTCCTAAGTGGGGAGAGATAAGCTGAAGTGGAAGCGCGTAGGTGATACTAAGGAAATGTGAGCCAGGCCCTGGCATTTGCTAGAAGGAAATGAAAATGTCCAGGGAGGAGCCCCGCGTTTAGTCCCAACTTTCTGCTGTTAGCCAGCCGGGATGCATGTGGCCGAGACCCTCCTCTCTCACAGCCTCCAGTTCTCCCCTGACCAGGGGTTGGCCTCCCGGGAGAGCTTTTGAAATCTCTCAGTGCGTGGCCCCAGCTCCAGAGCCTCCAGAGCCTGGTGGGGTGGAACACTGTCTATGCTTCCTCTCCGGTGGCAACCAGGGCGGACATTATGGGTGGCTTCCCGGGCCCAGTGTCTCTGGAGGAGAACAGAACCGAAGGCTCAATAATAGAGGAGCCCCAAAGGGACCTTTGGCCCTGTGACCAGGGGTCTGGATTCTGGTGCAGGATTGAAGTCTATGCGTGCTCAGATGCCCCCATTAGTCGCCCAGGAACGGGGGGTTGGTAAAACGTCAGGATTGCTCCCCAAAAGGTTTCCTCTCCTCATTCTACTCAGCCCCCCCTCACTGCCTCAACCTCAGGTCGAGGAGAGCCCTCTGGAGTGGAGAGGAGGCAGCTTGAGGCGCCCTGACCTCAGCAGAGCCCCTTGGGGAGGAGCTGGGAGCCTTGGGGCTCTCTGCTCCTCCTCCTCTCCTCACTAGACTGCCCCCCAGAGGCTGGGAGGGCACCCAGGGCCAGAGGGAAGCTGAGGGATCCACAGAAAGGGCGCCACCTGAGTGCTGAAGGCAGCCACTGGGGCCTAGAGCAAGTAAGGAGCCCGGGACTGGGGACTGGGGACTGGGGCCGGTCACATGGCCGGGAGGGAGGCAGTTGGTCACATGACCATGGCCAGCCCTTCCCATCAGCCCCCGCTGCCTTCCACTCAGGCACCACCCTGGGCTGAGGCATTGCCAGGGGCTGCAGCTGGGGCAGGCGCTGGCCTGCAGGACCGGGCAGGGTCCCTCAGACTGCCCCGACCTTCCTGCAGGTACCTCCGCCGCCCCTCCCGGCCTCACCTCTGCCCGGCCCGCCTCGCCCAGCCCCGGGTCTCCCCGGGCTGCTGCTGGCACACCCCCGGGCTGCCTGTCCAGCTCGGGCATGCCCTGCTCCTCCATGGACGTGCATGTGTTGACGTATTCCCGTCCACGGGCCCGCGTGCAGACCCTCCCCACGGGGCCCGGTCCTGGTCCTGGTTCCGATGCCGTGATGGGACGCCGAGCGGGGCGAGGGCTGCCAGATGCGCCTGGCCTCCTCGGGGCTGGGCAGCATGGGGGGCGGGGGCGGGGAGCCGTGGAGCGGGCCTTGAGGAGCACCCATGGCTCCTCAACCCCCAGGTGCCTCGAAGGGGAGCCCGGGGCCTGGCCGGGCCTGCCCCCTCTTCCTGCCCCACAGGCTCTGCCCAGCTGCCCTCGGTGGAGGTCCCTGTCCCCGCCTCCTCTGTCCCCCACGCCTGCCCTCAGGGAGCCTGCGGGCCTTAAAGGGCCGCTCGCTGGATTCCATACCGGCAGATGGGAATGCGTTGATAAGCCATAGAGAATGCGAGTTTATTCCTTCTGGCCCAACCTCAGCTCCTGCCGGCCCCCGCCCTCCCAGACGTTCCTTCTCCCTCCTCCCGGAGCCCCGGCGGCCATGGCCGTGGCTGTGGGGTCCAGGCGGAGGAACCCCGGGCCGGACGGCGGCAGGGGGTCCCCGGCCGCAGGGCAGCTGCCCTCCCCTCAGGCTGTGGAAGCGGCCTGAGGGGAGCGCTGGAACCGGCCTCTTCTCCGTTTCAGGACGCGCCCAGGAAGCCGCCGCCCGGGGCCGCCAAGGCTGAGCAGCCCGCGCCGCCCGCGCCCGCACCCGCTCCGGCTCCGGCGCCCGCACCCGCACCCGCACCCGCACCCGCGCCCGAGAGGAAGAAGTTCCGGCACCGGCCGCAGCCGCTCTTCATCCCGCCGCCCTCCCTGCAGCCCGGCCCCGCCTCGCACTCGGGCGCCACCCTCTACCAGAGCCAGCTGCGCTCCCCGCGCGTCCTGGGCGACCACCTGCTGCTGGACCCCGCCCACGAGCTGCCCCCCTACACGCCCCCGCCCATGCTGAGCCCGGTGCGCCAGGGCTCGGGGCTCTTCAGCAATGTCCTCCTCGCGGGCCACCCCGGCGCCCACGCCCAGCTGCCCCTCACGCCCCTGACGCCCACGCCGCGCGTGCTGCTGTGCCGCTCCAGTGAGTCCCCCCTGCGCCGCCCCGGGGACCCCGGGTGCCGCCCCGCCCGGGCTGGGCATTGCACTGGGGACGGTGGGGGTTGGGGGGTCTCACTTTCTGTGGTTGTCTCTGCACCACGGACTTCTGTGGCGCGCCGCCTCCTCCTCCTGGTCTGTGTCCCAGGCGCTGTGCTAGTTGCTAGAAATACTTGCAAAAGCATGGAGCGCTCACCCTCAGGGAGCCTCCCTCTAGCCACGGGGCCAAGGCACAGAGGGCGATAATGACAGCCTCTGTGGGATAAGGAAACTGTGGAAGTGTGCGTACACTAAGCCAGACTGTGCCCTGGTAATCGAGGAAGACGCCCCAGAGAAATGTGCTAAGATGTCTAACCAGGACCCGGTAGGATGTGCGAGACCAGGCCTCCACGTTTTAGCAGGAGGAAGTCAGAGGGAGGGCGGGGCGGGTGAGTGGGAGGGGAGAGATCAACCAAACAAGTCCTGTGCATATATGCATAATCCTTGGACACGGACAATGGAGTGAGGAAGGCCTGGGGCTGGGGTGGCTAGACAGGGGAGCGTGGGGGGGAGGGGGGGAATGGGAAGGGTGGGAAGAAGATATGTAATACTTTAAACAATAAAGATTTAAAGATTAAAAAAAAAAAAGATGGAGAGACCCGCGGCCAGAATCTCTTTCTGGATCAAAAATAGTTTCAGAGAAACATACAGCTTAGCCCTTACCCTGTGAGAATGGTTACCCCAAGCCGGTTAGCACCACACTGCTCCCAGCTCCCTGGAGGCCACTGGGAGTGACAGGCATGGGCGGGTGGGAGAGGGTTCTCTGTGACTGTAGGTAACTGTTATTTGCTTCAGTTTCTCAGTACCCTTCCTCTGTTGACCAGTGACTCTGGTTTTTGTGCTTCAGACAGCATCGATGGCAGCAACGTGACGGTCACCCCCGGGCCTGGAGAGCAGACCGTCGATGTTGAACCGTAAGGAAAAGCCAGTGATTCTGTAGAACAGAAGCCTCGGCTGAGGAAAGGGATGAGGAGCTTTGAGAAGTGGGGTTAATACTTCTGGGGTCTGAGTTGCCACGGACAGAGAGGTTGTAGAAATTGTAGGATCGTGATTATTTCTGGAGTGCTTTTGTTTCTCTATAATTGCGTGTTAAGTGCATAGTGAAGTGTGGAGCCCTGGATTCAGAGAACCTAGCACCCCATCTCTGGCTCCCTGGACCGTTTGGGTTGTGGTCAGATGCTTCCACATCTCCAGGGACATGGAGGCAGCGCTCTCCGGGAGCCCAGCTCTCTTCGAGGCTTCTTCCGAATGTCCTTGCTTCCCTGAGATTCTCGGCCAGCCGAGATGGGCTTGTTGAGTGGTGGGTGGGAGGAAACGGTGGTTATTTGCATGGAGCAGCACTGAGGTGGAGTGGGGAGTAGATTGAGTCCGGAATCGGAAAACCTGAGTTTCAGCACCATGGTGCTACTTGGACTTAATCAGATTAACCTTTGTAGGCTTTAGTTAACTCACTCATTAAGTGGGAATATTTTTCGCCGCCTTGATTATGTTATAGTCCTTTGATAGTTTCAGATGAGATAGATGGTGTATGGGAAAGTGATCTGAAAGAGATAGAAAATGAAATAAACACTTCGTATTTGTCCCATTTCTCCCGGTTAAATGGCACCATCCGTATGCTCTTGGCAGCTGTTCCCTCGGAGTTAGCACCCTCCGTCTTCCAGTCAGAGAGGGAGATGAACCCCAGCTGACTTCTCCCTTGCTTCCGGCAACATCCTCTCCAATCTTAAAGCTGTCCCTTCTCCCAGTGAAGAGGCCATGCCTGGAATCTTAGGATCACACTCAGGAAATGCCCCTGCATTCTTCTTGCAGAAGGAACTGGAAGCTCCTAACAGCTGCCCTTGGCCTCAAATTGAAGACCACACTGTTGTTTTTCTTGTCGTTAAAGGCGCATCAACATTGGCTTGAGATTCCAAGCAGAGATCCCAGAACTGCAGGATGTCTCTGCCGTGGCCCAGGACACACACAAGGCCACCTTGGTCTGGAAGCCCTGGCCGGAGCTGGAAAACCACGACTTCCAGCAAAGAGGTACAGTCAGACCTCGGTTCTCGAACGTCTCCCTTCTCAAACAGTTCGGTTCTCAACCAAGTTATTGCCTGTAAAAATGTCTCCTTGTTGTGACCCAAGTTTCAGTGTTTGACCTGGCAGCCCTTTCATGCTGTTACTTCAGCATAACAAAAAGCATCCTTCAGGCAACAAACAAAGAAGAGAGTGCTTTTGTTGCTAGTGAAATCACAATTTTAAAACATAAAAGAGGCCATCAAGAATGCTAATGTTGCCCTAGCCGGTTTGGCTCAATGGATAGAGCATCGGCCTGCTGGGACTGAAGGATCCTGAGAGGGATTCCGGTCAAGGGCACATGCCTGCTTTTCGGGCTCAATCCCCCCAGTAGGGGGCATGCAGGAGACAGCCAATCAATGATTCTCTTTTGTAATTGATGTTTCCAGCTCCCTCTTCCTTCCTCTCTGAAATCTATAAAAATATATATATTTTTTTAAAAAGGAGTTGCTAAGGGTGGGAAAGTGTTCACAAAACAACAATCACAGGCAAGTCAATACGCAGAAAAACTTGTTGATTGGATAAAGGGAAAGCAAATAGTTGGTGATAGCATTTCCAAGGCAGTGATATGTGAAAAAATTTAAGGCTAGTAGGGGGTGGTTCTATAAATTTAAGGAAAAGACGTGTTTATTTACAAATTAAACAGTACATTAGATATGTACTGTCTATAAGAAAGGTTAAGACGGAGTCATTTGGCGGTCTGGGACATATTAATTCAATTTGCATTATTTCTAATGGGAAAAAATGATTCGGTTTTCCAACAAATCGGTTTTCGAACAGTTGCTTTTCCGGAAAGAATTAAGTTCGAGAAACGATGTTCCACTGTCATGTCACGTGGGAGGAAGTGCGCTGGAAGGCTTGATTCTGTCACAGGGGCTGGCTCCCGGGCCTGTGTGTTTTTCCGTGGCTCTGAGCTCTCTGACCAGTGGCCTCTTGTTCCCCGCAGTGGAGAATCTCCTGAATTTGTGCTGTTCAAGTGCATTGCCAGGTGGAGGGACCAACTCTGAATTTGCTTTGCACTGTCTCTTTGAGGCCAAAGGTGATGTGATGGTAAGGAGCCACGAAAAAGTCTTCCCAGTTCCTATTCTCCCTGCCAGGATTCTGGGGAGTATTTCCCCAAATTTCTGGGTTGTCCCATGTACCGTACAACTAATTCATGAGATAATGTCCCGTCAGCAAACCTCCTGCTTCTTATCTCAGTGAGTAAGTCAGGAAAACCTCCCTTGACCTAAATGGAGTGTTTGCACAGTCTCTCACCTTTGACACAGTTCTTTGGTCAAACCAGAACTTCGGTGCCATCTCTCCAGAATCAGAGCTGACCATTTGCCCGCTCAACCTGGACTCCGGGCGAGGTCATTTAAACTAACCTCAGTTTCCTCTTCAGTAAATACATGATTCTTGTACCAGATCTAGCTTCCTGCTTTCTGATTTCATGAAAACCTGAGAGTAAGCATATGCCCTAATGCTCCCTTCTTGTGAGGTTATTGATACCCTTCAGGGGTTTTCTAGAATGTTGGGGAACTTTCCTTAACCCTTTCAGACTAGTATTGAGGAGTAGCACTTCTCAAACTTTTAGCATGCACACAAGTCACTCAGGAAACCTGGTTAAAGTGCAGGGGGTTTTTTTATTCCAAAGTTCTGGAGGTGGGGCCTTTGCCACCAGCTCCCAGCTATGCCCGTGTTGCTGGTCTGTGGACCGCACTTGGAGTAAGTATCACGACACTGGATCTTGCTCTGCCCGTCAGCCTTCTACTGCTCAACTCCACCTGCAGCGCTTTTCTTAAAAAGGCAGCGAGGCTAAGGAGACAGATTTGAAAGGATGTGTTTCACTGGGTTCTCTGTGAGGACAGTGTCTAGTGCAGTTATCACTAATACAGCTGCTGATGTGTAGCTGTAATGAAATACCATTTTTCTGCAAAAACAGTTTCAAATCACCCACTCACTTCCTCAGACTCTTTCCCCAGATTCTCAGCCTCCTTTTAGAGAGGGCCCCACCATCTCTCTGAGACTGGGCCCTCCCCAGTGAGTGGGGGTTGGGGTCTCAGGCCTGACCAGCTGGTTGCAGGCATGGGCTGGGGGATGGTTAGAGTGGTGAGCCCTGCGGGGTGCTAACCAGAAAGGAACTCCCAATTAGGGGTTCTCCCTCTGGTTTTCCTTCTGGTGCCCGCAGCCCCACACTCTGCAGTGCTGGTCCCTGTGCCCCGTTAGGCAGATGGTCTCCCCAGGACACGAACCCATTACTGACTCTCGCCTTTTCTCTCCCTGGGTCTACAGGCTGCTCTGGAAATGCTGCTGCTGCGGAAGCCAGTCAGGTTAAAGTGCCATCCTTTAGCCAATTACCACTATGCCGGTAGGTCGCCAGCAGCCCCGCCCCCCCTTGCTTCCTGCGAGTGGGCTGTGTGCAATTTTGGTTGTTGCCTTTTTAATGGCAAATAGCGTGGTTCCGTCCTAATCAGCGCTCTTGATCTCAGGGCCTCCTGGGGGAGCTGACGGGGCAGCCGTGTCTGTTGGGCACTGCTGAGTTTTGTCTGTACGGGCTCCTGTCCCTTGTGGGTGTGCCAGGGGCTGGGCAATAGGGAACAGCGCCTGCACATGTGGCAGGCAGACCTGTGCGTCTGGGGGAAGGGGCGTGTGGGACACAGCACAGAAGCAGCAACACGCAGCCGCCCCTCAGCTCTGGAGTCAGTACATGTGCGTTCAGATCTTACTTGTTCCTGTGGCCTCTGCGGCCTTCATTTTCTCTCCTGTAAAATGGGGCTTCTACTCCATCTCTTGCAGTGTTTTGTAAAGATTCAAGATGGTGTATATAGCCCGAATGCCTGGCGTGTTCTACAGGCAATTATTATTCATTTATCTAACAGTTACTTATCTAGCACTTGCTGTGTATAAGGACTATGCTAAGATGAAGCAGTGACTAAGACAGACATAGTCAGATTCCTACCTCATGCAATGCAGAGTCTGAGATGGAGGCAGTTATTAAACAACAGGTTACGCCGAGAGCGGGAGAAATGGCACATATATGCATACATATACAAAGCACATATACATATATGTGAGTGTGTCTTCTGAGGGTTCGATTACCGATGGCATCGCCAATAAGAGGGAGGGCGGGAGGAAGCACCTTTGAGAGTTGAATGGAGTGAGCATCACGAGAGAAGGAAACAGCTTGGGGAGCCTAAGAGATGACACTTGTGAACCCGACCATTCTGAGGGGCTCCACAAACCCGCCTGGTCCTCTTTCAGACGGGCTGGACCCTCCCGTGGCCCTTGATTATTAATCATTTGTTTGTTTCCTTGGTGCCCTGGGCAGACCCTGCATAGGCAGGTGCCAGTGCATCAGTGGGCTTGGGGACCTCGGAATACCTCTTCCAGTCCTTGGTCCAGACGGCCAGGTAGGCCTACGGGGAGGACTGCTTTTCAAATCCTGGAGCTCCCAGTGGGCATCCTGTCGCCACCACCGTTTGCCTCCCTTCACAGGCTCCTTCCTGCCCGTCATCTCAGGGTGGAGAGGCCTCAAGCCGCTCACCTGAGCACACAGGCCGCCGCTGGAACTGGGCAAGGACAAACAGACAGAGGGGATAAGAAAGCCATCGTTTAGCCAGTGGCCTCACCGGCAGCCTCTTAATATTGTCTCCATCATTTCCTGCTGGGTGTCTGCCCCAGTGCGGTGGGGAGATGTGGGAGTTCTCCCTAATCTGCCACGGAGACGGTGTAATCCTCTCCTAATCCCGAGTGTCATCTGCTGCCTATTAGACCCTGTCAGGCTGCCCGGCTCCTGGAGCCTCAAGCTTCTGTGCAGAGCAGGTGAGACTGGTGGTGGACGAGAAGGAGCTTCTGAGCCCTCGGCTGGCAAATGCGGCTGCTCTGGCCCTCAGGTGCCTGGGGTGACCGCGCCCCCAGGTTGGTCAGCTCCAGCTTTGAGCAGCCTCACCGGAGACCCTAATCCCCTCCAGCTCCTCCCACTGTGCCAAGCAAACATTGTTATTTTTTATGTGTGACATGACTAAGGTGACCAGACGTCCCGCTTTTGGCGGGACAGTCCTGATTTTTAACAATTTGTCCCGCGTCCCACGGCGTTTTTAAAAACGCCGCGGGACGTGGGACAAATTGTTAAAAATCGGGACGTCTGGTCACCTTAGACATGACATCAAAAAGGTTAGAACGCTGGGGACCAGAAGCCACCCCACACAAAACAAAAACGCTAAGATAATACCAAGAACTTTGAAATGAGGGGGCCCTAGACTCTGCGGAAGTGAATTGATCTGTTGGGGTTGGGGGTTCCTAGCTGACCTTGACCCACTCTGCCCCCCCAGCCCACAAGCAGACCAGGAAGGACCCCGTTTCCTCCTGGAACCCTGTCTCCCCTTGGAGGCAGGAGAGCTGGAGCTGCAGTGTGAATGGGTGTTGTCTTGCCAGCTGTGTGTCCCCGAGAAAAGAGTGCTCGTCTGGTACCTCCGCCAGTCCGGGAGTGATCCAGACTGGCCCCCCAGAGAACCTTCTAGAATTATGAGCAAAAAAGGGCAAAGTCCGACCTGACTCCGTTCCCTTAACGGTTCCTTTCCAAGCCACAGGGGAGGCCACAGAACTTATCCCCTCACATGCCTGGCTCCCAGCCACTCGCTCCCTGCCACCTCCTTTTGTGGCTCCGGATGCTGGTGAATCCCATCCCCGTGGCCCCGCTGCGTTGGCCTCTGTGCCAAGCCCCACCGGGCTGCTCTCCTGTGGTTCTGTTGTCACCTCCCTTCCTCACTGGGACACCATCTCCTGGCTGTCCTTTGGCTTCTGTCCCTGTGGCTGTGGCCAGTGTCGCCCACCCTGACTCCCGTTCTCCCAGTTGTCCTGAGAGGTGGCTATGTCGGGTCTCCCAGGCTGGCTGTGCCCTGGCGGGAAGGCGGAGAGTCGGCTCACCGGGGGAGGCTGCACATTTGGGGGAGATAGACCGAGATGCCAGCCTGTGGAAGTCACTTCTCTCACTTTACTCATGCCTTCCCTTTCCCACTCCATCCCAAGAGATTCAGTAAGAGAGGGAAAGAGTGCTGATGCAGGGGCTGTGGGGAGACACCCGTCTGGGTGGGCAGCTCGCCCAGGTCGGAGGCTGCGTGGTGGGGCCAGAGGAGCCCTGTGGAGATCCTGGGGGGAAAGTCCGATTGCCAAAGCTCCCTGCACTCTTCAGTACACGCAGGGCGCCCAGTGCCGCCCTCCCAGCGCCCTCCACCCAGGTCGGGTAGCAGTTGTTTGCAGTGGCTCCCCAGTGGCAGGTGGATGGGGTAAGGAGGGCGTGAGCTTAGAGAGCCCGCAGCGTCCTTGGTTTTCCGTGGATGAACTGGACTTTCCTAGAGGTGGGTGTGGAGTGGAGGGGGTGTCAGAACTGGCCCTGGGCTCCACAGAAGCCACTCTCGGCTCCCACCACAGCCCACCGGTTCCTGGGTTCTGAAGCCTGACCTGACTCAGAGGAGGGAGACCCAGAGGAAGTGAACACCCATCGGCCGGGGGAAGCCTGCTCTGCTGGGCAGCTGCCCCAGTGTAATGAGGAGACAGAATGACATACTCAAGAGAATACTTTTCAAGAAACACAGCTGTGATGTCCCTTTCGAGGCATTCTTAACGCACGCCTCCGGCTGCAGAGTGGTCCTGGGAAGGGCGGGAGGTGACAGCCGCGCCTCTCTCTCTGGGCTCGGGGACAAGCTCCAGTTCTGGATTCAGACTGAGGCCTCCCTCCGCATGCCTCCCGAGGGAATTTGGGAGCAGCCTGCTTCCCCCTGCACCCCTGAACGATTACTTAGCCTCCACCCACGATGGAAAACTGTTCCCGGAAGTGAAAATCTGGGGTAAAAAGTCCTCTTTCTACAATGAGTATCTTCCTTACCTAACTGTAACAACCGTGTCAGTAAAAGTTGTGAATCTTGGAAGGAAGACGGGAAGGCCCTCTTGAGAAGATGCCGTGCCCAGACTTCTCCTCTCCGTGTCCCTTCCATCGCTGGGATTTGCTATGGATTGCCCCCAAATTTAGCCTCGGTCCAGAGCCTGTTTCCCGGCAACAAGCACTCAGAACATTTTTCCTCTGGATACTGTTCCAGCGCCAGTTTCCTGCAGTTAATTAGGCTCTTTGTAATTAGCCTTAATCGTCTTGTTAAGGGCCCCTGCTGATAATAGCCTGAGAGCCAGGGATCTCAGGTAGAACAAATGAGAGCTGGGGGCTGCCAGCCCCCTCACAGTGTGCCTGCTGCGTGGACAGCGGGATCTGAGAGCAAGGCCAGCGGAGGATTTGAGGCAGCCCCCTGCCTCGCTTTTGCATTTTCTCCTGGACTTTGTCCAGGAGGGGCTGGCTTAGAAAACCTTGTCAGAGAACGAGGAAAGCGCTCCTCTGTCAGACAGACCGCAGGGGTGAGCGATGCCTGAGCTTCTCCTTGGCGATCGGGGGCCGGGAGTGGAAGGCAGGAGGGAGGCTGTTCATTCATACGCAGAGCAGGGATCACCGGCCAAGCCCCGCTGTCTTCGTGAGTGCCACAATGCAAGGGTCACAGAAGACAACGTGTCCCAGAGCTACAGGCCAGTTAAGGTGTAAGACATTTCACTCGGGACCAGATGCTGTCAGTCACAGAGTGCCTGTCCCGATCCCCGTGTCACAAGAGAGGAAACGGAGACTTGGGAAGTTAAGGAAACATGCCGGGGGTCACAGAAGGAGGAAGTGGCGGAACTAGGTTCACAGCCTATGGTGTCCTGATGAAAGTCACCCCTTTGTATCACAGCTCAGCAGCATTACTTGGGGAGCACGCATTTGTGTAACAAGCTTTAACCTGGAAATTCAGGCCGGCCGCCCAGGGGTGGATTCTCAGCCTGGTGCGGATCCTGTGACCAGGGTGCCTCTGTCTGTGGATTCGCAGCCGCCTGCTCTGAGCGCATGCTCCCTGCCCCACCGCTGCAGCCTGGGAATGGGAGGGTGACAGAGGATGGCGTGAGAGTGCAGACTTCCAGCCAGAAACTGGGGTGCGGAGTGAACCCTCTGAGATGGGGAAGACAGAAGACCCCGCCACAGAGCAGCAGCTCTAAAACCACAAGGAGTCGGCATGAGGCTTGAGGATCCTCACTAACAGATGGTCCAGGGACTCACCTCACCTGTGTAAGGTTGCAGCTGGCGAGCCATTTGGGGACATGAAGGGGCATGCTTCTCACAAGAAGACAACTGACCTGGGAACTTAACACGGCTGCGTGGGCAGTAACCAGGTGATGAGCCCAACGTGGGATGGAAGAGCGGATCCACCAGAGAGACGGCGCCGGCCGAAGCAGGCTGTGTGGCCTTGCTCGTGTCTCACCAGGCCTTAGCTTAAGGTGACCAGATCGTCCCGCTTTTGGTGAGACAGTCCCGATTTCTAACAGTTTTTCCCGCGTCCCGCGGGACTTTTTTAAAATGCCGCGGGACGCGAGAAAAATTGGAAAGGATCCTTATTGACCTCGTTAGGGGTTTCATCAACAGAATGTCCCCTGGCTCCCCATCTGAGATGCAACCCAGAGCTGCACAGACCCTGGCCCTACAGCCAGGCAGCACATCCGCCGCTTTCGAAACTTGCCCCGGGACTCGGCTGCTGTGACATGTCCCGTGGTGACCCTCTTCCACCGTCATTTCCCTGAGCTCTCGCTGTGATGTTGATGGGCACCTGAGAGGGACCATGACTCCTCTTCGACCGATTGGTTCATCCGTTCTGCCTTCCTGTGTCTGCCCCTGGGTAGGGGGAGCATTTAGGAGCTGGGACCCCAGCGCCCTGAACGTTGGACAGAATTTGAGGAATGGTGAGGACCTGCTCCAGCGCCCAACTCCCGCCACCCTCCTCCGCTCACGCCCACTCCTGCAGGGCTGCTCCACACGCCGGCCCTCCTCTGTTGTGGTGGCTCTCACAGCCAGGGATGCCCCGCCTCCAGAACCTACAGAAGACGCTTCCTTCTGTGGAGGATGAATCAGAAAACTGCTTTCCTTCTAGAAGTAAAGAGAGCAGCGAAGTCCTGATGGCCCTGATGGCCCTGAGGGTTGAACCAGCCCAGCTCTGGAGAGCGTATTCTGAGTCAGGAGTCAGAGCTCCTGGCCTGAGGACCCACGTGGAGAGATGTTTATTCCAGAAATCTGAGTGTACATCACTGAGTCACATATTCCAGGACCTTCAACCCCTGCCTGTCCAGAGTGGTTTCACCAGATTCACTAATTTTGGCTGAATCTTCCAAGCAGAGAAGCAGTTCAGGTTTCCTGTACTTCAGCCCCATCCGTCAACCATAGCAAAGTGAACACCATGGGCTTGTCCTGGTTGGGAGGAAAAATACCATGGTTTGGGGGACTACCGTTCTGAGAAGGAGAGGAATGTCAAAAACTCTTCCACGTACCGTCCAAAGAATTAGAGACTTCAAACAGCCTGAAGAATGGGGCCGACTTTTCTGCAAAGGCCCTAGAAATAAAAGAACCCAGCACCATTCTCTATGATCATCTGCATATCCTGCTTTCTCCTTTAGGGAGGAAGTAGACAGGAATGTCAAGTTTAGCCAGCAAGGCAGAAGCACCAGCCCAGCCTCGCGGGGCCTCTTCCTCATTGGTCTGCGGTTCTGTCAATTCCCGGTCCCACTCCCTCAGCACCATCTGCGCTCCCTCTGCCGCAGCCCCGTCGTGAACCACACTGGATTGCTGCTTATTCCCCGAACACCTCCATTTCCTCAGCTGTAAGATGGGTATTGGCAACACCCATATGGGATGTTGGTAGAACCAAGTGACTAATTTCTGTGAAGTACTCAGAACCTGGCACATCGTAAGCACTTTAAAAGTGTTAGCTTTTTCCCCCAGCACAGCTTCTTACATGTAGTAAACACCCAATAAGCATCGCTTGAGTGGATGGGCAGACGAAGGAAAGAGTGAATGAGATGCATCCTCTCGTTGCTGGCCCCTGGCTTTGCGCACACACTCCCTCTCCCTGGAATTCCCTTCCACCTCCTTGCCTGGCTTGCTTCTGTGCCCTTGAAAACTCAACTGAGTGCCCCGGCCCTAAGCGGAGTGTGTGCTCCTCCTTGGCACCCCACGGGCACCTGACTTCTGCCTTCCTCTTTGCGGTCCTCACCTTGTGTGCAATTGCTTCCTGGTTTGCCTTCGCACTGGACTGTGACCCTCCGGAGGGTGGAGGCTGCTGATTCCACACACCATGAGGATGAATGCTTGCACCCGTGAACATCATAATATAAAAACTGGAGCTAAAATGTGCTGAGAGCTCATTTCCAGTTCCTAACCTAGGCACTCTGTGCATTATCTTTAACCTTCATAAATACCCTAAAAGTGGGACTATTGGGATTCTTCCCATTTGTTGGTAACAAAACTGAGTCTTAGGTTTAGTAATATGCTAAGGTCAAGGCCACAACAGAGACAAGCCCAGGTGTCATGGCTGCTGGCCCTTACACTGCACTGGCTTTTTGTTCAGAAAGGAGTTTGATGGATAGTCTGTTATATGTTGAACAGTTTCGTTCTGTAACTTAACGAAGCGAACCAGCCTCTAAGGCGGGGAGCCCTGTGAGCTGGAGCAGCAGAGCGGGGAGAGCGGGGAGCCGTTCTTACGGAGCGTGTGTTTTGTCGTAGGTTCGGACAAGTGGACCTCCCTCGAAAGAAAACTGTTTAACAAAGCACTCGCCACTTACAGCAAGGACTTTATTTTTGTACAGAAGATGGTAAGCATGCTCTTCACTGTTGCTCACTTGAAACTGAATTGGGTGATTGTACATGTAGAGAGATGTAGAAGGATTTGGTTACTGGCCTCATGCTCTTCCACGGGTGTCTTCCACCCCTTGCTGGGGAAGGGTGGCATTGGTGATGGGTGGCATGGCCCCAGTGTCGCGGGGGGGGGGCGGGGGGGGGCATAGACTCTTTGACAGTGATGGGGGTCTATTTTTATCTTCATAAAAATGTGATTTATGCATTCTATTGGAATAAATAGAACTGGGGCCTCTGGGTCACAATTAACATAATTTATTTCATGTACATGTGACTATATCATGTTTCTGAATTGTTTTCTGGGAAACTGGAGAAGGGAGATATGTCCTCCCGCCAACCAGTCGCTTCTAGTGTTGGGTGCCTAATCATTATAACAGTAATCCTATCTAATAGAAGGATAATATGCAAATTGACTGTCACTCCAACACACAAGATGGCTGCCACAGGATGGCCAGCAGGGGAGGGCAGTTGGGGGTGACCAGGCCTGCAAGGGAGGACAGTTGGAGGTGACCAGCCTGCAGGGAAGGGCAGTTAGGGGCAATCATGCTGGCGGGGGAGCAGTTAGGCATCAATCAGGCTGGCAGGGGAGTGGTTAGGGTGTGATCAGGCTGGCAGGCAGAAGCTGTTAGGGGCAATCAGGAAGGCAGGCAGGCGAGCAGTTGGGAGCCAGCAGTCCTGGATTGTGAGAGGGATCTCCAACTGCCCGTTTAGGCTATCAGGATTGGGCCTAAACAGGCCGTTGGACATCCCTCAAGGGGTCCCAGATTGGAGAGGGTGCAGGCTGGGCTGAGGGACACACACCCCTGTGTATGAATGTCGTACATTGGGCCTCTAGTAGTAAAAATAATGCCATATATATATATATATATATATATATATATATATATGGCATTTTTATTTATGATATATATATATATATATATCACTTCACAGCACAATAGAACTCTTGCACATAGCCACAGTAGCACTTTATGCAGCAGATGGCAAACCTAATCAGCCTTACTTGGCTCAGAGGTGGTTTAGGCTAGAAATTAAAATGACTCTAAGTGGGTCCAGCAGATCGCTGAGTGATGGAGCATGTTTACTGCGTGCTCATAAAGGTGTTCAGGTCCACAGAGAACAGGCTCACGGGTGACAGACAGCTTCCCTGGATTCGAGCTGGACCAGTGGTACCAGGGGTGTCCTGGGTACATGTCCTTAATCGAGGGCCTTGATGAACAGAGATCTGAATAGGTGGACTTTCTGTCCAGCTTGCCTCGTCTCCAGATCTGTATCACTCACCGCTCCCTGCCCTGGAGGCCACCACATTCTCTGTGCCAGCTCCATGCTCTGATCTTGGGCCACCTGCCCTAGGCCTCTTTCCTTTTTTTTCCTCATCCAAGGATGTTTTTTCCATTGATCTTTAGAGAGAGCGTGGAAAAGAGGGGGGCGAGGGGTGCAGAGAGAGAGAGAGAGAAGCAGAGAGAGAGAAACATCAATGTGAGAGAGACACACTGACTGGCTGTCTCCCACATGGGAATCGAACCTGCAACTGAGGTATATGCCCTTGACCAGAAACTGAACCAGAGACCGGAGCTTTAACCATTGAGCAAACTGGCCAGGGCTAGGCCTCCTTCCTTGCAGGCTTCACACCTGTTGACTGAGGATGGATTCATGGTGTGTGCTCCTCAGGAAGCACAGGTTTTTAAGCCAGGGCTCTCTGGGGCACTGTCCTCACCCCCGGGCGATTCTAGTGTAGAAATGCAAGGTGTCAGGTGGATGTGAAGGGGCAGCTTTGAGGAGACAGGCTCCTGGTGGTGTCATCTTACTGTGCGGTGGCCCTGTTCCCGCCCCCGAGGGCGCCGCCAGCTTTTACGGTACCTGCCTCCAGAAAACCTACATTGCACTCTGAGCTTAGAGATACATGGACTAAGGAAAGGAGCTTTTTCTCTTTAAAACACATTTACCTTTTCCCCGCTGGGGGAGAGCAGAGCAAGGCTTGATTCCTGCAAAAACTCAGCTCTTATCGTTATAGCTTTGCCTCGCGTTCCTGTCCCATGACTCAGGAACATTCTCCGTAGATGGTTTTGAAGGTCAGCTAGTCAGACACCCAGGCACATTCCGGCACATTTAATGCAAAAGCACACTGCTGCTTCGTGGGTTAACAAAAGGAATGAGCTCTCAGAGGGCTGGGCGGAAAAAGTCTCCAGGCTATCCTGTGAAAAAATCCAGTTGCAAAATATGTATGTGCCACCTTCTGTGCGGAAAATGGCGGGGCAGGACTGGTTTTGTGTTTGTTGGTATACGCATAAGAATGTGTCATTTATGTATTCTACTGGAATAAATAGACCTGGGGTTTCTTTTTTCTTTTTTTTAATATATTTTGTTGATTTTTTTTTTTCAGAGAGGAAGGGAGAGAGATAGAAAGCTAGAAACATCGATGAGAGAGAAACATCGACCAGCTGCCTCTTGTACACCCCCTACCAGGGATGTGCCCGCAACCAATGTACATGCCCCTGACTGGAATCGAACCTGGGACCTTTCAGTCCGCAGACCGACGCTCTACCACTGAGCCAAACCGGTTTCGGCTAGACCTGGGGTTTCTGATTCACAATTAACATAATTTATTCATGTATGTTTGACCGATCTATCGTGTTTCTAGCAGAATTTTTTTCTGGGAAGTTAGAGAAGGGAAGATGTGTGCCTTTACCCCTCCTTCCACCCCTGCCCCAAGCCAGTAGTTTCTGGAGTTGGGCCCCTAGTCATAGTGACAGTAATAGTAAAGAAATTCTGGCCCTGCTGGGGTGGATCAGCAGTTGAGCAACGACCTATGAACCTGGAGATCACGGTTCAATTCCCGGTCAGGTCACATGCCTGGGTTGCAGGCTCGATCCCCAGTGTGGGGTGTGCAGGTGGCAACCAATCAGTGATTCTCTCTCATCGATGTTTCTATCTCTCCTCCCTTTTCCTCCTTTCTGAAATCAATAAAAATATATTATTTAAAAAAAAAAAAGAAAGAAAGGAAAATTCTGGAATCCTATCCTAGAAGTCAGTAAGAGGGGCTAGCTAAGTTGCAGGGGTGGGGAGGGAGCTGGCTGGCTGGAGAACAGGCGTGAGGAGGAGGTTTTCCTCTGTGTACACTTTCTGTAAACCGCGTAAGCCTGCTGCCTGTGGCCAGATTAAGTGTTCAGCAGAGCTTGCTCTCGGAGCTGACCCTGCCCGGCCCCCGCAGGTGAAGTCTAAGACGGTGGCTCAGTGCGTGGAGTACTACTACACGTGGAAGAAGATCATGCGCTTGGGACGGAAGCACCGGACACGCCTCACAGAGCTCGCGGACGAGTGCATGGTGAGTGAAGCCGCCGCGGCACTGCTATGCTGGCCCTGCTCCCACCCACTCCCAGCTTAGTGAGCGGCTGCTGGCTGGTTTGGCTTTGCTGCCCCGGTGGCCGCAGGGAGGGCCGACGAGCCCGCTCCCTGGCGGGATTCAGGCTCTGACTTTCTGGTGTAGAGGCTGAGGGAAGGCAGAAGGCAGCTTGGGTTCCACCTGTGGCTGTTGGGAGCCAGAGAGCTAAGCCAGGTTGGCCCAACCCTTGAGTGGGTGGTTTTTTATAAACAGGTGCCCTGACCCCTTGGCATACCCCTTCCTCGTCCTTCCCCGTTATAGACGCCGCTGGCCAGAGAACAGGAGGTGCCTCCCAGCGAGGAAGGCGCCTCGGCTTGGCCGTGGCTTCCCAAAAGCACAGCCTGAAGGAGCGTGCCCCCCAGATAGGGCTGGGGACACTGGGTCATTGAGGACCTGCCTAGCAGGGAGTGATCCAGCCCTCACATCGCCATGTGCCCTGGTACCGTGCGGCTTTGGTCATTACTGCCACGTCCACCCTTGTGGGGAGCGCTCCTCTCTGTCCATGGCCAGGGGCAATCCCAGCTGCTGAGGAGAACATTCCCTGCCATGTATGTATGTATGTAAGAGGTCCATGTCTACAACAAATCACTGAACCCCGCCTCTGTCACCATCAGGGGGCGTGGTTAGAATTCATGAATGGGGTGAAGATTTGTCATCATACTGTCATTCCCCACCGTGCCCCAGTATGAATGCTAGCACATAGGTGGGGGGCGGGGAGGTAGAAGTATTCTTGAAAAGACATTTTGTGTGTGTGTTTTTTATCTTTATTGTTGGAAGTATCACAGATGTCCCCTTTGTTTTTTTTCCCCACTGACCCCCTCCACCCCGCACCTGCCTTCCCAGGCTTTGGCTGCACTGTGGCCTGTGTCCGTGGGCCATGCGTATATGCATGAAAGCTCTCCGGTTAATTTCTCCCCATCACCCACCCATCCCGGCTTCCTTCTGAGATTCCGCAGTCAGTTCTTAAAAAGACACTTGCTGTGTGCCAGGCTTTCTGTGGGCTTATTTAACCCTCATTCCAGTTCCATGAGGGAGAAGACCGAGGCACAGAGAAACTTAGCGGTGGTCAGTGGCTGGTGAGTGTGTTGTCTGAGCTGATTCCCTCATGTAATACCTAAGTCAAACACAAATTCTCTTAAAGAATTGTAAAAACACGTGGACTCACTCAAATGCCCACATTCCTAACCAACTATGGAACCTAGCTCTGATATAAGTACACGTATGTAAGTTCATATCTGGACCCAAATAGCAGACAAAATAGACATCTGTGGAGTAGAACGGGACTGCCCTTCTTTGGACGGAAGTGGACAGTGTCTGAGGAGAGGATTTCCTGCACCAGGCTTTGTCTGGCTGGCTTAAGGAGTGATGTCTTGTAGCAGGATAGCCTTTGCTCATCTGTTGCCTAATGTTTGAAAAAGCAGTGTGATGCATGGGTTTGGGTTTATGGCAGGCCTGTCCCCCGGGCTCTCTCATGGCACCCCATGCCAGAGCAAACTGGGGCCTTGAGCCATTGCCTGCCTCTACCATAGGCAGCAGGCCCTGAAAAAAATAAAAAATAAAAGGAGCAACATGGCCTCATGTGCTTCAAGCAACCAAGACCAGTTGAATTGCCACAGCGTAAGCAGCAATATGTATGGCGCAGTGGGCGACTCCGGGCTGTTAAATGGCTTCTGCCCCTCCTTTCCCTTTGGGGAGCATATGTTCTAGCTGGGAAGATGTGGCATAAACAAGGGTGTTTAAAAGCAATATGAAATGAGAACAGAGTTCTTAGATATGGCCTCAGGTGATCTTTTTCTCATCCAGCACCACCATTCCACCACCAAACGATTGAGGCCCAGAGAGGAGGGGAGGCCTGCCCAGGCCACACCCAGCATTGCTTCCCAAGCGGGTCCAATAGGCAGGAAACAAGGAAGCACAGAGAATCCTGCCCTTGGAGACCCAAGACCCGGCTCCTGGGCTGAAAATGGAGCAAAGGACTTAGATGATCTGGAAAGCTCCTTCCAACTCTGGAGTGTTCAGGGCTGTCGGAACCATGTTTTGGAAGAGGGCCAAACCAGAGGGTAGCGTTTTCTTAGGCAGAGTGGCGTCTCTTGGGCTTGGGTGTAATCAAGTGCCTAGGACAGTGTCGGGCATCATAGAGGCACTCAACAAATACTTGCTGAAGGAATGAATGAATGAATGAATGAATGAATGAATGAACATTTCTGAGGTGCATAGTAATAATCCCTCTGTAAACTCCCAGAGGGAGGCAGGGTGAGCAGTGGTCCTGAGGAGAGCTGCTAAGGAAGAGGTTGCCATGCAAGGCAGAGGCACCATCTTGGGCCAACAGGGCTGCGAAGTGAGTAGAAAAGCCAGGCCAGCCCACAGCTTCAGGAGCTCTGAGGGCTTGAGCTGGTGCCCGAGGGGCCACACCTTCTTGGGCTTAATCACCAGGAGCCACTATTCAGCTGGATCAGGAGCACACACACCCTCATGACCTCTGAGCTTAGGGAGAATAGGAAGGCATGTGCAGGGATGGCTCGGGCCCCTTGCCCTGAGGCCAGTGTGGTAGCTCCCAGCTCCCTCTGGGGCACCGTGAGGGCTCCGCCTTCTGAGGATAGTTTACGACAGCGGTCAGCAAACTTCGGCTCTGTTGACTAATGAGTTTGCCGACCACTGGTTTACGATGAAAAGTAAGGACTGGCGCCAAAACCGGTTTGGCTCAGCGGATAGGGCGTCAGCCTGCGAACTGAAGGGCCATGCAACCTTGGTTGCGGGCACATTCCCAGTAGGGGGTGTGCAGGAGGCAGCTGGTCGATGATTCTCTCTCATCGATGTTTCTAACTCTCTATCTCTCTCTTCCTCTCTGTAAAATAAATAAAAAATAAGGACTGGGGAGGATGCAGAAGGCACTCTCCTAGGACAGGGTCCTGCTCTTTGTCCTCTAAGCCTGCCTGGACACCGGGGGTAGCTCTGCTGATCACGTGTCCTCAGTGTGCTATTAAAGGGACAGATGGCCATTTCTCCACCTTGGAGCATGCTTAGGTAGCTTAGGGACATGTGTGGGGAGAGTTTGAGGAACAGTGGCTCTTGAGGAGCCAGCAGGGTAGTCTGCCTTCTGGCCTGAAGCCATCACAGGCCCTCGCACCCTTGCAGGCGGCAGAAGGGAAAAAGGGCTCTATACGGAGATGGGAGCAGAGTGCTGGCTTCCCCTTCCTGTGCCCTGTTCATTCCCATGATTCCACTCCGGAAAAGTCTGTGGGTCTGACTGTGACCAAAAGATAACACAATTCAGGACGATGACACAGTTCACTGATTTTGGAAGGCTCCTAAGGCAAAGCTCAGCCATGGTCTGTGCACCTTGGGTGTCTACTTCATGTCCACCAGACAGGAAAACACCCTCCTTCCTTATAAAGGCAGCTGGCCCCAGCAGTTCTGAGAGGCGTGGGATTTCTGTGAGCTGTGGGCATTTGCCAAGGGGAGAAGAAGGGGGAGGTTTGGGAATCAGATAGCCCAGGTTTTAAATCTCAGTTCAACTTCTTCACCAGCCCTGAGACCTTGGGACAGTTAGTTATCTGGCTAATTTCCTCATTTGTTTGAAAAAGAAAAATTTGACCTAACTGGTTGGCTCAATTGGATAGAGCAGTGGTCGGCAAACTGCAGCTCTCGAGCCACATGCGGCTCACAAGCCGCGGTTTGCCACTCACTTGACTAATGAGTTTGCCGGCCACTGGGATAGAGTGTCAGCATGCAGATTGAAGTGTCCCGGGATCGATTCCAGTCAAGAGCACATACCCGGGTTGTGGGCTCAATCCCTAGTAGGGAGCATGCAGGAGGCAGTGATTCTCTCTCATCTCTAGCTCCCTTCCTCTTTGAAATCAATATGAAAATAAATAAATAAATAGGAAGGAAGATTTGTGCAGAGCTGTTGTGAGAACTAGCAATGTGTGTGTCATCCAGTATGTTGTCACCACCATCATCATTAGTGACTGTAACACAGATCTGTGTCTTGGAGTAAATATGGGTTGTTGAGCATTTGTATTTTAACTTAAAACCTGGAATATGAATAAATGTCTTATTTCAAGGTACATCATAAAATAGCCAACTTGTTGATAGGAAGTTCTACGTGTCAGGATTTTTGTCCTCCTGTATTTGTATCTCTTAGTCACTTCGGTGAGCCATTTGGCTTAATGATAAATCATTCGGTGAGCATTTATAGATTGCCAGTAGAAATAAAATCATCTAAATTTCTAAGACATATATAATCACAGGATAGTATAATTGAATATGTAATTGTGGCTATCTGGAATGTTTCTTCTCGGAGTTGTTTTTTGTTTTATTGTTTTGTTTGTTTTTACTATTTTATTGATTTTTAGAAAGAAAGGAAAGGAGAGGGAGAGAAAGAGAGAAACATCAATATGAGAGCCATCCGTTGCCTCCGGGGCATGCTCTGCCAGAGGTCAAGCCCAAAACCCGGGCATGTGCCCTGACTGAGAACCAAACTGGCAACCTCTCAGTGCATGGGAAAATGCCCAACCAACTGAGCCACACTGGCCAGGCCTCTCAGAGTCCTTAAGCCAAAACACAAAACAAAAACGGCACTGTGAGAAAATTGTAATTATAGTAAGTACCCCAAAATAATGCCATTGCCATTTAAAATCTATACTAATAAAAGGGTAATATGCTAATTAGACCCGGAGACCTTCCTTCCAAACAAAGCTATGGTGGCAGGGCTTAGGCAGAGGCAGTTAAGGGTGATCAGGCCAGGAAGGGAGGGCAGTTGCGGGTGATTAGGCCGGCTAGGGAGGGCAGTTGGGGTGAGTAGGCCTGCAGGCAGAGAGATTAGGGGTGATCAGGCAAGCAGACAGGTAAGCAGTTAAGAGCCAGCAGTCCTGGATTGTGAGAGGGATGTCCCAGATTGGAGAGGGTGCAGGCCAGGCTGAGGGACACCCATGCATGAATTCCATGCACCAGGCTACTAGTTATTATATAATTTATTTTTAAAGCCAAGCTATAGGCCTTGGGCTGCTTAATACATTGGTATTGGAGACCACAAAGTTCCAGCTCTATGAAGGAATGGAGTGAACCCTTGCAGTTTGACATAACGTGGTTTTAGCTGAAAGTCCTAGGGACTGGAAGATGGAGGATTCATACGGAAATGATGCCAATTAAATGAAGTCAACCCGTATATTTGTTTTTGTTTGTTTGTTTATTTTTGTTTGTTTTTTTTAATACATTTATTTACTTATACACTGACTTCCTTCATAAATAATCTGAAGTTGCATTTTACAAAAGTAAAAATACTTGAATAGGCACAGTTTCGCTGTTCCTTTGTTCTTTTAATTAAACCAAGATTTCATCTAAAGACACCACCTCTATTTAACAGGTCAAAAATTTCAAATGATCTTTCTTTAAGTTATGGTATTTAAACCTGAGATATGTAGGGAGAAGGCCATGAAATGATGAAATCAGAGATTCACTCCAATCTCTGATTTCAACCCGTATATTTGTATGAAACCTACAGTTTCTGTCATAAATCACTCTGTAAATGTGTTAGTCCTCCATCTGTATTCACTGAAGTCTTTCAGCATATGTAATTATTACCAATTAATCCTAATTAACTCACTGGAAACTGGGACTGGTTCTTAAATACACTCATCTCTAATATGTGTAAGTGGTATTAAATACAGACCCTGCTGACCCGGGGAGGGGAGTGCCACATGCCCCGGATGTGCTGGCATTGTCTTTCTCCCAAGCCCGGTCCAAACTGGAGAGGGGGAGCTGTGGTTTCGGGAGCCGTTCCACGGCTCTCAGAAATCTTTGTTCTTCTCGGGAGTTCTTGCTTCTGGGTTCTAAGAATCACAGGCTCACTCCGGGTGACGTCGGTGCCTGGGGTAAACCAAACTGGAGCCCACGTGCTTTCAGCCTGGTGTGCAAAGAGGCGTGGCAGTGTCAGACACGGTGACGGAAGCAGGTTTGATTTGGGTGGTAGACACACAATGATGTGTCATAGAATTGTACACTTGAAACCTATATACTAATCTTATTAACCAATGTCAACCCAAAACATTTAATTCAAACAAAATAAAACTTAAAAAGAGAGAGGGAGACAGGGGAGGGGGGCAGAGATGAATGCGCCATTGGTTGGGCATGCCTTTCTTTCTCCTTGTAAACTGTGGAGACTGTTCACAGACTCTTCAGGGATACGGCAGTGTGAACGCACTTTGTAACGTGCTGTAAAACAGAAGCTGAAAGGAGGCTGATGTAACATAGAACTCCCTCTTTCTGGTCCCCAGTCCTTACTGGGGTGGAGGAGCCAGCGTCTGTTCCCCTTCCACTCTTTCCCCCACTCCTCCCCAATGAAGAGGGAGAGCAGAATAAGGTCATTAGCTAAACAAGAGGCAGAATGAGGGCCTCCTACATTCCTGCTCTCCATCCCAACCCGCCCCAGGTGCCTTCTCCACGCTACTCTATTAACTCACTGTCTCGTTAACCTTGAGGACGGCGTGGGCCTCCTGCTTAATTCCCGGGCTGGCTGCTATTCTGCAGTGGAGGGGACACGTAGTGCGGATAACCATTCATAGAAAATACTTCCCTTTTCCTAGAATGCCTCTGGAAAGCATTTCTACAAGCTCATGACCGGAGACCAGGATAAGAAAAACACATGACAGCCTTAGCTGGTCTGGCTCAGTGGATAAGAGCATTGGCCTGTGGACTGAAGGGTTCCAGGTTTGATTGCGGCCAAGGGCACATGCCCGGGTTGTGGACGATACCCCAGTACGGGACGTGCAGGAGGCAGCCAATCAATGATTCTCTGTCATCATTGATGCTTCTATCTCTCTATCACTCTCCCTTCCTCTCTAAAATCAATAAAAATATATTTAAAAGAAGGAATACCCCCCTTGGGTTTCCTCTCCTTTTTACAGTCATTGTGGTCACTCCGATTCCCTTTTCTGGCAAGATCAGAGCAGGAGGCACTGGGACACCCTGTGTCACGTGCTTTCCCCAGGTCAAATCAGCATCTCGGGCATCTTGTGTGGAAGTGGGTTACGAAGCCTAGAACACAAATCCGATAGGTCTTTAGCCTCTCCCCACGGGGTCCCACAGTGTTGCTATTGCTTGGAAACCCTCCACTCGGCTCTGGGGACACAGCGGCAGACAGACCCAAGTGGGGCAGCCTTGCCTGGGTTTCAGTCTCGAGCCAGGGGGAGAAACTCTACCTACAGAAATCTCTCCTCCCTGCCTTAAAATATTTTTATATAAGTAAGGAGGGACGCAGAGTGGGGCGGGACTTCCTTGACTCGGAATTCCAAGCGTCCGGTGAGACAGTGCCTCCCACCTCCAGCCCAGGGTTCCGTCAGCCGCCCCTTACGCAGGGAGAAGCCGGTGCCGCCCCGCCTCCTGCCCCTCCACCCTCCCCTGGCCTGTGGGTTCCGTTCACTAAAAATGCCATTTGGGGACTTTCCCCTTTTTGCTTTTATTGCCCCAACACTAGACCAGTGAAGAAGAAGAAGAGTTGGAGGAGGAGGAGGAGGACCAGGAAGAAGATAGGAAATCCACAAGAGAAGAGGAGGGTGAAGTGCCCAAGTCCCCGGAGCCGCAACCAGGCCCTGTCCTGGCTCCCGCGGAGGGGCCGCCCCTGCAGGCCCTCGGCCAGCCCGCAGGCTCCTTCGTCTGTGAAATGCCCAACTGCGGGGCTGTAAGTGTCTGTGTGTCCTCTCGGGGTCGAGGGCCAGGCTCTGAGACGATGCCTTCTGGAAAGGAGGGGCTTTCTGCAGTAGAAGTTGGGCAGAAGGCGTTCCGTGTTGCCATGGCTCTCTGTCCTTTATCCCGTCGGCTCCCTCGGGATATTTCCGGAGCGGGCGCCCTGTATCAGGCCCTGAGCTACAGGCTCAGAGGACACCAAGTGGGGCCCTGCCCTCGGGAAGCGGGAGGTCCCGAGCTCTGCAGGGAGCCGTGGCCTCCAGGGCTCACTTCTCCCCATCCCGGTGCCCCCGCGGTGCCCTGGGCCTGTCACTCCGGCTCCTGCCCCGTCGCATTTAGTCGCCCTGGGAAAGCCCACAGAGCATGATCCTTCTGCAGCTTAATGACAGAGACCTAGCTCAAGTTTATCTTTGTGTTCCTTGGGGGAGGCGAAGCAGATTTACCAAGCAAAATGAACCATGTAAATAGACTGAAAGGGAGTCTGTGTAATTACTTAACCTTGAGCGCATTAGAAGCATCATTTTGCTAAAATAAAACCGGTTCACCATTTGGTCACTCCGAGCACAGGAGGAAGGCCTTCCAGAACGTGCGCCTGCCTGGGTGAAGGCTCCCTGTGTATTTCAAAGGCTATTTCTTAAGAGTTGTTTACTTCGGACTCTCCCCCGCTGGTCCCTCCACTAGTCTGAATTATCGAGCTTTCCCCAAACCAGGTTTCTTAAAGCCAGGCACACCTGGACAGGCAGGGTCTAGAGGCGTCACCCGAAAAACGAGACTGTTGCTTCTTTCCCAGGGAGCCCTGTCCGTCCTAGGAACAGGGAGTCTGAATGCTGCTCAGTGAGCCTGGCTGTCCCTGAGATGGAGAAAGCGACAGTCTTTAAAACACTCAGATCCTAAAGCAGAAATGCACTTAATTTACATCTCAGACAAAATGAGAAGGAAAAAAAAAAAGTACACACACACACACACACACACACACACACACAAAAGAGAACATAAGAATTGCTGGCTTTTTTTTTTTTTTTTTTTTTTTATGTTTGTCTGGAGCTTTTCCATTCAGGGATGTTAAAGATGTGACTTCATTACACCTTCACAGTATTTCTGTGTAGATTTGTTTAGAAATCGGATGCTTCCTCCATTCATAGTTTAGGTGTAAATTCTTTACCAAATGGGACGTCGTCTTTTACGCTTTTCAGTCAGAGGGGCTCGGCAAGGTGCATGCCTTTTAATAACTTTTAAAAATGACGGGGGTGAAAGTGGCAGTTTTAATCCTTGCCCCGAACCATGGCAGTTTGGGTTGCTAAGTCAGCACTAGATCTTTCTTCCCTGTGAGACCACAAATTCTAAGAGCCTTTACTGCAGTGGTTCTCCCTCCACTGACTGTGAGAACCCCGGGCGTCTGGCAATGTCCAGAGACGGTGTCACAGCCGGGGGGGTGCTGCTGCAGCCCATGGGTGGAGGCCAGAGATGCTGCTGACGTCCGACAAGCAGCCCCCAGCAGTAACCAGCCCCCGTGTCGGGGCGCTGAGCTCGGGAAGGCCTGCTCGATGGCGAGCTTCACAACACTGTCTGGGTCCTTCCCCTTGTCATCATCCCGCAGTAAAATCGGGGGGTCTGGAACGCTGCTTCCGTCACGGGCTGCCGATGGGGGTGTCTTTCCCATTGTGTTCCTTCGGGCCCTCAGGCTTCCTGGGAGGAGCTGAGCAAATCGGCTCCTTTCTGGGGTGCTGGCTCCATTTCCAGCAGCGCATGCACCTCTGCTTTTAACTTGGAGCTTTTGAGGAAGACCTGGTTTTGTTTTTGTTTTGTTTTTTTCTTTTGTCCTTTCTAAGTGAAGAAAGAAAGGAAAGGGGGAAAGAAAAGAAAAAGATAGTTTGGCATAAAAAAAAAATTTTTTTTTGAAAGCTGGCCCAACCCCTTGTTATACACATTGGGGGGGGGGGGGGGGGGCGGGGAGAGAATAAGGTGGACAGAGGGGAGGGGTGACCCCACAGCGCCCCCGGTGGACAGGCGCTGCATCTGGCTCTCAGCTCTTAACTACAGCCGCGGTCAGCTTGGTCCTCAGCACCGCCACCTCACCGCCCCTCTTCCCGCTAGCACAGCCGTGGGGATTGGGTGGCATGGCATTAGAGTTAGGTGTGTAAAGCCCATGCCCTGTCGTTAGACACTGTTTCAGGTATCTCATGTTTTACCATCGTGTCACTAACAGCCCTAATTTTCTTTTCAGGACTGTAGATGTCATGTCACTCCCTTTCTTCCCCAGGTGTTCAGCTCCCGACAGGCACTGAACGGCCACGCCCGCATCCACGGCGGCACCAACCAGGTGGCCAAAGCTCGGGGCGCCGTGCCCTCCGGGAAGCAGAAGCCCGGCGGCGCCCAGAGCGGCTATGGCTCGGTGAAGAGCTCGCCCTCGCACAGCACCACGAGCGGCGAGACGGACCCCACCACCATCTTCCCCTGCAAGGAGTGCGGCAAGTAGGTGGAACGGACGGGGACTGGGTCCGAGTTTGCCATGGGTGACGCGCTCTGTGAGGGCCGGGCCAAGAGGGCCTGAGGTTTCTTCAATTAAAAAAATAACCTGAACCCTGAAATTTCCTCGATGCCACCCAGGGACTCTGCAGCCGGCGTCGGGGGTGTGGACTGAGTCTCCGAAAGGGAATGTGGTCTGGTGTCTCACAGCTTAATGAGGTTGGATGGCTTCAGAGAGCAAACCTCTAGTGACATAATTTTACTCTTTTCCAAAATCGTTGGAAGAGTAAAATTTTCCAACTTCTGCCCATCACTCCCAAACCACATTCACTCGCACTGCTCTCTGCGCCCCTGTGAAGTTGGGAATGGCTCTAAGACACCTGCTCAGGAACTCGCTGTGGCAGAGATGGCTTCCCTACCCCTGCTCTCATTCCTGTGCCTGGGCAGACATCACCAGTCAATCGCTGCACTTTTGCCACCGCTGTAAGATAAGACTTCAAACCCTTTTCATCATAATGCTTCAAACGGGCCCAGTCAGTTGATCAGAGTTGACTCGCAAGAGAGGACCTGTTTAGCATCCCTGCCCTTTTAAGTATAATTTAAAACGACGGCGGAGAGGGGGAAGCTGACAGCGGGTAGTAATAGTAACAGCCAGCAGTTACTGAGCACTTCCTTGCCTGTATGCTTCATGTGCGTGAGCTCATTGAATCCTCACCCAGAAACTCCACGTGACACAAATCCTGCCTCTATACTTGTATTACAAATGAGGCCTGAAAGTTAGGCAAAATGACTCGCCCCATGTCACACCATCAGTAAGAGCGGAGCTGGGATTTGAACCCAGCGGTGTTCAAATACAGACCCTGGGTCCTGGCCACTGCTCCCTCCTGTTGGCTTGCATTGTTCACTCATTTACTATAGAGAGAAAATACCATTGATGGCTAAGATGCACACAGTTCCCTCCCACGGCATCCAGTACAGAATTCCAGTTCACTCCTGAGTCTTCCCTGCCAGGAGGGGTCAGGTGAGACTCTGAGAGTGACATCCTTTAGGACCCTCGCCCAGGCTCTCTTCCCACATCCTCCAGGGCCTCAGACGTGAGGAGTAACGTGACCTGGAGAGAGGGCCGCCAGGTAGCTGCTGGCACTCTACCAGGAAAACATCCCTCGGTGGATGTACGAGGCCAGCTTTATGATTGACATTCTCGAGGAATATTTCAGGGAACTTAGTAGCTGCTGCTCATCAGGCACTCACTCCTCACCTAACTCTCATCTCAAGGACCTTTGCATGTTTTGCTTAATTGAATCTTCACAGTAGCCCTGTGAAGCAGGTTTTTTTAGTAGCTTCTTTCTTATACGCAGAGACACGGGGGCACGGAAAGGCTGAGCGGTTTGTCACTGCGCATAGCTGAGTGGAGATGGGCACCGGGCAGGCTGGCCCGACCCGGGTTCTTAGCCCCTGAGGACACCGGACTCGGCTCAGGGCCCCACCAAAGCGAGCTGGGGCCGGCTCCCACCGAGCCGCGCAGAGGCAGGCAGGTGGACTCAGGCGCCAGGCCCTCCTCTCTGCTCCGATGTCCCTCAGAGCCAGGGTGCTGTCATCTCATGCCCCGGGGAGAAATGGCCCTGCGATGAGCACAGGGTTATTGGCTTGAAATAATGAACCTCCTCTAACCCTAACCCTAACCCCTAACCCTAACCCCTAACCCTAACCCCTGACTGACTCCTTACCTCCCCCTGCTTGCTTTGGGGCGGGGGTGGGGGGGGTGTCGGGGTCTCGCAGTCTCCTCTGCGAGGAGACAGCACTTCCACTCCTCTGCTCCGCAGGGCGGAGACAAAGGACGTTTTAACAAAAATTAGTGTTCCGAGCTTCCCGGCTCCTCCGGGACATCTGGCTCTTCTTACGTTGCTTGGAACCCTTTTCTGCCACAACTCCAGTAAAGATTTCTGTGGCTTTCCCAGCTGGGAGTAACATTAGGCAGATGTCTGCAGAATGCCTGTCAGCTGCTGAAATTCAGTGTTCAGTACGTCCGACTGTGACTCATCGACTGACTCCTGTCTGAGGGATCAGCTTTTGATTTTTTTTTGTTTGTTTGTTTCGGTTTTCCTTCCTTTGGGAGCTCAGCCATGAGTACTGAGTATTGACGCTACCCCCTGTCCATAAGCAGGCAGTCTCACATCGAGGCAAGCTTTCCGAACAAGATCCCGATGGGACAGGTTCACAGGACGGCCAGGCGTGGCTGCATTGCAGTGAAACTTTATTGACAAACAGGCAGTGGCTGGCTGCCCTGGGCCCAGGGGCCTTAGCCTGCAGCCCTCTCCTCCCAGGGTTCCTCAGGCCCAGCTCTGACCGTGGGGCTGAGCAGTTCCTGTTTGTGGAAGTGGGACTGCCCTCTGCACGGCAGCATGTTTAGCATCGTCCCTGGCCTCTGCCCTCTGGATGCCAGAAGGAGCTCCTCCCATAGCTGAGACGTCAGAAATGTCTCCAGACATGACCGGGTGCTCTCTGGGGGACAGTCCCCCCCAGCGAGAACCACTGCTTCATTCTTAGCGAACGGTAGAAAACGGTGAGAATCGGCCAACAGGAAGGGGTCTCGGGTGAGAGACTGGTGGATGAGCTGGAAATCGGGTACAATCAGGACAGAGGGGTGTGAGCTTTGGCCACAGAGTTGCCGGTGCCCTTGTGAAGAGCACTGGGCTGGAGGGGACACAGTCCCGTTGTGTGCAGATCCTAGAGAATCCTGGCTGCGGGAGAGCGGGGCCAGAGGCCGGGGTGGCGGGTGTGTCTGATGGGAACCGCCAGCGCTTGGAGTCACGGCTTGGGGATGCTCAGGTGTGTCGGACAGGCTCGGTCAGTGATGGACCGAGAGAGGGCCTGTGTCCCCGACCGCAGGTGGACAGGGAAGAAGCCTGACACACCCCAGTGTGTTTCTGTCCCCACCCCCTTTCCTTGTCATGCTTTGAGAAGACAGGAGAGATGACAGGTCCCAAGAGGAGAAAGTCCTAGGAGCTGAGGAGCCGAGGACTCTGTCCAAGCCAGACAGAGGGCCCAGACAGAGGTCCGCCCACGGCCCCCTGTGCCCAGACCGCCTAGGTCTCACACGCTGCTCTCTCTCCACGTCTAGAGTCTTCTTCAAGATCAAAAGCCGGAACGCGCACATGAAGACCCACCGGCAGCAGGAGGAGCAGCAGAGGCAGAAGGCCCAGAAGGCGGCGTTCGCGGCGGAGATGGCAGCCACGATCGAGAGGACTACGGGGCCGGCGGGGGCGCCGCGGCTGCTGCCCCTGGACCAGCTGGGCCTGCTCAAGCCCATCAAGGACGTGGACATGCTGGACGCCGACGTGGTCCAGCAGCTGGGCGGCGTCATGGGCGAGGCCGAGGGCGTGGACGCCGACCTCCTCCTGGACGGCCAGGACCCCGCGCTGCTGCAGGGCGACGCGGAGCTGTGAAGGCCTGCCCATCCCGGCCTCCGCTCCGTCCGCCAGGAAGCCTGGACTGCCTGCTTGTTCTGTAGCCATTTTAAACTACCTGTTTAAAAAATGGTCGTTTTATTCAGGTTTAGAAGGGGGGGAAATCCGGTTTCTTTTCCTTTTATTTAAATTCGTGTTTTGTTTTATTTTTTAATTTTGTTTTGTTTTTATTTTTCTGTGGGAGGTTGGGGGGAATAAATAATTGGCACAACTCTCTCTGAAGAGGTGTTTCATCTGGGCTCCGTTCCCGGGAGCTCGCTCCGGGCAGGGCGTGAGCCTGACGCTGATGTGCTTCTGCTTTCAGACTCCAACCATCCCGCCTGCCTCTGTCCCACAGCTGGTGGTGCGTGTGCGTGTGCGTGTGTCCGTGTGCAGCAGGCCGCCCTCTCCCAGCGACAGTTCCTCTGGTTCTGCTCTGACCTCACTCTGTGGTGCACCGTGCACGCAGCGTCTCCGAGGAGACCGTGCCCACGGGCAGCTTTGCAGGGAGCTGAGGGAGCCCCCGGCCACGCTTGCCTCCGCACACACGCCGTTTGGAGTTGGCCAGGTGAGAGAGGAAGTTTGCTCGCTGCCTTGCTGCCCCGTGGCCTGTTTAGGAGCCGAGTACTGCATGCTCCCCCGAGGGCCGTGACCGAAGGCCCGGTCCCCGGAGCGTGTCCCTGGGTGCAGAGCTGCGTTAGGTGAGCACACACAGGCCCATCTGCAAGGGAACAGCCCCGCCTAGTGAATTCCAGGGCGGTGTTTAGGGAGGGAGGGTGAGAGGCACACACTGCAGTCCCTGGAATGCCAAGAGGTGTTCTTTGGCCCAAAAACTAGATGGGAAGAGCCCGTTCTGTTTGTTCTGTTTTTGCAGCACTGCTAGTGGTCAGGGGCGCTCCGAGACGGCTCTGTGCCATTGGGGAGAACCGTGAAACCGCACCCGCTTGGGGTTTTGCTGTAATTCTTCTGTGCTGGACCGAAGGTTACCTTGATGCTAACTAGGGAAGAGAAGGGTTTTCTAAGAAATATGATAGCACATTCGAGGGATAGAGCACGAAGAGGCCAACAAAAAAAACGGTTTCACATGGCACTTCCGCTACAGTGTTTGCATTCGAACAGTGAATGTATTCGTTAGTCACTCACCAAAGCACTTCCACAACCTTCCAAGCCACGTCGCTCTGCCTCCTGCGGTCCCTGTCTTCAGGGCTTCTGTTTGTACTTGAAGGTGATAAACCTGCAATCCTTCAGAAAAGCCACTTGGCTCAGGCTCCGAGCGGAGTCAGACGGGCCTGTCCCCCTGTCAGAGCCAACGAGCGCCCCTCAGACGGGACAAGGCCTGGCACCGGGAGGACCGCCCTGGCTCTGGCGGGGAGGGTCCCCCGGAATGTGTGAGGAGCGTGAGGACCAGTTTGTCTCCGCAGAAGCATTTAGCACATTTTCACAGCCCCACCCAGGCAGTGTTCTCTGAATCTCAGGAAAGCCAAGGGCAGATGATAAATACGAAGGTTCTTTTCGTTTCAATCGCTCCGTTTTCAGAAAGAGATCTTGGACGTTCCCTCCACCTTTCCTTTAGGGGGCAACGAGGTGTTTCATTTGCCTCCGTTTCAGACAGGTCCTTCTTGTACGTTCCGAGCCCAGGCCTGCCTGGCTCTGTGCGCCAGCCTCATGGCAGGACTGTTTCAGAACCCTCCCCGGGGCGACCCCGGCCCAGAGACCACGCCCCTCTGCTGGCGGTGTCTGAGGGTGATTCTGGAAAGGTTCTGCCATCGGATGTAGGAAAGCTTATCTAACAAAGGAGCCAACACCCAGAAAAATGTTTATAAAGCAAACGTATTCGTTATGCTTGGAGCCTTGCCCAGCCGCTCCAGTTTTAAACATTAAAAATAAACTAGTGTTGCCAAGGCGAAGACATAATGCACAATGTCATGTTGATTTTCCATGCAGTATAGGGTAAGCATTTTTTGACTTGAAATAACCAAAGAACTCCTCCTGAATGAGACAGTTCAAATTCCCGGATTAGTATTTTTGGACAAGATCGACTTAAAAGAATTGACTTCCTAGGAAAACTTTGTACTTTTTTTTTTTCCTTTTTCCTGAAATGATTCTGCCTGCATGTGTGTGTTGTGTTTTAGCTCCCCTCCCCACCCCCCGCCTTCCCCACCCCCGAGAACTTCTCTTCCTGAAGGCCAAGGTCTCTTCTACACTGTCACTGTTTACTGTCAGATGGTTTTTTTTTCATTAGTGAATTTAGATCTCTCTGAGGGAGCTTGTATATAAAAAGTTAACAGATATATTTTATGGAAAAAACCCATCTTATTTTCAAATATATTTAACTGCTGTTATATTTTATTAGAGGAAGGTTGTACATATTTTCTAGGAGTTCTATTGTAAAGAAAAGTATTTTTGAAAAAAAATTAATGTAATAAAAACGAAAACATTTTTAAATAGCCGTGGCGATTGCTTCCTGTTCTGGCTTTGTTATGTTCTATTCTCGGCAAATGACTTGCATGCCTCCCCATTCCAGGATGTAATTTATTCAGGTTTGCACTATGAGTTGACATCATACTATCTGGTGTGCTGAACTGTGTTTTCCCTCCGGAATGCAGGCCCCTTGGTCCATATCAAGAGCACTATGTATAGCATATTCATAATTTTTCCTTTTGTAATGTGTGTATTTTTAATAAGGATTTTATGTAACATTTGGGCAAAAAAAGAGGACAGTATTTTCTAGTGATTTTATAACACATTTTGCTAAAAATGTTCCTTCCTAGGTCAGTTTTTGTTAAAAGGCGAACCAAAAGTCTTATTTTACCAGGGGTTTAAAAAAAAAAAAAAAAAAAGTTCGAAGCTTGGAAGCAAAGTTATATTTAAACATCCCATGTAACAAAAAAAAATAAAGATGTTTTATAGACTTGTCCTAAAAAAGGTGCATTCCTTTAAAACAAAAGCATCTGGGCATTCCATGTTGGTCTCCCCGCAAGTGGTGGCATTTTCTTTAAGTTATCACAATATTTATTTTCAGAAAGACAGCCGGGAGAACTCGGCTGAAAAGGTTCTGGTCAGAGCCACAGGAACTGTGGCAGCTCCACTCAAGGGGCATACTTCCAGAGAAATACGCAAACAGCCGCTGTCTTATTTATCTGTGAAAACCTGACTCTATGGCATCAGCTGCTCTGAAAATAAAATGTTACCTTTCTGAGTTTCACTTGGCTTACACATTCCTTATTTCTAGCCACGGAAATGACTTCTCAATGCTGGATAAATTGGAATTTGCCTGTTAGTTTAAGGTGACCAGATTTTAACGTTGGTAAATCGGGACACCACTGACCGGGGAAGGGGGGTTCTTGATTAAAAATTTGGTCTATATGGAGCAACAAAAATGTCCATAGAACACAAAAATAGTATTGTAATATATTTTTTAAAATTCCAACATAAGTACAATTTACAAATATAATAAACTTTTAAAAATATGTATAGTATCTTATTCTTTGGCATATTTCTCATTTGAGTGAATTTTTTTTAGTAGATTGCTGTTGAAGGTTATGAAATTTTTCACAAGAATTTGTTAAATTATATTTCACACATAAAATGGCTTTCCAAGTCTCAACACTTAATTGTGGTTTTTCCCACGTCCACACTTTATTTACCGTAGAAAAAAGGCATTCAGTCACAGCGTTAGTTCCTGGTAAGGACAGCGCGTATTCCACAATTCTAACAAATTCCACAATTCTAATCATCAATGCGAACTTTGATAAGCAGTTCTCGATAATCAGTTCTCAACAATTATTTGTTATCATTAAAGTTTAACATTATAAAATTAACAAAAATCATATAAAACTCATACCCTGGCTAAATAGCCACACGGCCACCGAAAACCGTATATTCCCTTCTTGTTCTCCCGTCGTTCCCTAGCTTGTCGTGAAAATTGGGACTTTTTTAAAACACCACGGGACAAATTGTTAAAAATCGGGACGTCTGGTCACCTTATGTTATCTGGCTTCTCTAGACCCGTTACAGGGGTCTTCAAACTACGGCCCGCGGGCCACATGCGGCCCTCAGAGGAGTCTGATCCTGCCCGCCAGGTTTTTTGGGCAGTGAGCACAGCCGAGGTGTTACAGTAGGAATTAGTAGTTCATATAGTCCGGCCCTCCAGCTCTCTGAGGGACCGTGATCTGGCCCCCACTTTAAAAAGTTTGAGGACCCCTGCGGTTAGAAGTTGGCTGATCAGGTTTCATGCTCATTGAAGTGCCTGCCCCTACTGGGGGGGCAGGGACAGAGATTGCTGTACTCCAGCAGTGAATGAGTTGGTGGTGTCTAACCACTAGAATAAGGTGATCAGACGTCCCGCTTTTGGCAGAACAGTCCTGATTTTTAACAATTTGTCCCGCATCCCACGACGTTTTAAAACAGTCCGGCTTTTTAAAACGCCGTGGGACGCGGGACAAATTGTTAAAAATCGGGACGTCTGGTCACCTTACTGGGGTCTCGTATTCACACAGGTATCTCACCGTTTGCATGCATTGCTGGTCTGGACCTCCAAATTCTAAAGAATGTGTTTACTTTTTTAATGGTCAACAATAAACTTCAAGAGTAATCTGAAATTCTGGGCTTTATACAGAATTGGCTTCAAGCGGGGCACACCTGTTAGCACCTTGATCGTCCAGGTTCTTTGGCTGTTTTACTTCCATTTTGGCTGTCGGCGTTAAGCAGCTATTCTTCTAGAAGCACTGTACTGGCCCGTGTTGTAAACTTAAGTTCTGCTTCCAGGGGCTCCGGTGTCCAATCCGAAGCCTTCTCCAGGGGCTCCGGTGTCCAATCCGAAGCCTTCTCGACAGCCTTCTGTCGGTCCATCCCCGGGAGCCCCATGTATTGTACTAGGCGCTGTTCCACACTGTATTCTACCCGGGGGAGCGGAGTGTATGAAAATGACTGTGACATCATTCCTTCCTGCCGAGGAATCCCGTACTTAGAAAGAGAACACAGGGCCCTGGGACCTGGTCCAGTTCCACCGCCGGGAAAAGCAAAGGTCATGCTTTATTCATTTGTGAGCTGCCTCACTCACCGTTACCCACATATGCACAGCCATTTAAAATAGGTGCTCAGCAACGACCTGTTACATTAATTATCGCTCATGTTTCAGGGGTGTGTGTGTGCGCGCGCGTGCGTGTGTGTGTGTGTGTGTGTGTGTGTGTAAACAAAAGCTCTTCTGAGGTTACCTAAAGTCAGTTCTGAATTTCCACACGCTCAGCCAAGCCAGCTGGCTACAGTTCGCACTAGGAATGCAGATGAGTTTTGATGTTGACACAAGCAAGACAATTAGGAAGGCATGTTAAGAAATGGAGTAATATGTTCCTAAGTGAACCGCAGTGATCTTTGGATCAAGGGACATTCCTATAACAAGGAGCCCAAGGGCTGATCATGTCCTTTATAGGAGAGAGACAACCTTCTGAAAAGAGCTGTTCTCCCCGACCCCACCCCACGGGGAGGGTTTGTTCTGAGTGGGAAGGCAGGCAGCCCTACATGCGTGCTTTGCCCTCCTACATACCGTCACATGCAACATGGATCTCTCCTTGGACTGTTTTGGGTCGTTACTTCCTCTGCCTGCGTAATTTTACTTTTGGCAGTATTACCATTTGTAACCACTTTATTGAGATATGATTGACATAAAAAGTTATGCATATTTACTGTATGTAACTTGATGAGTTTGGAGATAAGTATTAACCATGAAACCATCACAACCAAGAGGAAAAGGCTGTCTTCTAAAACAGAACCACTGGCCCTCGCTGGTTTGGCTCAGTGGGTAGAGAGTCAGCCTGAGAACTAAAGAGTCCTGGGTTTGATTCTAGTCAAGAGCACATACCTCAGCTGTAGACTTGATCCCCAGCCCTGGTTCAGGGCACGTGCAGGAGACAACCAAACATGTCTCTCTCATGTCGGTGTTTCTTTCTGTCTCTTCCACTCCCTTCCATTTGTTCTAAAAATCAATGGAATCTGGTGCCATTTTGGGGGTCAGCCCATCTGGCTTTCCAGATGACCTAATAAATTCATAGCTCTTTACCCCCAACCACAAAATCAATGGAAAAATATCCTCGAGTAAGGATTAACAAAAAAATTAAAAAATTAAACCGAACCACTGGTGCAATCAAAATACGATATAACTTAGAAATATTTGATGCACATACTTTTATTTTTCCTGGGTACAAAGCAAGGTGGACTTGCCTCAACTCTCCAGAATTATTTGACCTCCTATTCATCTGCATTAGGTTAGAGGTTTGGAAGTTAGGTGGTAGGGGAAGAGACCTATAGTAGGCCAACCTTCAGAACACTGTCCTTGCCCACAGACCATACCCAAGGGCCCTGTCCACAGCCCTTCTGTTGGCAAAACCAGGGTTTGCCCCTCACAATGACTCCCATCTTGCCTGCAGCTAGTTAGACCAGGGTTGGCACCTGACATCAAGCTATGAGTTCCGTAGGCCATTAGGTGACATTTGGCATGGCTTAGCCCAGAAAAACAAGGGGACCAAATCAACTTCCCACAACTAAGAATATGAATCGAGAAACTTGATGAGTCAAAGGCAGCAGGCAGTGGCCACAGCAAGGCAGAGTCCTGAGGGCACAGACACTGTTTGTAATCAGAGAGCGCCCATCAATAAAGACCATGTTTGGCCACAGGAATGGAGAGGGCATCCAGTCCTTAAGAATGCGTTGAGTCCACATATCCAGTTACAAGAGCAGTCCAGGTCACACATGTTTTTAAAGTGAAAAATAAAAAAATAGGCCTGGCTGGTTTTTCTCAGTGGTTAGAGCATCAGCCCGTGAAGGGTCATGGATTTGATTCCTGGTCAAGGGCATGTACCTTGGTTACAGAATCAACTCCTGGCCCATTCAGGGCACCGTGCAGGAGGCAACCAATCAATGTGTCTCACATCCATGTTTTCCCTCTCTCTCCTGCCTCCCTCCCTTTCACTCTCAAAAAAAAAAAAAAAAAAAAAAATCAACGGAAATATCCTCAGATGAATATTTAAAAATAAAATAAACCCCTTTACCTGCAGGAGAGTGGGGAAGCGAGAATCTAATCCTCACACCCAAAGAGGCTTTACACAGCACGGAGCTGATCATGGGATCAGCACCAGCCCACTGCCCGGGTGGAAAGGCATCGAACTGGACTCTTGAAAAGGGTTACCAGTTCGGCTGTAACTAATTCACCATATGATTCGTGTGAGTCACTTCATCTCTGAGCCTCAGTTTCCTCGTTTCCTCTTCTGAGGATCAGATCAGGTAATGCAGGTGAAAGTCACTTGCAAGCTGTACTGTCACCATCATGTGGCAGGGGGGGACCATGCCCCAACTGCGGGCACTCGAAGGGCAGAGGCAGGCTGAGGAGCATCACAGAAGTGGCACACAGACTGGTGCAAACTTCAGAAGCAGCAACAGACCTGGAGAGCTGTTGGAAACCCCGCTGGCTGAGACAGAACAGCCAACTTTGGATGTCACAGTTCTGAGCGGGAGCCCGCAGAGCCAAGCATGCAGAGGCATGCACAGGTGAAGTGCGGCGTTCCCACGCTCCGGGATAGGACCACACGGGGCACTGCCGCCACACCTCCACAAGGAATGAGTTCCAGTAAGTAGAGGCCAATCTAACGGGCAGGAAAACTTGGTTTTGGTCCTAGATCCTTCATCAATGTGTATGATATTGGGCAAATCATTCTATCTCTTCCTTGGTTCTCTAGCCTGCAAATTAGGGTAGGAAAGGAAAAACAAACAACTTTACATTTGCACAATACTTTACATGCTACAAAATGCTCCCAAAAACTTGGTTTTTAACAAATTTTAATCTTAACAATCTTGTGAGGCAGGTGAAGCAGAAGCAACTTTATGGTACCAATACCATCTATTTGCATTATTATGGACCAGGCATTGTACTAAACATCATGCCTCAGTATCTCATTTAATCCCCCAAGCAACTATTTGAAGGAGGAAACTATTATTGATATATGAAACGGAGGCTGGGATATATAGTCACTGAGCTACATGGGAAACCTGGGTCTAAACCCAGATCTCCTCATTATAAGCCCGGGGTTTTCCATTATACTGAACGGTATATGTGAAAGCACTTCAGGGAAACAAAGCTTAGAGAACTGCACACCTGGAAGAACATTTTTATTACAGCAAACCCCGGTAACAAGCCTTTTAGTTGGAGCTCAATTATGGGAGATGTTAATAACCAGACACTTTCTGTTTATAACACCTTTTGGCTTGTGGTACTGGGTGAAGGTCTGAAACACTAGAGTAACCTAAGAAAATTAAGATTTGGGAAAATCTGTGGGACAGCGGTGCACAGCATGGCTGACAAAAATGCCAATTGGTATGGGGAAGGCGGGCAGGATTGAGGCCATAACTACAAGGCTCCTGCAGTAAGGAAAAGGGATTTTGTAACATTTTTCAAGTTACAGAACTAGGAACACAAATCAACCATTAATCCTCTACCCAGAGATAACCGCTGTCAACGTATTTTTGTTCCAAGCACGTGTTTATGTTTGCCTGTAAAAAAACAGGAACCACACAGGACAAAAAACGATTTGTAGAGGAAAACATTGCAGGACCTTGGAAACTATCCACAAACAGGCTGCAGGAACCTCACCAAGACCGGGTACCGGGCCGGGAAGCCGACCAGAGTCCCAGTTGCGCCCTTACAAAGCATGGAACTCTATCTCTATGGTCCTTCCGGTGCCGGAACAGAGGGTACACTCTCTCCTCCTGCGGAACTCTATGGTCGAGGACGCCCCGTGACCCCGGAAGCAATCCCGGGACGCCGACGGCAAGATGGCGGCGCGCGCAGCGCTCGGGGCCTTGTGCCGGCGCCTCTGGCAGGCAGGTACCGGGCAGGCGGGGGAGCTAGGCGGGCCCGCGGGAACAGCTGCCCCCAAGTCTGTCTGACAGCCGTCGTTCTGGCCACCAGGAGCCTTCCGCGATTTTATTCCGCATCTTGGCTCGTTTGCAGGACGGTGGCCAGGAAGGGATTGGTTTTATCTCGAATTCTCGCATGGGATAAAGCAGAAGTCAGGGCAAAGGCAGGAACAAAAAAGAATGACAGAACTGGAAAGGATGTTGAACGACACACATCCCAGACCCTCCCCCCTTTATGTTGGCAAAATAAATCGAGGCTCAGAAGGCCAGAAACCCGCCTGGAGAAAATGAGGGGCTGAGATCTCAGATCCTCCCCACAAACTAAACCGAGACGCTCTCCTCCGGCCCAGGGGTTCTGAGATTTAGGTCCGAGTCACTCACGTCGGAGGTGGGGGTGAAATAGCCGCTGCGAGGTCCTTTGCAGAAGCAGAAGCTTAAGCAGCGGTTCTGCAGGTTTGGGGCCTCAGCGCCCCTTGACACCCTAAAAATGGTCAGCTCCAGACGACTTGTCTGTGTGGGTCTCAGTTACCGATATGTAGCTTTTCAGAAAATAAAACTGAGAATCCTAAAAGTGCTTGTGCCTTTAAAAATAACACCCATACACTCATTACATGTTAACCTAATTAACATATTTACGACAATAATTAAATTTTCCAAAACATTTACTGAGAATGAGACGACTGGCAGTGTTTTATGTTTTTCCGAATCTCTTGAAGGTCTGGCTTTTTGGAGACAGCTGGAGCCTTGTATCTGCTTCTGTATTCATACCGCACATCACTCCGCCTCTGGGAAAGCTCACTGTGAGGATGAGAGGTGCCCGCAAAGCCTCGGTGTTCCTGTGGTGGTCGCTTCAGTCTTGCAGGCCCCTGAGGGTGTGCCAGGCTCCCCAGAGGCCCTCAGCGCACACTTTGAGAACCACGGTTCTTAAGAAAAGATTGATGGTGCCCTGGCCAGTTTGGCTCGGTGGATAGAGCGTTGGCCTGCAGACTGAAGGGTCCCAGCTTCGATTCCGGCCAGGGGCATGTACCTTAGTTGCGAGCACATCCCCAATAGGGGTTGTGCAGGAGGCAGCTGATAGATGTTTCTCTCTCATTGATGATTCTGGATCTCTATCTCTCTCCCTTCCTTTCTGAGAAAGGTCAATAAAAAAATTTTTTTTAAAGAAAAGACTGATGGTGTTAGAGGTTGAAATGTTGAACAAAGACACGTACCCAGGTAACCTTTAACCTCCTCAAAAAGAAAATGTTAAGAACATTTGAAGGTTAGTCTTGGCTGTAACAGCACTTAGCCTCCAGCTCCTAGCAGAGAGGTGTTTGCCTGGGCCGGGTAGCTTCGTTGGTGAGAGCTGGTCCAGGGTTTCATTCAGTGCCAGTCGGGGCGCCTGCAAGAGTCAGCCAGTGAATGCATAAATAAGCGGGGCAGCTAAGTGATGTTACTCTCTTTCCTCCCATCCTCTGTCTCCAAAAAAGTAATGCATTTAAACAATAAGTAAGCAGAAGCAGAGGTTTATACTGGGAGAATAGAAGTGGCAGGTGTACACTGAATTAGTGGGGTCACTGGCAGAAATGTGGGGGGGAGTTTTCTGGGTGATTCTGTGTGAAGAATGGCTCTTACTTCTTCCTGCCTGGTATTGTACCCGACTTCCTCCTCTTTTTGTTTTTCCCTGATCCAAGGGAGAATATTAAATACAATTTATTTATATTAAATAAAATACTTAATTTGCTTCCATCTTGGGTGAGGAAGGGAAGGAGGACAAAAAACTAAGAATGGGCTTTTTAACATGTTTAGATGACCTTCAGTTGTTATAATTAAACTTCAGTTGTGCTAAACAGTTACTCTCATCTTCAGAGTAGCTTTTTTTTTTCTTCGTTGATTAAGGTATTACATATGTGTCCTTATCCCCCCATTTTCCTCTCCACCTTCCCTCATGCCCTCGCCCCCATGGTGCCTGTGTCCATTGGTTAGGCTTATATGCATGCACACAAGTCCTTTGGTTGATCTCTCTCCCTTACCCCAACCTTCCCTCTGAGGTTTGACAGTCTGGTCGATGCTTCTCTGTCTCTGGATCTGTTTTTGTTGATCAGTTTATGCTGTTCATTATATTCCACAAATCTTTCTCTAGATGACCTTCAGTTATAATTAAACTTCAGTTGTGCTAAACAGTTATTCTCACCTTCAGAGTAGTTTTAAGGATCCATGCTTCCAGTTTCTTGGGTTACACTTTTTAAATTAAATTTATTGGGGTGACATTGGTTAATAGGATCATGTAGGTTTCTGGTATGGCTTTCTATGTTACCAGATCTGTCTTTAAATCTCAGGAAAGCTTAAAGGAAAAACAGATAGCAAATTAAGTATATATATAGTACCATGTTATATAGAAGTTTTGATCCACTAGGGGGAGCTGACAACAAAGGATTTGGAAAAGCTGGATTGTTTTGAGGCACAGTAATGGTGTAAAATGAATGTAAGTTTCAGTGTTTATTTCTGTTTATAAACTAGTTGTCCCAGCCAAGCCAAGAAATACATATGCTGGAAAAGGTGGATAGAAAATTCAAAAGAAGTGTACTTCAGAATTCTTATTTCAACTCTTAATATTGGGTCGGCAACTAAGTAATTGCGGATTTTTTAAAGAAAATCAAAGACAATTTTTTCATGGAACTAAATAACTTTATTCTGTAATGTATTGCCCATTTTGATCAATGACCTTTTGCCATCTTTCAGGCAGCATCATAATCCCACGTTCAAAAAACTTCTGTTTTTTATTAGCAAAAAACTGAATCAGGTACGATTTGACATCATCATCATTATTGAAATTTTTACCATTCAAGGAGTTTTGTAAAGATCGAAACAAAAAGTAATCAGATGGTGCAAGGTCAGGACTATATGGTGGATGTGGCAAAACATCCCAACCAAGCTCCATTAATTTTTGCCGAGTGACCAAAGATGTGTGTGGCCTTGCATTGTCATGATGGAATACAACACCTTTTCGATTTGTCAATTCGGGCCGCTTTTCTTCAACTGCATTGTTTAATTTCGTTAGTTGTTCAATGTAGACATCAGAATTGATCGTTCGGTTGGGTGGTAAGAGTTCAAAGTAGACAATTCCTTTGTAATCCCACCAAACTGATAACAAAACCTTCTTTTGATGAATATCAGCTTTTGATGTTGTTTGAGTTGGTTCACCTGGCCTGCTCCACGATCTTTTCCGCTTGATATTGTTGTAAACAACCCATTTTTCATCGCCAGTTATCAGTCGTTTTAAAAATGGATCATTTTCATTACGTTTCTTTAGCAAATCGCAGCTGCTAATGCGTTGTGTTAACTGTGATTCTTTCAGTTCGTGAGGAACCCATGTATCGAGTTTTTGAACATAGCCAAGTTGTTTTAAGTGATTTTCAATGCATGTATGTGATACATGAAGCTTCTCTGCAATCTCACGTGTTGTACTGTGACAGTCCGAATTGATTATTGCTTTGATTAGGGCGTCATCAACTTCAACTGGACGACCAGAGCGTTTTTCATCTTTGAGTGAAAAATCACCAGAACGAAATTTGGCAAACCAATTTTGACACTGCCGTTCTTTTAAGGCTTCGTCACCATAAACAGCACATAACTTTTTATGAGCTTGTGATGCGTTTTTCCCTTTGTGGAAATAAAAAAGCAAAATATGACGAAAATGTTCCTTTTGATTTTCCATTTTTCAACGAACGCCAAACGAAAACTACAAAACAGATCAAAAAACTTTTTTTACTGATTAACAGCTGGATAGCCAACTATCAAATAACAAAATGTGTTTTACATTTGTACTACGTCTGCAAACCTAAAAATTCAACTGAAGCCATATATGTGTGAAACCCGCAATTACTTAGCTGCCGACCCAATAACTTATAAAGACATTTTTGTTCCAAAGTATTGAGGCAAATAAGTATTATATTGGATTACATTTAATCTGTAAAAAATAATGGGGGAATTAAGCCACATTTTTTCTTTGATGTCCACAAATTTAAGTTATAGCTGTCATTTTAATGTGAGAATTACTTGTTTTAAAAATTTCTTCTACACTTTAAAATATATAGATTCTCTAGTATTTTGAGAGTCCCTTTTGATTATCAGTGCTACTATTGTCTTGTGTTTTGTTTTTTTTAAATAAGATCTAATTTGGCATTTTAGTTACCCAATATCTTCATCGGAAATAACAAGATAGCTCTTTATTTGAAACAGCATACATCTTTTGATTTTTTTTTTTAGTGAAAACTGAACGGTTTGGTGATTGACTTTAATTCTAACATGTGCCTGTTTCTTTTTTAAGGGTTCGAGGGATTTTTCTGTAAACAGTTCTAAGATCGGTGCACCCAGAAATGGCGCCTTTCTTCTGTAAGTATGCAGTTAGATGTGCTTCACTGAACAAGGAGTGGGCTCCTGTGGTATTTCACTGAGGTGTCTCTTTTCCCCTCCACACAGCAGTTCCAGCATGAAGTGGGTACAGTTTTCAAACCTTCATGTTGATGTTCCCAAGGACGTAACCAGGCCCGCGGTATGTACTGCCTGCATCCTGCACAGGGAGCTGCGTTAGCTTCTACTTCTTATTCCACGTGGGGCTGTTTCCCAAATGCCTTATGACTAATGAAATACTGGCAATTGCATAGGGTGCCTGAGTAGAGTATTCTCTGATGTCCCTGGTGCCCATGTTCTCTTTCAGGGTATCGAGGCAAGTTCTAAAAGGATAAATTATTTACCCCACACACTGTGGGAGTGAGCAGTCTTTTTCTTGTAACTCGGAATAACGTGAAGAATCGTCATAATGAATGATGCAGGATATGTGATAGGTTCAAGGAAAACTTGTTTTCTGTAGCTGTCAAGTCTTTGTTCTCATGTTAAGACAGTGAGCCAGGGCCTTGACAGTGAGAAAGAGCAGTAATACAAGTCAAATCCAGAAGTAGCTGTATGACCTTGTTTCATTTAAGTAAAAGCCATGGTTCCTTCAATCCAGTTTTTGTGTTATTCGTAATTTTTTGAAATCCTTATAGAGTCCCATTTTTTCCAGTTCCACCCCTCAAATAACCCTCTGTAACAGTTTAGTATGAATCTTTTTAGTCTGTATGTAACCATTATATCTAGGCATATGCACACCAAAGTAGAATTGTGTTATACATAATGTACTGTTTCATTTTTTCCACTTAGTAGATACTGGATATATTTCCATGACAATGCATACATCCCTAGGTCTGCAGCTCAGATGCCTGCATGGCCCCGGCTGTAAGGAGGGGTGACAGCGTGGTCACATGACCGGCTGTGCCCCTGAGAAGTGAGACAGCTACTACTTACTCCAGCCACTTGTTGCCGTGTCGGAAGTCAGACCTAGTGATGCCAGATTATCTAAATTTTCCAAGCTAAACTGAAATCTGATTTATTTTTGTGAAATCTCCTGAATTTTAGTATTTTTAACTAATTCCAAACCTTGTAGGGAGCCCTGGTCAGATAGCTTAGTTGGTTAGGGTGTCATCCCAATACGCCAAGGTATGTATGGTTCAATCCCCAGTCAGGGCATATACAGGAGTCACCTAATGAGTACATAAATAAATGGAACAACAAATCAGTCTCTCTCTCTCTCTCTCTCTCTCAAAAAAAATTTTTTTTAAACTAATTAATTACTTAATTTTAAAAAATCTATAGAAACCAATTAGAATACATCTTAGGGCTATATTCCCCCTTCTCTTGTCCCCCAACTTTTGCCATAGGATATTAGTATATTCTGTTCTTCCAACAACTCTATTTGAGATAATTGAGAGTGAATGTCTAGCTTCCTGGTTATGTAAGTAGACCTCCTTTCAGGGGTAAAGTAATTAACCCTGAATCATTGGATTAGTGTATAAATCACTGGTTTAATGGATGAATGAAGTGGAAGGTGATTCACCTCTTGGAAGAAAGAAACATCAAACCCATTATTTCTAAGATTTTAAGTATTAGGGCGGGAGAGTTAGAAGTTATGTGTACAGTCTCATAACATTTTAATTAGAAATGAGTAATTTTTCTATTATGGCAGGCAAAACCATAAATAAAGCCTAATAAAGAATATGGCCCTACCCCGGCTGGTTTGGCTCAGAGGTTGAGTGTTGACCTATGAACCCAAAGGTTGTGGTTCGATTCCAGTCAGGACATATGCCTGGGTTGCAACCTCAATTCCCAGTAGGAGGTGTGCAAGAGGCAGCCGATCAATGATTCTCATCATTGATGTTTCTCTCTCCCTCTCCCTTCCTCTTAAAATCAGTAAAAATATATTTTTTAAAAAGAAGATGGCCCTGGCCCACGTAGCTCAGTTGGTTGAGCATTGTCCCATGCACGGAGAGGTCACTGGTTCTATTCCCAGTCAGGGCACAGGCCCGGGTCGTGGGTTCAATCCCCAGTAGGGAGTTGTGCAGGAAGCAGCTGATCAATGTTTCTCTCTTAAAGACATTTTAAAATAAAGAATATGAATGGGCCCTTGCAGGTTAGCTAAGTCTGTTGAGGCATCGTCCCTTACACTAAAAGGTTGTGGGTTCAGTTCCAGGTCAGGGGGTTATCTAGTTTACAGGTTTTGATCCCCAGTTGGGGCGTGTACGGGAGGTAACTGATTGATGTTGCTCTCTCACATCAATGTTTGTCTCTCTGTCTCTCTCTCTTCCTCTCTAAAATCAATAAACATATCCTCAGGTGAGGATAAAAAAAAGAGAATATGAATAGTAATTACCTTTATATAACAACTAGAGGGCCTCGTGCACGAAAATTCATGCCCCCATGATGGGGGCTCCCTCAGCCCGGCCTGTGCCCTCTCACAGCCCAGGAGCCCTCAGGGGATGTCCTGTAAGCCACAGTCTGGCCTCCCTCTGAGGGAGGAGACCGGGCAGGCTGACTGGGGGCTGCTGCTCGCTGGTGAGTGGCCAGCCCGCCTCCCCCATCGCCCCTCCACCACTGGCCGCTACTGCGCCTTGGCTGGCCTGGTGCTGCCTGCTCTCCAGCCCTGCCCCCTGCCAATGGGTCATTATGACATTCGGTCAATTTGCATATTATGCTTTTATTATATAGTATGCTTTATCATTTATAAACACTTTAATCTGTTTTCTTATCCTATATAATAAAAGCTAATATGCAAATAGACCAAACAGCCAATTCATGATTCTTTCATCATTAATGTTTTTCTCTCTCTCTCTCTCTCTCCCACTCCCTTCCTTTCTGAAATCAATAAAAGATATATATATGTCCTATACAATAAAGAGGTAATATGCAAATTAGCCCTCAGGACCTCCAAGATGGCTGCCTATGACCAGGCCAGTAGGGGGTTTAGTAAGGGACGACCAAACAACTGAACAAGCAGGCTGTGTGGGGCAACCAGGCCAGCGGGAGGGGAGGGGGGGGCGGCGGAGACAATTAGGAGCGACCTGGCCAGCAGCAGGGGCAGTTAGAGGTGACCAGGCAGGCAGGCAGATGAGCGATTAGGAGCCAGCAGTCCAGGATTGTGAGAGGGATGTCCGACTGCCGGTTTAGGCCCAATCCCCGGGATTGGACATCCCTCAAGGGGTCCCAGATTGGAGAGGGTGCAGGCTGGGCTGAGGGGACCCCCTCCCTGTGCACTAATTTCGTGCACCAAGCCTATAATCCTATATAATAAAAGGCTAATATGCAAATGGACCAAACGGTGAAACAACTGGTTGCTATGATGTTCACTGACCACCAGGGGGCAGATGCTCAACGCAGGAGCTGTCCCCTAGTGCAGTGTTTCCCAACCTTCTCTCATGATGAGAATCACCTGGTGGAGTTGTTAAAACACAGATTCCTGAATCCCAACTAAGAAGTGCTAAACTAGAATTTTTGAGAACATATAGGTAAAATTGCATACCTAACTTAGTGCTCTGTATATAATAAAATCTGTCTTAGAGCACTAGTTAAGTATACAATTTTACCTATATGTTCCCAAAAATTCTAGTTTAGCACTTCTTAGTTGGGATTCAGGAATCTGTGTTTTAACAACTCCACCAGGTGATTCTCATCATGAGAGAAGGTTGGGAAACACTGCCCTAGTGGTCTGTGCACTCCCACAGGGGGAGCTCCACTCAGCCAGAAGCCGGGCTCATAGCTGGCAAGTGCAGGTGTGGGGTGGTGGCGAGCCTCTTCCGCCTCCACAGCAGCACTAAGTATATTGACTGACGCCTTAAGCCAGGGGTCTGCAACCTTTAAGACATAAAGAGCCACTTGGACCCGTTTCCGAAGGAAAAAAAAACCTGAGAGCCGCAAAACCATTGCGACATTTAAAACAAATATAACACTGCATATATTGTTTCTTACCTTAATGCTATATACCGGATCGTGCAGTTAGCTGTCAATCTGAAGAAAAAAAGGACTTTTTCACTTAACAATGTAAAATATATTTTTGCAAATTAATAGCTAATTAAAATATTTAATTTACCTGGTTAATGGGATTTTTGCTCCTGAACCTCAGTGCACAGTGTCAGCACATCAGGGCTGTAAGACGTTACCTTCATTTTCACACAGGCTTGCAAGTTGTCAGAGCCACAGTAAAGCTTCAAAAGAGCCGCATGCGGCTCTGGAGCCATAGGTTGCCGACACCTGCCTTAAGCCATCAGTCAGACATCCCCCAAGGGCTCCCGGACTGCAGGAGGGCACAGGCCGGGCTAAGGGACCCCCCTGAGTGCACGAATCCCTGCACAGGGCCTCTGGTTCTCTAATGAAATGCTGTGAGCTGTAGCATCAGTATGCTGTTTTATATATGAGAAAACTAAAGTGCAGTGAGATTATGTGACTTGTCCATTGCCATTTAGCTGGAAGTCGCAGTTTAATTCCCAATCCAGGTCTTCTGACCAGGCTACTTTGTTAACAGACCCCAAAATCCTTTCCCTTGTGAATTTGGGGCTCAATAACTCTTAATTTAGAAGGTTCCATTAGTGATTTTATTGCCTTGAATGTCCCTTTGATTCAAACTGCATTTTAACAGATTCTAAGGGTCATTGTGCAGATCTGAATGTGATAGTAATGAGATACTTGAGCTTATAGTGTTAAAATGTTACATAGCATTTTTCTCCCCCTTTATTACTAAACTCTGAAGTTGCTCAATTGAGTGAGGATAATACGTTAAATATTTTAGTTGTAAATATTAGAGGAACCACAAATGAAACTTTTCTTTTTTATTTCAAAATTGTAGATAACTATTTCTGATGAACCAGACACATTGTATAAGCGCCTGTCAGTTTTAGTAAAAGGCCATGATAAGGCAGTGTTGGACAGCTATGAATATTTTGCCGTGCTTGCTGCTAAAGAACTCGGGATCTCTATTGAAGTGTAAGTATAATCTTTCCTAATCTGACGGTCAGTTGTTTTAACTTGGTCAGCCAGAAAATGGTGCTGATTCCAGCCACGTCTGAGCTTTTAAAATGGAATAGAACTCATGATAGGGAGGGTGTAGCTTATCCTAGCAGGGTCATCCCTCCTGTCCTCTAGAATGTTTACATGCTATAATGAGTGAACCAGGAAAATGAAGGAAATCTTTTTTCTACCAATTTCACAGACAGGAGATCCCATTTGTATTTCTCAGCGCAACAGATCTTTTGTCTGGGATCTCCATGAGGCAGAGAGGCCGTTAGGTGGGCAAGCAGTCCTTTTATAGACCCTTTGATTTGATGATCTTTGGCTAATATGTTCATTGTTTCAAAACTGCCCTGAGAAACACCAGCCACTCGGTAATTTCATGTCTGAGCAAGGTGAGCGTTCTGGGCCCTGACGTCACTGCAGGGTCCAGTGTAGCTCCCTCCTTTGTCTCGTCACCTGCTCCCGATGTAGAACAAGGCCTATTGGGGCTGTGCCAGCTCACCTCTTTACAAAACACAATGAATCCACGTGTTCCATAACAGACTATGGTTTTATGATTATGGATCGTCTGTAAGTTTTCCTAAAATAACACAGCAGACATTACAACTGTGTCCATCACATTGGTGTGACTTTTCACAGTTCATAAATTTGGTCAGTAAGGGACTTCGCGGCTGTAAAAGCTGGAGGGGTGTGTGTGTGTGTGTGTGTGTGTGTGTGTGTGTGTGAGAGAGAGAGAGAGAGAGAGAGAGAGAGAGAGAGAGAGAGAGAGGGAGGGAGGGAGGGAGAGAGAGAGAGGGTGCGTGTGCTTGCATGACAAGGCTCAATTTTGGGGCTGTGAGAAAAAAATGTTTGTGTTGCTGTCCAAGGTGTTTATTTTGGCCTGAGCTTTATGACATCGTTTGTTAAGTGTAGATGACAGTCCTGACAAGTAGAAGTCTGTAAATGGTAGTTAATGCCTGTAATTGAGCATGAACCTGACCTGCAGAATTGTGGGATCGTGCTTTGATATCACTGACTAAGGATTTATCATCACTTAGCTTGAGCATGTTGTTTTGCCCATTAATTTTCAGACATGAACCTCCAAGGAAAATAGAGCGATTTACTCTTCTCAAATCAGTGCATATTTTCAAGAAGCACAGAGTTCAGTATGAAATGAGAACACTTTACAGGTGCTTTGAGGTGAGTTTCTTTCAGATAGTCAGGTATTTTTGAAATGCCCACATTTCATGCTAGCAAAACTTTCCTTTCACCTTGGCTGACTTCCTTTTAGTCAGCTTATGCTAATGATTGCAGAGAAGGTAAAAGGTCCTTTTGTGTTTATGGGAGCAACAGATAGGAAAATCAAACTCAAATAAAGCCATCGCTTAGAATAGTTCTACTTCAGCTCAATAATGCAGATGCTGCTGACTAATTTTTTAAAAATTTGATTACCCCTAGAACAATTTGTATTTCTCAGAGCAACAGATCAAACCATACCAGCATTATTTTTTGTCTGTTAATCCTCATCAGAGGATATTCTTTCCATTGATTTTTAGAGAGAGGGGAAAGGAGGTGGAGAGACAGAGAGAAATATCGATTGATTGCCTCATGCAGGCCTGCAACAGAAGTACATGACTTTGACTAGAATTGAACTCGTGACCCTTCAGTCCATAGGCCTGCACTCTGAGCACTGAATCAAACCTGCTAGGAAGCTGACTAATTATTTATTTTTTAAAATATATTTTTATTGATTTCAGAGAGGAAGTGAGAAGAGGAGAGAGATAGAAACGTAAATGATGAGAGAAAATCATTGATTAGCCGTCCACCTCCTGCATGTCCCCAGCAGGGATCAAGTCCGCATCCGGGCATGTGCCCTTGACCAGAAACGAGCCCGGGACCCTTCAGTCCCCACAGGCCGACGCTCTCTCTGTCCACTTAGCCAAACCAGCTAGGGCAGCTGACTAATTTTGTACAATAAGATAACATTGGAATAATTTTGCTTGCTTTTCAAAAATTCTAGTTAAATTTTCATACGGTCCTAATAATTCTTTTCACAGCTTCCTGGATTCCCCATGTCTATTATGGCAGCATTACGATTTTTTCATTCACCTCATTAACTTCTGCATCCACGAGGGTTGACATAGTCTTGTGGTTAAGGAGTGCCTGGATTCTGGGGTCAGGTAGCCGGGTCCTAGTCCTGGCACTCACTAGCTGTATGCCTTGGGCCTCAATTCTTTGACCTACAAATGGGAATAATAATGGTACCATCTTCTAGGTTAGTGTGAGGAGGATTAAATGAGTATTTATCTGAAACACTGCGAATACTTCATCACATGGTAAATTATTTATAAATGTTATTAAAACAACTGTGCATCTTTTCCATTGGAAACTCTGTACTAGGCATTGAGGATACATTGAGGATACAAATATTAAGATGTAGTTCCACTGTTAAATAGAAGGAAAAAAAAAACACACCAAAATTTTATGCACCCATGTCCAACAGAAACAACTCAGCATGGAGCATGCAGAAAAGCTCATACTAACTCTTATAATCTAGTCTTTGTTTCCTTTTGTGTTTTGTCTTAAGTATTCTTGTGAAACTCGTGTAGGTGTACTGCTTCGACACCGTGCTTCCAGCTGGGTCCCATGGGCTCTGGCTCTCAGACACCTGGGAGGCGGATGCTTCAGGGCCATGCTCCCCATCCAGTTCCACCGGAGGATCTACAGGGTTTTTAAAATGGGATTCTGTGTCAGAGTCCGAGAGGAAGAGAAGGTCCTACCACTTTCACCATTAACGCTTTAAAATGTCTACTCTGACGGCAGAGTGTGAACCAATGTCATGTTTGAAATTTCAGCTAAAGCATCTAACTGGAAGCACAGCAGATGTCTACCTGGAATACATTCAGCGAAACTTACCTGAAGGCGTTGCCATGGAAGTTACAAAGGTATGACTAATTCCTACCTCTTTTGGGGGTAGTGTGAGTGGGGTCACAACCTTCCCGGGAGCTTCCCAGGTGTGATCTGAAACCACCGGGATGCGGAGGACAAGGAGGGAGACCGCTCCAAACGGTAGGTGGCAGGTTTAATAAGCAAGAGAATTGACCAGCTTTGTCATGGGCAGCTGCAAGACAGTGTGCTTTCTGAACACACCTGCCAAACCTTAGCAGTCAGATAGAGGCCCACCTTGGGTCATTCATGTATCCAGGAGACCTTAACAGGTCAGTCATGTACCCGGTCCAGATATCCTCAATACCACATTTCTGTCTCAAACCTGTATCCTTGGAGCAGGGAAAGCAGCAGAACACACAGTCTAAAACACAGGGGAGGAGGCAAGGAGCCTTTGATTGCTCGGGTTCAGCTCACAGGTCAAACAGGCAGTCATGTCTTTTTATGACCTTCCCCAACAATCTGTATTGTTTTAATACAGTAGAGCAGTGGTCGGCAAATTCATTAGTTAACTGAGCCAAATATCAACAGCACATCTGTGCACTGGCATCGGGGGAGGGTGTCCCTCAGCCCAGCCTGTGCCCTTTCAGTCCGGGAGCCCTCAGGGGATGTCTGACGGATGGCGTAGGCCCGCTCCCCGGGCCTGAGTGCAAAGGCGGGAGAGGCTCTTGCCAGCTATCAGCCCAGCTTGTGGCTGAGCGGCACTCCCCCTGTGGGAGCACAGTGACCACCAGGAGGCTGCTCCTGCATTGAGGGCCTGCCCCCGGTGGTCAGTGTGCATCATAGCAACCAGTCGTTCCACCATTCGCTTGATTTGTATATTACCCTTTTATTATATAGGGTTGCAGCCTTGTCCTGGCCCATGGAGTGGAGGGGAGGGCCTGTGGCAGACCTGGAGGCAGAATTGCCATGGTGGTTGGGGTCTCCACCTCCCTGGGCAGTGGTGCCAGTTCAACCAAATAATCCTGCACTGCAGCCAAATCCTCTCCGAGCTGCCTCCAAAGTCTCCCTCCTTCCCAGGCTTTATCCAGACATGGGAGCCACATTAGATGGCAGTCCCTAGAGATCACTGAGGATCAAATAGATTATATGTATCAGGTTTTATATACCATCAAGTTTTCTTCTCTCTGTGTTCACAGACTACAAAAAGATGAGAGGGGTATTGGGGCGGGGGGGGGGGGGGGCGGCGGGGGGGATGGCAAGTAGGGCTGGGAGGTAAAAGAAGCCAAGAGGATTTCAGGGAATAAAACTAATCTATTTTGTTGCCAAAGAGTTCAGTTAAGACCACATTATATTATAGTTTTATTTTTCTCTTTTTAGACAAAATTAGAACGGTTACCAGAACACATCAAGGAGCCAATCTGGGAAAAGATGCCAGAGGAGAAGGAAGGAAGCACGTCATAAAGTCTCAGAGACCAGTTGTGAGGGCTTTTGAATGAGGGGGGCCGGCCCCTGGGCAGAGGTGGAGAGTGCTGCCAGCTGAGATGGGTCTCTGTGGAGTCCACATGTCAGATCATGGGCAGCGGGGGATGGAGCATTAAGGATTCAGTGGACTGTAGTGAAAGAGCCACTTTATCTGTCCTTTATACGTGCCATCATTTCGGTTCTGATTTTACCAGATATGAATAAACCATTTTGACCACTATGCAACAAAAGAGTCTATATTTAATTCTGCTACTATTCAATTACTAGTTTGTACTAATTTTAATTTACATCATATCATTCATCCGAAAGTGAATATTTGAAATACTGCTCACATACTTTTTTTTCTTTTGAAATTCCTAGAAGGAACGTTTTATAATTTGATTAATTTAACTGAGCAATTGAAGTTTTTGATACTCTAGAACAGGCCAGCATATGGTTGTTTGTTCGGGGGTGTGACCTCCAAATGTGACCTCATTTAAGCATTCCGTTCTTGAAAATGAACATACTTTGCAGCAGACCAAGCACACTTGAGGCATACACTGCACCTTCTAGTAAAAGTAATGGAACTTAAGCTCTCAAGATATTACCACTGTATCGTTTCTCCCATCCTGTGCTTCATTCATTCGACAGGCTCTTATTTTGTTAACTTACCAAAAATTGAATAGAAATAACGGCTTTTGAAAGTTGTGCAAGGCACAAACTATTTTCCTTATTAAGCTCCTCGCTGATAAGCAGGCCTCTCTCTGGGTAAATGGCAGTCTTTTGTTCGGAGATGTCTCCTTTTCCATGAAATTAAATAGTGCTTCCAGCCCTGAAAGGAGCAGGACCACAACGGCCTGAAACTGTTGAGGGATCAACCCCAAGGGAGTGATTGGTTTCCTTTTCATGGCAGAGCCAGGGCTCCGTCTTTGTAGTTTTCTTCACGTCTCTGGAGTAGTTATGTCTTCTCAGTGTTCCCCCCCTCGCTCTGGAATTCCCATTCTCTCTTCCTTGCCTGCTATCAGGTGTCGGTGTTTTGAATGCATACTGCTTATGTGTCAGCCTTACATTACTGTCATTAACATGGAAAGAATTGCAGCCTTGTGGCCCCTGACCGCCTTCCCTCCGAGCTCAGCTGCTGACTCTGTCATTCACAAATGCCTAAAGCATGCTTATCTCAGGTGTAAGCAGGCATAAGCCTCAGGATTAAGAACTAGTCAATAAAACAAGAGCAATAGAATGGCAATTATATCTAGCAAAGCAGCAATTTGTGACCCATTTGAACTTTAAATAATTCTCTAAAAATAAATACAGCTTCTTTGTATGTGTTTAGACACTATTAATCACTGCAGTGTGGTAGGATGATTTATGCACACTCAGCTCCCATGACTTACTCTGAGCTAAAGGGGTGCATTGAGTCTGACTGTTTTCATTTTCAGTTAACCCGTAATCCAGGTTACTCAGGTTGGCACTTTAAATTGCATATTAAAGTATTGTTTTAAGATGAATATGCAAATAAACTATACAAGTGGCAAAAAGTAGTGATACTTTTGTGACATAAGTATTTGAAACCTACATCTTGATATAAACAAGGTAATTTCTTTATCCTGGTAGGCTGAGAAAGTGTTTTTTTAGTTGGGTCTCCCACGTAAAATGCATATTCTAAAACTTAGAATTAATGCCCAAGTCTCACTTTCTGTTCATAGTGGGGATGGGAGGTGGTGAGAGAAAATGGGACCTGAGCCAAAACCGGTTTGGCTCAGTGGTAGAGCATCGGTCTGCAGACTGAAAGGTCCCGGGTTTGATTCTGGTCAAGGGCATGTACCTTGGTTTCGGGCACATCCCCGGTAGGGGGTGTGCAAAAGGCATCTGGTCGATGTTTCTCTCTCATCGATGTTTCTAGCTCTCTATCTCTCTCCCTTCCTCTCTGTAAAAAATCAATAAATATATATATTTTTTAAAAAGTCCAAAAGAATTAAAACATTCTTTCCAAAAATTGGGACTTTTTAATAAAAAAGAAAAGAAAAGAAAAATGGGACCTGATGGTAGAATGAACCAGAAGGCAGGTATGAAGCGAAATTATTGAGAGGTGGGAAGTGACATTATTGAGAGGTAGCCCAGAGTTCATTGTTGCTTCCTCTAATCTGAAATATATTTCCTTTTCATATTAAACAAAATAATATTATGGTCTGTTTGAAATTATTGATAGAACTCTACGAATTAGACTTGTTTGGTGCCTAGTTTCAAAACTGTCAAAGAATTCCCTTAGTCACCTTATACAGACCACAGTAAATATATAAAACAATTGTTTTAAAGAAGGAGTCCAGCCCTGGCTGGTCTGGCTCAGTGGATAGAGTGTTGGCCTGCAGACTGAAAGGTCCCAGATTTGATTCCAGTCAAGGGCACATGCCCGGGTTGTGGGCTCGGTCCCCAGTGGGGGCATCCAGGAGGCAGCCAATCAATGGTTCTCTCTCATCATTGATGTTTCTATCTCTCTTCCTCTCTGAAGTCAATAAAAATATTTTTTTAAAAAAGGAGTCTAATTTCTTAACATTTCTATTTGTCAGCTGCCATTCCTCCCCTACATTTAGTTTTACTGCAGAGTAGGGAAAACATGGACCTTGGAGTCAGACAGGTCTGCGTCAGATAAGAATTAAAACGCACTAACTAACTGCAATAAACTTGGACAAGATAGTTAATCCTGTCAGAGCCTCAATTTACTCGTTAGTAAAATGTAGAAAATAATGCCTCCTCATTAAGGTAGGAGTGTTTAATTAGGTAACTTATAGAATGCCTCACAGTTCCGAGTAAATAACAGGCGTGAGTGAATAATAGTTATCACTAGATGGAGTGCAAATCCGATGGCACCCCAGATGCTTGTGCACTGCACGGGTTAGGTACCAGCTGGAAGGATCTCCGAGTGTCCAGGGGGAGAGCTGTTGCCTTAGAAGGGCTGTCACGGTTAATTTAGCTGAGAAAGCATGTAATGAGCACTGTAATCACCGCCATGCATTATGTCAAGCATTTCACATTACAGATATTCTCATTTAATCTTTATAACCCATTTAATCTTTATTACCCCCATTTTCCAGGACAGAAAACCAAGTTCTGGCTTCCCCATTCAGTATCCTTTCAGTTTACAGATGACGCTGAGGCAAAAAGGGTGAGACTGATTTGTATGAGTTCGGATTAGTGACAGGGACAGCCCCAGAACCTAATTTTCAAAGAGTAGGAGGTACTCAGAATATTCAAACCTAAAATCCAGATTTATTTCCCCTTTCACATTGGTAAAATGAACTGATTTCCCCTAAATTTTACAAGTAAAATGATCAACTGGGAGTGGGGGGAATCTAAGGCATAAAGGATGTAAATGTGATCTGAATAAAGATAAAATGTATAATACACAGTGCGATTCCTGGTCCCTGTGGTGTTCAGGCCCACAGGGAGTGAGGGGCAGCACATGAGTTTAGGCTGATGAAGGAGGTTATTGACAGTAGGCTGGGGCCAGGCCCAGGGAGGGCTCAGCAGACTCAGTCTATGGCTCAAGCATTTCTTAAATCTGGAGCCAAGCTTATGGCTGACTGGCTGTGAACCCCAGGTTCTCTGCAATCCCTGCTCAATTCCTACCCCTGCCCTCCTTAAACCCTTACTATTATTACTCCTTTAAGCTGTCATTTCCCTCTGTGGAGTCTTAATCTTCTTTGAAATGATATATTTATACTTCAGCAGCTCAGCGTCTTAATGGGGCAGGTCATGGTCAACTGACCCACAAGAAAAGGCATTTGAAGTTTAGATTCTTTAGCCAGAGGCTAAATTAAGTTACATTTCATTCGTACAATTTCTTAATGTGAACAAACTGTCCTGTAATCACTCCTCAATCTTGCTTAAATGTCCATAAATTCAAAAAGATGGTCAGGCATGACACCGCCTTCACACCGAGCCAGTTGAGCCGATGACAGACACATGTCTTCGGGTGTGGTGAGGGGGGAGAAAGGTTGAAATCCCCGAGCTAGCTTCTTCTAGTTCTAAAGGCCCATTATCTTTCACATCAATAAAAACCTGCTAACCCAGGCACTCAAAGGAGTCAAGAGGAGTTGTCTTTGAAGGACTAATAGCTCCCATTAATCCAGCACTAACTGTGTGTCAGGCACTTGGTTACTCAACACGTGTTGGAGTTCTTTGTATCTGCCGAGCCCTGTCCTAGGCATTGGGAATTCCGTGGTGTCGGGTGAAGTCCCTGTCCTCAAGCATTATAGACTCTAAGGGGAAGACATAGTAAACAAGGAAAAAAAATAAGATAGTTTTCAACTGCAGTTAAACGCAATTGAAGAAAATGAAGTAGGATAATTCCTACCCTGCCCTCCTTGAGGAGGCGATGGGGGGGGGGGGGGGGGCAGTCAAGGAGGCCGCCATGTGAATGCCTGAGGGGAGAGCAGGCCAAACAGCAGGACCAGGCAGGGGTAGGACCCAGCGAGCTTGGTGTGTCTGCAGACAGGGACAGAGGAACGTGACAACAGCAGGCAGGGACAGATGCTGTGATGAGCTGTGTGGGTTTTATTCTGCATGCAAATGGGCAGCCATTGGAGGATTTGGAGCGGGTGAGTGATAGGAACTGATTTGTGCCTTAGAACGCACTACTCTGGCTGCTGGGTATGGACTGGGAGGAGGGGGTTGTCCAGAGGAGGCAGGAAGACTGGTTAGGACCTTCTGCAGTGGCCCAGGTGAGAGGATGTGGCCTGGACTGGAGTTGTCGTAGTGGAGGTGATGAGAAGTGGTTGATTCAGAATGTAGTTTGGAGGTGGAGCTGATAGAATGACCTACTAATAGATCGAAATGAGACCTAAGATGTCAAGAATGACATCTAGGTTTTGGCCTAAGCAACTGGGTAAATGGTGATGCCATTACTGCAGTTGAGAAGGGATTTGGGAAGAAAATCAGTAGTTGGGCTTTGGCCTTGGCCTTGCTAAGTTTGCCATCTGAGGGTAGATGTCTAGTAGGCAGCTGAGTTCGTGAATCTGAGTTCTGGAAAGAGTCCAGGCTGAATATGTAAATGTGGAAGCTATCAGCCTACAGCTGGTATGTGATGTTGGGGATGAATGAGTTCATCCAGGGAGAAGGGGGGAGATGAGAAGGGTACCAAGAACAAGCCTGGGAAGCCCCAAGCACGTAGAAATTTGGAAAAATGGAGGCGATGAGCCATCAGGGAGGTTATAGTGACACCAGACAAGGGTGGGTCCTTGAAACCTGGAGGAAGAATTCACGTGGTGAACCACGATGAATCTGCTGGCAAGTCAAGTAACGAAAGCAGGTCATTGGTGATCACTGACTGTATAAGCCTTGTTCATGGAGCGATGGGATGAGCATCCACTTGGAGTACGTTGAGAGCATAAGAAAGATGAGGACACAAAACAGGCTTGAGAATGATTAGTTATTGATTGCTACCCTAGAAAAACACCCAAGATTTAGTAGCTTAAAGCAAAGACATTTACTTTGCACACAAACCTGCAATTTGGTCAGGCCCTGCGGGGACATTGCTCCATTTGGTATCAGCTGGGGTGTCTGGAAGGCTAGGTCTGGAGTCACTCACTCACCCACAAGTCTGATGGTGGAGCCTGGTAAAGTGTGGGACCCTACAGGTGACGTCATAGCCGGATTTTTGTTGTTTGACTTTGTTTTATTAATGGTGATCCGAAAGCATGTCTTCAGGTGGGAATGCTCCATAAGAGAAGGAAAACCAGGATGCAGAAGAGAAAGGAATCACTGTGGGGAGGAAGTGCAGAGAGCTGAGCCCTGGAGGACTTGGCAGGGAGAGGTGGGGAGGGGACGCTGAGCCAGGAGGCAGAGCACGTGGTTCAGATGCAGAGTGTGTCCTGTGGGAAGATGAGGTGGTTGTCTGATGTGCCTGATTCTCTGAAATGAAGCGTGGCAGGTCATCAGCTGAACGTGGAAGTGAGTGGAAGATGGAGGGTGGGACGTGTTGTGCGATGGTCATCCCAGGGAGGGGAGGTGGAGCCGGCAGGGAGGGGTAAGCCGTTGTTGGACGTGTGTGCAGCCAGTGTGATTTGATGACTGTTTCTGTGTTCAGCTCCTGGGTGCAGGTGAGGTGTTAGCACAGGCGGTGGTTAGCTGTAGCCAGGGTCAGATTTTGCCAAGGGAGCAGTTGCAGGGAGAGAGGGGTGCAAAGGTCAGGGTCACGGCCAGGAAACGTCGGGTGTGTCAGGCTGGGGATAAGGATAAGGATAAGAGGAAAATGGGATCCACTGTAGGCGAGGTGACAGATGTTTTAAAAAATACAAGAGCAACAGGTTGCAAGTCTCAAAACGGGTGGTGTCTTGGAGTGAGGGGGTTAGGATACGTGAGCTGGAAGGAGAGGTGATGCTTAGAATGCCACAGCGGGGGGACAGAGAGCCTGATAGCAAGGCCTGCCTGGGAGCAGCTCCTAAGCTGCTCTCTGGGAGGATATAGAGGGCCAGGAAAAACAGATGCTGGGCCCACCCTGGGTTCCTGGCTCGGTGGGCGAGGTGGGGCCTGAGAATGTGCGTGTCCAGCAAGCCCCGGATGCTGCAGCTGCGGCCGGGCCGGGACCACAGCGCTGGGAGGCCAGTGTGGGAGGGAAGGAGAGCTTCTTGGAACTAAGGAGATACGGACCTTGGAGGCCTGCGTGTGGGGTGGGTCAGCTCTCCCCCTCGGGCTGTCCCTGCACGGATGCTGTGAGACACACGTGAAGTCACAGTGAATAATGGCAACAAGGATGAGTACGTGGAGGGGTGGAGGCGGACATGACTTCGAAGGGGCCAGCATTTTTGAGGGAAAAGGAGACAGAGGGGAAGCAATGGTGAAGAGGAAGGAGGAGACTGGCCTTATTCTCCAGACCCTGAGGGGTGAGGGTTGTGAGGGAAACCCACCAGCACTTGGAGGTGACAGGAAGTGGAGCTCCTACTTCAGGAATGGGGAGGAAGTTAGGACAGCGGAGAGGTTAGGGGCACATGGAGGCAGAGAGCCATGAGAGGTCAGGCCTCGGTACCGACACCTGAGGCGTGAGCACCCAATGGGAGGCGGCGGTGCTGCCCCTAGACGGACAGTCAGTGGAATGACTGGCCCTCCGATCCAGAAAAATCAGTGCTGCAGGCTTTCTGATTTCTTGGAGGTATCATCTTTATACTGCAATAAAAAATTAGCATAAATGCCCAAACCGGTTTGGCTCAGTGGATAGAGCGGTGGCCTGCAAACTGAAGGGTCCCAGGTTTGATTCCCGTCAAGGGCATGTTACCTTGGTTGCGGGTACATCCCCAGTAGGGGGCATGCAGGAGGCAGCTGATCGATGTTTCTCTCTCATTGATGTTTCAAAGCCCCTATCCCTCTTCTTTCCTCTCTGTAAAAAAAAAAAAAAATCAATAAAATACATTTTAAATAAAATAAAATAAGTGTGAATATATAATTGATTCAAAAACAAATTTGCATTCACCTTTAGTATAAAAGAGATTTCAGAGCTATCTTACGCCGCGCTCCCAGGCCCTGCTCACGTGGAGAGAAAGTAGCACAGCCTTAGGTCTCGGGGGAAGGGTGTTGGAGGGAAGCATTTGTACTTTAAACGGGAAAATGGGGAACTTCTGAGACTCAAGGGGACAATCTGTGCTGGCTTCGGGCACCGCTGCTCACCGAGAGCCCCTCAAGGTGTAGGTGCTGCTGCTTCTCCCTAGACTGAGGGGAAGGGCTGAGCCCCAGTCACCGGTGCATTTTATCTTACGGGCAAGGAGTTCTATCCTGCCTCTATCCTGCCTCCCCTGTGCACTTCAGAGTCCCCTGTGTCCCCAAGATGGGCCTCTCTGGAGCAGTGTGGTGCTCAACTAAAGGGGCAAGGAGGCCAAAACCAGTGTGGCTCAGTGGATAGAGCGTCGGCCTGCGGACTGAAAGGTCCCGGGTTCGATTCCGGGCAAGGGCATGTACCTTGGTTGCGGGCACATCTCCAGTGGGGGGTGTGCAAGAGGCAGCTGATCTATGATTCTCTCTCATCGATGTTTCTAACTTTCTATCCTTCTCCCTTCCTCTCTGTAAAAAAAAAAAAATCAATAAAATATATTTTAAAAAAATAAATAAATAAAATAAAGGGGCAAGGAGTGTGTGGGCCCTGGGAGGGTCTCAGCCTGTCTTCCCAGCTGGTCGTCACTCCCCCCTCTCCTCAGGTTCCCCCCCTTCTCCCTCTTCAGAATCTTCTGGGTGAACAATAGGGAGAGGAGGAGTGAGGCTGGGGGGAGCTTAGCAAGCTGGAGGTCAGACCTTCCGAGGGAATCTTCTAATGATCTCAGGACGCTTAGCTGGCCTGGTTCTGTCCACCTTGTCGCCTGCCCTCCCCTGCCCATCATGCTCAGTTGCCCGGGAGATGGTGAGGAGGCTGGCTAAGCGGAGGAAAGGGAGGGAGAGGACCCTGTGTGAGAATCCACAGCAGCAGCCGGAGGAGACGGGCCCTCGCCCCCGCCGCCGGGGCCGGGATGGGGCAGCAGTTCAGCTGGGAGCAGGCGGAGGCGGCCGGCGAGGTGGACGTGGCGGAGCTCCAGGAGTGGTACAAGAAGTTCGTGGTGGAGTGCCCCAGCGGCACGCTCTTCATGCATGAGTTTAAGCGCTTCTTCAAGGTCACGGGCAACGAGGAGGCCACGCAGTACGTGGAGGGCATGTTCCGCGCCTTCGACAAGAACGGGGTAAGGCGCCCTGAGGCGGGGGCTGGCGGCCGGTCCGCTCGGCCCATGTCTCATCCTTGAGCTCAAGAAACAGCCTCACGGGGGCTCCCAGTTCCCAGTCCTCCTGCTCTTCCTCTCTCTCCACTCCCCTCTCCTTTTCTGTCTCACTCTTTCTCCAAAACTCTCCTCCTCCTTCTCTGATCATTCTGTGCCTTCCCACCTTCTCTTCCCTCCTCTCCATCTCCACTTTCATCCGCCTGTCCCTCTCTCCACTCCTGGTGCTGGCGGTGGGCTGGGCAGCGGGCACACTGGCCAGTCCTCTCTGTGTGGATAGCTAGGGTTTTGCAGCCTGAGGGCCCGGCTTCCACCCCCACCAGCCTCTGTCACTCTAACAATTCGGAGCAAAAGAGCTGCCCCAATGGGACCAGCCACGTTGGCACAGACCCAGACTCCTCTCCGCTTCTGAGTCAGCAGCCAGCACGTGAGGGTGTGAGCGGGGTTTGTCACTTCAGACTAAATGATGAGGAAACCGGGGCAAAAGGAAGTGAATCCACCTGCCCAAGAACATCTCCTCAGGGGTCCAGACTCCCAGACAAGTGTGCCTGCCTGGGGACAATTTGTGTTTTATAAAGAGAGAAAATTATTTTTTTAAAAAGCAGGTCTTGTGTCATAAAACTTACTATCCTAAATGTATCACTGTTCCTCTTAGTCAACTAAAATTTTAATATAACAATTCAGGGGCCAAAATAGATTATTTAGCCCTGGGCACAATATAGCCGGGCCCCTTATACCCCATCTTGTCTTACAAAGTAGCATATACATTCATCAATTTCTTTCTCCTTTCTTTATAACTTTTACTTTGATAGGACTTCAAATTTTAGAGAAAGCTGGAGACATTACGCCCTTTATCCCTAAGTATTTCTGTGTTTTTTCTAAAAAATGAGCTCGTTCTTTTAAATAACCTAATTCAGTTATTGAAATCAGGAAATTTAGCACTGACATAATTCTATTATCTAATTAACAATCCATATTCAAATTTGGTCAATTTGTGCCGATAATGCCCTTCGATGCTTTTTTTCCTTGGGTTGTGGGAGGTGATCTCTCATTGCGTTTACTTTCCTGTCTCCTCACCTTGAACTTGGAGCCTTTAATTTCTGCTTTTCTCTGTCTTATTTGGCCCTGACATTTCAGATTCAGGTTGTGCACTTGTGGCAGAAGTGGCATTTGTCCTCAGGGCACGATGTCAGGGGCGAGTGACGTTGGTCTGTCCCTTTACTGGGGTTGTTGACTTCTTTATGTAGTCATGTGGTGCCTGCTGGGTTGCTCCACTCCAAGTTACTCTACTCCCTTTGTAATCAGTAAGCATCTTACGGGCCCAATAATATAGAGGGTGCTCAAGACAAAGCAAATACCCCGTAGCTCATCAAATTTTCACTGACTGTTTGGGCATCCGTTCTTGGTTTTCTGACTCCACCAGCCCCTCTGGATTGACATTCCACCGCCAGGAAGAGCTTTCCTGGGAGGTGTGCTACTCGTAAGTTCCTCCGTCAGGGACTGAGCCCTCTTTCTCTCCTCTTCCCACGTCGTCTCCAAGCCCACACCCAACTCCGCTTCCCAGCTTGGCACCATCTGTATATCAGTGAGTCTCATTTCCGGGCAATTAGTCTGAGATTTCTGGGGCAAATAAAATCAAAAGAGCTCGTAGATCTAGCTCACACGTCAAACCCTGGGGTGACAGGAGCGGGTGTGGTGGAGACCATCTGGGAGGACGCACTGGAATGGAAGCAAAGGGTTGAAGCTCAAATGTTCCTTGGGACCCTTATGTAACATGCACTGGGGTCAGGGCTGGTCACCAGTGCAGCCGATTCAGGGAGAAACAGGGCAGACGATCCCAGAGCAGATCACACGCCTGTCATGCTGCGCCTGCCTCTTGAGTAGACAGGTGTTTCTGTCATCCTGGGCTTCGGGGGTAATTAAGGCTGACGGGCAGAGGGCGGGGCACAGGGAGGGATTAGTCCCAGCCGGAAGCTTCCCGGAAAGGGCCCTGGGTTTCTGGTAGCCTCACGGGGAGACCACTTGTCTGGAAGGGGCTGCTCCAGAACATGCTTCTTGTGGGGCAAGGGGTTGGGGGAGGAAGGACCTCCACTGTCAAGGTTCTTCTGGCCAGTCTAATCGTCACATAGACAGGAGACAGATTAGCAGGAGAAAATAAGCAAATTTAATTCCTCCTCCGGGAACCCCACACACAGGGGAGCCAGACACCCCACGTGCACGGGAGGTTCAGAGACAGAAGGGAATGTGGGAGCAGGACGTCCTGAGTGAGGGGTGTGCTCAGGTGCCTTGGGGGCCTCACACGGTCATTGCAGGATAAGAAGAGCAGATGTTCAGGAAATGGCAATTTGTCCTGCGGTTCAGACAGCTCAGAAGAGGTTATCACTGGAAATCAATTCTGGACAAGGCCCCAAATTCCAGCTCTTCTAGGTAGTCAAGGGAGGGGCAGACATTTCTTTTGGGCCCACATGCAATGGATACTACTTAGCAATAAGAAGTTGCCTTCATCCCTAGCCGGTTTGGGTCAGTGGATAAAGTGTCGGTCTGCAGACCAGAGGGTCCCAGGTTCAATTCCAGGCAAGGGCACCTTGGTTGCAGGCTTTTCCCTGCCTGGGTCTTGGTTGGGGCTCATGCAGGAGGCAACCAGTCAATATATTTCTCTCACATCGATGTTTCTCTCTGTCCTTCCCTCTCTCTTCCACTCTCCCTAAAAATCAATGGGAAAATATTCATGGTGAGGATTTAAAAAAATAATAAATAAAATAAAAAATAAAGAAAAAAAAGTTGCCTTCAACCCAGCTGGTGCGGGTCTGTAGTTGAGCATCAACCTGTGAACCAGGAGGTCACGGTTTGATTCCATTCAGGGCACGTGCCTGGGTTGTGGGCTTGATACCCAATGTGGGGTGTGTAGTAAGCAGCAGATCAATGATTCTCTCTCATCATTGATATTTCTATCTCTCCTTCTCTCTTCCTCTCTGAAATCAATTATATATATATATGCCAACCTTGAAGGCTTACATACTATCAATATATGATTCTAATTCCATTCCCAAAGAGAAACTATTATAGTGATGGGAATAAACAGATCAGTGTCTGCCAGATGTCACCATTGGGAGAAGAATGTGACTACTGACAGGTAACAAGTGAGTTTGTGTTGAGAATTACTCATATCTACGTATGTGATAAACATTTCATAAAACTATACACCTACTGCCTGGCTGGTGTGGCTCAAGTGGTTGAGCGTCAATCCACAGACCAGGAGGTCACAGTTCAATTCCTGGTCAGGACACATGCTTGGGTTTCAGGTTTGATCGCCAGTAGTAGGCAGCCAATCAGCTATTCTCTCTCATCATTGATGTTTCTATCAATCTCTTCCTTTCTCTCTCTGAAATCAATTTTTAAAAATACGTATTTTACAATTGTTTCAGAAAATTAAAAACCCAAAAAACAAAAACAGTACACTAAAGACGAGTGGGGGTGGGGACAAACAGCCACTGCTAAGACTCTAGCCCAAAGAAACCACCAGAGACGCTAGAGAAACACGTGTGCACAGAGATGTTCGATGTGCCGTGTAAAACACTGCACCCGAGTTCGGAAAGAGGGAGTGTCCAGGACACCTCAGAAAATGAAAGGTGTGATTTTAAATAATTGTGAAGACCTGGGACATTTTAAAATAAAAATTCAGGAACTGAAACTATAGCTACAGTCCGATCTCAATTATGTAAATACACAGTGTGTGTGGGCGGGTGGGGATGGGGAGAAGGGAGAGCAGGGTGACCAGAAGGAACTACGTAAGAGATACAGAATAAAACACTTCAGGTGTTGAGACAGGCCCCTTGTATTTTCTCCTTGGTTTACCCAGAGGCTTCTTTGCTGTTTTCCCGGTTTTCGGCCGTCTTCTCCTGTTGTTCTCCTGTTGCTCTCAGCTTGCTCCCCCAAGCACCCCGTCTGGGGCTGGGACTCGGGGTGGCCTGGCCCAAGAAGCCCCTCAGAGGTGCTCTGGGCCGGCAGCACCGTTTCTGATGACACGGTCACGGGAACGAGACACTCCTGGGAGCTGAGGCCTCAGGGGTTTGGTTTGGAGAGTGAGGTCCCCACCCTGAAACACGCCTGGGAAGCTCAGCCTGGGACCCGGGCCACCGGCCCACAGCGGCCTCCACCAGCAGCCCCCCTCACGCTCCTGAGTCACAGCTCCCCAGCCTCCGCTCACTGCTGCTAGAATGATCATTGCCGTCACATTTCTGCTGCAGGAAAGTTCGGTTTCCTGCCCAGAGTCACCTCCGAAGTGGCCTGTGCCCTCCTCCTCCCTCTGGCCTCTTAGCGCCTGAGCTCCATCTCCCCGCTTCCTGGGTGGGGGTGGGGCGCAGGCCTGTCCTTCAGTGTCAGGCCCACATGGGCTGCACGGCCTGTCCCCTTTCCCCCGGGCACCGCGTGAATGGAAGCGCCAAAGGAATTTTCAATGTGAGCACAGCTTCCTAATCTTTCAAAACTACCGTGGTCTCAAATTCAGATTAAGTTGATCATTTAGTCATTGATTCACAAATATATTTCTTTAAAATATTTTTTTATTGATTTCAGAGAGGAAGGGAGAAGGGGAGAGAGATAGAAACATCAATGATGAGAACCATCGATTGGCTGCCTCTTGCACGCCTCCTACTGGGGACTGAGCCCACAACCCGGGCTTGTGCCCTTGGCCAGAATCGAACCTGGGACCCTTTGGTCTGCAGGCCGACACTCTATCCACTGAGCCAAACCAGCAAGAGCATTTGTAAACATTTATGAGACCCTGACTCTGCAGAAACAGCAATGTGCTAGGCATGAGAGAGAAATAAAAGCAAAGCAACCCCTCCCTTTTCCCCGGAGCGCACATTAGCTAGGGAAGGAGGCTTCCTTACGAAGCAGTTGGGTGCCGATGCCGGAGTGAGCCCCGAGCTGCACAGAACAGGCGGCAGGTGCCGTGAGGGTGAGACGGGGAGAGATCAGGGGCTGAGCGGTCTGAGCAGGAGGGCCTCCTAGAGGAGGGGACTGTGGAGCTGAGCCCTGACGAGCAGGTGGAGCGGGTGATGGTGGAGAGGACGGGGGCCAGCGGGGAGGACGGCGTGAGCAAAGGTGCAGAAGCCCAACGCATTGCCAGGACGAGCCAAGCCCTGAGCCTGTGGGGGTGGATGGCCCAGCGCGGTGCCCCCTGTGCCCCGGAGGCGGGCAGCGGGCCGGGAGGGCTCACAGCTCCCACTCCCAACAGGACAACACCATCGACTTCCTGGAGTACGTGGCAGCGCTGAACCTGGTGCTGAGGGGCACGCTGGAGCACAAGCTGAAGTGGACCTTCAAGATCTACGACAAGGACCGCAACGGCTGCATCGACCGCCCGGAGCTGCTGGACATCGTGGAGGTCAGTGTCTGCCCCGGGCAGCACCCGCGGGAGCGCCGGGCTGAGGGCCGGCCCTGAGCGGCTTCTCTGGGGCTGCGCATCGGAATCCTTCCCGCGCTCCCTGACCGCAGTGGAATTCAGCAGGAGATCAATGACAAAATACACTAAAAATCCCCCGTGCTTGGAAATTAGGCAACACACTTCTAAATACTCCATGAATCAAAGACACAAAAATCACAAGCGCACACACACACACTCACACACACACACACTCACACACACACACACATTCATACACACACACACTCACATTCACACACACACACACTCACACACACACTCACATTCACACACACACACACACATACACACACTCACATTCACACACACACTATTGTGAACTGAATCATGATGCAAAAATAACAACAAAACTTGTGGAATGCAGCTAAAGCTGGGCTTGCAGACCATGTATCGCCTTAAAGTGCATAGATTAGGAAACGAGAGGCTGAAAGACAATGATCCAAGCAGTCATCTCAAGAAATTAGAAAAAAGAGTGAATTGGACCCAAAGGAAGGGGGAGGAAGGAAAGGACACAGTAAAGAGCAGACAATAATGAAACAGAAAAAAATGCACAAAAGAACGTTGGTTCTTGAAAAGACCGCTAACAAGGATGAGCATACTAGAGGGCAGACTCTGACAGGTGACCGGTGCCAGCTGTCCCTGCCCAGCGCTGCTGGTGGGCACGGTCAGTCCATTTTACAGGAAAGGAAACCCCCTCACAGCCCAGCTGGTGTGGCTCAGTGGTTGAGCATCAACCCAGGAACCAAGAGGTTGCTGGTCCAATCCCTGGTCAGGCCACATGCCCAGATTGTGGGCTTGATCCCCAGTGGCGGATGTGTAGGAGGCAGCCGATGGATGATGCTACTCTATCATTGTTTCTATCTCTCTAACCCTCTCCCTTCTTCTCTAAAAGCCAATAAAAAAAAAAATAAATAAAAAAAAATAAAAAAATTTGCCGAAACCGGTTTGGCTCAGTGGATAGAGCGTCAGCCTGCAGACTGAAAGTCCCGGGTTCGATTCCGGTCAAGGGCATGTACCTTGGTTGCGGGCACATCCCCAGTAGGGGGTGTGCAAGAGGCAGCTGATCGATGATTCTCTCTCATCGATGTTTCTAACTCTCTATCCCTCTCTCTTCCTCTCTGTGAAAAATCAATAAAATGTATTTAAAAAATAAAAATAAAAATAAAAAAATAAAAGCCAATAAAAAAAATTTAAAAAATAAATAAGTAAAAGAAATCCCCTCACAGAGGTTCTGTGCTTGTCCAAATTCACCCATTGGGGATGGGGGGTGCTGGAGCTGGCTGTAACCCTGGAGACTCCCAGTCCGTCAGAGGGCTGCTTTGTACCAGGTGCTGTGCTGGGCAGTGAGACCCTGGGGATCGGCCAGACACCTCTGTCCTCAGAGGGCACCCAATCTGGGAACTGAGCGAGGCCCTACTGGTGCATGTCTCCATTTCACGGCACAAACATGGCCTTGCTGACAGAAACACAGGGAAACCTGTTCTTTCCCTCTAGTCCGAACACCTGTGTCTCCGTCATCCCAGCTCACACACATAGACACACACATTCATAAATATGCTAACCTAGAGGCCCGGTGTGCAACATTCGTGCACTGGAGGGGTGTGTTTCTCGGCTCAGCCTGCACTCTTTAGCAGTCTGGGAGACTAAGGAACCCTTTAGCAGTCTGCTTAGGCTCGCTTCCCACCAGGATCAGCCTAAGCCGTGGTCAGGCATCCTCAGTGCTGCAGTGGGGGCTGGGGAGGCTGCTCTCGCCAGCTGAGTGGTGCTCCCCCTGGTCAGCTCCTGCGTTGAGGATCTGCCCCCTGGTGGTCAGTGTGTGTCATAGTGACTGGTTGTTCAGCTGTTTGGTCAATTTGCATATTACTCATATATATATATATATACACATACATATATAATATATATATGTATGTGTATGTATATATATATATATATATATATATATATATATATATATATATATATATATATATAAAGAATTCTCTTTTCCTCGCTGAATCTCCATTTTCCTCCATAAAGTAGTGTTGAAATCATCACAGGACCATGCACATCCCTCATTGGAGGGCTTTTGTTTTTTTTTTTAAGACTTGTTTTATGTTTTTGGAGGTTTGTGGGTGTGTGTGTGTGTTTTTAATCCTCATGCTTTTTTAAAAATATATATATTTTATTGATTTTTTTACAGAGAGGAAGAGAGAGGGATAGAGAGCTAGAAACATCGATGAGAGAGAAACATCGACCAGCTGCCTCCTGCACGCCCCGCACTGGGGATGTGCCCGCAACCAAGGTACATGCCCTTGACTGGAATCGAACCTGGGACCCTCCAGTCCGCAGACCGACGCTCTATCCACTGAGCCAAACCGTTTTCGGCAATCCTCATGCTTTTATTGATTTGAGAGAGAGAGGAACAGAGAGAGAGCGACAAGAGAGAGAGAAATGTTGACGTGAAAGTGAAACATGGATCTGCTGCCTCTCCCACGTGCCTGGACTGGGATCTAACCCACAACCGGGCACACGCCTGCCCTGAGCCACACCTGCCAGGGCTCATTAGAGGTCTTTGGGGCTCACAATGGAACCACAGGCAGCATCGGGGTGGGGTGGCATTGGGGTGGGGCGGCATCGGGGTGGGGTGGCTTGTGAGGGCAGGATCCCCAGGTGCAAGTAGGCCAGTGGGCACATCATTGCTGGTTTGGACCTGGGTCCTGCAGCCCTCGGCCGCACAGTCGGGGAGCAGCACTGGGGAGACGGTGCTGGCCCTTGGGCTGGGGGAGGGGCGGAGTTTGTAGGGCCCCTCGATGCCTCTGGCTTCCTCCACAGGCCATCTACAAGCTGAAGAAGGCCTGCAGGGTGGAGGGGGAGGCCGGGCAGCAGGGCCAGCTGCTCACGCCGGAGGAGGTGGTGGACAGGATCTTCCTCCTGGTGGACACGAATGGAGACGGTAAGAGGGGTGGAGGTGGTGCCCCCCAGCAGCACCCCCACTTCCTGGCCATGGACCTGGGGCAGCCCCTCCACCTCTCCACAGCTGGTGTCCTCATCTGCGATCTGGGTGTGCAGAGGACACCACGAGATAGCAAAGGGTTTTGTGGGAGCCATTGAAACTCCTACCGAGAGGCTGGTGGAGGCCGGGCCACCGAGCGAGTGGGCAGATGGATGGTACTGTGATGCCCAGATTTCGTGATCCCCAAGGACCACCAGGGAGCCGAGTCCGATGCAGTAGCAGAAAGCCTGTTCCATGCTAGCGTGGGCTCTGTCCCACTCACACCGACAGCGACATGGCGGAAGAGCACGAGCTTCAGCAGATCGAAGGGTTTTATAGGGGCGGTGATGCCACTGCTTTGGCTGACCCCGATTGGTTGGGTGAGGGCTAGGGTGCAGTTACACAAAATGGAGGATCAGGAGTTCCGCCCTGCCCTCTCATTCAGGGAGTTAGCCCCGCACTGCCCTTTCAGCACCTGGTCTGGAAACGGGGTGGCAATGGCTGAGAGGACGGAGTGGCTGTGCAGGGAGGCAGCTGTTGGGAGCACACCAGAACAGCCCTCCAGGGCATTCCCAGGGCACCACGGGCCAAAGGAACACTTCAGCTCATTTGCAAAGAAGTCCCTTTAGAAGCCTGAAGGCTCCAGGAGGACCGGGAGAATCCCTGGCGCTGGGCTCAGGCCCCGCTCTGTGGCTCCTCTGTGTGGGAGCTGCAGCCCCCCCCCAAACCCCCCCCTCCAGAAGGCTCTCCTCTCCTCTCCCCTCCTCCCCTGCTCGTTTCTCCCCTTCTCCCACACGCCCATCCCCCCCCTCCAGGCCAGCTGTCTCTGAGCGAGTTCGTCGAGGGCGCCCGCCGGGACCAGTGGGTGATGAAGATGCTGCAGATGGACGTGAGCCCGGGCGGCTGGATCTCCCAGCAGAGGCGGAGGAGCGCCATGTTCTGAGGGCACCTGCCCCGCCCAGACCCCAGGCTCAGCGGGTGTCCGGAGCAGGGGGGCAGGGGGCCTGGCTCAGCCCCCTCAGTTTATCCCCTCAGCCTCTCCTGGGCTGGGCCATGGTGGGGCTCCCGCCAATCCCTGCATGACTCTTAGCTGGAAGCAGGGTGCCCTGAGGGGTGGGTCCCACAGGCCCAGCTCACAGTGAGAATGCCCACCCAGTGGGAGGCAGGCTGGCAGGAGGCGGGCCTGGGAGGTGCTGAGTCTGAAGAAGACTCACCTGGTGTGTGAGGGGGCAGTTACCTCCCCCCGGATCCTGAGGATGTTCACAAAGGGTGCTCACTCCTCCCCAACTGTCCCCTCCTGGGTGTCAGTGGGGACACTGTGGCGAGGCAGGCTGGGCTCTCCCGCCCTCGGAGGGTCAGCTGTCTGCTCCCCCAGCCCCCGCTGCACCCCACCCTCTGCTCCCCTCCCTACCCCTGGCCCCCACACTTGCCTCTCCAACGCCCTCCCCAGCATGGCCCTCCCGCAATTCCCAGCCACAAGCCCAGCATGTCTCCTTAGGGAATGGAGAGAACTGGGGAGAACGGGGGGGGGGGGGGGGGGGGCCGGGGGGGGTCGCCTGATGACCTGGGTTCTAGGTCAGACCTGCTGTGTGACCCCGACGGCCACTTCTCCTTCGGACCTCAGTTACCTGGTCTGCACAGGGAGCAGGCCTGGACCAGACCAGCATGTTCAGATGATTATTTTTTGGAATTTGAATTATTTTCGTTACACAAATTCCTTGCACATCCCCAATGTAGAAACTAGATTAAAATGGAGCCACTCTGGTTGATGGGGGCTGAGCCAGAGGCACCCCTGAGACCACGAGGCCCTGGGCAGTGCCACCCAGCATGACCCACTTAAGTGGGACCCGGGAAAACACTGCTTTACCCTGGAGAGGTGTGCTCTTATGTTGATGTAGAGAAATAAAACCAACCTGCTGACCCTGAGGCTTCATAGGTCTGATGTTCATATAAAGGCTCCTATAGGAATAAATTTTAGGTGAAAACTGGTTGACTACAGAAAAAGTAATAATCCAGGTGGGACACAGAGATGCCCCAAATCATGAAGGTGGGGTGGGGTGACGATGGGGGAACATCCTTATCCAATGGTCTAGACACCCTCCCAGCTCCGACCTTCAGGATCTGCCGCCAGAGAGCAGAAGTGCCAGCTCCCTGTGTCTGCAGCTGCCCCGGCATTGACCTTCACCTCCCTCCGTGTCCGTGCTCAGGCCCTGGCTGGCGTCCACGTGATGGACAGGATGGGTGTGAGCAACATGCGCCCTCTCAGCCCCCAGGGGGGCTCTCTGCAGCCAGGGCTTCTCTCCCTCTCCCCCTTTCCTCTCTCCCTCTGTGTTTTTATCAACTCCATGCACCCCACACACACCCAGCGAAGTGAAGACTCACGGCCCAGAAGAGAGAGCATCTTGAAAAATGGGCACAAGGGCTTCAGCCTATCTCCCCAGGTCCTTGGACAGGTTTTCCTGAAGTTGGGGTGTGCAAAGAATGCTCCACCCGGCACAGATCGCCCCACTTCCTGACTGATGCCCGGTGTCGCTCCAGCTGGAGAGATGGGCTGACCCGGCCGCCCCAGTGATCACAGAGCTGTGGGACCAGGCGCAGGCACCCCCTGCCACCAGGCAGCCAGCAAGGAAGCAGGAGGTTTGCACGGTCACTTCTGAATAAATATGGGTTTCCTCTGGATCATCGAGGACTTTCTATAATACCACCTCATCCTCCTTCACTTTCTGGTCAACATCCGACTCCAGCATCCCTTCCCACAGGGTGTGAATGCACGCACGTGTGGCCCGTCATTAGGCATGATTTGGATCTGCGCTCCCATCCAAACACTCCGTCCTCATCTCCTCGGTAGCACTGTAACCTCTTGAAGGAGTGTTTCCCCCCCAAACGGCCCCACAGCTCTTGGAGGTGCTCCCTGAAAATGGATATGATGACCCCTTATTGTTTCAAATTTGGTAAAATGTAAATCCTAAGAGACACCCTCAACTTACACCTAAGGAAACTCCTCCCCATGTCACACAGCCCCCCCATACGACACACACACATCACACGGAATGCACCCTCCAACCTCCCCCCGCACCACCTTCTCCACATGCAACCCCAATTCCTCCTTCATGTTCAAAGTCAAGGACCACCTCTGTGAGGCTGTCTCTGAGCCCGACTCACTCTCAGTTCCCTGTGCCCCTGCAGGAGTCCATGCATAGCTTCCCTTAGCACATCTATCTATATAATAGAGGAATATACAAATTAGCCAGGATGCTGGAACATCATGACTGAACATCAGGAACCTGAGGCTGCATGGCACCTGGCCGGGGTGAGGGACCTCAGGCCGCATCTCCTGCCCCAGCGCCAGGCCAGGAGACCTCAGGCCATGCCCCTCACCCCAGCACTGGGCCCGCGGGACCTCAGGCCGCACCCCCTGCCCTGGCGCTGGGCCAGGAGACCAAAGGCTATGCCCCTCACCCCAGCACCAGGCCGGGGGACCTCGGCCTCGCCCACCCCACCCCACCCCCCTCCACCTCGCTCATCAGGGCTTGACAGGAGACCTCAGGCCACGCCCATCGCCTGTTGGGGCTTGATGGGAGGCCTTAGGCCACGCCCCCCACCCAGCACCAGGCTGGAGGACCTGAGCTTGATTGGGGTGGGGCCAGCTGGGTCTGGGTGTCACCCAATGGGGGTGGGGCTGGCCGTATCTGGGTCTCCTGCGTTTTCAAAGCCCGTGTGGGTGGTGGGCAGGACTTGACTCTAGGTCTCTCGGCACACCCCGGACTCTGACAGGAGGAAGGTTTTCATATACATTTTACTAATTTTCTTTCATCTCTGACACTTCTATTACAGAGAGAGGGCAAATAGCAATATTAAAATACTTCCTCTAATTAATTGCCTTTTAATGTGCACGAATTTCATGCACCGGCCACTAGTTTTATTACCACGAGCTTAGTCTGGGAGTTCCTTGACGATGAGAAGGCTCCTCTTCTCTGCACTCCTAACATCTAGCCTCAGCACAGCAGGGGTTCCATAAATGCTTGTTGAGTGGAAAGGGCGATGCAAAGCACACACATTGGCTGGGTAGTCCTGGAGCTCCTTGTAGCAATGGGATGGAGGCTGCGGCCACAGGCCCCAGAGGTTCCATCAGATCAGCCTGGGCACTTCCATGCCTAGAGGGGGGCCTGGAGAAGCTGAGGGGGGGGGCGGGGGAAGCTGGGGAGTGGCCGATGGCAGAGGGCTGCTGAGTGCCCCCAGCAGGAAGCAATCACCACCAACGGAGTGACACAGGTCCACACCTCTGGACCCCAGCCTGGCCCTGTGCTACCACAGTGCAGCCCAAAGAGGCCAGCTGAGCTGAGAGTTCGTTCTGAGGACTATCTACTATAAAAGCAACAATGGCGACACCAGCACCACCACACCCTCCCGCCACCCAACACAGAAGCATGGGGGCTGGTTCAGCCGGCCGCCTCAGCCGCACCACCCCCGGCCCCTTCCTGGTCTTGCTCCCCGTTCTGGAGCCGGCGCACAATGCTGGTGAGGTCCAGGCTCCGCGTCAGCGTGTCCAGGAGCATCTGGTCCTTCTGGACGCCCTCCATGAACTCCTCCAGGGACAGCTCCCCTGGAGAGAGAAAGGGGGTCACGGGGAGGTGGGGGGTGGCTCCTGGGCACCAGGGTTCCATCAGATCAGAGCTGGAGTCTTTGGAGGGGCACAAGGCCACTGCAGGGGAAGCAGCTGGGGCGGGGGGGGGGGGGCAGGCAAAGGAGCAAGAGACCAAGGTCAGGTCTAGGGATCCCTAGCATCCGGGTCTGTGCTGGGACCCTACACCCTGGTGAGCCCTCCCCGGGGGACCCCGGCCCGGGCCTCCTCACCATCCCCATTGACATCGATCCTGGAGAAGACGGTGTTGGTGAACTCCTCTGCACTCATGGTGGAGTCGCTGCAGGGGTTAATGGCTCGGATGGCCTGCAGGGAGGAAGAAGTGAGAGGCCCATCCTGACTCAGCCCGCCTCCGTGGTGGTGGGGCTGCGTGGGGAGCGGAGGCAGAGCTGAGACTTAAGAGCTATTCAGTCTCTTGGGACACAGGAGGAAACTGAGGCCCAGACAGGGGAAGGAACGTGAGGGTCAGAGCTGCCCCAGGGACCCCCGTTCCATCCTGCCCCCTGCAGAGATCGCAGCTCTGCCCGCTGACCCAAACCCGCTCTGAGCTCCAGTCCACCAGCCGCCGCCCCGCCCAGGCCGGCCCTCTGCACCTGGAGTTACCCGGATGATGGTGAGCAGCTCGTCCCGGTCGATGCACCCGTTGCCGTCCACATCGTAGAGCTTGAAGTACCAGCGCAGCTTCTGGTCCACCTTCCCCTTGAGGACCAGGCTGAGCGCCGCCACGTACTCCATGAAGTCGATGTAGCCGTCCTGGCGGGGGAGGCCGCGGTGAGCCCTCTCCCCCCACACCCCCGGGTGCCCACCCCCTCTGTCCTGGCCGCCCAGAGCCCGCCCGCCCTGCCCCAGAGGCTTCGGTCACTGACAAGCTACCCCGCTGGGCTGTGGGTGGCCCTGGGCTGGTGCGGTCCCAGCTGCTTCCCGGTGCTTCTCAGACCCCAGCCCTTCCAGCGGCTTGTGGGTGGGAGGGAGACGCGGATTCCCAGGGGTGCTGGGGGCTGGGTGAGCTTTCCCAGCTCGGTGAGGGCAGGGGGTCGGTGTGGAGGCAAGGACCCAAACCCCGCTTGTTTCTCCTGTGATAATCATAACGGCACCTGCCTCCGTGGGGCGTGGGGTGACATGAGTACATGTATGGACGGCACTCAACACGCCTGGCCTAGAGTAAGCACTCGGTGTTAGCTGTTATTGTCACCGCCACTGTAAAGAGATCACTGTGCTGTCCTGTGTTGCCCCTGGCAACAACACGTCCGGACACAGGACAGAGCACCCACTCTGCTGGGCCGGGGCAGGGGCTGAGGGTGGCTTCCTGAGGGAGCCCAGGCCCTCGCCGGCTCTTGGAGAGGTTGGCCCTGGGGGGAGGGGGCATTCCTGCAGGACATTTCTTTGGGGTTCTTTGAGTGTTCACCAGCTGACCGTCTGTGGCCTGGCCAGTCCTACCACGTTCTCTGCCCCCTCGCTCCAAACCGAGTGAGGCTGCGAGGGAAGCCTATCTCGCAGACGGGCTGTGCCCAGTAAGGGCAGGAGCACCGGGTCAGAGCACGTAGACTCGGGGTCCGGCTCCCACTCCTCCACTCACAGCCATGACTCGGGCCAGGAAGTCGCCGAGAAGCTGGAAGAACTCTCACAGGCAGAGCTGCCCCCGGAAGGGCCAGCCTCGGTCAGTGATGAGCTCCCTCCGCCGGACGTGTGCAAGCAGAAGCCTAGGGATGTGGCCGGAGCTGGCGGCACGGCCTCTGAGGCCCGGCTCTGTGCTGGCCCGTGGCCCGGGGTGAGGCCGTGCCCACGGTGAGCCCACAGCGAGGACTGTGGTCACAGTGAATGCCGTGTGCTGCCGCATGCCCAAGGGCTTCCGCACACGCCTTAGCCCCGGGTCCTCGCCCTCCCGCCTCCCAGGACCGCACGGAGCGAGGCCGGGGCAGCTGGGAAACAGGCTTCCTGGGCGGGGACCCCGGAGAGGATGCCTCTGTTTTCGTTTTTCTCTCTCTGTGTTGTTGGAAACTCTACAATGTGCTGTGTCACTTGTGCAATTTGTTGTTGTTGTTGTTGTTGTAGTTTAATGACTAAAAAAATCGATGGAGCCCTAGCCAGCTTGGCTCAGTGGATAGAGTGTCAGCCTGTGGACTGAAGGGTCCCAGGTTCGATCCCAGCCAAGGGCACATGCCTGGGTTGCAGGCTCCATCCCCAGTAGGGGGCATGCAGGAGGCAGCCGATAAATTATTCTCTCTCATCATTGATGTTTCTATCTCCCTCTCTCCTCCCTCCCTCTCTGAAATCAATCAATAAATATATTTTTAAAAAATAAAAAGCAGCCAAAACCGGTTTGGCTCAGTGGATAGAGCGTCACCCTCCAGACTGGAAGGTCCCAGGTTTGATTCCAGTCAAGGGCATGTACATTGGTTGCGGGCACATCCCCAGTAGGGGGTGTGCAAGAGGCAGCTGATTGATGATTCTCTCTCATCGATGTTTCTAACTCTCTATCCCTCTCTCTTCCTCTCTGTGAAAAATAAATAAAATATATTTAAAATAATAATAAAAATAAATAAAAAACTAAGGGATCGATGGAAAGATACAGGCTTTTCCTTCAGAAAGCCCTAACCGCGTCATAGGAGAGGGGTGACCTCGGCCAAGCACTGCGCCGCCTGGAGGCCAGGGTCCTCACTCTAGGACGGCAGAGGCAGTGTGCGTGCTTCCAGACTGGGCTGTGGCTGGTTCAGAAAGACCCTGCAGCAAGCTCGCTGCTCCTTATGCCTCCTGTGCTGAGCTCCTTTAACCTCACCACCGCTCCCCGGAGCTGGGAGTTTTGTCTCCATTTTCAGCTGAGAGAGCTGAGGCTGAGAGAGGTCAGGCCGCACAGCCAGTGAGTGCCAGTGCTTGCCTGAACCCGGGCCTCCTCAGTCCCACCTGCGCTCGGACATGCGGGTGGGAAATTCACCCTGGCGTGGGCGCACCTGAGTGACCGCGGGCACGGCCAAGCCCTCGCAAAACTTAGATATAAGCAAAGCATGCGTTTGTGCCCCAGTCACACTCCCTCTCCTGCTCACCCAGCGGCTCCCTCCTCTCACTCAGGCTGCCAGGCACTTTCTGTAAAGGGCCCGACGGCCAGTATTTCCGTTTTGACAAAAGGTAACCGCATGGGTGTGGTGTGTTCGCCTGTGAATGCAGACCCAGGGCCGTTGCCTGCACACCCAGCTCTAACTCCCCTCTGTATCAACGTCCTGGCCAACCCACTCGCCTGCTCTGTGCTCGGGCCAATGGGACTCAGACCACTGGTGTCCACAAGGCACTGGGGATGTTACAGGATGCTCTTCACTTCAATAACTGATTTTAAATGAACAGTAGTGTGAAATATAAAACTGGCCATAAACCCATGAGTCCGCATACACCCATTCACTCATATAACAAATCCCTGTTAGGTACCCCCTGTGCTCCGGGCACTGATTTTAAGGAAACACTCCCTGCCCTCACGGAGCTCACATTCCAGCAGGGAGACAGGGATGCACAGTGGCTGAATGCTGTTCAACATCCTGCATTAGAAGGCAAGACGTGTTCCGGGGCGGGACTAGGCCCGTGGTCAGCAAACTCATTAGTCAACAGAGCCAACTATCAACAGGATTGAAATTTCTTTGGAGAGCCACATTTTTAAAATTTAAACTTCTTCTAACGCCACTTCTTCAAAATAGACTCGCCCAGGCCGTGGTATTTTTGTGGAAGAGCCACACTCAAGGGGCCAAAGAGCTGCATGTGGTTTGTGAGCCACAGTTTGCTGACCACTGGGTTAGGCAATCGCAAGGTTGGTGGTCACCCCTCCCTGGTGTCATAAGTGGGTAGGATTTAGAGGGTCCTTTTGGAGAAATGTCTTACCCCAAAGGATTTCCGTAGTTCGGGAGAAGCTGAGCTATTTGGGGGCACTGGGTGTAAGGTGTTGAGGCTTCTCTCCCTCTACTCCCCCTCCCCTTCCCCACCCGCCCGCTCAGGAGTTATGGCTGCTTCTGGCAGCTTTGGGAGGCCCAGCGTGCCGATGCCATCCCTCCAGGTCTCCATGCTCAGGCTCCAGGACTCTGCTCCCTTGCGCCCCCTTTAGGAAAGCCCTCATGATGCTGCTGCCCTTGAGGCTGGGACTCAAAGCTCATAATCTGCTTTGGCCCTTTGACCCCAGATATTAGCCCGTTTTAAATAGCCTCTGAGCCGAAACCAGTTTGGCTCAACGGATAGAGCATCTGCTTGGGGACTGAAGGGTCCCGGGTTCGATTCCGGTCGGGGGCATGTGCCTTGGTTGCGGGCATATCCCCGGTGGGGGGTGTGCAAGAGGCAGCTGATCGATGACTCTCTCTCATCGATGTTTCTAACTCTATCTCTCTCCCTTCCTCTCTGTACAAAATCAATAAAATGTATTTAAAAAAATAAATAAATAAATAAATAAATAGCCTCTGAGCCCCGGCTTTCCCTACAAGCCCTGCCTACAAGGGTGTTCGGCTCTCGGGGTGGTGAGCGGAGCCGGGAAAGCTCTGGGCAGCCTCTCCCCAGGGTGCGGCGGACCCCCCGCAGGGCATCCTCACACCTCACCTTTCCAGGGAGCGCTAGGGGTTGGGGACCAGCCAGGGCGGGAAGACCAGCTATGGGCTCTTCCACCACTACATCTTGACTGAATTGCTCCAAATAAATGCAGGATTTGCCATTGGAAAACTAACAACCATCCTGACTAATGCTCCGATGTCCATGGCAGATACAGATAACTAAGCTGAGGCTGAGGGTCAGAGAATGGGTTCAAGGTCACCCAGCTGGTGAACACCAGGGGCCCAGCGGGGCCTAACTCCTCTGTCAGTGTTCTCTCTCGCTTCTCCGGCAGGCTTCACCCAACGCGTCCAGGCGATTCCTTGAGGAGACATACCCTTCGGCCCACTTGAGCAAGGCGAACTGAGGTCACCGGGTATTCTGGATCCCCCAGTGGCCAGGCCACCCCGCCTGTCCCCAGGCCTAGTGTCCACAGACCATCACGCGTGACCCAAGACACATGGGCCTGCCCAACCCGGACCAGCGGAGCTGAAACCTCCTCACCCTGCCCTCTACTCCCCACCCCTCTTTCTGCATCCTGTGAGCTTCTGTGCCAGATCACCACGAGGGGCATCAAGCACTTATAGGTGCTCAGTGACTGTCTGGTAAGTGTTCACCCTCGTTCTGGAGTAAATCCCAATGTGTGTGTGGGAGGCAGGGGAGCCGCTCAGCTGTCTGTGAACACTAACCCGGGGCCTGTCTGTCTTCCCCTGGAGCCAGGGCAGGGATGGCCCGCCTCCTTCCGCACCCCTGTGCCTGGCTCTCAGGAGGTGCTCCGTGAGTGTGAGACCAGTGTCCCTAACTGGGCGTTCAGCCTCCCAGGTGAGCAAAGACCTGTGCAAATGAAGTCCGTCCTCCGCAGTCCCTGCTGTCCTCACATCTGCTCTCCCTGTCCGTCCGTCCCCCACCCCCACCCCTACCCCCCGCACCCAGGGCAGATGGGGGCTCCCTCCATCACCCACACCCAGGCCCCTGCTCACTTTGTTGAAGTCGAAGGTCTCAAACATCTGCTCCACGTACTGGCTGGTGGACGGGCTCAGGTTCTTGAGGCCAAAGAACTGGCGGAACTCGTAGAGGGTGAGCTGGCCCGAGGGGCACTCGGTCATAAACTTCTTGTACCACTGGTGGCACTCGGTGCTGCTCAGCTCCTCCACCGACTTCCCCTCCACCACGTTGCCCATCGTGCGGGCCCGCGAGGCGGACGCCTGCGGTGGACAGGCCCGTGCCCACGCCCCCCCCGCACCGGGCGGCCTGGCTTCTGAGAACTGGGCCCTCCTGGCTCACAGGCCTGAGTCGTCCATGTCTGAGCGAGGAAGGCGCCGATGACCCGGTTCAGGGAAGTGTCGGGAGGAGGTGAGCGGAAGGGAGAAGGCAGGGGGGCTGAGCCGGCCGACACCCCAATCCGGCAGGTGCCAGAGAACCGGTTGCAAGCGCCCTAAGTCCTTGCTGCCAACGGCTGCTCCCGGGGAGAGGAGCGAAAATAGAACCGACCTGAGAGGCGTGAGGCCCGGGATTACAGCCTTAAGCTGAAGATGAGAGGATTTCCTTACCCGGTGGGCAGCCTCCTTATCCCGTTTTACCAGGGCAGATGAGTGCCAGCCAGCAGCCGCTCTGATCCCGTGACCTCCACTCCCTTCTCGTCCTCTTTAGAGCAGGCTCCTCCCTCGGACTTGGAGTGGAGGGACCCTGACATAGGGCTGGTCCCCTTCCAGAGCTGGGGCTCTTGGGGTGCTGTGTATCACCAGGCTGTGCACCGGCTTGGCCCTCACAGCTGAGGGGTTCAATCCCTTCTGATGGCTCACGTGGAAGAGCACTTGGTGATGCAGAGTGGCTCCCGAGACGAGCCCGAAGCAGCCGTGGTTGTGAACGCCCTCCCACAATGCCCTGCGCGAGCGTTTACAGCCGCACAGACACTCACGGTCCCATCCTGACCACACGCCCGTATCCCCGGAGGCCGCACCTTTCCCATCCTGCGAGGTGTGAATTCAGCCCAGCAACTGACTCTGAACCCGACACCTCACCTCCCAGGGCCCGGGCGTTTGTGAGTGTGTGTGTGTGTGTGTGTGTGAAAGCTCCCGGCCGAGCCGGAGGGCCCGTCTGTGCAGCAACAGCTTGCTCTGACCCTATGGGACGTGCTCCGGCCACAGACGAGCAGCGGTTCATCTGGGAGCCAGCATCCAGGTGCGCTGAAGCAGGGTGCTCCTGGGAGTGTCCGGCTCTGCCCCTCCCCAACTCCCCCTCCTCTACACGTGGACTGCCTATCCCCACCCCAGCCAGAGGGACCAGCACCCACATGTCTGCTTTCCCAGCAGGCACTTGGGTCGTGTCCAGGTTGTACACAGATACCCTAGCACAAAAGTATCTTTTATACTTGGGGAAGGGGTGCCTTGTGGGGGTGGTTTGTTACCTCAGCTAATCTACCCTCTCCTGACTGATACAAAGACTGTAACTTTAAACACTGCACAGCCCAGCCAGTGTGGCTCAGTGATTGAATACCAACCTATGAACCAGGAGGTCACAGTTCAATTTCCGGTCAGGGCACATGCCCTGGATGGGGGCTTGATCCCCAGTGTGGGGTGTGCAGGAGGCAGGCGATCAATGTTTCTCTCTCATCATTAATGTTTCTATCTCTCTCTCCCTCTCCCTTTCTCTCTGAAAGCAACAAAAATATATTTTTAAGGAAATAAATACTGCACAGATGTCATGAGTCTTTCTAGGAGCGCCAGGCTTGCCAAGCTCCTCTCAGGACCCCCAGCTGTGTGCCTGGCCCTCCCATGCTGCCAGGCTGCAAGGAGAGGATTCTTTATTCCAGGTGCAAAGCACTGTTTCTTCAGAGTGAATGTATATTCATGAGTATTTATGTAAATGTACTTATCTACACTACTAAAAGAGAAAGATGCAAATTGACCATACCTTTGTGATGCCCACCAGCCAATCAGGAATGGGTATGCAAATTAACCCATCAAAGCTGGTGGTTAATTTGCATACGAAGGCACTGGGCAGCCAGGGGCATTCCACCTGACCCCAGCTGCTCGGGCCTCTGGGCAGCGGGTGAGGCGGAAAGGCGGCTCTGAGCCAGAGCCAACGCAGAAAGGCAGCTCGGGTCCAGAGTGAAGGCGGTGCTGCCAGCCAAGGGCAGGAAGACCCATTCTTGCACGAATCTTCATGCATCAGGCCTTTAGCATATACATAAAATATACAACTATATAATGACATCAATATACTTACATATGAATTAACTTATATAAATGGCATGCAATCTATGTTGCATATAACATACATTACATATCAGAACACATGCATAAATATCTCAGAATTGGCCAGGGGATGCTATAGAACAAACCACCCTAAAACCTCAGTGGCTGAAAGCAGCACAACTTTATTTCTGGCTCACACTACTTGCCCGGTGACCTTGGCAAGTACCTTAACCGCCCTGGGCCTCAGTTTCATTCTTCAGGTGGAGCTAAGGGTGCCCACCGCACAGGGCTGGGAAGAGGATGCAGTGAATTAAAGTCGATAAACGGAAAGCATTTAGAGCCGGGTCTGGCAAAGAGTGAGAGCCCCACATTGGCGGTTGCTGCATTAGTTCGTATCTGCTACGGGGCGGCGTGCTGCTGCCTTCGGATTAGATGCCATTACATTGAGTCTCGGGCACAGCAGTGTCCCTGGATGACAGCAACCCTGTCTCTGTCCCTTTAATCCCATTAGCCACGGCCCTGCCTGTGTGTGGGGACCGACATCCGCCTGCGCCTGCGGCTGGGCTCCAGAGAAGGTGGAGGCCTTCTTAAAACCTCATTGGATTCAGCCCCGTCCCCCCGCCCCGCCCCTTGCCTGCCTCTCCTACAAGACGCTGCTGGAAAAGAGACTTGTTTTCTGAGCCTCTTGGGCAGCTAACGTGGCTGCAGGACATGGTGCAGCCAAAGAAATGCGAGTGAAGGTCTGCCAGGGTTTCTGGGGAAACGCTTTCTCGATAAAAAGTGATAACGACGCGCTGGTGCGGCCCGCCCCTCCCCTGCTTTTGGCCTCGGGTGTGAGCGCGGCCTGGCGTGCAGCGGCCTCCTTCAACCTGGAGGCTGTAGCGGAGGGAAAGGCCACGGAAGCCAGAGATGCCAACTTCCGCTGTGGAGCTGCTGACCCACGGCCATCCTCACTGCCTCCGCACGGTGCACCGTGCCCGGTTACGTTTGGAAAAGAATCCCCTCTTCGTTCAAACAAACACACCCGAGCCCTCAGAGGCAGGTTGAGAATGAAAGCACCAAGGTGTGTAAGAATGTCAGGCTGTGGCTCCTGGGGCTGCAGGTCAGCTCAGAGGGGCGGCAGCTCTGTCCAGGGAGCAGCCCCCCCTTCCACTGCAGGACACCCACTGCCGCACCCACGGGCTGAGCCACTGCTGCACCCACAGGCCGAACCCACTGCCGGACCCACGTGTACCCACAGGCTGTGCCACCGCCAGCACCCCCAGACTGAGCCCACGGCCTGCACCCCCAGGCTGAGCCCACTGCCTGGCACGGAAAGGGGCCCCCGCCCAGCAGCCCTTCCTCAGGCGCGCACCCTTCAGCAGCTCGGATGCTGAGCCACCAGAGCGAGACACTGGCCTCCAGGGAGAGCTCTCCCTTCTCCACCGAGGAGCTTCAGGCGGAAGGCGCCAAAGCGCTCCCGGCCACCACAGGCCGGAGGGCTGCTTCGCTGCCCTGCCTCGTGGGGCACCTGCCAGGCCCCACAGCGTCTCCCTCCTCGGTGGCCCTCTCAGGCCCACTCTCCTTTCTCCCTGAAGACACGGACGCCACGTCAGGGCGGCAAACTCACTCCTCAGGCCCAGGAGAGGCCGTACGCGGAGTGGACGGGAAGAGAGGCCTCGTGGCTCCCCGGGCTGCTTTGTCTGCAGGAATCCCCCGGGACAGATGCCACACCTGGGGGACAGGATCCACCAGCAGAATGGCACCAAGGGAACGGACAGGTGGGCAGTGCCGGAGGGAAGAGACTGGAGGGGCCGCAAACCCGGGCCTGACGACCCCCCTTCAAGGCTGCCTGCCCCCACCGCCTCCCACACGGAAGCACACAGAACCCGGAACACCAGCTCTGCTCCTGGGACCATCCCACCCAGACCCACTGGGACCAGCGGCTTCTTTAACAGGTTCCTGGAGCCTCCGTGGAGGCTGCTCTACCAAGGCGAACCTCCAGGGGGCGACCATTCTTCAGGGGACGGAGGAGGCGGCAGGTAAGGGAGTGAAGATGCTGGCCTTGCCGCCACTGTACCCAAGGCTGTCTGGTCCGGGCGCACAGAGGGGGTTCTTGTTCATCTTTGAGGCCCGAGGACCCAGGCGGCGCTGGGGTTCAGCAGGTGGACGATGGAGTGGATGGAGGATGAGGACGTCTGGCTGTACATAGAACACTTACATTATCTCTGCTCCTTTTCCAAACCCCACTACAATGGCAATCAAGGCATTTTTGCCGGCCGGCCAGCGTGGTTCAATGGTTGAGTGTCGACCTATGAACCAGGAGGTCACGGTTCAAATCCCGGTCAGGGCACATGCCCGGGGTGCAGGCTCAGTCCCCAGTGTACAGAAGAGTGTACAGAAGGCAGCTGATCAGTGATTCTCTCCCATCATTGATGTTTCTATCTCTCCCTCTCCTTCCTCTCTGAAATCAATAAAAGTGTATTTTCAAAAATAATGAATTTTTTCAAATCCACCCACCTACAGAGGGTTGGGAGGAGAGAAGGAAGACAGCCGATTAGAGGCGCTAATAAAATTGTAGAAAACAGGAGGCAGGTGGACAAGCGGTAACTGTCTGATGAGACTGCAGAAAGTTGAGACTGGCGGTTGGCACAGTCACAAAGCCCACCCCTGCCTCAGGAGGCTCAGGAGCGGTGCAGAGGGTGCCCCGAAGGCTGAGGTGCACGACCTGGGTAGAAGCATGAGAGGACAAGTGGGCTGTTAGCAGAAGGAGCCACGGCCTCTCCAGTGCCCTCCGCCAGGCGGCAGAACAGGCATCTGCCCCTCCTGACCTTGGTTATGCTCAGGAAGAGAGAGAGCTGTTCTGAAAACTGGGGCGCTAAGGGAAGAGTGAGACATTCCCCCCCCTCCCCACTCCCCTCCAGCTCCTTCCCATGCTGGCTCCTCAAACACCCACAACCCGGCAGGAGAGACCTGGTAAGGTACCCAACGGCCTGCTTGCAGCCCGGACCCAGCCAGCTGAGGAACCCCGAAGGTGTGAGAGGGCACCTGCAGCAAACAGAGGACCCGGAGCCCAGGCTGCCCGGAGGCCTTGGCCCTCCTGCCTCCTCACCGCCTCCTGCTCGGAGGAAGGCACCAGGAGAGCCCGGCCCAGCACTGGCTGCTGGTCGGAGTCCCCGGAAGCCCTGTCCTGCTATCCCGCCCCAGCCATCTGTGCTCTGGACGTATGCACCTCTGAATATGCCATGCTACCCAGAATGGGATGGGACTCCTAGAAAAGAATCCGGTTTGATTTGCTCAGGGTTGTGCTGGGGACTATTTGACAACTGACTCCCTGGGGAAAAGAAACCCCACTGTGTAGGTGTTGGCCGCTTTCCGTGGTGTAAACACTCCCGTAGCCCGTTTCAAGCTGTCAACACTGTGACGTTGGGAGGAAAGGCCTACAGTGGGCTCTCAGGGGCTGCTCAGAGCTGGCCTCAGCCCCCACCATTCACCGGGGGGTGAGGGGGGACAGTGACCAGGGACTCACCAGGCCACTGCCCTGGTCACGTACCCTCAGCCTTCATCCCTTTTCTCCATGGCCCATGGCCCACGAGCCCGACCAGCCTCGGAGGCAGCTCTCGGGGACCAGCGGAGAGACAGGAAGTCCATCCCCACCAACAAAGGCAAGTCCGAAGTAGCGGTTTCCTATAGAGCGAGGCCCCTCGGGACTGGCTCACCCCCCACAGCAGGGCCGTTTCCCCCTGGCGGCCGCAGCCTGCGCTGAGAGGTGTGGTCGGTGGTGCATCTCGTTCTTGTCCTCGGAGCGGCTGGCACTTGGGCTCTGAAAGGAGCTGGAAGCTCTTCTCGGGGTGAGGGGACGAAGAATCAAGTCCTCAGACCCCCGCCCGGACATAATCTTGCTTAAAGCGTCCCCAGGGCCTCCGTTTACCCGCTCACAGACACGCGCTCAGATGCTAACGAAAAGGAAGAACAGACTTTAATTGCTGCCAAGAAGAGAGACCTCCCTTTGCCAGTGCCGACAGTGGGCACGGCACAGGCGTCAAGGGCTCGGCTGCCCAGCCCCGCACGGCCCCCCGCCACTGGGGTGCGCAGCCTCTCCCCCCCAGGACGGGGGGTCCTGGGCAGGGGGCGGGCGGGCCTCTGGCTGGCACAGGGCTAGGACCGCCACAGGACCGCGTTGGCGGGAGGCATGTCTAAGCGCTTGCGGGTGTGGTCCGTGTCCCGGCGGTACAGGTAGCCGCACGTGGGCTTCTGCATGGTGCGGAAGGGGCTCAGGGTGTTGGGGTACTGGGAGGTGTAGAAGTTGAAGGTGAACTTGTCCTGGCTCTGGCCCCTGAGGTCCACCACCACCGGCATGTACGCTGCGGCCAGAGCCTGCTCACGGTCCCTCTTCCAGGACCGGGACAGCGGCGGCCACGCCAGGGCCACCTTCCCCTTCTTGCCCAGCGCCGCCTTCAGCACATAGCTGGGTGTGGAGGGCTTCTGGGAGTCCTGGGAGGGAGGAGAGAAAGGGAGAGCGGGCATCACACACTGGGACTTGCCTGCTGGGCCAGGGGCAGGAGGGAAAGCAGAGGGGCCGTGGTCAGAGCCCCAGAGTCCTCCTCCTCCCCTACACTACTACCCCTGCCACCCAAGCACAGCTCTGCAGGCTGCAGGAGCCAGGCACCTCCAGGCAGCACCTTCATGGTTCGGTTTGCCGACCCACCCGCCGCAATGCAGACCTCCACCTGCTTCGCAGAGGCCTCTGGGGACACCTCAAAACCCTCCCATCCCTCCCACACCCCACCTGTCTGTCAGGGTCCCCAGGTCACACTCCTCTGGCCCCTCTCTCCCTGCCCTCTGCACCCCCTGCCTCCTGCAGGGTCACTCAGTTCTCTCCCTTACCCCCCCTCCCCTCTCTACCTCTCCTCTCCCTCTCCTTCTCCCTTTCCCTCTCCTTCTCTCTATTCCTCTCTCTATTCCTCTCTCTCTCTCTCTCTCTCTCTCTCTCTCTCTCTCTCTCTCTCTCTCGTCTTCCTGCCTCCTTCAGCCTCTGCTTCACACTCACTCTCATCTTTCCGGGCCCATGGCCAGATCGGAGGCCCTTCTCCTCAGAACCTCCTCGGGTTTCTCCTGCCTCCAGAGGAAAGCCCAGGCCCCGGAGGAGCTTCCGCGCGGGGCTCCCGCACCTTGTGTTCGGGCCTCGCCATCTGCCCATCAGCCTTCGCCACTCGTTCCCTCCCAGCCGCCAGGCCGTGGCTCCGGCGTCTCCCAGCCCGCACCCTCTCTCCCTCCCTTCATCAGGGAGATTCTCTCAGCCCAGCGCTCCCGCTCACACTCATCCTGCAAGATTTCACTCCTTCTCTCACTCAGAGTGCTCATGCAAACGCACCGGACATGGCTGCACAGGAACTGGTTCCGGTGAGGGCTGGCCCCGGCCACCGGCCGGCCCATTCCATTTTAGAACGTCTCATTGTTAAGTGTGTCGTGGTCAGGGGTGGCGTCCACCCCTAGGAGGTCCCTGTTGCCACATTTCTCCCTCTGCCGTGGCCTCTGTGACTGTCCTCTGACTCTGAACCCCACACTGCCTCCTGGCTACCGAATGCCCACTTCCCTGGGGATCTTTGGAGGCACGACAGTGCTCCCGGAAGGACGATGCCATGTGTCAGGCCGGCTCTGTGCTGCTTCCCCCGACACATCGGGGAGAGAGCATGGGAAAGGGAAGCCAATTCCTTTCTGCAGAGAAGCAGCCCCTGGGAACTGGGAAAGGACCCCTAGCTGCAGAGTTACTGACCCTGAGCCCCAGTGTTTTACAAAAGAAATCCCTGGTCCTCAAGTCCCAGTGCACACTCCTTTGCATTTAATTTACAAACGATTTGCACAATTCAAACATGCCCAGGGCTTTCCCGAAGGCAGCCCTTCCTTGCTCTTACAGGTTCCTGCCCACGAGTGTATGATATGCCTTAGCTTTGCATTTCAAAATTCCCTCTCTCCTTTCAAACCAGCAGCTCTGGGGACACCTCCTCCAGGAAGCCCCTGGTGCTGCAGTCCCTGCCTCCACCCCCACCCCCATGCTTCAGGCCTCCTCTTGGCATGTGAGGCTGCAGGGTAGGACTAGGGTGAGGCCAGCGCATCGCTCGGAGTCGTGCGGAGTGCTGCGGGGCAGGGAGTGCCTCCTTAGGGCGGCCCCCAGGCACTGTGCCTGCCTCATCCTATTCCCAAACTGTGGTTCTTCGGCTCCTGCTGAGGTTCCAGCAAGCCTGCTCACCGCTCCCAGTGGCCAGGACCACATCCTGTGTGCCTGTGTCCCTGGGGCTTCCCCCGCGTGGCACCCAGCCCAGCTGGAGCTGGCGTGAGCGGGTGTTCAGAGTCTCCCCGACTCCAGGCTCCAGCCCGGGATGCGGGATCACACACAGAGGAGCAAGCTCGGGAAATGAGCTGTGATGGCGGTCATCGGCCATCACTGTCCACCTCAGGCCCTGAGCACCGTCGCACCGAACTAAGTGGATTATCGCTTCTCACCCTCCCAGTAACTCCTTAGCGAAGGCATTATTGTTAACCCATTTCAAGCTGAGAAAACAAAGTAAGGAGGTCATGTGGCCGGGAAAAGCCAGGCGGAGATGTGAACCAAGGCCTGGCTGACCCCACGGTCCGCAGCCTGTACTGCACGATGTATCCTGTGCCCACTACACTGTGGGACAGGCCTACCAAGTCACGTCTACGTGCAGAGCTCCTGCCGGGCGCGCAGGGCCGCTCTCCCACCCCAGGCCCCCCAGAGGGCCAGGCAGCTGGATGGCCAGGGTGGCCAGACCGCTGGGGGTTTGAATGCTGGGGCTGGGTTCTGGGTTCTTGGACTCTGCGTGGACAGGATAAGGCACTGACAATTATACTCTGAATAGCCCTCCCTCTGCAGAGCTGACGGTACGATATTGGTTGCTTCATTCATTCAAATCTATCCCCCTGATATGCCAGGCCCTGGGTGGGTGAGCCAGTAACAGAGACTTCCCAGAGAGGAACACAGATACGAAGGCTGGCAGAGAGGGCTTCTCACCTCAGCACTTTGGCCTCTGGGGCTGGATGATTCTTTGTGTGGGCACTGGCCTGTGCGTGGCAGGCCTGTCTGCAGCATCCCTGGCATCTACTCACTTTACCCCGCTTCCCAGTGGTGACAGCCAAAACTGGCCCTCATCGCTGCCAGCGCCACCTGCAGGCAGTGAGAGTCACTGCCGTGGAGTCCATGACAACCTCTATCCCGGGCGTTGAGGGTGAGAGCCTGGCCAGTGGAATCTTCCCTTTCCTGGGCCGCGGGAGCAGCTCGGGTTTCTTCCTGTGAAGTGTGATTCTGAGAATGTGGGGTTCCGGCCCTTCCGACAGGACAGCAGGGCTCAGCCTGTGGCCATGGCGACGAGGGACCTGCAGAGGCCCAACCCCCACCACACCTGCTCCCCACCCCACCCTCAGTCTCAGCCCCTGGGGCTCGGGAGGCTGGTGTCAGGGGTAACGGGGGCAGGTGTGTTCAGAGTGTTTGGGGTGGGGGGTCTTACCAGAGACCCCACAGAAGGAAGGGTGACCCTCTTTGCCAACAGAATTGAGAATCTATCAGTGCCAGTTCTCCTCAGAGCCACTTGAGATGTCACTCCTATTCCTCAAATGCAGGGACTGAGGCTCAGGGCGTCTGAGCACTTGGTTGAGTTCATGCAGGTAGTGAGGTGCTGGGAAAGCGCCTTGTACAAGTTCCAGGTCTAGTGACTGGTTAGTGGGGGAACCAGGATTTGAACACGGCCCTTCCTCTGCCCAGCTCAGGCCCTGCCTCCGGCTCACCTGCCCTGGGCCTACCCGACAGCTATGTCCCAGCTGCTGCTGCTGCTGCAACCTTCAGACCCTGGTGGGGGGGCCCCAGGGCCCCAAGCACACCCAGGAATGAGGCTTCACTGAACCAGGGACAGAGGGACCGGACAGTCTCCAGGAGGAGGAAGAAGAGAGGGAGGAGGAAGGGAAGATATTTGGCAAGGAGGGGAGGAGGGGGAAGCCCAGGCAGCCCTCTCCTTGCCTTGCCCCTTCTGGGGGCCCAGCGAGGCAGCAGGTGACTAAGCCCGGAGCACAGGCAGCTCCGGAGGGAGGGTGGGGCCTCACTGCATACTTTCCAGGTTAACATCTGGTTTCATTTAACCATCTCCTCCCCAGTCAGGTCCTCCCTGTCAGGTGTCCGTGCGTGCGTGTGTGTGTGTGTGTGTGTGTGTGTGTGTGAGAGAGAGAGAGAGAGAGAGAGAGAGAGAGAGAGAGAGAGAGAGAAGAGAGATTTTCCCCAGGGGCCATTGGCAATTCTGGACACATTTCTGGTTGTCACAAGGAGGGGTGGGGGGGGTGCTGACATCTCGTGGGTTGAGGCCAGGGGTGCTGCTGAGGCTTAGGCCCAGTGCACAGACAGCGCAGCACCAATGGCAGCAGCGGCGAGGTAAGAACCCTGGCTTAGAGGTTTCAGGAAGGGCCCCTCTCCCCTACCTGCTTCCGGCAGCCCTGGCTTCAGCCTCCCATTCCACAGGGAGCAATGAGACTTAAAGGGCAAGCAGAGGGTCCCACCAGCCCCTTCCCTCCCAGTTTCCACTTGGGGTTCGAGCTAGAGCCAAAGCAAGCTCTCCGAGTAGAACGCTGCCTCCACGCCCCGCACCCACTCAGGCAGAGCCCAGCGCGGCCTTTCGGGACCGTCTGGGCATGTGTTTGTCCCTCAGCCTGGGCTGAGAATAAGGAAGAGGGTGAGTCAGGAGTGCAGCTTTCTAGGCAGGGCCAGAGGACCTCGTACGTGACATTGCTACAGGTCTTCCTGGGAGACACCATCCTCCCAACTACGCCAGGCCCCTGGCACCTCCGCCCGCCTGGCCCACGCCTGGCATTCCACCCTCAGCAGCTCGCTCTTTGGTGGACGGGCCTCCTCCCTGTTGACATGCAAATGGCACGGGGCGAGGCGCCTGGTTCCGTGGAACGTGCCTGGGTCTCTCGGAGGCTGGAGACCTGAGCTCCGGGCCTGGCTCTGCCCTTACAGGTCAGGCAGCCTTGGCCAAGTGGCCGAGCCGGTTGCTTCATCTGCAGAATGGGGATAATAAGGCTGCTATCTGCTCCATCGGCTTGCCGTGGGGGTGCGATGCGGGTGGGAACCGTGCAAGCACAATGCAAACGGTAATTACCATCAGCCTGCCTCTGAGCACCCTCTCTGAACCCTGCTGAGAGCACATCTGCCTGCGCTGGGGGCAGGGACTCAGAAGGGCTTGGATGGCGAGAGGCAAATGGTGTGACATGCGGCCCGGAGTTCAAATTCCAGGTGCACCACCCACTGACACCTGACCTTTGGCATTTCTAATGCTCTGTGCCTCAGTTTTCCCACCTAGGAAGTGGGGATAACGCGGGGACCTGTCTCATAAGGCTACCATGAGAACTCAGGAAACAGTTCCTATAAAGTGCCTAGACCATTCAAGCACGCTATAAACTTTAGCTATGAGACCGGGTCATGCCAACGAGTCCAGGACGTGTCTTGGGATGTGAAAGGGAAAAAGAACCAGGGGGCTTGGATGGTGGCGTATTTCCTGCCCCCACCAGGCCCTAGAGCGAGGGAGCGGGTCGGACAGTGATACTGGCCCCTAAGTCTCTGTAAGCGGCCCCCAGCTCCTAGCCACCCAGGTGGGCCAGGCCGGGCCTTCCTACTCCATCCTGTCAGTCAAACTTCTTGCGACACGGGGCCGCCCTGATCTAGCCCTGTGAAGTCATCCCACCTCGAGCATCCTTGACCAGGTCTTCCTTGGTGGTGAGATGGAACATCTGGTAGTCAGGGGCTCCCGGGGCCCCTGGGAGCTCTTGGGCGGCTACTGGGAGTGCCACCGAGGGGAGAATGTGGGTGGGCAGTGACATTGTGATGTCCCTTTGACAACACAATTCCTCTGTCTTCCTAAGCAGAAGGTCCCACCTGCCCCTTCCCTCCCTGTTTCCACTTGGGGTTTGAGCTAGAGCCAAAAAAAGGCATCTGAGTAGAACTCTGCCTCCATGCCCGCACCCACTCAGGCAGAGCCCAGCGCGGCCTTTTAGACAGGGGGCAGGGCTGGGAGCTGAAGTTTCAAGGCCTGGAAAGGTCTTTCTTTTAACCTTGACAATGACCCTCGCTGCAATTCCCTCTTCCCACAGTCTCCCAGGACCCCTGAGCTTTGGGTAATGGGACAAGTGGAGAGTTATCTAGGTACTTCCTGAAGTCCCCATCTCCCCAGGCACTTGCTGGTGAGTTCGCTCTCTCCTTCTCTCTCTTCTTCTTCTTCTTCTTCTTCTTCTTCTTCTTCTTCTTCTTCTTCTTCCTCTTCCTCTTCCTCTTCCTCTTCCTCTTCTTCTTATTTATTTTTCAAAACATGGCTTTTATTGCATCTTTACAATGTCACAAATAAGTCTGTGGAATCAGTCAGCATCTCCCAGTTTCTGTAGCTGGACAACTTAGATCTTATTCATCAGCTTCCTGAATGGTTCCTTTTTTAGAAACATAGATCCATCCAAGTTTTTCTGATAGCCTTGTTTTTAAACTGTTGTGGCTTGCTGAATCAAAGCAGGTGAATTTGATACAAGTTCAGCGTCGTCTCCCTCAAGAATCAATTCATCTTTCTGGGCTTGAGACAGCAAAGCCTGCAGATATATTTTTCACCCAAGAAATTTCTGATTTCAACAAGAAAACCATTCTGAATAGCAGCAGATGGGGAATGAGTGCACACAGACCTCACCTTGTAGCAGCAGCCCAGTGGAACACCTGGCTACGTTCTGTACGTGACTGCAGATCAAGTGAATCATGGCCAGTGCCTTTCTATTTCCCCACCATTTGTCAACCCAGAGTCTCTTCTTTTCCTTTCCAGGGAGACTGAGTTCTGTAGAGAGCACCTGGGAAGGCCCATGAGCATTTCTTTAATTATTGTCAGCTGAATCCAGTGGTGTTGGCAGAACCACGTCTTGGAAACCCACCTTGCCAGAGTCGGGAGTGTTGTCAGCCTGACCTTCAGCTCAGGCGCCAGAGGGTAGGTTTCATTATCTAAATCCATCTAAGCACCAGGAACAAACACAATTATCCGGACCCACCCAGAAGTGACTATACACAGAAGCCACAAAAATGCACATAATCTCCTTTGTCTTGAACTTTAGTAAAACTTCCTGTTATTTTGCAGTATAAAATAAGCGTGCTGTATCTGCTCTTGGTCCCTGTCTCTCAGTCAGAGGTCAGTGGTCCCACCCAGTCCCAGCTTTCCCTACTGTATTTGTGCCTGTCTCATTTTTTCAATCCCCCATCACCCCTACTCAGGAACCAGACCATTCTCTAGTCACACTGGACTCGGAGAAGAGAGAAATATTTGTAGAGTTCTACATTGATTTATTAAAGTTCAAGACAAAGGAGATTATGTGAAGTCCCTCCACAGGGCGCCTCTGGGGCCCTTTACAGTAACTGCATAGAACATTTTCTGGAACGTCGACAGTTTGACTGCTAAGAATGGTCTTCATCCTTGCATTAAATGCAGCAAAGAGCTCTTTCTCTCTCCTCCTATATGCCCTCCAAATTACAGAGACGATGGATGGATGGATGGATGGATGGATGGATGGATGGACGGACGGACGGACGGAAGAGTGGGGGAGGGGAGGGGCAGAATGTAGGTAGGTAGATAGATGATAGATGGGTGATCCCTCCTGATTTGAGTCCTGCTCACCTTTTTAACCTCAACTCTTGCTATTTTTCCTCTATGCTAGGGGTGTCGAACTCATTCAGAGAAGGGGCCAAAATCTAAAATCCAGCCTAAATCGCGGGCCGAATGGTTTACTGAACAGTCATAAACTGACAATGTCATAAACTGACAGCGGAGTGCAGTGATGACAGCGCGGTGCGGGCCACATTGCAAGGCCTGGCGGGCTGGATTTGGCCCGCGGGCCTTGTGTTTGACACATGTGCTCTATGCAATAGCTAAATTCTTAAACGTACCCTATTTTCTTTCCTCTGAGATTTTGCATCTGCTGTTCCCTCTCCTAGACCATTTAAGTAGGAGGTTAGGAGATACAGGGATGAATGAATAGATGTGTAGAGAGGTGGCTGGGTTGGTTGGCTATGGGTGAGTAGATGGATAGATGGTCAGTAAATGGGTAGATGATGGGTGGTTATGTTATATAGAGGATGGGACTGCAGACCCAGGAGTCAGGCTCTTTTGAGCTTGAATCCTGGAATTACTATTTTACTAGTTGTTTAAACTTGGGCAAGTAATTGACTCTCTGTACTTCGGCTTGTTCATATATACAATGAGTGTACTAAAGGTCTCTATCAAGAGAGTTGGACAACAAAAAGATAGATACAGAGACAGTAAAGCAACAAACAGACTGTCAAATTACTGTGGGGCGGGTAGGAAGATATGGGGGAGATAAGAGATTAGCCGAAGGACTTGTATGCATGCATATAAGCATAACCAATGGACGCAAAACTCTGGGGAGGGAGGGCATGTATGGGAGTGGGGCGGGGGGGATTGGTAAGATGTGTACACATATAATACCTTAATAAAAAATGAAAAAAAATTAAATAAAAGAGTTGGACAAAGTACTTTGGTCAGTGTCTGCACAAAATAAATACACAATAACTAGCAGCTATCATCATGTGTGAGTAATCGGGTTGATGGAGGATTGCTGATTGGGCTGCCCTGTCCCCGTCTTCAAACACCAGACCCCCCTCCTTCCTTGAGTAGCATCTCCCCAACACCAAATGTGGTGGGAACCTCCCAGGAATGTGCCAGAAATCCCACATGTAGAGAGACCTGGGCTTCTTCCTGGGGTCAGGGGGTGGGGTGAGGGGAAGACCAAGGGGAGGGAAACAGAGTAGCTGGCGACTTCCTGCCCACTGACACCCTGACTTGGGTGGGGCCCAGGACTTGTTTCCTTCCTGGCACTGTGTCAGCCCTGACGATTGGTCAGTGGGTGGACCTTGTGGCCCAGAGGCTGACTGGAAGTTGGGGTGTTGATGGCGTGTGCCCTGTGCTCAGATCTCACGCCCTGATGGTAATGGCCTCTAATTTCTGAGGAGGCTGGGAGGGAGGCGGAGAAGCAGCAAGCAGGGCTTGCCCCTGATGGACATCTCCAAGGCTCTAGGGTGGTAATATCTTGTTTGCGAGAGGGCAGGAAGGTAGGAACATGGCATTCTTGGTGGAGTGGCCAGCAGGTCTGGCTCTGGGGAAAGTGGCTTGGGTCCCAGCTCAGCATCTGTCGGAAAGGAACCCAGGAGGCTGGAGCTGGTGGAGAGGGTTTGGGGGAGCAGGGTGCCATGACTCAGGACACACCCCACTCTGTCTCAGCCCAGGAGGGGTTGAGTGTTGGGCTGGTTGCTAGGAGCCCCAGGTGGCCTGAGCTAAATCCCATCCCACCCTGGGCCTGTTTCCTTATGTTACAGGGAGGACACTGGGTTCCTCCACTTGGGACATTTGAAAAAGGGGAATTGAGTCGCTTTCTGAAGACTTTAGATAGGAACCCACCCGACTGTGCACAGGAGTGGGCCCTGCCAGGACTGTCCTCATCCCATGTCCCCTGTGGGAACCTCAACAAGGGGCAGTGGCTTGGGAGACCTCTGTTAGGAAGGCCTGGCTAGTCAAGCTATATCCGTCTTATTTCACTTCTAAATCACTCTGCCTGGGTTTAACCCCAGATCTTCCCAGCCGTGTGACATCCACAAATCAGTAAACTCTCTGTGCCTGAATTCCTAACCTGCAAAGGGAGGCTGATAAGAGAATGGACCTCGCCGAAACCGGTTTGGCTCAGTGGATAGAGCGTCGGTCTGCGGACTGAAAGGTCCCAGGTTCGATTCCAGTCAGGGGCATGTACATTGGTTGCACGCACATCCCCAGTAGGGGGTGTGCAAGAGACAGCTGGTCAAGGATTCTCTCATTGGTGTTTCTAGCTCTTGGTCCCTCTCCCTTCCTCTCTGTAAAAAATCAATAAAATATATTTTTTTAAAAAGAGAGAGAAAGAATGGATCTGAAATGCTTATTGTGAGGACTACGTTTTAGAGCAGTGCCTGCCTGCTGAAGCTCAGTGCTAAGAGTCATATCCTTGTTCTTTCTCAACTTTTCCCTGGAAGCCAGTTCCTCTGATTTCTCCGCCACACTCCTGGCATGGCCTCATTGTACGGATCCTCCAAGTTCCGGGAAGGAAGAACTGTGATCTGTACGCACAGGGCTCAGTGGATGCTTGGGACGATAAGGAGAGACTTGGGGCTGGCTCACAGGAGGATCCGCTGACCGCCCCCACACCTTCCCCCACACACAGCCTCCTTCCCTCCCGCCTTTCTGCCGTTGAGGTTCAGGCAGATGGTTTTAAGTGTCTTGGTCGAAGCAGGCCCGGTTAATTGAATATTCTCTCCACCCCTCCTTACCTGCTCTGCTCTGTGATTTGGACAAATTACTTAACCTCTCTAATCCTTACTTATTTTTCCTTTGTGGCCCCGCGTACTGGAGGCCGAGCTATTCACACATGAGCTATTCACACCTCTCTCTTGGTGGTGCATTATCATCCCTGGCCCAGGAGGGCCTCCTCTCTCATTGTTTTAATTTCCCTCCTTAATCTCCGGTTTCCAACTACATTCCCCACCCACCCCAGCCAGAGGCAACCATTCTCATGCGCTTAATGAGTATCTTCTTGTTTATATGTGTTCTTGCAAAATACACATATTGTTCTTTTGTATGCATGTTGCTTTTATTTACATAAGTGCCATGTGTGATTTAGATCTCATTCTGTTTACTTTGATGGCTCCCTAATGTTTTTAAGACTCATCTGTGTTGCTCTATGAACATCTAGTTACATGCTTCCAATTACTGTGTGGTTCACCCAGTGTGTTCACCACGTTTTATATCTTACTTCCCCGGGGTGCCTGCAGCTCCTCACCCCCACAAACAGCATAGCAATGACATCACATCCATGTCAGCTATGGCAGAAGGCATGTATGAGTAAACATCATTTGGGGTCGTCTTTTCTCCATCCATAAAATGGGTGCATTGCCCCCACCCTTGCAGGGCTGACGTGATGGTAGGGCGTTAATGCATGCAATCTACTCAGCCGCGTGTCGACACAGAAAGATGTTCAGTGAATGGTAGATATGGCTGCTTTTCTTCTCAGGAGAGAGAGAAAGAGAAAGAAAGAGAGAGAAAGAAGCTGGACCCAGGATGAGTTGCATAGAAATTGCTCCCAAGGCTCGAAGTCCCAGTTCAAGAGTTGGTCTCCAAAATATGTGAGAAGTGTGTGGGGCAGTGCAGGTCCCCCAAGGGTAAGGACTGATCTTACTTTTTGTTACTCCTCATCTGAGAACATTTTTTCCATTGGTTTTTTTTAGAGAGAGAGAAAGGGAAGGGGAGAGAGAGAGAGAGAAACATTAATGTGAGAGAAACACATCGATTGTTTGCCTCCCACATGTGCCCCAATCGGGGATTGAGCCTGCAACTGAGGTACGGGCTCATGACCCTTCAGTCTTGGGGCCGACACTCTAACCACTGAGCAAACCGGTGAGGGCAAGGACTGATCTTGAAGTTAAAAGGTCCCACAGCCCGAGCGCAGGGCCCGGTTCAGAGCAAATGGCTGGGCCCAGAAAATGCTTAATGCGTCCCATTGCTCACTTCTTTCCTCAGAGCCGGAAGTAGCCCCCTCACACAGGAGGTGCCAGGCGGTTGTTGTTCTGCCTCTGCTCTGCCCGCCAACCAAATGTGAAATCACAACTGAGTGTTGGCTCCACCATCCCACTTTACAGATGGAGAGACCGAGGCTCGGGAAGGCTCATGGTCTCACAGCGAGTAGGAGAAGTGGCACTAGAGTCCGCGTCCCCAGGTCTCCCCTCTTAAAAAAAAAAAAAAAAAGGAAATCGCCCTAGCTGGTGTGGCTCAGTGGGTGGAGCATCGGCCTGCGGACTAAAGAGTCCCAGGTTTGATTCCGCTCAAGGGCATATACCTGGTTTTTGGGCTCCGTCCCCAGTATGGAGCATGCAGGAGGCAGCCAATCAATGATTCTCTCTCATCATTGATGTTTCTATCTCTCTCTCCCTCTCCCTTCCTTTTTGAAATCAATAAAAGTATATAAAAAAAAAAAAAAAAACTAAGAGAATGCAGTCCATGTTAAACTGTGCTCTTTGTTATTTGTTAACAAAGTTAAGTTAAAACAAATGCTCTCCCGACAGAGCAGCTCACTCCAAGGGAAAGGCCCACAAGAAGTGCTGGCATTCCCAGGCTGTGTGCTTCCCGGACCTGGCCACGCACAGATACACTTTCAATATTTACAGTTGTGCCCTAACCGGTTTGGCTCAGTGGATAGAGTGTCGGCCTGCGGACTCAAGGGTCCCAGGTTCGATTGCGGTCAAGGTCTTATACCTTGGTTGTAAACACATACCCTGTGGGGTGTGCCATTTCTAGCTCTCTGTCCCTCTCTCTTCCTCTCTGTAAAGAATCAATAAAATATATTTAAATAAATAAATATTTACAGTTGCAACCTGCATAGAATTTTGGGTTTTGTTCTTACCAATTCCTCCCGCTCCACACACATTACTTCAGATGGCAGGATGTGTTTTATAGTGGGATGTTTTCGCCTGGCCTTCAGGGTGACTTTGTAGACACCTGCCCCACCCTGTCTCTTGGGCCCCATTGACTTTCCCCTCAACAGCAGTCGCCAACCAGCAGTCCGCGGACAATGGGTGGTCCATGAGGTCCGAACGGTTGGCGACCACCGCTCCTGAGGACCTTTGCTGATGGGCACTGCTCTCTTACAGCCCCTCACGGCCTCTGTGTTCTCTGCCTCGCATCTCCGTGCCAAAGTCGGGGTGGAGAAGGGGGACAGGAACACGCAGGCGCTGACTTCGGCTGGGTACTTGAACCCACTACCTCGCTGAGTCTGATGACCTGACTGAATAGCCCTGTTTTACAGAGGAAGGAGCTGAGGCTCAGAGAGGTGGTAACTCAGCCCAAGTCACAGCCGCCTGAGCAGCCTCCTCAGAACTGAAACCTGTTCCCCAGCAGGGACCTTCCCAAGTGTCCTGGTCCAGCAACAGTCCATGGTCTCTCCCCAGCACCCCTGAACACACCTCTCTCCACCCAGGCCTGGACCTTGGACCATACGCTCTCAGGCACCAGGTCATGACCTCCCTGAGCCCCCTCTCAGGTTGTTGGGGTCCACACCAGCCAGATTTCCTCTGCGCCTGCCCAGCTCAGAGGAGTGCCAGGCAGGGGCTGGAGCCCACCGCCCGCAGCCAGAGGAAGCTGCCTCCGGTGCTGGCCAGGCACCCGGTGTGGCCTACCTGGAACCAGGGGCTGGGCCAGGCCACCTGCAGCTCAGTATGGTTTGGGAGTTAGGATGACCGGAGGTCTGACCTTGGCCTTGGAGAGCCAGCTGCAGGGACCTGGGGGGACGATGAAGGTGGCTCTTGGGACGTCTCAGCCTGCCCTGCTCCGAGGCAGAGCGCACTCTCCCCGCCAGGAGCACTTGACTTTGGTGGAGGGAAGACCACACACTTGACAGAGGCCCGAGTCTCTGGGGAGACTGCCACTTCTGGGCCCCAATCCCACCCCACATTCCAGAACTTACTACGCAATTGCCCAGCAGAGATTTAATTACAGGACAGGGCTTTGGGCTGTTTCGAGGCGAGCCTATTATTTGGCTGTTTCTTCTCAGGGGGAGCAGGAGTGAGGTGTTGTTATTAGATGAAGCAGTGGGGGAGTGGGGGGTAAGCAGCGACAGTACAGGGTGCTGAGCTGCACAGACAATTGGGCCCCAGCCTGGTCTCAGGGAAAGCTGCCAGGCTGGCAGGGTGAAACTGCAACCGGGGGTGTGGGCGGCTCGATCTGCCCGCTGCGGAACTCAGGCTGTCCAGAGACTCCCCTGAGCCCCCACCAACATGGGCATGAAGTGGGGGTGCAATGGGGGTGTAGGGGCAGGGAGAGGGGGTGAAATGGGGGTGCAATGGGGGTGTAGGGGCAGGGAGAGGGGGTGAAATGGGGGTGCAATGGGGGTGTAGAGGCAGGGAGAGGGGTGAAATGGGGGTGCAATGGGGGTGTAGGGGCAGAGAGAGGGGGTGAAATGGGGGTACAATGGGGGTGTAGAGGCAGGGAGAGGGGGTGAAATGGGGGTGCAATGGGGGTGTAGGGGCAGGGAGAGGGGGTGAAATGGGGGTACAATGGGGGTGTAGGGGCAGGGAGAGGGGGTGAAATGGGGGTGCAATGGGGGTGTAGGGGCAGGGAGAGAGGGTGAAATGGGGGTGCAATGGGGGTGTAGAGGCAGGGAGAGGGGGTGAAATGGGGGTGCAATGGGGGTGTAGGGGCAGGGAGAGGGGGTGAAATGGGGGTGCAATGGGGGTGTAGAGGCAGGGAGAGGGGGTGAAATGGGGGTACAATGGGGGTGTAGGGGCAGGGAGAGGGGGTGAAATGGGGGTGCAATGGGGGTGTAGAGGCAGGGAGAGGGGGTGAAATGGGGGTGCAATGGGGGTGTAGGGGCAGGGAGAGAGGGTGAAATGGGGGTGCAATGGGGGTGTAGAGGCAGGGAGAGGGGGTGAAATGGGGGTGCAATGGGGGTGTAGGGGCAGGGAGAGGGGGTGAAATGGGGGTGCAATGGGGGTGTAGAGGCAGGGAGAGGGGGTGAAATGGGGGTACAATGGGGGTGTAGGGGCAGGGAGAGGGGGTGAAATGGGGGTGCAATGGGGGTGTAGAGGCAGGGAGAGGGGGTGAAATGGGGGTACAATGGGGGTGTAGGGGCAGGGAGAGGGGGTGAAATGGGGGTGCAATGGGGGTGTAGAGGCAGGGAGAGGGGGTGAAATGGGGGTACAATGGGGGTGTAGGGGCAGGGAGAGGGGGTGAAATGGGGGTGCAATTGGGGTGTAGGGGCAGGGAGAGGGGGTGAAATGGGGGTGCAATGGGGGTGTAGAGGCAGGGAGAGAGGGTGAAATGGGGGTGCAATGGGGGTGTAGGGGCAGGGAGAGGGGGTGAAATGGGGGTGCAATGGGGGTGTAGGGGCAGGGAGAGGGGGTGAAATGGGGGTGCAATGGGGGTGTAGGGGCAATGAGAGCAGCCTCAAGCCCTTCCGGTGTTCAGGCATCACCCTGCTTCCCCCTTTTCCTCCAAAAGCAAGGGGAAATGAACAACCCTTAAGGAATGCCCTGTGCTGGACACTTCACATCCATCATCTTAGTTCATCTTCATAACCACCTAGAAGGGGGATTGCTACCACCCGGTGCACAGCTGAGGAAACCGGGGGATTGCTACCATCCCTGCGTTTGTTTGTTTATGTTTTATTTCTCCTGTATGCAAGCTGTGTACCTTCCTTTCTTCCTAAGAAAGGTCCCACAAACAACTCTGCTCTTTCTGTTTCTGCCACCAGCACACACGTGGGGCCCCACCCCCTCCTGCTGGTATCCATGAACCACCTCCTTATCCAGTTCACTAATGAATGAAGCCCCTTCCCTTCGCCCTGCAGCCTCCACGTTCTCCCTCCCACCCATCCTTCTTTCAGATGTTAGATGAACATCCTGAACGCACAGCTGTTACCAGGCACCCTTGCCTGCACGGTCAGCCGTGCCTGCTCCTGGCAGCCAGAGCTTTCTCAAACCTTAGCACGCTCCTGAGTCACGCGGGGATCCTGTTCAAACAAGGATGCTCTCCCGGGCCCCATCATCTGTCAGCTCGCCGAGACTCATAATGACCTTAAATTAATAGCCTGCTTTACAGGTGAACAGACCGAGGCCCAAACAGGCTGCTCAGTGTCTGGGATCGGGCCAGCGTGATGCGAATGCTGCTGGTTCTGCCGAGTTATTCTTCTCTCATGTGTGACTAGGAAATACCTTTATGTGGTTGGAAATTTAAAAACGTAAAGGGGCCTTCCGTGAAAATTCTCCTCCCCATGCCTATCGCCCCTTTGCCCAGGTCCCCGTCCCTCCACCTGCCGGTAAACACCTTTGTTCGTTTATTATGGATCTGTCCAAAGTTTCTCTCCGAACAGATCTTATCCTGCCCCACATGGCAGCACACCACACACACCGTTTTGTCAACAGCTTATCAGTTTATCTTGAAGATAACTGGACACGGTTGGCTGACTCATTCACTTTTAGGATTGCGTTATTATTCCATTGTGTGGATGCACCATCATTTATTTAATCAGTCATCTCCAGGTGGACTTGTTTCTGACCTTCCCGGCTGGCCTTTTTTAAGCCTTCCACATGCTGGCCAACCTCGCTGTGGCCTCCATTCTGTCCCCGAATTCCCAGCCCCGCCGTCCGGAGCCCCTGCAGCGGCCCTCACAGCTCCTGCACGCCCTCCTTAGGCCCTCCAGCCCACCCCGGCTGCTCCTCCTCTGAACCTCTGACCACTGTTCCTCTCCTCCTCATGTACCTCCCAATTCTTCATCTCTCCAAACAGATGAAGGCAACTTGAACTCGGGAACCACGCCTTTGATTTCTCTGGACCCTGCACAGCCCAGAGCCGGGCACACGGCAGGTCTGAAGAACGTTAGTTCCATGGTGGAAGTTGCACAGGAATGGAGGCGCTCCCTGAGGGCCCTGCCGGGGCTGGTTCTGGGTGCCAGAGCCAGGCGCTACCCAGGTGAGAGGACCTCACACCTCAGAGGTTTCCACGCAAGAAGCCCTTATGATCTTGTACCTGAGTGTCTAGAGCACTGGGGTGGGTGGTGAGGATGTCCAGGGCATGATGGGGCATCGGGGTTGCCTGGGCTCTTCCTAGGCAGACGGTAGGAGGAACCATGACGTGGAGATAGGAGGGCGGGAGGATGGATGGCAGGTGTGTATGCCCTAGAATGCCCTCCTTCCCTTCTCTATTAACATCCTCGTAATCCTCCATGGGCCAGCTCAAGTCCTAATTCTTCCAAGCAGCCTTCCCGGACTTTTCCAGCTCACGCTGACCACCTGCTCCAAAATTCCTGTTGTGTGTTTTACTGACAGCATCATCGTGGCCTGCCACCTTGAATCATGAAAAACCTTACCTACCGGATGAGACCCCAAGATGCTCTCCAGTATAAATAATACTTCCAAATGCTCTTATATCCATCCCCATGTACCCCAAACCCTCAGCACAGCTCCGGGCCCCCACAGACACTCCTCCAAGGAGCAGGAATTGGTTCTGGGAATGCCATGGCGGTGGGTGGGTGGGTGGTGAGCAGGGGTTGGCCACAGGCATGTCTCTAACCAAAAACATTTGAGGAACACCTCACAGCCACGGTCTCTGAAGGTCCAACTCAACCTGTTCATTGTCTCTGGAGCAAGAAGAGGGGACTTTTTAAAAATGTTACTGCTGCCCTACCCGGTATGGCTAAATGGATAGAGAGTTGGCCTGCAGACCGAAGGGTCCCAGATTCGATTCTGGTCAAGGGCATGAACCTCGGTTGCAGGCTCCTCCCCGGTCTGGGCTCTGAACAGGGCTCATGCAGGAGGCAACCAATAGATGTGTTTCTCTCACATCGATATTTCTCTCTGTCTTTCCTTCTCTCTTCCTCTCTCTCTCTAAAAATCCATGGGAAAATATCCTCGGGTGAGGATTAAAAAAAAAAAGTCACTGTCTTGAAAAATAAAGGCGTGAAACTGTGCTAGATTAAAAGATTAAAGGTACATGATAAGCAAATGCAGTGCGTGAGTCTTGATTAGATTGTGGATTGAAAAAAATGAAAATGACATTTTGGGAGATGGCAATCGTGTATTGATGTTAAATTTGAGTGTGATGACTGTATTTTGGTCTCCCAGAGAATATCCTATTCTTAGGCAAAGGAAAGGGAAGTACTGATGGGGTGGGGAGATATGCCACGATATCCACACCTTTCTACCTTTAGCAAAATGAAAATCAAAAAATAAATGTGTGTGGAGAGAGAGAGAGAGAGAGAGAGAGAGAGAGAGAGAGAGAGAGAGAGAGAGAGAGAGAGAGAGAATGCAATTATGGCAACATGCTAACAATTGAGAAATCCAGGAGGAAGGAATACAGGTGGTCATTTTACGGTCTTTCAAATTTCTCGAAATAAAAGGTTGAGGAGGAAATGCCTTTAGTACAAAGAAAGATACAATCCCAGCTTCCTGGGAGCAGGAGCCGGGGAAGCGCAGCAGTGGGCGCTGTTCCAGGAGCTTCGCAGAAACGCTGTCAGAATGAGCACCACTCCCAGCCTTTCACTCCTGCTGCCCAGAAAGCGTCAAAATCTAACCCTGTGGCCTGACTCTCCTGCCTCCGCATCTTTCCCACCGTCCCCTGGGGACCTCATCTGACCCAACCTTCCCCAAAGGACAACCACCCCCCACCCCTTAGCCAGGACCTACCCCATGCGCCTTAAAGGTCCACAGCTCTCCCTCGCCAGGTTGCTCAGTGGTTAGAACGTCAGCCCTCTGACTGAAGGGTGGCCGGTTGGATTTCAGTGACATTCCTGGGCTGCAGGCTGGCACCCTTACCCCCACCCCCGCCCTCTCCCTTTCCCCATATGCATGCATGAGGCAACCAATGCCAATCGATTTCAATTTCGTTTTCTCTGTCTCCTTCTCCCTTCTACTCACTCTAAAAAATCAATGGGGAAAATATCCTCGGGTGAGGATTAACAAAAAATAAATAAAGGCCCGCAGCTCATTTCCGTGGAGAGTGAGCCCCACCCTAAGTGGGCTGGCTCACCTTGAGTTTTTAGAAATGTATATTCACTTATCTTGACAGGAAGGAAAAAAATGTGACGTACTAAAAACGCCCAGATTCAGTCACCCTGCATTCTCCTGGAGCTCTGTCAGCGGAGCTATTTCCCCCTTTGCCGTCAGTTGGGTGCGAGCTTACTGCTCTCCCCGCTCACTCTGCATTTAAAAAAAAAAATGTATTTTATGGACTTTTTACAGAGGAGAAGGGAGAGGGATAGAGAGAGAAACATCCATCAGCTGCCTCCTGCACACCTCCTACTGGGGATGTGCCTGCAACCAAGGTACATACATGCCCTTGACTGGAATCGAACCTGGGACCTTTCAGTCCACAGGCCAACTCTCGATCCACTGAGCCAAAGCGGTTAGGGCTCACCCTGCATTTCCTTAGGGGCGTCTGGTCCTGTCCATTGGAGGGCAGCTGCTCGCAGCGTCGGGCACAGCCCTTCCCCAGGTCCCCATCCTGACCTGCCGGTGACCCTGGGTAGAGCGAGGGACTAGCCCGCTCCCTCCCTCCCGCGGCGGGCGGGGCGGGGGGGGGGTGGAGGGGTGGGGAGGAGGGCGGGAGGGACCTGGGGAGGGGGCGGCCCTCCCCGGGCGGGGCGGGGCGGGGCGGGGGCCGTGCCCACAATGGCCCGCAGTGGGAGGAGGCGGGCAGGAATGCGGCCCGGGGAGTCGGGCGGCGCGGGCGGGGCGGGGCCGCAGCCTCTTACCTGCCCAGGTAGCTCGCATTTCCCGGCGGCGAGCGGCGCCCGCACCACCTGTGGCCCGTCCGGTCCGCGGCGGGAGGACGCGGGGAGGACGCGGGCCATGGCCCGGTAGCCGCGGGGGCAGGGGCAGGAGCAGGAGGCGCGGGTCCGGCCCGGCGCGGGGCGGCGGCAGCATGAAGAAGGGCCAGACGGTGCAGGGCACCTTCAGCAAGATCTTCGGCAAGAAGCACGCCAGCCCCACCGCCTCCCTGTACGTCACCAACCCGCCCTGGATCTTCACCCGCGAGGCCGCGGAGGAGGGGGCCCGGGACCTGGGTGAGTGCGCGGGGAGAGGTGCGCCCGCCCCGCTCCGGCTCCGGGTCCGGGCCGGGCCCCCGGCGGGCGCGGGGCGGCGGGGAGGGACACGTCGGAACCTGCGGGCCGGCGGCCGGGAGGGAGCTGCCGGGAAGGGAGGTGCGCCGGGCGGGAGTCTCTGGGAACGGGCTGTTTGGGGGGAGAGGAGGAAGGAGGGGACCCTCCCTCCCGGAGGGCGGCGATGTTTGCGGTCCGCGGCGCCGGGCCCCGGGCCCGTCCTCCTCCCAGGTGTTTGCTCTCCCTCCTGCTGGAAGTTGGGGCTGCTGCCCGCAGGCTTCCTGGGGCGCAGTGGCTCCTCCTCCCCCAGCAGCTCTGTGGAGTCGGGAGAAGGTGCCCCCTTCAGCCCTCACCCCTCCAGTGGACTCTCTCCCCTCCTTCCCTCCCTCCTTCCCCCGCCCCGGGGCTCAGACAAAGGGAGGGTCTGCTCTCCGGCGCCCACACCCTCGCTCTGCACGGGGAGGCCCTGCTCGCTGGGTGCCAGCCTGTGCCAGACACCGGCGCGCCCCCGGGCCTGGCTGTCTGCGTGCTCCGATGGGAACCGGGGTGGGACCGGGGAGGCCGGGGATCCGTCCTGACCCTGAGCCTGGCCACAGTCAGGGTGGTGCATGGCTGCAGGCATCTGAGCACACCAGCCGGCCCAGCCCCGGGGCTCTGGCCGGCTGCGGGTCGCCCTATCGCCGCATCTCTCTGCGTTCTGTACCTTCTGTGACTGCGAGGACACCGGGCGGGAGGGGCAGGAACTCCCTGCTGGCCTGTGACCCAAGGCCCTGGGCCCAAGGAGGGTCACCCATCCTGCTTTTCTTAATTCACCTGCCTTCATGGCCACCCCGTTACCTTCACTGACCTTTATGGCCACCAGACTGGGACCCACAGGGTGTGGTAGCCTCGGCCGCTGCTGCTGGGTTCGGTTCGGCACCCGGGTTGTCACAGCAGGGACACCGGCCACCAGCCACCCGGACGGGAGCAGGGCACCCCTCCCTGACCCGGGGATCTCAAACCAGAGGGTGAACAGTTAACCACACACTGTTCAGCCCTTCCCATGCCCTTGCTACAAAAGGTTAAGTGCAGAAGGAGAGAGAGGAAAGACGACCTCTGATTGCAACTGAAAGGAAAGGGCATCGAGCATTTTGCAGAACAAACAGCGGGAGCAAAGGCTGGGAGGGGCTGGGCGGCTTGGAGGCCTGGTGCAAGAATGTACAAAGACGTGCGGCCCAGACACCTCCCCTCGCCTGTGTAGCAAGCGTTTATCGATCCCTGCGGTGTAAGGTACCGTTCCAAAGTCCTGTGTTGTTGACTCCCGAGTCCTCAGCTGGCCGATCCTGTAGGCACCATTATTCCCGTTTGACAGACGAGGGAGGTGAAGCAGCGTGGCAGGGATCACACCGCTTTTCATGGCCAAGCCAGGGTTTTCTTAAGTGTGCGCTGTAATGATTTTTTTAGTAGACCTAAGGAGTTGTGCAACCATGACCACAACTGGGTTTTAGAACATTCCATTACCCCGACCTTTCTCTCAGAGGCAGGGCCAATGTTTGAACCCTGGCAGTCGGGCTGCAGAGAACATACTTTTAGCCAGTTTGTTGAATTGACTTCGTGGAAGGTAATTCAAGGGTGAATTTGACTTGAGGCAGTACGCACACACACACAAACACCCTTCTCTACATTTTGGCCTGCACTGAGCCAGCTGCTGGTGGGGATCATTCCCTCCGTGAGAGAAATGGGGGCATCTCCAGCCAGCTGCTGCCTTCACCAGCCTGGGCAGGGCTAGAGCCCAGGGGGCGGCTCCTTCCATGGCCCCTCGCTGGGCCTGGCTGGGCCGGGCCGGGCTGGGCCGCCCGCTGACTCAGCCTAGTCGCGCCCTGCACATGGAGGGATGGGAGACTCAGGGCACTGGCTCTCCGGTGTTTCTGGGGTGTTCCACCGGTGCCGGTGGGTGTGGCAGAGGTCCCCTTTTCCTGCTGAACAGGACAAGCACTTGGGGTTGGGATGGGAGGGGCCGGTGCTGGAGATTCTGTGATGTGATGGAGACTTCAGAACTGCCTCAGGGTCCTGCCTCTGCCAATAACGTGAGGGCGAGCCAGCTCTGGGCCTCAACGTTTTCTTTCGTTAAATGGGGACGGTGTGCAGTCTGCCTACCGATGTCTGCTTGAGGTTTGTACACGTTAGTGCTTTGAAGAGCATAAAAAAGAAATCCCCTAAAGCAAGGACTGGCAAATTATGGACCTGGCTCCACTCTAGCCCATGGCCTGTTTTTGTAAATAAAGTTTTATTGGAACACAGCCACACCCACCATTTACGTATCGTTTGTTGCCAATGTCCTGCTAAAGTGGCAGAATTAAGTCGCTGCAGCAGAGCCTGTGTGGCCCACAAGGCTGAACATACTCACTAGTTGGCCCTTTATTATTACTGTCAGGTTTTCCCCAACCCTGAGCTCTCCCTGCCCTGGCTCTGCTGAAACCGGTTTGGCTCAGTGGATAGAGCGTCGGCCTGCAGACTGAAAGGTCCCAGGTTTGATTCCCATCAAGGGCATGTGCCTTGGTTGCGGACACATCCCCAGGAGGGGGTGTGCAGGAGGCAGCCCCTCTTCCTAGCACTGCTGCGGACCAGAAGAAACGGGCAAATGCGTGGGATCAGGAGAGCCCCGTGCTCCTAGGGTGGTGGCTGCTGGTTCCGTCATCCCTGCACCTAGCGTCCCCTGAGCTGAGTCTCAGGCCAGGCTACAGGGTAGGAAGCCATGAGCCCCGAGGCCGAGCACCTAATTCCCGCCAGGGCCCCGCTGGCAGCGGCCTGGCCTGTGGAAAGCTGCCCTGAGCGGCAGGGCTGGGAAGGAGGCTGTGGTTTGCCCCGCCCCCTGGAGGTGTGCTGTGGTTTGCTGGCAGTGAGAGCACACACACACACACACACACACACACACACACACACCCCCTCTCTGCTCCCATTATATAAGCTCCTCCTGTCTCCACAGTTCAGTTCAGAAAGACAGGCCCTCCCTCCACTGTGGACCAGCTCAGGGCGCCCCTTCTCTCCCAGCCAATCAATTAATAACAATAATACCGGCATTATCAGCATTTCCTGAACCAGACACTGTGCTAAGCACTACAAATGTTTTCTCAGTTGAGGAAAGAGACTCAGCAGGCTCTCCTTTCAGCTCAGGGTGGCTCGCGCAGTAAAGTTCTTCCTGGGCCCTGGCTAAGCTCCGATGCTGACGGCCAGTTACGGATGGAGGGAGACTGCTCTCTCCGCTGGTTCCCAGGCCTGGCCTCCCGCAGGTCAGAGCCTGCTGGGAGCAGCACATCCCAGCTGGGAAGCTGAGGGCCTGTGTGCTGAGCTCTGCCCCCATCGCTCCCCCCACCCCCCAAGGCTGCTTCCTCTCTGCTCCCCCTCCTCTGCTCTGTGGCCCTGCCCCACCCCAGCCCCACCTTCAGCGTCCCCTCTGCCCTTGGACAAAGTCCGCTCTGGCGCTGGGGGCAGGCCTGCTGGAGCTTGCTGGGACAGACTGGCCTTTGCAGGTTCCTGTCATGTGGGCCTGTTAATTAGCGGCGAAGGGCCTCATTAACGCCACCGTGGGTTTCATTCACATGGGGGGGGGTGCGGGGGGGGGGTGCGGGGGGAAATGGTACCTCCCATCCCCCACTGCCTCCCTGCAAAGCTGGGGCTGCCCCGATGGCCAGGAATTAGAAGCTCCAGTCAGTGAGCTAGAGGCAGGGGAGGGGCGTCTGTTTTTGGGGTGCTGGGTTACTCTGGGTCAAAGCAACAAGCTCAAGCCCCACCCCTTCTAAGCACCCCTTCTAAGCCCTTGGAATCCAATTAGAACCGAGGCCAGTGCTGCGGGGTCATTTGGGGGCTCCTATCAATTTGGGATTGTACATCATCACCCCAGCCTTCATCTTATCCCTGCTGGCTTCTTCCCTCCCAGCCTAATTTTGGGAGGCTTCCTGCAAATAAGAGCAATTTATCCCCACTTGACAGGTGGGGAGACAGCCTGAGGAAGTGCTCAAAGCCATGGGGGGAGGGAGGTCTGATTCCTGGTTCATTCTGGTCCTCTAGGCCTCCCCGACTTTCACTCTGGAAAACAGGATCCGGGGAAGAGCTGCTGGGTCCCCACACTCTCCCTGCTGCGCTGGCTGACAGCAGAGGAACCTGGATTCCAGAGTTAGGTGCCTGGGCATGAGGCCTGGCCCCTACGACCCACCAGCTGGGCCGCCCTGGCAGGGGGGCCTAACCTCTCTGAGCCTCAGTGTTCTCAACTGCAAAATGCAAATAGTGAGAGCACCTCCCCCACGGGTTTGTGAAGGGCACTCGGAGTAGCGCCTGGCTCGTCACACAAGCTTAATGCATGTTAGACATTTGCGTTTTTGTTATTAATATTCTTCTAGTGTGGACCCGTCTAGGATTTGCGGAAAGAGCTAAATAACTGTCCTGGACCTCAGCTTCCAGGGAGAGCCAGGGGCAGCTCTGAGCTGGGGAGGGAGGGCGGCTGATTGGGCTGTCGGCCTTGGACTGTGTGAGGAAAGAGACTCCCCAAACCTGGTGGGAGGCTCCAGACTTGGGGGGAAAGGGCTGGGTGTGAGGCAGCAGCTTGAGCCCAGCTCTCAGCTTCCCCAAAGCTGGCATTCCTCCCTCTACCTAACACTCGTGTATACACATACACAGCCCCAGACCGAGAGAACCAGGCCGGCCTGTCTGGGGAGAGGCAGTGAGCCACGGGCCCTGTGGAAGGCACTGCATTATTTGTGCCTGACGCCCAGCACCACTCTATATGGGTCCCAGCACCCTCTATGGGTCCTATATGGGCCCCGGCACCCCTGCTGCGCTGTGTCCTTGGGCCTGCCCCACCCACTCTGGGCCGCAGTGTTCTCACCTACAGAGAGGGCAGCCTCAAGGGTCTGGACTCAGAGTCGTCCCCTCCTCCCCGCCCCCACAAGAGAGCAGCGGGCCACCTGCCTCCCGGGGGCTTTCACCCCCAAGTAGAGGGGTTCACCCACAATCTGCTAGTGACACAGCCTAATCAGCAGCCCTCCCAACTCCTGGGCACAAATTACCTCCTAGGCCCTGTGCTGGCCCGTGGCACACTTATCTCATTCAGCCTCACACCAACCCTGAAAGACTAAGAGGGCCGGAGACCGGGATGGCAGGACACAGGCTTTATTGAAGAGAAGAGTGCCAGCTGCTTCCAGAGAGAGAGAGAGAGAGAGAGAGAGAGAGAGAGAGAGAGAGAGAGAGAGAGAGCAGGGCCGGGGTCCACTTTTAAGGGGAGGACAGGGGATGGGGCTTAGGGCACTCAGCACACGCTGATTGGTGATTAGGGACCTAGGCACTTAGGAGTGGGGTAGGGGGCTTAGGGTGTTTGGCAGGTGCTGATTGGTAGTTCAGTGCTCAGGAATGTCTGGCTGCAGGTGGGGTTTAAGTCCGTCCATCAACTGGAGGAAGGGAGGATCTTTCAAACCCCCCAGCAGGGCCATCGCTCACTTTTACAAAGAGGAGGACACAGCCTCGGAGTGATCTAGTAACACTCCAATTTGCTAGAATGGTGGAGCAGGGTCTGGGACCCAAGTTCAGGCCAGCTCTGTCCCCCGGCCCCGACCCCACACCGTCCTGCCTCCCTCCCTGCTGAGGGTCTCCGACTCGGCTGCAGGCTTCTCAGAGCCCAGCACCTCCGGCCACAGGGTCAGGTCCTCCTGCGGGAGGAGGGAGTGCCCTCCCCGGTTGGGTCTGAGGTGGAGCCTTCCTGCCGAAACAGGCGTGGCACCAGGACCATGCTGGAGCCAGGTGTTTAGAATATTAGGTGGTTTTTACGTGAACTCGAGCCCTTGAGGGCGTGTAAATAAAAGCAAAGCCGCCTTCACTTCCTGTCCGTCCGGGAGGGAGAAACAGAACCACTGGCCGGAGTCCTGTGCGCAGTCCCGCAGAAAGGACTTCGTTTGGGCAATCCCATGAGAAAGAGGACTTCAGGGGGAAACAGATTGCTTTAATGACCGGGTTGGTAAATGGAGGCAGGCCTGGACTCTCTCCTGTTTTATCACTGTGTCGTTTTAGAAGAATTTGCCAGAAAGAGAGGCTTGAGTTAGTACCTGGACAGGGCTATGGCTCTGCCCAGACCTGCTTCCCGGCTTCCCGGCTGCTGGGATTGCTCGGGGTCTCCTGAGGTACCGCCCCCTTTCTCTGGAAGCTTCTGAATCCATGGTGGCTCTCTTTCCCGCCTTCTCACCCACCCAGACGCTCCTCGGCTGCCTCTCTGCTCCGTGGGGCCAGTGCAACCCCTCTGAGACCCCCAGGACCCTCCCAGGGGAAGGGCCGTGACAGGCAGACACAGGACGTTTCCAGTTCAGGGCGGACAAGGCGCCAGGATGGGCACCTCTTTCCTTTATTTCTTCTTTTATTCTTTCAGGCTTAGGTTACAGATAAATGGGCATTTCACATGGCAGCATGCTGTCTTGTGACAAATTCCAAAGGAAATCAAACATGCATAGCATTTGCATGTATGTCAACATACTGAATGTTAACACATTGATTTTTGCATTCCACAAGTCATCTCCGAGTGCTCATTCAGAGTAAAATCCTGATTTCTTTTTAATGGAATGTATTGGGTAACATTGGTTAATGAAATCACACGGGTTTCAGGTGTGCCATTCCATCACAGCATCTGTGTATTCACCCCAAGTCCAGTGTCCTCCACCCCCATGGACCCCCCTTTGCCCTCTTCCACCTGCCCCACCCCCTTACCTCTGGTGAACTCCCCCCCCCCCCCTGTTGTCTGAGTTGTTTCTGGAACCTCTTCTAAGTCTGATCGTGTCCTCAGAGAGGTCGTCCCGCCTCCTCTCCGACACCCCCTCCAGCTCCTCACTGTCCCTTCCTCCCTCAAGAGGTGGCCTGGCCCATCCTGGTCCCTGACCCTGCTCTCTGCGGGGCCCTGCGCCTGCACAGGAAAATCCCCTATTGTCTTTCTGTGTCCTTGTGGGCTTTGACTTAGAGGCTCAGAAAACCTCGTTCCTGACCTTGAACCCGGAGGACCTAGCTTGTGGAGGTGGCCACACTTGCCTCCCCTGCTGGTGTGCCGTGCACAATCGTGGGTGGGCAGCCCGGGTTTGAGGGGCCAGGGAAGGTCTGCCAGGTTTTAGCCACAGCTCTTTATTTAAAAAAAAAAAAAAAGTATCTTTATAGTTGAAAGTATTACAGATGCCCCTCCCCCTATTAACCCTCCCACCCCGCACCCCGCACCCCCCACCTGGCCACCGCTCTTTATTGGGGGTGGGGGTGGGTTCTGTGGATTAGAACTAGAGTGTCAGCAGGACTGCACTCCTTCCTGGAGGCTGTGGGGAGACTGTTTTCTCCCCTTTTCCGAGGCCGCCTGTGGTCCTTGGCTCATGGTCTCCTGCCGCCTCGAAGGCAGCAGTGGCCAGTCAAGTCTTCCTCGCATCACACCCCTGTGACTCTGCCTCACTCTTCCTAGATGCCCAGCCACACCTCCTAGAACCTCCAAATGAGACTGGACTCCCAGTGGGGCGGGAGCCACCGGGCCCTCCACCCGCCTCAGCCCAGCCCCTCCCGTCAGCGGCTTTTCCAGAGAACAGTTGTTCTTAGAAGGATTTCCCTGCTAAAAACAGCCACACACCGACCGAGACAGCAGTGCCTGGTAGTCAAGGCTGAGTCATGGACCCTGTAGGTGTTTGGAGGGCCAGCCTGTGGGTGGGTCAGACCTGGCTGTGCCCTGACCCCTGCGTGGGCCTGGGCCAGTGGCTTCGCCTCCCACTCCTCCCCAGCTCCGTGACCAGGCTGAGCCTCCTTCCCCGGCCCCTGAACCCCCACCTCCCCTCCACGTCCCCACCCCCGTTGGGAACGGTGTGTGTTCAGAGATCAGCCCAGGACCAAGACCCCAGCTTCACCCTGTTGGGGCTTTGGACAGCAGCGTGTTAGACCTCTCTGTGCCCCGTTTCCTCACCTGTAAAACTGGGGGAATGATCATGCAAATGGCACGGGGCTGTCTTGAGAATGAAAGGGATGAATAATGTTTAAGGTGCCTGGCCCGTTAAAACGGTTCCGTAAGCTTTATGTTATCTCTACACCTATGGTGATTGCCTGGCCAGGGTGCTTCTGAAGTTCCCAGGTGCACAAGAGCAGTAGCCGTTCATGTTGTGATAACCCAGCTGGAGAAAGAGGCTCCCTGGACCCCAACATGCTGCACAGCTTAGGGAGAGGGGCTGCCTCAGAGAGAGGGCCTGTGTCCGCCCCCGCCCCACCCTCACTACTGCTAAGGGCTGAAGCCCTATCAGATCTAAGACCTGGACACCCCCCCCCCCCCCCCGTGTTCCCCCAACCCCTGCCACCCCCACGCACTATCTAGAGAATGTCCCAGGAGATCCTGGCGCCAACACTCAGACTCCTGGGAGCCAGAGAATCCTGTGGGCTTGCAGAGTAGCTGCTGGTGCCTGCCGTTATCTCTGCTTTAGTTGGTTCTGCATTCTCCTGGGCTTCCCCCCCCCCCCCCGCCCCGCCCCCCGTTCTTGGTCTGCAGCCTCCGGTTGGAGCCCAGCAGCCGGGACTGGGGAGTCCTGACTGGGAGTACACGCGGCAGGCAGGCAGGCAGGGAACCGGCCGCCCTGGGACTGGGGAGCGCACGGGGAAAACCGGCCCTTTTGGCCCTGGAGTCTTAGATGTACCACTGCCTCTCTGCCTGGTAGATGGCAGACAGAGGGCACTGCACCCTTACCCCAGGAGTCAAGGTCACATTCAAAGCCCGGCTTGTCACATAGAGGCCATAGCTGTATGCCTCAGGGTTGGATATATTCTGATCCCAGGACCTCTTGGACAAGCCCAGTCTCTCTCTCTTTTTTTAAATATATTTTATTGAGCCGAAACCGGTTTGGCTCAGTGGTAGAGCATCAGTCTGCGGACTGAGGGGTCCCAGGTTCGATTCCGGTCAGGGGCATGTACGTTGGCTGCGGGCACATCCCCGGTAGGGGGTGTGCAAGAGGTAGCTGGTCGATGTTTCTCTATCTCTCTCCCTTCCTCTCTGTAAAAAATAAAAAAAATAATAAAAAATATATATATATATATTATTGATTTGATTTTTCAGAGAGAGGAGGGAAAGGAATAGAGTTAGAAACATCGATGAGAGAGAAACATCAACCAGCTGCCTCCTGCACACTCCTTACCCAGGATGTGCCTGCAACCAAGGTACATTCCCCTCACCAGAATCAAACCTGGGACCCTTGAGTCCTGAGGCCGATGCTCTCTCTCTATCCACTGAGCCAAACCGGTTAGGGCAAGCCCCGTCTCTTTTGAATACATTATGTGGCTTTCTGGCACTTCTTTCCTCAAGTCGCCTGCAAAGGGGAACGTAAGCATCATTCCTTAAATTCGTAGAATTCCGACCTTTCTCTTTCCCCTCCGGCTGCAGAGAAAGAAGCTCCCTCCTGCCCGGGAAGTGTAGGTTAGCCCGCCTTGCTTGTGAGGGACATAGCAGGAGGCCACAGAGCCCCCTGCCTCTGGGAGGCGGCAGTGTGAACCTGAGCTGGGACGTGAGGTTCATACCGATGTGTGTGCGTGTGTGCGTGTGTGTGTGTGTGTGTGTGTGTGAAGGGTCATGAGGAAGACTGGCTGAGAAAGTGCGGGGGCTCCGCACACCCTCCCCAGGGCTGTAGAGACGGCTTGGGGCACAGGCTGGTTGCTTTTGGAAGCAGAACCCTTCCCATCACCTGCCTGCAGGGATGGAGACCATGCTTGTGGAGCGCTTACCGTGTGCTGGTCACACTCCTTCCTCACAACAGTCCTAAGAGGCAGGCACTATCATCACTCCCATGGTGCACCTGGGGAAACTGAGGCCAGTAAGGTTTTTTTTTGTTTTTTTTTTAATATACTTTATTGATTTTTTTACAGAAAGAGGAAGAGAGATCGATAGAGAGCTAGAAACATCGAGAGAGAATCATCGATCAGCTGCCTCTTGCACACCCCCTACTGGGGATGTGCCCGGAACCAAGGTACATGCCCTTGACTGGAATTGAACCTGGGACCTTTCAGTCCACAGGCCGACGCTCTATCCACTGAGCCAAACCGGTTTTGGCTGGGCCAGCAAGGTTATGGGACACAGCCAGTCAGTCGGTGGCAGAGCTGGGATGTGTACTGGGTAAGGTGACCAGACGTCCCGCTTTTGGCGGGACAGTCCCGATTTCTAACAATTTGTCCCTCGTCCCGCGGCGTTTTTAAAAAAGTCCCGATTTTTTTAAAAACACCGCAGGACAAATTGTTCAAAAGTGGGACGTCTGGTCACCTTAGTACTGGGTCACGTGGACTCTGCTGTCCTGCTCCTTCCGCTCTGCCCTCCAGGGCGCATCACACGCAGCCATGCACACAGCCAGTGGTGGATGGGGATTGGAGGAGCCCAGGTGGGTGCTGGGTGACGGGCCAGCAGGTGGCCTCATCTCCTCCGCTTGTTCCTGATTAGAAAGCCAAACACTTGAGAGAAAGGCAGCTTGTTTTCCCCCCCTCTCTCCGAGATAAGCTCCAGCCGGGGCCCTGGCCAAGCTCCCAGGGCCCCCAAAGTAGAGTCACCCTGTGAGAGGGACAGTGTAAGACCCGCAGGGGCTGGCTCAGGAGAGCGATGGCTGCTGGGAGCTGAGCGTCCCCGGAAGGCTGCAGAGGACCCCAAGAAACCGGCCCCGGAAGTCCCCCCAATCCTGCCCCACGAGCACACACCGCATCTGTGGGGTCCGAGTCAACCGGCCAACCACTGGGCGGATTGAACTCAGTGGCCAGCGTGCCTCTGATCTCCAGCTCACGGTCTCCCCTCTCCTGTCTCCTCTAGATGGGATCTACTATGGAGACAATCGGTTTGACACGGTGAGCGAGTCCGGAACAGCCACGCTGAAGGCCCGGCCCAGAGTCCGGCCCCTGCTGACCTTCCTTCCGCTGGTGAGTACAGCGCTGCGCTGGGCTCTGAGGGTCCTCTCTGGGCGGGCCACCGCGGCAGCCACGGAGGAGGGAGCCCCACCTGCCCTGGGCTAGTGGACACCGGCCTCACCCTCTGCCCATTCCCTTTCTTCCGATGCCAACCCAGGGTGGCTACTGGGAGGAGGCATGGCTGAGACTCACGGCAGAGAGGCTGGGATCAGGGGTGTTTGAAACCCAGGGAGAGGTTAAGGGGAACTTGTGTGCAGTGGTGAGTACCTCCAGCTAAGGAGGGTTCACATTTCATAATCACTGATGGCTGTCAGGCCCTCATTAGGTGCTGGGATGTGGAGGTGACTGAGCCAACAGTGCAGCTCTCTAGGCAGGTCACGAGTGAATGAACAGACTATTAGAGCATGGGCCAGAGCAGGGGCAGTTGATCCAGTAATAGGGGTGGTCAAGGAGGACTTCCTGGAAGAGGTCACACCTGAGCTGTCTTGAAGGACAAAGAGCAGCCACCCTTGGGAGAAGGGCATTTGCTTGTAGATGTGAAACTACAAAAAAACACACACACAGAACAACCCAAAACTCCCTTCTGGAGCCTGCGATGGACCCCTGCTCTTTGACAAGGGAGACTGCTCTGTGACTGGTTCTTTTTACTGCGATGAGAGTTTCTGGATTTTCTGGGACAGCCTAGACTAGCGCTGTCCTATAGAAATACCACGTAAGCCTCGTATGTAATTTTTAAGTGTTCTAGTAGCTACCTTAAAAGAAATAGGTAAAATTAATTTTCATTACATATTTTACTTAACCCTGTGTATTCAAAAGATTATCATGTCAACATTGAGTCAATGTGGGAAAATTCCAATGAGAAATTTTACATTCTTTTTTCCACACTAAGTCTTTAAAATCTTGCACTCGCCGGTTTGGTTCAGTGGATAGAGCATGGGCCCATGGACTAGCAGTGTTCCCCAAACTTTTGACATATGTGTACCCCTTCTATAATTTTCGTAACGCTGAGTACCCCTCGTACTCATGAGGACGCAGAATTAGGCGCAGCTAAGCACGGTGCAGTGCATATCCCCACCAAACTCCGGTGCAACGCGTACCCCCACCAAACTCTTCCCGAACCCCTGGGGGGACGCGGACCACACTTTGGGGAACACTGGACTAAAGGATCCCAGGTTTGATTCTGGTCAAGGGCATGTACCTTGGTTGCAGGTTCCCCAGTCCTGGTTGGGGTGCATGCAAGAGGCAACCAATCAATGTGTCTCTCTCACATCAATGTTTCTCTCTGTCTCTCCCTCTCCCTTCCCACTCTCTAAAAATCAATGGGAGCATATCCTCGGGTGAGGATTAACAACAACAACAACAATGTGGGGTACTGCACTTAGAGCACACCCCTGCCCACTTCCAACAGCGACATCTCAGGTGCTCCGCAGCGCGTGTGCCAGCGGCTCCTGTTGGACAGCAGGTCTAGAGCCTCAGCAGTCAGCCCCGTCGATTCTAGGTTCACTCCTGTCTGTCAGGGGGTCCTGGGCGGGACAGGGCTGTTTCTGGGCTCCAGGAGGATTGGTACCGCCTGCACCGATGAGGCACCAAGTCCTGGCCCGAGTGCCCAGGGCCTGTTGGACCTCACGCACCCCGCACCGCTGTCCTGGGCACCGGCAGGTTCTGCCCAGCACCGCCTGGCACAACCACCTTTCTCCACCACCGTTTTTTCTCCTGGTGTATCCAACCTCACCAACCAGAGCTGAGATTCTAGGAGGGATAGAGACCGAGCCTACATTCTCCTTGCTGTATCCCCAAGGCCTCTCGGTGGAGGGCTGAGCACACAGACCTCTGGAAATACAGCTTTAAATAATTTACTTTCTGTTTATAAAAACAATTCACAGACAAACACAGAAAGAAAACAAAAAGGTGTAAGGCAAATGAGTCAGCCCTACCTTTGTTTCCAGGGTGCATAGACCTGTTACAGGGGTCACTGCACCCATAAATATAGACCAAGTCGTTTTCCTATTGCTGGAGGTGATTAGATCCTCTCCCCTCACACACACACACACACACACACCAGCACACGGACTCAGATCACAGACCTGTGGGCCCGTGGCTGACGCGCCCAGGCCCAGTCTGGTTGTGAAATATTGAGATAAATGGCTGTTCCCCCTGGAGTGGCTCTTGCTGTCCTGGTTTCTCCACCAGATCTGAGTCAACAACGAACAGGTTGCTGCTGAGTTTATCCTGAGGGGCTGGCACCCTGTAGGCCCCACCCACCCACTTTGGGTCCCTTTGGGGACCAGGGCGAGTCCCAGCCTTTCTGCTCTCAGTTCTGGTTTGGACACTCTGGTTCGATCTGGTTTGGGCCAACATGGTCCTGGCTCAGGGGCCCGGCAGACCCCAGTCAGGCAGGCAGCCACTGGAGGGGGCTTGGCCGGCTGGTCAGGCCTGGCGACCTGAGGCTGCTTTCGGGGAGCGGCCCTTCCAGGCAAGCCCCAGAGCCAGCCCAGGATGTGGGGCGTCCCCAGCACACTCGCACCCCCTCACTGGTGAGCGCCAGAGAAGGAACGCGGGGAAAATGGCCAACTCCAAGGGGCTCATGAGGTCCACGCCGGCCTCGTTTTACAGAGGCAGGGACTGAACCCCAAAAGGGAAGTTCGCCCCTCGCCTCCGGAGCCCGCTGGGTGCCCTCTGAATGGGGAAGGGCAGGTGGAGTGGCGAGCAGTGTTCCCGGGGTGTGTCAGGCACAGCCACCTATCGGGAATCGGGGAAGTGCTGTCATTAAGCCCTGTCGCACAGAGGGGAAAGAAGCGCAGAGTGTGGCGGGAACTTGTTTGAGGTCACACAGCTCCTAAGTGGGGGAGCTGGGACTTGAACCCCTGCAGCCGGGCTCCAGGCTCCAAGCTCTATTCAAGCCATTCTACTCGCCCTCCACCCACTATCTAGAAGCTTTGATCTTCCCTCCCAGCACCAGCCTGCAGAACCACCTGCACCTCCCGCCTGCTGCCTCTCTCTCCTGCCAGCAGCTGGGCCTGCTGGGCACCAGGCTGTCTTGCCTCTGTGGGGACACAGACCCCTTTGAGACCGAGACGAGGCTCTGGGCCACAACATGCGATGTTGCTAATGCCGAGGGCTCTCGGGCCCCCGGAAGCCCTCCGATGGGCACCTTAGGTTAGAACCCTTGGCCTGATGACCCATATCCAGGGGCCATCGCTGTGCTTCCCGACTTAGGTAACAAGATACACAGCAGCCCCATCTTCTTTCATCAGCGGCTCCTGGGCTGAGGGGAAACTGGCTCCTCGCCCTTAGGCCGCGGGCCAGGCCCTTTGCTGTCTTCCAGCTGGGGCAGGGGCCGGGCACGAAGGAGGAGAAGCAGGAAGGCACAGCTCCTGTGGGTGTGGTCCACACACAGACACGCTCCCAGCCCCTCCGAGTCAGGCCGGTGGGGAGTGGCACCGTCCTAACCAGCTGGGCCTCTCCCTCCGTGCCCTCCCGCCCCACCCAGGGGGGCAGCAGCGCCGAGGAGCCAGGCTCAGCCCGGCCAGGCCCGTGCTCTTCCTGCTCCGCCGGGACCTGGTCGTCTGGTCTTCCAAGCGCACCCTCCCTGTCAGGTCCCACATGAGCCTGCGATGGGGCGGGGCGGGGGTGGGGGATAGAAGGGAGAGCGGGAGAGGGCACGGTGAGGGGTAAGGACAACAGCAGGTGTCTGCCCGCCCTGGAGCGTCCTCGTTCTGTTGGGGGGGAGTTCAGAGGACTAGGAAATGCCTCCCCAGGTGCCGGGCAGCCACTGGCCTAGCACGAGAAGGACCTGATTGATTCTCGGGTAACTGGCACCCGTCCCTGCTCCTCACCCACGGGAGGGTCCCCTGCTGCGACTGGGTTAAAGTCACTCCCAGTGTGGTCAGCTCTCTGGAGGCCCCCCCAAAGCGGGCCCCTCAACACAGGAGTGACCCTCGGGGACGGGGCCTGCCCATTACACAGCTCAATGAGGCAGCGATGGGACCCGAACTGGTCTCCCCGCCCAGTCCTGCCCGCGCCACGTGGGCCTGGGCGGGGCGGGAAGGACCCCTCCTTCACCTCCAAGGGGAAGCCGGGCCCAGGGCTCAGCCGGAGCCTGTCCACAGCATTCAGAGCCCAGGCCCTGGTTCAGCTGGTCGTGGGAGGGTTATACTTCCTTCTGGGGTTCCCTCTTCCCCACCCTGGTCTGCATGAAACCATCCCCAGGGTGATACGTGTGAGGAATTAAACATTAAATGCCAATGTGGCAAGTATGGGCAAACTGGCCAGACAGGTCCCCGGGGTGCCCCGGGCAGTGAGAGCTCCCTGGCCACCCCGCCCTCTGAGTCAGGCAGGCCCGCTGTGCCCGGGGCAGGCCCCCACCTGCCCTGGACCCCCGCCCGGAAGCTCCGAGAGGGCCCGTGCCAGCCGGACTGGCTCTTGGCAGGTGTATGTGGCTGGCGTTGGCTGGGAGGGCTGTGGGTGAGGGAGCTCTGTGTGTTCCTGTGGGGAACACGTCACGAACACGCTCTTGAACCTGAGCTCCACGTGTTCCTGTCAGAGACCTGCAGGCAGAGTGCCGCCCCTCCCCACCCCTCCCCTCCCCTCCCCACCCCTCCCCTCCCCTCCCCACCTTGCTCCTTCCTGGGCAGAGAGGGCCTCCACCAGCCGGAACTCCCAAGCTCCACCCACGCCCTCAACCTCACCACACCAGCCGCCCTGCCAACCTCGGAGGGCTGACGGGGAAGAAGCTCAGTGGGCCCAGGACCGTCTGGACAGGGAATTCTGGGCCCTCGGGGCCTGACGGGGCCAAGAAGAGGGTGGTATAGGTGAGGGCATGCCCCTTGCCCCGTGGACCCCTTGCCCTCAGGAACCAGAGCTGGGCCCCTAGCACACAGCCCAGGGCAGGGCCTGCTAGCCCGGGTCTCAGAGCAGGTCTGGTGGCCTCGTGGTGGACTCCTCTTTGGCCCCAGGAGTGGGGTGAGCTATGGCAGAGGGTTCGGCTGGGCAGGGAAGCAATTGGCTCTTTTTATAAAAAAAAATATGTATTTTATTGATTTTTTTACAGAGAGGAAGGGAGAGGGGAGGAAGAGAGAGGGATAAAGAGTTAGAAACATCGACCAGCTGCCTCCTGCACAGCCCTTACTGGGGACGTGCCCACACCAAGGTACATGCCCTTGACTGGAATCGAACCCGGGACCTTTCAGTCCGCAGGCCGACTCTCTATCCACTGAGCCAAACCGGTTCCAGCAGCAATTGGCTCTTTTATAGAAAGTTCACTGGCTGCCGGTTTCAGAGGAGCCGCCTGATGGGGAGCACAGCCCCTCCCCTCCCCCTGCCCGCAACGGTGGGGAGACACCTGGCTGGGCTTCACCAGCCCGGGACCTGGTGCCTGGACGGCGTTCCTTGTGGCTGTCACTTTGGGGTCCCGTCCCCTGTTCCTCCAGCCTCCAGCGGTGCCCCCAGCCTTGCCCGGCTCTGAGGCTGGCTCAGGGTCGTCTCCCTGACGCCCAGCAGCTCCGCTCCCCACCCTGAGGCGCCCCAGCTGAGCTGGCGAGGAACCTGGTGAGGAGGCTTGCATTCCGCGATGTGCGGCTAACTCAGAGCTGGCCTGTGCCCAAGGTCAACCAGGTATTGCCCATTAGCCCAGCCCTGGGGACCCACCTTGGGGTTTGGCTGGAGGCAGAGTAATCCCAGGCATGAGGATGTGTCCCATGCATGAGGAGGCCAAGGCGGGGGCCGTCAGCAGGGTGTCAGCAGCGGGCCCTGACCCTCTAAACCCTGAAGAGTGTCTTCCTCCTTCCTCCTTCCTGTATGTCCTTCCTCCTCCTCCTCGGCTCTGAGACGTGTGTAGTCAGAGGGCAGTGGGGGATTCCTGACCCTGACCGTCTCTTCAGATCCACCAGGCAAACACTTCCCGGAGCAAGGACTCCACTGAGCCTCCATATATTTTTATTGATTTCAGAGAGGAAGGGAGAGGGATAGAGAGACAGAAGCATCCATAATGAGAGAGAATCATTGATCGGCTGCCTCCTGCACGCCCCCAGCTGAGGATCGATCCCGCAATCCAGGCACGTGCCCTTGGCCAGAGTTGCACCTGGGACCCCTCAGTCCGCAGGCCGACGCTCTAATGACTGAGCCAAACCGGCCAGGGCGAGATGGCCTTTCCTGAACACTAACTCCACAGCATCTTCAGGTAGGTGGCAGCACACAAGGAAAGTGGGATTGTCCCCATTTTACAGATGAAAACACTGAGCCCCCGAAGGCAAGCGAGGGGCACACTTATTGGTCACTGACTACGTGTCACAGGCTGCCTACGACTGCTTCGGGACAGTGAGTGAAAGTAAGATCGCCAGTCTGGCCTGCCTGACTCCAAAGTTTGTGTTCTTTCCCATTTGATCACCAGAATTTTTTTTTTTTAACTTATTATTGTATTGGTGTTTTTTGTTGTTGTTTTTTTAAATTGCGATGGAAACAGAAGTTCATTGTTAAGTACGTAGAAATAGAGATAACTATGAAGAAGGAAATAATTATAAATATTCTTGGGATGGCGCCCTTGTCCCCAGTGTCCCCCAACGAGTTGTTGCTGGGTAACTTTCAGAAGACTGGTCTGGGGTGGCTGTGAAAGGGCTGCCTGGCTGAGCCGGGAGCTGGCTCCTGTCCCTGGGTGAGGTGAGAGCGGTGGCCCGGGACCTTAGCTTCTGGGCGTTGTCAGGACGAGGAAGGGCTGAGGCCCAGTTTCGTGTGAGTGCCCCACCCGGCAGGGCCGGGGCTGGACTCTGCCCCTGCGTTGAGCAAGGCCTGCTGGGGCAGCAGGGCAGGGAGCGGCGTGGCCATGGCCGGCTGCCCGCTGGCCCGAGGCGGGCCGGCCCCACAGAGCACTCAGATGCCCATTTGCATGTTCTCAGGTGTTTGCTTGCCCACAGGGGGTGCACCTCTCTCTGAGGAAAGGTCACACGCGTCTCTCCCCTGAGTGTGGGCAGGGGCAGCCGGCCCCTGCAGGGCGCAGGGTCCACCCATCGCCCAGGGTGGGGGTGCCCAGGGTGGGGCACAGCCTGCGTGCCCACGGACTGCATGCAGCAGTGGGCGTCCCGTGTCTGAAGTGACCGCAGGCCCAGCCCTGCCTGGCTGGCCTCACCCTGTGGCTTCAGGCACTCCTCCTCCCAGTTTTGCTCGACCTTTTCCCCACCTGCCCCTTTCCCTCTCTGGAGGCAAATAACTATGCGGAGACAATGGCAGTTTCTGTCCCAACACCCCGTCATCACGGGGTGGCCCCGAAGGTCCGGGCCCCCGCCCACGTGGCCTACGTGAGCTGAGTCACAGGCAGGACACCTATGGGCTAGGCCCGTGGCCGGCAAACTCATTAGTCAGCAGAGCCAAATAGCAACGGTACAACGATTGGAATTTCTTTGGAGAGCCAAATTTTTTAAGCTTAAACTTCTTCTAACGCCACTTCTTCAAAATAGACTCGCCCAGGCCGTGGTATTTTGTGGAAGAGCCACACTCAAGGGGCCAAAGAGCAAAATGTGGCTCATGAGCCGCAGTTTGCCAACGGCGGGGCTAGGCTCACAGAGCATGGTGGTTGCAGGGATCCTTCGGTCCTGTTTACAGCAGAGGCAAGACTGCCCAGGGAGAAGTGACTTCGCTCCGAGTTAATATGGGGGGGCGGGGGGGGGGGGGCGGGGGGGCTGGCACTAGAACACAGGTTGTCTCCTCTCTGTCCTGTGTTCTTTCTATTATTCATCTACTCGTTTGGGAAGTTGCTCACTCAACAAACATTTGTTGAACTGCCATCTGTGCCAGGCCTGTACCAAGAATCGGCCGCCACCCACAGGTGGGCTGGGCTGGGGTGGCAAAGGCTATAGTCGTCCACCATAAGCTTGATTTTTCCTGGAGGAGAGTGTGGGGCCCGTGCTGGAGGGCAAACTCTGAGGTTCCAATATCGGCCCTGCCACTTACCAGCAGTGTACTTAGCCTCTCTGTGCCTCTTTCTTCGTCTAAAAAAAAACAAAAGCAATGGCCTGACCCTTAGGGTTACTGTGAAGAATAACTGTGTTCCTACAAGTGAAGTACTGAGAGGGGTGCCTTGCACACACCGGCATCTAATGTCGATTGTGGGCCTCACCTCACACAGGGGAGGACCACAGAGGGGAGAGACATTACGTCAGGCTGCCCAGCCCAGCGGGGTGGACCAGCGATGACCAGGCGCCTGGAAAGACAGTGATGTACAGCTGGCTCTGGGTCCTTGGGCAAGCCACCCACCCTCTCTGTGCACCCGTTTCCTCATCTGCAAAACGGAGGTGGAAGTGACAGTGCCTGTCCCATTGGGTCGTTGTGAAAAGTAAACGAGTTAAGAAATGGGAAGCGCAGGACGAGCACCTGGTGTTGTTATTATTATTGTTAAGACTGGGAGCATCAGAGGGTGGGAGAAAGGGCAGGGGAGGGGCTGGTGACCAGTGGATGGATAAGCTCTGAGTCTCGCCCAACACTTTCTCTTGTCATTGTTTTGTTTAACTTTTTTAAATTGTAAGATACAGCCTTGGCCGGTGTTGTTCAGTTGGTTGGGCGCCATCTCTTGCACCGAAAGGTTGCCAGTTTGGAGAATCTAAGATGGCTGCTCGGGTAGGCAACTAGCCGCAGCCGCACACAACAATTTTAATAAAATACAACTAAAATATAAAATGGACATTACCCAGAACTACAGGAAAGTCGACTGACTGGAAATCCTACAACAAGAAGCAAGGAGAAAACCAGAAGGAAGCGCGGAGGAGCTGTAAAAGCCTAAGGTACGGAGACACGCGGCGCGCGGAGAGGACGGAGCCGGAGAGGAGGGAGGCCGAGTGCCTGGCGGGCGTTCCCTAGCGGGAAGGAGATAAAACTCCGACTGTGCTGGGCCCCTGACTGCTCTGAACCCCAGTTCTGGGCCAGACCCCGGGGACTCAGGCTCAGCCATAGGGAGCTGGGCTGTAAAGCGGAACCCCGGGGTAGCAGAGAAAGGAGGTCCCGGAGGCGCGCACACTGCCCCCAGAGAAGGGACGGTCAGCTGTGCCGCGGGATTGCCCTGGCCGGAAGGAGACTGGGGCTCCAGACTGCTGTGAACGCCACCTCCAACTCCACTTCCAACTGAACTGAACCCCAATACCGGGCTCATTGTGGGAGAGCATAGACTGTTTGGCAGCAGTCGAAAATCGAGGGCACCTTTCTCTCAGAGGCGCCGGCAGCGAGCACTGAAGGACCCGCATAGGGCGGGGCTGACGGAAGCCAAAGCTGCAGGCTCCACCCTGAAACCCCGTCCCATCTGTAACTGCGAAATGCGACAACAAAATAGATCACAAACGAAAGAAATGGAGGACAAAAAGCGTCTGGATATAGAGTTCAAATCTACGCTTATAAGGTTTTTCAAGAATTTCCTAGAAAAGATGGATAAGGCCTATGAGGATATGAAAAGAGATCAACTAGAATTAATAAGGAGTCAACAAGAAATGATAAGGGATCAACAAGAAATAAAGAATACATTGTCTGAAATAAAAAATATTCTACAGAGTCCTAAAAACAGAAGGGAAGATCGCAAGAATCAAGTCAAAGATTTGGAACATAAAGAGCCAGAAGACACTCCTCCACAGAAGCTAGAAGGCAAGAGAATCCAGAAAATTGAAGATAATGTAAGAAACCTCTGGGACAACTTCAAGCGAACCAACATCAGAATTATGGGGGTTCCAGAAGATGAGAGAGAGCAAGATATCGAAAACATACTGAAAGAAATAGTGACAGAAAACTTCCCCCACCTGGTGAAAGAATTTGACTTACAAGTCCAGGAAGCGCACAGAACTCCAAACAAAAGGAATCCAAAGAGGACCACACCGAGACACATCATTATTAAAATTCCAAGAGCAAAAGATAAAGAGAGAATATTAAAAGAAGCAAGAGCAAAGAAGGTAGTAACTTATAAAGGAGCACCTATACGATTGTCAGCTGACTTCTCAACAGAAACCATGCAGGCCAGAAGGGAATGGCAAGAAATATTCAAGGTGATGAATAGCAAGAACCTACAGCCAAAAATAAGCTACCCAGCAAAGCTATCACTCAGAATCGAAGGCCAGATAAAGAGCTTCACTAATAAAAAAAAGCTAAAGGAGTTCATCACCACCAAACCAGAATTATATGAATTGCTGAAGGGGGTTCTTTCAGAAGAGAAAGTAAACATAAAAATTATGAACAACAAATACGTAATTATCAACAAGTGAATCTAAAAACCAAGGAAATTAAAAAAATCTGATGAACAATATTAACTGTTGAATATAATAGAATCAGAGGTATGGAAGGGGAGTGAACTGACGATTCTTGGGGAAAAGGGGAGAGGGGGGCGTGGGAAGAGACTGAACATAAACTGTGCACCTATGGATGAGGACAATGGGGAGAGGGGAAAGGGCAGAGGGTGGGGTGGGAACCTGGTGGAGGAGAGCAATGGTGGGGGGGGGGAGGAAGGAACATTTGTAATAATATGAAAAATAAAAACTTATTAAAAAAAAAGAAGTAAAAAAAATAAATAAATAAATAAAATAAAATTAAAAAAAAAAAAAAAAAAAAAAAAAAAAAAAAGAAAGGTTGCCAGTTCGATTCCTGGTCAGGGCACATGCCTGGGTTTCAGGCTGGATCTCCAGTAGGCAGGGTGCAGGAGGCAGCTGATCGGTGTTTCACTCTCACATCGATGTTCCTCCCTCTCCCTTCCTCTTTCTAAAAATCAATAAAAAATACCTTTTATAAATTGTAAGATACAGCCGAAACCTGTTTGGCTCAATGGATAGAGCGTCAGCCTGTGGACTGAAGGGTCCCAAGTTCGATTCCAGTCAAGGGCATGTACCTTGGTTGAGGGCACATCCCCAGTAGGGGTGTGCAGGAGGCAGCTGGTTGACGTCTCTCTCTCATCAATGTTTCTGGCTCTCTATCCCTCTCCTTTCCTCTCTGTAAAAAATCAATAAAAAATATACTTAAGAAATTGTAAGATACGCAATCACTTTTAAATGTACAATTCGGTGGCTTTCGGTAACTTTTTCTCTCTAACCAATCCTAAGGCGAGACAAGTTTCAGGAATAGCTCCACTGGCTCCCTCCCTCACGTGACATGCACACACTGCTTCTTTCATTGAGCCATTAAGTCGAGACATCACACCCCTTTAACTCTTAAATGCTTCAGGGGGTGCTACCGAAGAACAGAGACGACTGCACTACGCTCACATCCAGGAGTTGGATGATGATGTGATGCTGTTAGCGGATACACCTTCAGACACATTTAGTTACTCCGAAGGTCCCGTTGATGTCCTCCATGCGTTGCCTCTTGGTGTCACCTCCAAGTCCCCTTCTCTCCTTCGTTTTCTGAGGCCAGGAGGCAGGTCAGGAGACCCAGCACCCAAGCCTCTGCCCACAGAAACGGGTTGCCATCGCGCAGCATGCTCAGTGCAGGCTGCCCGCCCTGTGGCAAGCTGAGGGAGGGCACCTCTGGGTCTGGTTTCTAGGACTGATTTTACAATGAGTTTGTGTTTCCTTCTCTGAATACACAGAGTGGACGTAGGAACAGCAAAAATGAGCCATGAGAGCCCGTGGGGCGCAAGTGTGACCGGGCAGGGCCAGCGGGGGTGTGGAGGTGTGTGTGTGTGTGTGTGTGTGTGTGTGTGTGTGTGGGGGTGTGGTGTGCTGTGTTCAGTTCAGTCCTGGGGCTCCTGGAAGGAGGCGGCTGGACTTCGGGACCTGCCCCCACCCAAAGCCCGGCGGTGGGAGGTGGGTACGTCCTGGGACCCCCTGTATGCGGGGGCCTGGCAAAGCCTGGCTCTGCCGGGCTGCTGCTCCCAGGCCACGTGGTGTTGGGCGTCCTGAGCTTCCAGAATCTTAGGATCAAAGCTGGGTGAGCAGTGTCACCTCCGGCCCATAAATCCGCAGTCCTCCTCTTCCTCCCCCTCCTCCTCCTCCTCCTCCTCCTCCTCCTCCTCCTCCTCCTCCTCCTCCCCCAGACGTGACTGTACTTGCGCACTCGGTGCCCGGGCACTTCCCGGACTGCAGGCAGCCTAGCCTGTTCGGTGTTTTCACCTTGTGGGGGGAGGGCCGGTGACATAACCTCCACCGAGCACCGATCTCCTGGCTCAGGAATAGTATCCCATTTGGTTCTCAGAGCGGCCCTGAGAATTTGGTGAGTGAGGAGAATGGCTCTCGGAGATGTGTAGCGAAGGGACGTTGGGAGGCCTGGGTTCGCACCCTGGCCCTGGTAAGGGAGTTGAGGTGACATGGGTAAAGCGCTCAGGATGGTGCCGGCACACAGTAGGTGCAGAAGTGAGAGTTTAACATCGACGTCTCCACCCCTCCTCGCCACAGCTCATCGGCGTCGCCCTGCGGGCAAAATTCAAAGCATGGGCTTTCTTCTTGTTGTGGTTAATCCTCACTCGAGGATGAGGATATTCTCCCATTGATTTTTCAGAGAGAGGGGAAGGGGGGAGACAGAGAGAAAGAAACAGCGACGTGAGAGACACATCGATTGGTTGCCTCCCGCATGTGTCCTTACTTGCACCAGGGGTCGAGCCTGCAACCTCGGTACGGGCCCTTGACTGAAATCGAGCCCAGGACCCTCCAGTCTGCAGGCCAACGCTCTAGCCACTGAACCAAACTGACGAGGGCCAAAGTATGCATTTTGTGCTAGGTCCCCAAGTCTTTCTACTTTCCAGTGCTGTTCAAAAGAGGAATCAGAGACCATAGCCTGGCCTTCGAAGGCCTGGTCTCCGTCTCTTCAAAATGGGAGTGTGCATGTTTGAGGATGCGATTAGACATTGGTGGTGTGTGTGTGTGTGTGTGTGTGTGTGTGTGTGTGGGTGTGGTGTGCTGTGTTCAGTTCAGTCCTGGGGCTCCTGGAAGGAGGCGGCTGGACTTCGGGACCTGCCCCCACCCAAAGCCCGGCGGTGGGAGGTGGGTACATCCTGGGACGCCCTGTATGCGGGGGCCTGGCAAAGCCTGGCTCTGCCGGGCGGCTGCTCCCAGGCCACGTGGTGTTGGGCGTCCTGGGCTTCCAGAGTCTTAGGATCAAAGCTGGGTGAGCAGTGTCACCTCCGGCCCATAAATCCGCAGTCCTCCTCCTCCTCCTCCTCCTCCTCCTCTTCCTCCTCCTCCTCCTCCTCCTCCTCCTCCCCCAGACGTGACTGTACTTCCGCACTCGGTGCCCGGGCACTTCCCGGACTGCGGGCAGCCTAGCCTGTTCGGTGTTTTCACCTTGTGGGGGGAGGGCCAGTGACATAACCTCCACCGAGCACCGATCTCCTGGCTCAGGAATAGTATCCCATTTGGTTCTCAGAGCGGCCCTGAGAATTTGGTGAGTGAGGAGAATGGCTCTCGGAGATGTGTAGCGAAGGGACGCTGGGAGGCCTGGGTTTGCACCCTGGCCCTGGTAAGGGAATTGAGGTGACATGGGTAAAGCACTCAGGATGGTGCCGGCACACAGTAGGTGCAGAAGTGAGAGTTTAACATCGACGTCTCCACCCCTCCTCGCCACAGCTCATCAGCGTCACCCTGCGGGCAAAATTCAAAGCATGGGCTTTCTTCTTGTGGTTAATCCTCACTCGAGGATGAGGATATTCTCCCATTGATTTTTCAGAGAGAGGGGAAGGGGGAGACAGAGAGAAAGAAACAGCGACGTGAGAGACACATCAATTGGTTGCCTCCCGCATGTGTCCTTACTTGCACCAGGGGTCGAGCCTGCAACCTCGGTATGGGCCTTTGACCGAAATCGAGCCCAGGACCCTCCAGTCTGCAGGCCACTGAACCAAACTGTCCAGGGCCAAAGTATGCATTTTGGTGCTAAGTTCCTAAATCTTTCTACTTTCCAGTGCTGTTCAAAAGAATAATCAGAGCCGAGACCGGTTTGGCTCAGTGGATAGAGCATCAGTCTGCAGACTGAAAGGTCCCAGATTCGATTCTGGTCAAGGACATGTACCTTGGTTGCAGGCACATCCCCAGTAGGGAGTGTGCAAGAGGCAGCTGGTCAATGTTTCTCTATCATCGATGTTTCTAACTCTCTATCCTTCTCTCTTCCTCTCTGTAAAAAATCAACAAAATATATTTTTTTAAAATAAAAAAGAGTAATCAGAGACCACAGCCTGGCCTTTGAAGGCCTGGTCTCCATCTCATCAAAATGGAAGTGCGCATGTTTGAGGATGTGATTAGACATTGGTGGTGTGTGTGTGCATGAGTGTGCACAGACCAGCTGCCCCTGTCGGAATCACTGGGGTGGAGAGATGTTGAGAGCAGGTGTGTGGGGGCCATGGGCATCAGTGGAGGCAGAGATGATGACTTCAGGTCATTCCAGCTGCAGTTAAGAATAGGAAGGTGTTTGTTGCCCCCAAAAGACCAAAGAGTGATTAGGGGATGACCCTTGGTAACCCAGGACTCGTAGCTATTTCTGAAACACCCTTCTTATATAGTCTGCCCAGAGGGCTAGCGGCATCAGCCCATGAGGGAGTAGCTGATGTGACTGGAATCTCGTGTTCAGAGCACAGTGCAAGGGGTATTACTGTCAGAAACGGAGGAGAAGAGGGTCACAGCCTGACCAACACCAGGCCGGGGGAGGTTCTGGGCTGGAAGGATGGTTGGGAGGGAGTGGGTCGGTCGGTCGGTGGGTGTGAAAGGTGAGTGGGAAATAAAAGCTGGCGGGGAAGTGTGGGGCCAGGTTGTTGGGGACCCACAAAGCTGCCGTAAAATGCTCTCTGCTCTTCAAAGGACAGGTGTGAGGCTTTGTTGACATATGGAAATGTGTGTTTGGAGAGAAAAATGGAATGCAAAACAGTATGTACAAACCCGCCAGCTGTGCAAACACATCGCCTGCGAAGCAGAGGGCCGAGAAGGGCATCGCAGGGTGTCAGAGCTCCTGCGCTTCTCTCCCCTCATTTGCTTTCCTGTAGCTCCCGATGGAACTAGTGAGCAGCAGGCTGGGCCTTGGGGTTCGGCTTGGAACTTAGGGACATCCCCCGGATGTTCTGTTTTGTCTCCTTTTCATTGACATAATTCATATACGGTTGATTCTCATCATTTATGGGCTTTATATTTGGAAACTCATCTACCCACTAAAAGGTATTTGCTACACCAAAGCCAATGAGATGCTTCAGTCATGTGTAGAGAGAGAAGGGTAAAAACTTCAGCCCCCCTGATGCACACATTCCCAGCCGAGGTGGAACAAGAGGACACTCTGCTTCTTGTTCAGGCCTCGTGTTGTTTACTGCCCTGCTTTTTTGCATTTTTGTGCTTTTTGTGGGTGATCTCACTGTTTCCGATGGTCCCAAGCGTAGTGCTGAAATGCTAAGACCCCTTGGTGCAGGAAGGCTGTGATGTACCTGGGAGAGAAAATACGTGTGTGAGATCAGCTTCGCTCAATCGTGAGTTGTAGTATCGGCCATGAGGTCAATGTCAGTGAGCCAACAGTGTATATTAAACAAGGTGTCTTTAAACAGAAATACACATAAAGCAAGGTTATGTATTTTTAAACATATATACGTATATATATTATTTCAGAGAGGAAGGGAGAGGGAGAGAGAGTTAGAAACATCAATGATGAGAGAGAATCATTGATCGGCTGCCTCCTGCATGCCCCCTACTGGAGATCGAGCCAGCAACCTGGGCATGTTCCCTTGATCGGAATCGAACCTAGGACCCTTTGGTCTGCAGGCCGAGGCTCTAACCACTGAGCCAAACCATCTAGAGCAAGATTATGTATTGATCCATTGATGAAAACTCTGTAGCCAAGGTTTGCAGGAACCTAACCTTGCATTGTCCTTGAGGCAGCTTTACAGACCACAATTGGTGTGAATAACAGAACTGTCTGTATCATAGCATTCCGCTTTTGGAATGAGCCCTGTATACATTAGTGTACCCGGAGGCTGTGCCCGTCACCCTCACAGCAGTCCGTGCGTGCCCTCACCCAGCCGTGGGTAAGGATGACCCCTCCGGCTCCCCGTTCCTGATCTCTCCGCTCTCTTTCAGAATGCCCAGGAGAACCATGGCCTGGCAGTGCCCACCCCCTCTGTCCCAGAAGACTTTGCGGACAAGGAAGTGACAGGTAAGAGCTTGGGCCTTGGGCCTTGTCCGTCTTGGGCCTTGTCCGTCTTTCTTTCCTCTTTAGGCCCAGGTGTCTGGCCCACCTCCCCAGCTGGTGATAAAACCGGAGTCCCCAGGCCTCTGGCTCCTGGCTGCAGAGGGTGGGGGTTGAGGAGGCCAGGGCTGGGTAAGGCGTACTTCCAGAGGGGAGGGGATGGCCAGAACAGCAGGAAGGGCAGCTCGAAGCGGGAGCAAGACCTGGCTCCGAATGCCAGGACCCCTGCACATGCGCTTTGCTCCCTTGGGCAAATCACTTAACCCCTGACACCTGTCCCTCCCACGCCCCTGGGAAAGTCCCGGCGCTGGCGGAGTAATGGAGTCCCGGATGGGGTGTAAGTCACTTGTTGCCATACCTCTTGCTCACGATCTCCAGCGACTTTCCAGGCCACTCAGAGGGAGGTTCTCGCCGGGACTGGCAGAACCCGGCCTCACCAGGCCTCCCGGCCTGCTCCTGGCTCACTCTCCTCCACCAGCCGCTCTCCTTGCCGCTCCCTCAGTGCCCAGGCACGTCTCCGCCCAGAGTCTTTACACTGCACGTCCTCTGCCCAGACTGTCCCCGCTGGACCTCCGGCAGCTCCCTCCCCCAGGCCTGCCCTCTGTGCTCCAATGGCACCTCCTCAGAGAGACCGTCTCTCATCACCTATTCAGACCGCACCTCCAGCACCCCTTCCGGCTGTCCCCCTCATGTTACCACCTAATGTGGTCATAACTTACTAATGCTCTGTCTCATTGTCCCATTTAAACATAAGGCCCAGGAGGGCTAGGATTTTGACCAAGTTGTTTTGTTTGTTTGTTTCTTAATGTATTTTTATTGATTTCAGAGAGGAAGGGAGAGAGAGATAGAAACATCAATGACGATAGAGAATCATTGATTGGCTGCCTCCTGCATGCCAATGATTTTTACAGAGAGGAAGGGAGAGGGATAGAGGGTCAGAAACATCGATGGGAGAGAAATCCCAGGACTGGGGATTGAGCCCGCAAACCAGGCATGTGCCCTGATCGGAAATTGATCTGTGACCTTCTGGTTCATAAGTCGATGCTCCACCACTGAGGCACGCCAGCCAGACTTGACTAAGCTTTGTTTGATTGTTTACTGCTGTATCTCAGCTCCTAACACTTGGGCTGTTAGGATGTCAATGAATGTTAGTTCTCCCTTTCCTATTCTCTTCTGGGCATTTTGATTTGTTTTTTGTTGTTGTTGTTGTTTGTGTGTGTGTGTGTGTGTGTGTTGTTTGTTTGAATGTATTTTTATTGATTTTAGAGAGCAGGAGAGATGAGAATCATTGATCAGCTGCCTCCTGCATGCCCCCTACTGGGGAATCAAGCCTGCAAACTGGGCACATGCCCTGATGGGAATCGAACTGTGACCTCCTGGTTCATAGGCTGATGCTCAACCACTGAGCCACACTGGCCGGGCTCTCCTCTGTTCTTTGTTCTGAAGTCAGATAGCTGGGGAAGCCCTTCAGAGCTGACATCCCCAGGTTTGTCGCGCTCTGTGCTGGAAGCAAAGAGGAGGGGCGGGGGGGAGGGGTGCCCCTAGCAGAGAAGCAGCCTGGGATCCCAGCTGTGCAGGCTTTAAGGCGCTGGGAGGGGCTGTAAGAATGGCAGGGTGTGAGCCGCTGGCCCAGGGCACTCCGCTTCTCTCTGGTGACAGATTGTCCTGGTCCCCTTCTCTCTACACACCTCCATTGCACCCCACAGGCCAGAGCGTGTTCTAGAAGTTCTCTGTGAGGTGGACAGCTGGGGTCTGGGCAGATTCAGGGTCTTTAGAAAGAGCAGTTGCTCATACGAATTGCTCCCTCTTAAACTTTCACCTAAACTTCCTCACTGAGGGGTCTCCAGGCCCTGCCCCTGATCCATGATTTCCTCTCTCTTTCTTCCCCTGTCTGTCTGGCACAGCCTGAAACGCTGAGCGTGGGCGGTAGTAATCAAAGTGGTTACTATTCATTTGTAAATGCCTATGACAGGCACAGCACGGTGATAGGCCTTTATATGGATTTACGTGAATTATCTTATTTAATCCTCACAACTACTTTGGTAAGCACTGATATTGTGCCCATTTTAGAGAGGATAAAACTGAGGTTCATCTAGGTTAATTAGTGTGTCCAAGGTCACACATCTGGTAAGTGGTAGGACTGGATCTGAACCCTGGTCTTTCTGGTTTTGTAAGAAATAGATGGTGGCCCTAACTGGTTTGGCTCAGTGGATAGAACATTGGCCTGAAGGGTCCCGGGTTCGATTCCGGTCAAGGGCATGTACTTTGGTTGCGGGCACATCCCCAGTAGGAGGTGTGCAGGAGGCAGCTGATCGATGTTTTTCTCTCCCATTGATGTTTATGACTTTCTATCCCTCTCCCTTCCTCTCTGTAAAAATCAATAAAATATGTATTTTTAAAAACAGATGGTGCCCTCAAAGTGGGTAACGGAAGAGAGTTCAGTAAAGGGGTGAGGTGCCAGAGTGTGAGCAGGGCGGGGAGGGCTGAATATGACTCCCCGGAGCAAACAGGGTGCACAGCACAGTCCAGAGGCCGGGCCGGGGGCCGGCAGGCGTCCTGCCCCCCAGGGGACGGGGCCACTCCCAGGGCAGCCCCGGGACACTGCCGCTCCCTCACTCGGTGCTCAGGAAGGAAGGCATGGCCTGGCCAGTGACCCCTGGGGCGCCCACCACGTGCCCTGGGCACACACAGATTGCCAGAGCCGGTCGGCCTCACACTCCTCTTCTCTGTCTCTCCCTCCTTCCAGGTGCCAGCTCACTAGCCAATGGCAACCTCCGACTGTACAGCTCTGTGGGCGACCTCAGGCCTGTGCACTATGGCGAGGACCCACCCATCCCCCCGCCTCCCCCCGGCCCCGCCCCAAGGCCACCTCCGGGACCTGCCCCGGACACTTCGCCACCTCCGGGGCAGTCCCTGCCGCCACCGCCGCCTCCCTTGCCACCTGCCCTGCTGGTGGAGCCCCCACCGCCACCCAGCATGGCCCCTCCCCCACCCCCAGTATCAGGGGCCCTGTCCCCCCCCACCACACCCACCCCTCCCGATTTCATTCCCCCCGCCCCGCCCTTGGCCTTTGTAGCCCCACCCCCGCCCCCTATGCCGGCCCCGGCACCCCCAGCCCCGGTGTCTCCTCACACTCCGAGGACTCACCTCTCCCCGCCTGCGGGGGTCACCAAATGGAAATCAGAGGTCACGCTGAATGGCAAGCAGCCAGAGGCCCCCGGGACCAGCCCCCCCAGGAGCCCTGCTGAGCCAAAGGGGAGCCCCCTGGGGCCTAAGCCGGAGTCCCACCTCACCTTCCCCCGGTCATACAAGGTGCCTCCCCCAACCCCGGTCAGGACCTCGTCCATCCCAGTGCAGGAGGCACACGGGGCTCCTGCAGAGGGAGAAGGGGCCGCCCCGAAGGCCCCCAGTCGAATGCCCCTGCCCCCCAGCTTCCACATCCGCCCCGCCTCCCAGGTCTACCCGGATAGGGTCCCCGAACCAGACCGCCCCAGAGAGCTGCGGACCGAGGCCCCTGCCAGCCCCGGGCTGAGCCAGCCCCAGGCCAGGACCAGTGGACACGCTGAGACCCCACCCCCAGCCTCTCCCCTGCCCCGCCCCACACCCCAGCTCCCTCCCCCCGCACCCCCGCTCCCTCCCCCGGCACCCCCGCTCCCCCCGCCGGCCCCTCCTTTGCCTTCTGCCGAGAAGGCAACCCCTCCGCCTCCGAGGTTTATGAAAAGCCCCAAACCCAGCTCTCCTGCTCCCAGACCCAAACCCAACCCCCCCAGCCCGGAGGACACGGCCTCCTCAGAGCCCGTGGACTGGCGGGACCCCGCCCAGATGGCGAAGCTGCGGAGCGAGCTGGCGGCCTACCTCTTCGGCTCCAAGAGAGAGGACCGAGGCCCCGGCCCCCGGCCCGGCCCGACGGCAGCCTCTCCGGCCAAGGAGAGCCGGAAGGGCCCCGGCCTGCCGGAGAAGGAGGTCCCCCCAGGGGACCCCGAGAAGAGTCCCTGCCCGGAGAGAGAGGACCCCGCCAGCCTGCCCCTGCCCCCCGCCGACTACACCCCCCGGGACTCCCCGGCGCTCAGCGTCCAGCAGATCCGGAGCGAGCTGGAGGCGCGGCTGTCCGCGTCGGCCGAGAGGGAGCCCCAGCCGGGCGCAGGGTCTCTGCCTCCGAAGCCTCGGCCGGAAGCGGGGAGAGTCTTTGAACACAGAGCCGCCAACGGCCAGATCGCCAAGCCCGCGGCCAAGAACGGGCCGCCCCTCCCCGCCGCCGCCCAGCCAGCGGCACCGCACCAGCCCACGGCCGCGCCCGGGCCGGCCACGCCACCCAAGGCCACACCTGATGCAGCCAAGAGTGGGCCAGCCACACCAGCCACAGCCACAGCCCTGCCCGCCACGCCATTCCCAGGGACAGAGAAGAAACCGGTCCCCGCTGAGCAGAGGAAGAAGCCAGAACCCCAAGAATCTGCAGCGCCTTCCCAGCCGGAGGCAGGAGAAGGGCGTCCCTCCGAGGCCAGGAAGCCTCCCTCACAGGGAGCCCTCTCCCCTCCGGCCCTCCCACCAAAGCTGTCCCCGGGGAGGGGAGAGGTGACCCGTCTCTACAAACCCCACCGCGGCCACAGCGGCAGCCAGAGCAGCCCCAGCCGCGAGGTGGCCGTGGTGATGCCCACCGTGGCCCGAGGAGGCGCTGTGGAGGCGGGGGAGCCCGGAGGGCGGCCAGACAAAGCCCCGGCCCCCGCCCCGCCTGCAGAGGAGCCCCTCCGGCACCCGGTGACCGGGGAGCTGGTGGAGAAGGGCTCCCCGATGGCCCTGCTCCTCGCCGCCAGGCAGAGGGCACAGAAGGGGCGAGCTCGAGGGGCCGGCCCGGGCCGCACCTCCCTGCCCGGGAGCCTCCGAGGGCAGCCCCAGGCGGGCTCCGACAGCATCTTCCTCCGGGGGCCCCAGCCCAACTCCTTCACCGTGGTCCCCAGGCCGCCCTCGGAGCCCGAGAGGGAGCCCCAGCCCCGCCCGTGGAGGGCCCAGCCGGGCAGAGGCCTGGAGGACACGGAGCCCGGCCGAGGGCACGGCTGGACCAAGGCGGAGCCCCAGGCCTGGGACCGATCAGCATCCTCCCGCCTCCCCCAGGGCCGCCCGCCGCCCAGGTCCTTCTCGTCCCCGTCCTCCCCTTCCCGCCAGCGGGAGGAGGAGGGCGAGTTCAGCTTCGAGGTCATCCCGCCGCCGCCCGAGTTCAGCAACGACCCCGAGCCTCAGCCTCGAGCCCTCCCGCACCCGGGCCGCCGGGCCTCCCCGCCCCGGAGCCGGTTCCCGGACTCGGGGCGGCCCCTGGACGCGCGCTTCCCGGCGGCGGTGGCGGCAGCGGCGGCGGTGGCGGCGGGCGAGCCCTCCCCGGGGGCCGGGGGCCTGCAGCGCTTCTCGGGCGGCGGCCGCTCGCTCATCAAGAAGCGCCTGTACGTCGGGGAGCCCCCCCGCGGCCCCGCGCCGTCCCGCGGCGGCTCGGGCCGCAGCCTGAGCTCCCCCAACAGCTTCGGGCCGCAGCCCGGGGGACCCTTCGGGGCGCCCGGCGGCCCAGAGATGCGGCGCGTCAACTCGGCGGGCCGCGCGCCCCCTGGCGGCCTGCGCGCGCGGAGGATGTCGCTGGAGGGCTCCGCCCGCGGGGAGGCCAAGTTCAAGGCGGCCGGCCCGGCGGTGCCCAGCGCCGGCGACCTGGTTCTCGCCGCTGCTGCGGGCAGGTGAGCTGGGTCCGGGACGATGGAGGTTGGTGGAGGACGGTGGAAGGTGATGGAGGGCGATAGAGGACGATGGAGGGAGCGCCAGGTGAGGGGGAGGCCCCGTGGACCAGGCCTTGGCAGGCCATCTGTCTGGGGCACATCTGGTGTTCTACCCTCTGGCTTTCGGGGCCCAGAGAAAGGGGAGGGAGGCTCACTTTACCTGCAGAGGGCGCTCCCCTCACCTGCTTCCTCACCTCCCTTGATCTCCCCTGTTCTCTCTTTCCCATCCTCCTGCTCCCCCCACTTCCCTCGCCCTCTTCCCCCTCTCTGCACCCCCTCCCCAGCCCCGTTTGTCCCAGAGCTTCAGGCTAAGGGTGAGGTGGAGTCCCAGGGCTTCAGGCAGAGTGTGGGGTGGAGGGAGGTCGGAGTGGTCCTTGGGAGCCGATTTCCCCTCCACACAGAAGACCCGGAGCCAGGCTGGGAGCCACGGGCTCTGAGGAGAAGGATTGGGTAGTGCTCTGTGGCCACCGGGGCCTGGCCTGGAGGGGGAGGCCTGGGTTGATCAAGCCCAGGGCTCGTGGGGCAGAAACCAGGGCGCTGAGCGGCATCTGTTCCTCTATGCCCTGGGGAAAAGGGGGGCTATTGGCTAACCAGCTGCAGAGACTCACCTCCTTTCTCTCCTGCTCCCCACCAGGTCTCCCCGCTATGGAAGCCCCGTCAACACGTTCACCGTGAGGCCGGGGACCCGCCATCCCATCTCCTACGCCTACTCAGGGGCCCATCGGAATGCCCTGTCCTGAGCCGGGCCTGGCAGCTCTCCTCCTAGGGTCGATCTGGGCACTGGTTTCCGTGGGGGTGGGAGGGACGCGGTCAGACTCAGACGCAGAGGAGCCTTTGTTCCCAGAAGACAGAGATGGACAAGACAGAGAGACGGACAGCCAGCAAGAAGCAGTGGCTGGAGGAAGATCCGAGTGGGCTTCTGTTTCCCAGGGAGCTGTGGACTGCCCGGAATGGGGGGAGGGGAGGAGGGAGGCGAGGAGGTGGCTCCCAGGGCCAGGAGCCTGGTCTGCTATCTGGTACTATCTGCCTTAGGTAGGCTCGTTTAAAGCAGTTTTACAAGCACGGCCTACTGAGCAGGTTCTGAAAACAAGGGGCGGGGCGTTACACCGGAGCGGGACCTGGGCCTGGGGTGGCTGTGATTGCCTGTCAGGCCCTCATGAAGGGCTTGGTGGGGGGTGGGGGTGGGTCCAGGGGACCACAGGCTGCTCTCTCCAGCCTCCATCCGTTGCCACCCCAAGAGCTGAGTCCTGGGGGCCGTAGCATAGAAGGTGGGACTGGAATGTGCCTACACAGCATGTGGAGCCGGCGCCAGGCAGTGCTTTGCAGAGATCGGCCCAGGGCAGGGTCATGGGACCTGATGGTTCGTCTCTCTCTGGCCTGGCCGTTAGCTACAGGGAGTCTACAGGAAGAAGCCTTGGCGAGTTTGGGGTGGGAGACAGGGAATGAGGCTGGCTTTTCTACCTGGACCCAGGCGGCCGGGATTTGGAGATTGGGCTCCAGGAGCCAGAAGGCCGGGGCTCAGCACCACAGTCCTGCCCGGGGTTTGGAGGGGGCATCATCCCCAGCTCCTCCCAGCCCGGGTACTGCGGGTCTCCAGCGTCACCGAGGCCTTCACAGGTGTCGCCACGATGCTGTGAGGTCTTGGAGAGTGGGGGGTGGCAGAGGAGGGAGATGTGAGCTGAGAGATCGCATGTTTCGGAAAGTCAGGAGTGGTGGGCTGGGCCAGTCCAGAGCAGGGGCCCAGCGGTAGGGTGGCCGTGCCTCCTTCCCCGGAGCGGTCCTGGCGTAGGCCTGGTTTCCGGTGAATCAGACCCCTTCTCTCCGCCCTCACAGAAGTCCTGGTGTGGAGGACCTGTCAGGAAGCAGCGCTCCTCGGTCTGCCTTCCCTGCCTTCAGGGCTGGGGGGGCCGAATTCCTGGGACCGGGCCGGGCCGAGGCAGGCTGCCTGTGAGGAGGGAGGGGCCCACCTCAGAGGGGCAAGCCTGGAGGGGGCAGCAAGGAAGCGGTTCCCTTTGGGGCAAGATGGTGGACCTCTGGTTTGTGGGGACCTGCCGAGGTGCCAGCTGCTGGGGACAGCAGTGAGCCACTTCAGGGAGAGGGCAGGCACCCTAACGGGGCAGAAGCGAACCCCACCCCAGCGCTGTCACTGGCTCTGTGTGTGTATGTATGTACGTATGTATGTATTTCCCCTGTACATGTTTATAAAAGAGCCCCTAATTTATCTGCGGTGCTGGAGGGGTGGGGCGTGGGCTCCCCGCTTGCTCTGGGTGGGGGGAAGGAGAGGCTCTCACGTGGCCTGAGGAACACACAGGCCGGCTGGGCCTGGCCGCCAGCTCGGTGGCTGCAGACGGGGGACTCGGAGCTGCGGGGCGCGGGGAGAGGCTGGGGGAGCTCAGTGGGGAAGGCTGACCTGACTGGGGGCCATTCTGCTGGACCCAAACCTTCTCTCTGACTCTTGGGTTCTCTTGTTCTACGAATCCCTCAGGGAGCGGAGCAGAGCTGAAGCCTGGCGGTAACCACCCGTGTCCTTCAGCCAGTCTCTGGCTCCCTGAGCCGTGCACCAGGCATGGCCATGATTCCTACCTCATAAGGCTGCTGTGAAGACTGAGACAGGCCTGAGTTCATGAGACAAATACTTGCGTGGCCACCAGGGGGCGGGCCCTGTGCCTCGCGTGGGGTTACAGTGGTCAGTGCACTGACTCCTGCCCATGGCCAGGTTGTAGCCGAGTGGAGGGGAGAGGGATGGAGGGAGCAGGCACAGGAAGGTGAGAGTAACCGGAAGGTGAGGGAGCGGGTGGATTTAGTCTGACCCGGGAGTCGGAGGAGGCCTGGAAAGTGGCGACATTTATGCCAAGTTAGGCAGAGCCTCCAGCACCGGCCTGGCACGTGGTAGCTGCTCAATAAACTGCATCTTTGGGTGATGACTGCTTCATGCGTGTGTGTGGCCTTCCCTCTCGCAGGAAGCTCCGACGCGGCACCTTCAGCTTTTCCCAAAGTGGCAACGGAACCAGAGAGTCCCCCCGAGATGGTGTCAGGGAGGGTTGTCTCTCCTCCTCGGAGCCCTTTTCTGGGAAGTGGGGGGAGAGGGGGGTGATGGGAAACGGAAACTGGGAAGGTGCCTCATTGACTCAGCTCCCAGGAAGCTTTTCCTAGGCCTGACCTCCCCCCTTACCCTCACCCAAATCCTAAGGCTTCCTCGTTCTCCCATCCTGCCGCCCCCCCCTCCACTGGGATGTCCTTATCCTGGAAACAGCGTGAGGACTCGGGGCTCCCCGTCTGTCTGCTCTCCCCTTCCTGAGCTCAGCTCTTCCTTCCCCTCACCTGACTGGAGGGGCCGCAGGGAGGAGTGGGGGGTGGGGGGCCAGGGTCCCAGGGCTGGCTCTGCCTCGGACAAGCCGTGGGAGCTTGGGTCTCAGCTGGCTCACCTCAAAGGTGTCTGAGACCCTGTGCGGGGGCCCAGACCTCTCTAAGAGCTGTGGACCCCTCCCAGGAAGATGCCTCGCATGCATTTTGCACATAATTCAGCGCTCCACAGATCCTCCCCAAACCGGGCTCCGGGGCAGCACGTGGAGACTGATGTCACAGTGGTGGTGGTAGCCCCCAGGACCTACCCCGGCAGTTTGGAAAGCTGACTCACTCATTCTGGAGTTTGTTCACGCCCGTCCTCTAAAACGTGCTGGGCTTGTGTGCCCTCATTCCATGTTGCTGGTGAGAAAGTTAAGGCTCCAGGAGAGACGTGAACTGTGCAGAACAGCCCTCCTGACCACCGCATCCCTCCCCACCAGCCCTCCCCCCACATTTTATAGCTTCCTATCAGAGTGGGGGTGGGGTGGATGCAGCTCGGAGGAGGAGGAGAAGGAGGAGGGTAAGCGAATCAACAAGGGTAATGAGGGTGGCAGGTGCAGGATGTGCAGTCTGGATCAGGTGGCCACACCCTGGTTTCGGGGCCTCCTCACTGCCCTCTGGGTGTGGCCTGGCCTCGCCCAAAGCGGGGATGGGGGGTGGGTGTGGGGCCGGCTGTGCGGGAAGCTGGGGCCACAGTCAGCCATGTGGGAAGACCCTGTCCTCAGAGCATAGCTTCCCGCACCCCCCTTACGTAAGCAGAGGGGCCTCCCCTCCCTCGGTGAGCTGAGCCTCAGCTCGGTGGGAAGCTGGCGGCAGGCCTGCCCCTGCCTGCTCGCCCCGCCCCAGCCGCCTGTGGCCGCTTTCATCTCTGCAGCTCCGAGGGGGGCTGGCGTCCATCATTAGGCAGCTGGCCGGGACGGGTGGCCACTGACACCGGCTGAGAGCCGGGCTGCCCCCTCGGAGCCCCAGGAAGGCTGAGCTCTGGCCGGAAGGGAGAGAGTGCGGCCTGAGAAAGGGGCGGGCACAGGCCGTGCATTCTGAAAGCTCCCGCAGGTACAGCTCCGCAGGGCCCCTGCCCGGGCTCTGAGCCAGGCCTCCTGCCCCTCCTGGAGAATGGTTCTCTGATCCCCTCTGCCTTCCAGCCGGCTCCCCGCTCCACCCAGGGGTCTGGGCACCCGTCCTGGTCTCTTTCTCTATGGTTTCTTCTGAAGACTGTTCCACCCCCTGCTCACCTGCACCCCAGCTGCACATTCCGCCTTGGGAAAGCCCCCTGGACATTTCCCTGTGGGTGCCTGGCCAGCCCCTCAAACCCAGCCTCTCCCAAAGGCATTGCTCTACCCCATCCCCCCTCCTCACATCATGGTGAGGCCCCGCTATCCCCAAGGACTTGTGCCCACACCACTTCTGCCCCCTCTGCCTCCTAAGGCCTCGCTCAGATCAGAGATCCCGCCCTCTCTCCCCCCTCCCCCACACACACCTCCCCTCTTCCTGCCCTGCTCTGCTCAGAGACCCTCCTCCTCCACACCTCTGCACCACTGCCCCTCCGCTCCCTCCCCCACCCCCCCCAGTCTTCAGGCTCAGACCTTCCTCCCCGCCTGGGCCACATCAGCTCCTGCCAAAGACTCCCGCAGCCCCTTGTCCTTTCCCCTTGGGGTCCTTGCTCCCCTCCTCCCTCCCCAGCCTGTGAGTTCCACAGCACAGGGACTGCCTGTCTTACTCATCACAGTAACCCCAGCATCTAGCCCAGCCCCTAGCACCAGGAGGTACTGAACGCGTGTTTGTTGAGTGAATACATGTTAGTATTTATTCAGATATTGTTGAGCACTATTTAAGTTCCTTCAGGGCAAGATCACGGCTGCCGTGTGTCTCTTGTCCTGGGTCCCTGCGACCCTGCCTGCGCCTTGTGCGTGCCTGCGCGGCGGGGCTCTGACCAGCAGGTGGCGCTCTGCTCACCTAACCTCCAGCTCGACAGGTGTACTTCGGGTTCAAGTTCAGCTGAGCTTCCCGCCGCTCCTCCTACGGTCCAGACCGGAGCCAAAGGCTGTCCGGTACCCCAGTGATTCTCAACTCTGAGTCCTGGAGGGCTTGTCCAACATTTGGCCCAAAGCTCCTGAGCCAGTGGGTTTCGGGTGGGCCCAAGAATTCAGGCTTTTGGCAAGTCCCCGGGGGGGGGGATGGCAGCCAGTCCTGGGACCGGAAGCTTCGAGAAGGGCTGCGTGCAGTGTCCCGTTTGGCCCCACCCTGCCCCACCCGCGCCGGTAGCAGCGCCGCTCCCAGCTTTCCCGGGAAGAAACGAAAATTGGTCGGGCCAGTGAGCTGCCGATGCCACAGGCTGGAGCGCGACGAGGAGCCGGCTGCCCTGCCCTCCGCCTCGGGCAGCGTGTCTGGAGGAGCGGAGAGGGGGGTGAAAAGGGGGACCCCGCCTCTCGCTCCGCCTGCCCCTCCCGGTTCCAGGGCGGCGGTAAGGAGACAGCGGGCGTGGACAGGGACCTGGGACAGGGTGTGCGGGCCCTGGGGGCTGGGAGGCTTGTCTGCAGCGTCTCCAAAGCATGTCCGCTGCTGCTCACCCGGCCTCAGCCCGGCCCACAGCTTCCTGCTGCGGATGCCGTGCGCGGCCACACCGCCTCCCGCTCCGGGACCGGGACGAAAGCTCCAGCGGGAGAGGCGGCAGCCGGCTGCTCCCGCCGGGTCCCCTCTGGACGGTCCTCTCCACCCCACCCGGAGCCTCCCGCCCGAGGCCACGCTCCCTGGGGCAGCCTCTTCTCTGGCAGGTCTCAGCACGACCCGGAGGGGTCGCCGTAGCTCCGGGGCTGCATGGCCTCCGCTGCCAGTGCAGGCAGCCAGCCCCGCGGTTCTCCCCCGCCCCTCCCGTTCTTGGGCTTCCCTCCCCCTCGATGTGCATCCTGACCGCGTCCCCATGTGTCCCGCACCCAGACCCTCGTCTCCGGGGAGTCCCTCCTGCAGCGGCTGCCTTGCCCCGGCCCGGTGCTGAGCGCTCACACACGTCATTTCCCTGTGAGGCTGCCGCAGCCCAGCCCGGGGCAGGGCTCTGTCCTGTCTACGGAGGAGCAGGAGGAGCGGAGCGGCTGCATCACTCGCCCAGAGCTGGCCGTGTCAGAGCCAGGACTCCCAGCAGGCTCTGGAGCTCTGAAGCAGGCCTCACTCATTATACAGCACTCTGCCAGGACATTCCTGTGGTCGAGCCTCAGGGGGGATTAAACAAAGGAAGCGGCTTAAGATCTATTGGGATTTAGGGAAGGAAGCTGCTCTGCTGCCCGCAGTCTTTCCCATCAGCCTCTCGGTGCCTGCACACGGAGCCCTGCCGCTCACGGTCAGGCCAGTGGTTCTGACCTGGAGGATTGTGGCTCTTCGGTGGACTTTCGGCAATGACGGCAGGCTTCCGGTTATCAGGCCTGGGGGGGGGGGGGGGTCTAAGAGTGTTTAGGAGGTGGAAATCAGGGATGCTGCGAAGTGTCCTGCAGTGCACTGGGTCGCCACACACACAGATCCAGCCCAAATGGCAGCTCAGACGCCCTGAAAGCTAGGTTACGGCCTGGTCTCCCACAGAGCAGGTGGCCACCTGGGACACTGTTGGCTCGCACTGTCCCGATGCAGTGACCACTGAAGTAGGCTTTGGTGATGATGATCAGAGATACTTGAGCAACAGAAACTGGTTTGGCTCCGTGGATAGAGCGTCGGCCTGCAGACTGAAAGATCCCGGGTTTGATTCCTGTCAAGGGCATGTATCTTGGTTACGGGCACATCCCCAGTAGGAGGTGTGTAGGAGGCGGCTGATTGATGTTTCTCTCTCATCGATGTTTTTAACTCTATCCCTCTCCCTTCCTCTCTGTAAAAAATCAATAAAATATATTTTTTAAAAGTTAAGATAAATCTTACATTTATTTATTTTTTTTAAAGAGAGAGATACTTGAGCATGGGGGTGGAGGAAGGGCAAACCTCCAACTTCACAAACCCTGAAGAACGAGTATTATCCCATTTAACAGGTGACGGGACTGGAGCACCAGGAAGTCACTTGGGTTGTGAGAAGAGAGAAACCTGGCCAGGGCCCTGGAGACTCCCTCTTTCCCTCTTTCCTAACCTCTGCAGCCCCACAGGCCCAAGGAAAGAAAGACCGCAAGGCCTCAGACCCCACACGGTCCACCCGCCCTCAGCCCTGACCTTACTTCTGCCACTCTGCCCATTACTACTCCATGTTAGTCACATGGACGCCCAGCACGCTAGCCCACTCCTGCCTCAGGGCCTTGGCACATGCGGTACCTGCACCACTGGGTGCTGATCTCAATCCAAGGGTTACTCTGGGAGAAGGCGGGCCTTCCTGACTACTGCGTAAAAGGGCAAAATACCCTTCCTCCCCCCATCGCATGAGCTTGCTTTACTTTTTTCCTTATCACCACCTGATGTACAATATGCTTACTGGCCCTTTTCTTCCTGACTCATTTAATGTCTATTTTCCACTGGCCCTCCTTTTTTCAAAAATTTTTTATTAAATAGTGTATTTAATTTTTTATTTGTTTTTAGAGAGAGGGGAATGGAGAGGGAAAGAGAGAAACATTGATGTAAGAGAGAAACATAAATTGGCTGTCTCCCACCCATTCCCTGCCACCAGGGCATATGTCCTTGACCTGGAATCAAACCAGCAACCTCCTGGTGCACAGGACAACAGACGTCCAAGCAACTGAGTCCCACAGGCCAGGGCTGGTTCTGCTTTTTAATTATATAAGCTTTTAATTATTGCTTTTGGTATAAGCTGCCTCTATTTATTGTGGAATCAAAAGAAACATAAGAAAAGAACTAGCTGCCAAGACCGGTTTGGCTCAATGGATAGAGCGTTGGCTTGGGGACTGAAAGGTCCCGGGTTCGATTCCAGTCAAGGGCATGAGCCTTGGTTGCGGGCACATCCCCGGTGCGGGGTGTGCAAGAGGCAGCTGATCAATGTCTATCTCTCATTGATGTTTCTTTCTATCTCTCTCCCTTCCTCTCTGTACAAAATCAATAAAATATATTAAAAAAAAAAAAAAAAAAAAGAACTAGCTGATCACATGGCCAACAGCAGAACCATCCAGGGGCCTAGTCCTTCTCAAGGTTTTCCATGAGATTCCCACACAGCAGAGTGGAACACGCTATCCTACCTCCTCAAGCTTCCTCGAGGCCTGACTTTTCATGGACTTTTCTCACTTTTTCCCAACTATAAAACCTTTTCCTCAAAGTGCTTCAGTGGAAATAAGTCCACCAACGAGGAGCCTGTGGGAAGCTGCTCCGGGCCCAGGGCCCTCCGGCTGCCAGGCCCGCCTCCGGAGGCTCGTGGATGTCCCAGCCGCTCGTGGTGCCCGGGCCTTCGTTGGCCGTGGCTTCCAGAAGGACTGGGGCTGTTAGCTCTCAGCTCCCGCCAGGCCCAGTGCAGGTGGGCTTTGTTGCTGAGGGTGGTCGGTGGACGAAGCCAGGATGTGGAAGAAACAGGATGGCAGTGAGGGCGGGACTGAGGGGCTGGGCTGGACCGAGCTCCTCCACAGCCTGTGGCTCCTGAGGCACTGCCAGCGCTTGTGGGGTCAGAGAGGGAGGCCTCAGGGTTACCAGCTGCTGCAGTGCCCAGAGCTGAGGCCTGTGGCTGCGGGAGCTCTGCAGTGGGGGTGTTTTGGGGGCTGCTGAGGTTATGAAAGAGGGAAAGAGGGAGTCTTCAAGGCCTCCAGGATGGGGGGTGGGGGGTGGGGTGGGTGGGAAGCATCCACATCAACCTCAAAAGAGGCCAGAGCTACGGGCTCATCCCGCCACCTTCTGCAACTCAGCCCAGAGCACAACCCTCCTCGCCCTTTCTGCCCTCCCCGCGAATCTGGGGAAGAGTGGGGGGCAGGCCCTGGCGCTCCCGTACTTCCCGTTCCTGTGTCACCTTCAGGTCAGGGTGTGAGCGGTGTCCCCTGGTGTCCCCTCGTCAGGTGACCACATCCCTGAGGGAGGGAGGCAGCTCACCGGGGAATAATGGCCATACGGCGGTGACTGCCACACCGGCCATCTCTAATGCCACATCTCTCAGTAGCACCTAGGAGAGGAGGGAGGTGAGGCTCCCAGCCCTTCAGTCCCTTGCAGACAGTCAAGTGCAGGCAGGGGATGGCTGCAGATTGCCCCCCCCCACCCCCCATCACAGCGCTCAGCATCTAGCGGGGGAAGGGGCACACGAATCTCTCTCGCAGGAGTGAAAAGCAAACCTGGGAAATTAACCCCAAACCCGAAGATGCAGAACGTGGTGTTGTTTATGCCGCCGCCTGAGTGACACCCATGAAAGGACACATACCTGTGTGCTGTGTGTTTATTCACTGGGTCGCTTTGGGGGACACACGGGAACCAGTAGGAGTGCAAGCTTCTGGGGTGGCAATGGGTGGCTGAGGTCACGGCATGAGGAGGAAGACTTTGGTCCTGCACTTTTTGAATTTTGTGTTGTGTCCATTTATAATGAATTAATACAAATAAAGCATTTACCATAGTACCTGGCACATAGTAAGTATAAATATGATGGTTTTTATTAATCATATAGAATTATTTGGAGGGGCTGGGGCCTGGGAGGGGAGGGCGAGCAGAGCTGGGCGAGTGGCTGGCGGTGGCTGTAGAGCCAGGCCCTGCTGGAGAGGTGACGGGGGACAGGGCCTCTGGGTCCTGAGAACCGGAAAGGATGTGGGTCTCCCTGTCCAACCTGGGGACACGGACCCTGACAAGATCCCCGGTTTCCCCGAGCATCTGTGCGTGCAGAGGGCGACTCGGGAGAGGCCAGGAGGCCCGGGGCGTGCAGGCTGGGCAGCGAGACCGCCCACAGGAAGGAGTGTTTCAGGGGGCCTGCCTCTGGGTTGGCCGAATGACCTTCCAGAGGCTTGCAGCTGGCCCTGTCACACAGCCATCAGGACAGGGCTCAGGGCCGTGAGGGGGCAGCGTCCTGCAGCGGTAGGGCTTGGGGAGTCTAGCAGACGCTGGTGCTTACATGTATGTCTTTGCTGGCTTTTGCTCCACTGGAGTCTGGCCTCCTGGGGAGCACGCGGGAGCCTAGGACACAGCCTATAACTCCCATAGGACTGAGAGGTCACATCCTCGGGAGGCGGGAGGGATAACTGCTCTGCTGACTCTCGGGATTCCCAAAGGAAGACGATCCTGGCACTGTAGAGGGTACCGCGGTGGAGGGTATCGCTCTCTGCAGCCCAGGCCTGCCCCGGGAGAGGGCGGCGTCAGGAGGGGCGGCCACTTCACACCTGCACACACGCCTGTGATCCCTGAACTGCCAGGGGGGGCGGTGCCCCAGCACCTGGGGCCAGTGGAGGAGGCCGCCTTCCGGGTGCGGGGCGGGGCGGCTGGATCGTAAGCCTCGCCGAGGAGAGCTCACCTTCACCATAATCACAGGAGCACAGATGCACACTCTCTAAGATGCCACTTCCCACTGCTCGGGGTGGCACCGTGTGACCAGGGCCCCGGCCCCTCTCCCTGGAGGGAAGCTGACCCGGTGCGGCCCCATGGGGGCATCTGGCAATAGCTACCAAATGCCAGCTGTATATTGTGGGCGAGGAATTCCATTTCGAGAAAGCTGACCTACAGATGTACCAGCGAAATGGCATTCTGTCATGGGAGCACTGTGTGCAGGAAGTACCCTCCATTTCTCTCAGTAGAGAAGTAGTGATAAATGAGAACAAGGCTCAAGGGAACACTGGCGGCCATAAACACAGAGGAGGAAGCTCCACATGGACCAACATGGATGAGCTTCTGGAGACACTAAATGGGGAAAGCAAATGCATAACAGGCCTGCAGCGCGTGTTGTCTGTCTCTGTGGGTGTGCAGAGATCTCCAGAAGACACCTCGGAAGCTGGTATCCCAGGTGTATCGCAGCCTGCAGGTTGGAAGGGGCCTTGGTCCCCATGGGTCTCCCCATCCAAGATTGAGCATACCTGCGCCCTCTGGCGGCAGGGGCCCCGCACTGCACGGGAGAGGGCGGGGCTGGGAGCCCAGCTGTTCTCCATTTAGTAGATTGGGGACCTCACACAGATCCCTAACCTCTACGTTCTGTTTCCTCTCTGTGAAGCAGTAGAAGTGCCGGTGCTGTTAACAAATGAGGTGGCACTCGTGTGAGTGGGATAAATGCACCAGCTCACCAGGTCCCCGTGAGGATTAACACTATGTGAAGCGCTCAGCACAGGGCCTGGCATGCAGCAACGCTCAGGGAATGATTGTGTTCCCAGTACATCTTGGACATCGAGCAAAGCAGACCACGTGGTTTCTCAACTGAACCTTGACCCTGACAGGATCAAACGCACACTCCTCGGGCCCATCGTCAACCTGCGCTCCCCCTGCTGTGGTCTTCTGTCTGGAATGTGCCTCCCTCCCTCGGCCTGTCTTGCTCAGCCTCCATGGCCAGCTCGAATGTCACCGGCGCCGGGCTCCTCCGGAAGTCCCCGCTGGGAAGGAGCTGTGCCCCTGGCTCTGCGATGGCACAGCACCGGGTGCCCTTCTGTGGGGCATCATCACACCAATCGTGATTAAGCCCCCGATTCCAGCCGATACACACACTCGCTTCTTACAAAGGTTAAGGTGACACTGGGGTGGAAACAGGCTCTGAGGCCACAGCGCACGCCGATGGTCTGGGGAGGAGAACGGGGCGGCGTCTGTCCACACTCAGTAGCACACGCACCGCGCTCCTTCCACCGGCTGGGGACTGGGGACGCGAGCGACGGGAGACCAGACAATGGGACACTGTGCAGCCGAGAAACAGAACAGAGAAGTTTTATTATTGACATGGAACCATGGCCCAAAGTTACACTGGGAAGTGGGGGAAATACAGTTTATACAGTGCCTACCGTTGTGTAAAAAGGGGAAAACGTATATACAAATATTTGCAGTTGATGTGTGGGCTATTTCAAGATGAATACAAAAAACATACTATACTGATGCCAGCACACCGGGAGCCTCTGGGGCGAGAACTGGGAGCCTGGGAAACAGGAGGAGGGAGATGCTCTCACACACCCTCTTCTCTTTTAAACGTTATACCGTGGACATATCCATTCAGAATAAAATAACTCTTCAGTAAAGAAGGAAAAGGAAAGCCCGCCATAAGATGGAGGCGATGGGTAAGCCACCGCTCTGGGAGGGAAAGACCTTGAACTTGTTTCCAGGGGTGAGAGTGTCCTCAGGGCAGCTGCCCCCACTGGCACCCGGGCACTTGACGTTCAGAGAATTAAGAACGGGTTTCAGTGTGAGCCTGAGTAAAACAGAAGGATAAACTCATTATCAGTGGTCGAAGAAAATTCATAGGTGAGTGCATAGCCAAGTCCAAAAGAAACAGAAGTAGAATCTGGCTCTTTCTTATTTATTTTTAGTTCATCCTCACCCGAGGATATTTTTCCATTGATTTTTAGAGAGAGAGTGGAAGGGAGAGGGAGAGACAGAGAGAAACATCAATGTGAGAGAGACACATTGATTGGTTGCCTCCCACACGAACCCTGACCAGGGCCAGGGAACCTGCAACCAAGGTACATACCCTTGACCGGAATCGAACCCGGGACCCTTCGGTCCGCAGGCTGACACGCTAGCCACTGAACCAAACTGGCTAGGACAGGAATTTGCTCTTTCATGATGGCAAACCCTGATGGTCTTGGGTCATTCCTCTTGTACCCACAAAACAGAGAGCTTCTCAGTGCCTCAGGGTCTGGCTCTTCTGGTTAAAAGCTGCTCAGATCACCGGAACTCACCTGGGTAAAGCAGCTGGAGCAGGGCCCCTCCAACCCTGGCCCCCAGGGGCCTTGTTGGGAAGACCCCCCAGCTCAGATGACCCCCGTCCCGGGGAAATCCATGCTCTGAAACCTCACTGCCCAGCCAGGTAAGGTCTGAGGGGACCTCGGCCAGCTTTAGGGAGAAGGCTGGTTACAGTGGGCAGCAAACTAGCCTCCAAGGGAAGGCATCACGGCAGGCCCAGGAGCCTCGGAGCTCTGCGGGGCAGGAGGGGCCTGGGGAAGGCGGGGCCTGGGGAAGGCGGGGCCTGGGGAAGGCGGGGCCTAGGGAAGGCGCGCACCCGAGTCCTCTCAGGCTGGTCACCTGCCTCCTGCCTTCCCGGCCATCTCGGCACTCCCCATCCCTTACTCACTTCTTCCAGAACGTCTTTTGCTAACCCCACCCTGTTTGGATCTCAGCACAGGCTTCTGCCCGCCAGTCCTCCAGTCCAATCCTCTGTTGACAGCTGTGGGACAGGCTCCCGTGTTTATCTGTCTCCCTGACTACAAGGCCACGCCCCACGGAAGGGTTTATCACGTACTGTTTGCTTGCTTGGTTCCGAGCTCAGTCTGCAGGGAGCAGTCACTACTTGGCTCGCTTGGGGCCAGGACTACCTTCTCCCTAGTTCTGGGGTGGCGGGCTGTCCCCCCAGTTTAATCATGCTTGCTCAATGCCAAATTATGTGAAACTACCTGAAGAGAAATAGTCTTCCATGCCCCCTCCAGCCAGGACACTACCCAACAGCCAAAATGATTTTCTTTTCCCCTCACCCGAGAAATGCTTTTATTGATTTTTAAAGAGAGAGAAACATCAGCCAGTTGCTTCCCATACTTGCCCCGACTGGGAATCGAACCCACAACTTTTTGCTGTACCTAATGATACTCCAACAGAGCCACCTGGCCAGGGCCAGAATGACCTTTTGGCAAGCTAAGTAACTCCTGCCACTTGGCTGCTGCCTGCTTCACTCTGAATGACACCCAGTCGCCTTGCTCAGGCCCAGGAGGCTCTGCACGATGTGCCCCTGCTCCTGACGGGCCCCTCTCCACCTCTCTCCAGGCACTCGCCCCTCACTGCTCCATTTTCTTTCAGGACCCCAACGCAGCACCTGCCATCACATATCTGTTATTTGAAACTGTCTCCCACTGGACCATAAAGTCAGAGAAGTTGGTGACTTTATTACAACATCTGGCTCAGCACCTGCACAAAGCAGCTCAGTGCATGTTTGCTGAATGCATGAATGAGGAAGGGGAGGATCGCTGTAATCTGAGAAGGACATGGAGGCTGGGAGGAGGCCACAGTTAGGGGAAAGGCACAGAGGAAGGCACAGGTGCAGCAGTGAGGAGAGCACCCCTCAAGGCAAAAGGCCCATCTCTCTCCTTAGCACTTTCCTGCCATCTGAGAGGCTCTGCGTTTGTTTTCTTTGTACGTCTTCCCACTGGAATGAGACCCCTGGGGGCAGGGGCCATGTCCCGTCTAGTTCTCTGTGGTATCCTTAGTGCCTAGCGCAGCACCTGGCATGCACAGGAGGCACTAGATCCGTGTTTGTTGAACAAATGAAAGAAATGTGAGTTATCCAGAAGAAACAATGAATTGGCAGAGGATCTCGAGAGCCAGGTTGGGAGGTCTGGACTTGGAACGAAGAGCAATAGGTAGAACTGCAGGCAAGGCCAGCTGCAGAAAGGGAGATGACAAAGCCGGCGGGCAGGCTGGGCCTGGTGGGGAACACAGGCCGCATCATCAGACCAGCAGGGAGAGGTGGCAGAACGTGGTGCAGATGAGGAAAGAAGCCTCCAAGAGCAGTACCCAGGGCCACTGCAGCTGGCCTGTTTCCAGCTTCCAGCTGCCGTGGGAAAGCTGGGAGCGGAAGTGGTTTGGGGGAAGCATGAATCAAATCCACTCTGACCATGGTGCACTGACAATATAACCAGCTGGCTCAGGGGACAGCAAGTGACAGACAGATGGATACTGAGGACTTCCGAGGGGAGTGGGGTGGGGAGGAGAACAGCTGAAAGTGGAGGAGCCGAGGAGCCATCACCTTGGATAGCAGAGGATGTCTGGGACCAAACACGGCTGGGCAGATTGGGGAGACAAGCCAGCAAAGAAAAGGGAGGCCAAGAGGCAGAATAACAAAGAAAGGAGGGCAATGTCAAGGAAGCCCAAGGAACAACTTCATAGGAGGAGGTGGCAGCCAGCAGCCCAGGCCGGCGGCTGGAGTCGGTTGGATTCCAGAGGCCCCATCCTCGAGGTGCGCTGAGTGCCGGGTGTCTGGGCCCTCGGAGAGCCAGCTTAGCTGGGTTCCGTGTTACAGAAGGGTTTGCTCCTGGCCCACCTGGCATTCCTGGGTGGGCAGATGTCCTAATCCTTCTTTGTGACAAGGATTGCTAGTTGTCCTCCAAATCCATTCTTTCCTTGTTTCCGTGGTGACAAGGCTCTCAGTTTTTACCTGGATACACAACCGCCGTAAATCCCACATTTCCTTGCCTTGCAGCCTGGTGGGGCCATGGGGTCTTCAGGTCTCCTCTGTGTATACCTCCTTCTCCCTCTAGCCCGTTGGGATGTGGACCCAGAAGATGGACATAAACATTACCAAGGTGATGGAGGAAGCAGAAGCAGAGGCCACCATCAGGCCACCAAGTCAGCCTGGACCACCTGCTCAGACTTCCATAGAAAGCATACGTTCCTGTCTTAAGTCACTATATTTTGAGGTCTTTTTGTCAGAACAGCCTAACTCATATAGAAACCCACCACTTAATCCAGTAGAAATGCCTCAGATCAGATCAAAAGTTGTTCCAGCCCAACTCTGCCAGGTCCCAAGGTGAGAGAGAGCACTGGCTTTTCCTTTGACAAGATCCTCACTCTATGCACACTCAGGGGGCTGATTCAGTAAGCACCAATGCCCCACTGAAGCAAGTCTTGCCTCATAAGGTTTCTCCAGCACAGTTCTCCCATCACAGATACAGCTGATCCTCCCAGCCAAATGGCCTGGAGGTCAATTCATCCCAGTGATACCAACATCAAGGCTTAACTACAATAAGACTGTGCACACAGCCCACAAAGGGGTGTACCAAGAGTGTCCATCTCAGGTAACTGGGGAGGCTGAGCCACTGGGCCCTATAGGACACTTAGCACACAAAAATACTCTAGCAACACAAGAAAGCAGCCAAGATGCGGAGACAAAGAAACAGGTCACAAATTAAAGAAATTGAGGATATAGAGTTCAAAACCAGTTATAAGGTTTTTCAAGAAGTTTCTAGAAACTGCTGATAAATTTACTGAGACTCCTGAGGATATGAAAAAGGACAAATCAGAAATTAAGCATACACTGACTGAAATAAAGAATAATATACAGAGATCCAATGGCAGACTAGAGGATCCCAAGAATAAAGTCAAATATTTGAAATACAAAGATGCAAAAAATACCCACTGGAAAAGAAAAAAGAAAAAAGAATCCAAAAATATGAAGATAGTGTAAGGAGCCTCTGGGACAACTTCAAGCGTACCAACATATGAATTATGGGGGTGCCAGAAGAAGAGAGAGAGCAAGACATTGAAAACCTATTTGAAGAAATCATGACTTACAAGCCCAGGGAGTGCAGAGAATCTCAAACAAAAGGAATCCAAAGAGGACCACACCAAGGCACATCATATTTAATATGCCAAGAGCAAAAGACAGAGAGAAAATATTAAAAGCAGCAAGAGAAAAACAGTTACCTACAAGGGAGCACCCATACGACTGTCAGCTGATTTCTCAACAGAAACTATGCAGGCCAGATGGGAGTGGCGAGAAATATTCAAAGTGATGAATAGCAAGAACCTACAACCAAGATTACTCTACCTAGCAAAGCTATCATTCAGAATTGAAGGTCAGATAAAGAGCTTCACAGATAAGAAAAAGCTAAAGGAGTTCATCACCGCCAAACCAGTATTATATGAAATGCTGAAAGGTATTCTTTAAGAAGAGGAAAAAGAAAAAGGTAAAGATAAAAATTACAAACAACAAATACTTATCTATCAAGTGAATCTAAAAATCAAGTGAATAAAAAAACTGATGAACAGAATAAACTGGTGAATATAATAGAATCAGGGGCATAGTAAGGGAGTGGACTGACAATCCTTAGGGGGAAAGGGGTGTGGAAGGTGCAGAAAGAGACTGGACAAAAATCATACACCTATGGATGAGGACAGTTGGGGCGGGGGGTAAGGGTATGGGGTGGGGTGGGAACTAGGTGGAGGGGAGCTATGGGAGGAAAAAAGAGGAACAATTGTAATAATCTGAACAATAACGATTTATTTAAAAAAAAATAAATTAAACATGCAGTTACCATAGGCCCCAGTAACTGCAACCTTGGGCATTTATCTCAGAGAAATGAAAACTTGTTCACACAAAGCCTGTACACAAATGTTCATAGCCACTTTATTCATAATAGCTCGAAACTGTAACAGCCCAGATGACTCGATGTGTGACAAGTTAAACGGATCGTGGGACATCCATACCATGGAATACTACTCAGCAATGAAAAGAAGCTTCTGACATACACAGCAGCCTGGAAGGCTCCCACTCCTGTGGAGTGAGAAAAGCCAACCTCGCCAGCGTAGGCATGGCTCTGTGGCTGAGCATCAGCCTATGAACCAGGAGGTCACAGATCAATTCCCGATGAGGGCACATGTCCGATCCCCAGTGGGGGCTGCATGTGGGAGGCAGACGGTCAATGATTCTCTCTCATCATTGATGTTTCTCCTTCTCTCCTTCCTTCCCTAAATTAATAAAAAATAAATAAAAAACAAATAAAAAAGCCAACCTCAAAAGATTACAAACTTTATTATTCCATTTATATAACATTTAGAAAATAAAATTATAGAGGTGGAGAAAGAGCAGTGGTTTTTCAGGAATGAGGGCGGGGAAGGAGATGGATGTGATCCTAAAGAGAGAGCCTGAGGAAGCCTTGTGGTGATGGACATGTGTACCTTCACTGTGGGGGTGGATGCCTGAATCTACACACGACAAACTGCATAGAACCACACACAGAGAGGAAATGGTAAAATTTGAATAAACTCTGTGGGTTGTACCAATGTCCATTTCCTGGTTTTGATATTGCATTTATATAAGATTCTACTGCTGGGGGAATTGGGTGAAGGGTGCATATGACCACCGTGAAAATTTCCCCCCCAGCATCCTGTGATTCTTATAATTATTTCAAATATTTTAAAAAGCCTATCAGAGATGCATATGGACATATTTGCACTTTAAATGATATAGGTCTTGGATGAGTTTTTAAAAATACTCTAGGCAGAAAAAAAATAAAGAAAAAAAGTGGGAGAGATAGATAAAACCGAATAGAAAAAAAATGGTGTTAAAGCTGAATGAAGACTTAAACAGAGAAAATATATAAACTTTCATCTCTAATTTTGGGTTTGAAATTTTCCAAAATAAAGTTTTAGACAGTTCCCAGCGGAACCTAGTCAACAGAAGGGCTGAGCCTCACCTATCTGTTTATAGCCTTACTCAGTGCTGTGACTTTTGAATACAAATGAAGTTCAAAGCTTATAAAATTGTTTCATTATGAAGGTTTCCTCATTGACCTTTTATTAAGACCTCACAAATTATACTCTTCATCTAGGTGTGTCTACTACTAATTCCCTCCAAGAATTCCCCACAAATTATGAAAAAATAGAAGTTTATAAGTATACATCGAGAATATGCACACACAGTGTCTCAGTTTGTCCAGCCATCTCCCAGTGTCGCATCCAGAACAGAATCACAGCAGCACAGCCTCTGTTCTGACAGCCCGCAGCAGAAATGGCGACTCCTTTCCAAACCCGGCCTTCTCCCTTTGGCGCTGGTTTTGGATGGTACGAGAGGAACTGCACGAATACTGACTGGGACGACCACTCCCAAGAGCCGTGAAGACAGCAAGCTGGGAGGTTCCTCCTGCCTCAGCCACGATGCACACTCAGAACCTGAGTCAAAATCAACAGGCCAAGAATCGCCAACAGCCGGATCACAAACTGCTTTCACTGGCAGAGCTTCAGTTCACCACAAACCTGAAAAACTCTTATTTGGCCCAGAGCTGGAGTCCACGTCTCACTGGGATCCCCCTTCAGTTACTCACAAGCAGCTCTCTCTCTCTGGGGGGACGGGTCAGGGAGCCCTAGAGAACGGTGAGGCCAGATGGGTGTGGAGCCTGCTGTCAAGTCACCAAGTTTTTGAATTGGACTCATGGCAGGTTAAGAGATGACCGTGGGCCTGCCCAGTGTGGCTCAGTTGGTTGAGAGTTGACCCATGCACCAAGAGGTCACTGGTTCGATTCCAGGTCAGGGTACATGCTTGGGTTGCAGGCTCAGTTCCCCGGTAGGGGGCATACAGGAGGCAGCCAATTAATGTCTCTCATCAATGTTTCGATATCTACCTCTTCCTTCCTCTAAAAAAAGAAAATCAACTAAAAATTTTTTTTAATAAAAAAATAATTTAAAAAAGAAAAAGAGAGAGAGAGAGAGAGAGAGAGAGAGAGAGAGAGAGAGAGAGAGAGAGAGATGTGACTGTGGAAGCCAAGTATAAGAAAAATTCAGTACAATTCTAAGGACTCCTCATTGCTACTGTGTAAACTTCCAGGCTCACTGCATTTTTCTTCCTTAGACTTGGGTTTTCAAATCTCTTCTTTCAGAGACCAGCCAAAGGGTATCAGCTTGTCCAGCATCTTCCTTAAACACTTGTGTTTTGATCTGTAGGTTCAGGCAGGATGAAATCTCTCCCCAGGATGCAAAGCGGTTGAACAGATTCAGACCTTCTTCTGGAAGAACTCCATGGCCTGGCCCACTGGCTTCCACGTATGGCGTCCTTCTGTGCCGGCTTCCAGCAGACGCCCCGGGCTCCCAGCTCTCAGCAAACAGGCCATCCAGCCCTCAAGATCTCCCCCTTCCCCCCAATCCCTTTCCTGCTCTTTAAGGTCGGATTCCTCCAGCAAGTCACAGCAGAATAGATCCTGCAGAGGCTCTTGTCAGAGAAAGCTCTTTTCCTGGACGGGGCAGGACTCAGTGGTCCCAAAGCACACATTCCACAGAGGGACAATAAACACCAATCCCCCCGAGAGAGCGCTGCCTTGAAGGAAGAGTTCACCAAATGCGATGAGAGAGCTGGTGTGCTGTGATGCACCACCCTCCTCCACGTGACATACCTGCTCACCCCTCCTGACTCCTGCCGGCCCAGGTCAAGGAGTGCCATGTGGGAAGACAAAGTCACCTTCGGTCATCTCAGCAGGGCACTCGGCGCCCAGGTGAGAAGAGAAATAAGAATGAGGCTCCCACCTCATTGGAGGGTTCCCACCGAGGCAAAGCAAGTGATAAACTGGTGCTACACATTGTCTGTGAGTCAATAAAAGGGACCGGGATAGCCTGAAACAGAAACTAGGCGAACAGTCCTTCTGGAGTAAGCAGAGAAGGCACAGCCCCTTCTTTCTGCTGCCTTCCCTGGTCTCTCAGTTCAAAGGAGTGAGGTCCTGTGATAATGAATGAGGTCCTGTGATAATGAATGAGGTCCTGTGATAATGAATGACGTCACCAGCTGCTCCTATGCCCTAGTCCAGCCTGGTTAATTAAGAAAGCCTCGTTATTATCACCACATCATATCTTCCTCAACCCAAACATCCAGTGAAAATGGGGAATATTAACACAGAATCTGCTATTAAAAGCATGCCCAGTCACACCCAGCAGCTTCGGCTGGAGCATGGGAGGCCACTCTTTCTGCTTCCCTCGAGTGGCTTTCACTCCCCAGGAGCGTGGTGTCCGCATCTCTGTACAAGGCAGGCTTCCTCCTCAGCTCACGAGAGGGACCTAGAAAGAAGAGGAATCCATGGAGCCTGCCTGGTGGGGACCCCACCTGCTCTCCTTCCAGGAGGCAACAGCTCCAGGGCTGTGCGGGTTAGTCCCGGGCTGCAGGAAGCTCAACCTCTGTGCAACAAGAGGTACATGTGGCAGGCGAGGAAGGAGAAGAAAAGGGATGATACTTCCTCTCGCTCGAGTAGCTTACCCCGACATGCAGACCCACTGGTGGTGCAGACCCACCGGTGGCCTCTTTTCTGCCCCGAAGCAGAGGAGACCTCGGTTGGCCAGAGGGCCTCTCTGCACCCAGCTCCCAACTCACTTCTTCCTGCGGATCTTGGGCTTCTTCACGGGGCGCAGGTAGGGGTTATCGATGAGGCTCTCCTCCCCGCTCCGGCTCCCGGACAAGGAGGAGTTCTGCTGCAGGACAGAGGTGTTCTCCTTCTCGGCTCCAGAGTCATCCTTTGAGCAAAAGCCGAAATAAAGCAAAACACCAGCAGCGTAAGGAAAGAAATTGCAGCGCCCCCTTCCGGGGGAGGTTGGAAGCTCAGGGACCGCTTCTCTCTAAGGGGCCTCAGATGGAAGGAGGCCCAGGCCGCACTGGCATTCAGAGGAAGGCGAGCCCAACAGCTCCCACAGTGGAGCGCAGGACACAAAGCCCTGAGCTCCTGACAAGACAGGACACAAGTTAGAAAGAATAGCGATCTGGGAGGGGCAGGGGGTCTGGGGCTAAAATGCAGGTGCTCAAGAAGGAAGCCCCACTTGTGGGGAGATGAAGAAAAAGGGAAGCAAGCTTCCACCCTTTGCAGGACTGAGACGGGGTGAGAACAATCATATGCAGAGGCCTCTCCTGAGCCAAAGCTGATGTAAAGCATCAGAGATGCCCTCCGCCCCCCAAATTCTCAAATTATCTGGTACTTGCAACACAGTACCAGTGATCACATTACGGCAGAACCTCGAGCGTTCCCACCAAGGCAAAGCGGAGCGTCTGGCACCAAGGCAGGAACACCATCCGTACTCCCATCTGCCATACCCCCCCTGGGGGTCAGGCCTTTCAGGTTTGGTTTTTGAAGACAGTGATTTTGCTGGAAAGTTCATAAATTTATATATATTCAATATGACCCCAAATAAAAAATTTTTTAAATCACAATCATGTGTAAACAGAAAAAAAGTAGTATGTTGAAATTTAAAAAACTGGTTCTGAGAATATGGGTGATTGATTCTCCTTTCCTTATTTATACTCTCTTCTAAGTTCTGTAAAATGAGCCCTGCAGAGGAAGGAGGACAAAATCAGAGGAAGAACTTGACCTAGAGGTTCATTCCTAAGAGACTGAGTGACCAGAGGTGTTGGTGGGACTGCGCCCCCTGGTGACAGGCCAAGGTTCTGTCACTGAGATTCCTGTTCTGTGGAGGCTCTGACCTCAACCAGAGCAGAGGACGCGAAATGAACCACGAAATGAAGGGCAGGCTCTCCCGCAGAGGCAGAGACCGGAAATGAAGGGCAGGCTCTCCCGCAGAGGCAGAGACCGCTGGCCCAGCAGGCAGGCAACAGTCAGCTCCATGAACCGGAAGAGATGGGTTGCTTCTGGGTTCCGCTGCACATGCTCACACAGTCCATCTACTGTGTCCTCCCAGAGGCCCTGTGCGTTGCCATGCAGGAACCCTGTGCTTTCCTTTCCAACACCTGAGCTGGCGGGACTGTGAGGTGACTTAGAGCCACAGTGGAGCTTCCGGAGGCTCTTCTGAAAGCGAGAGCCCAAGATCAGCCTCGCTCGCGCCAGACACAGGTCCGACCACCGCCAGACCGCCTGGGACGTTTGGCTCCTAAGCTTTCCAAAGTTCTTCACGGCTTAATTTAGCAACCACCCCCTTCCCACCTCTTATCATTTCTCCATGGTCAACACCTCAGCTTAGAGTTACTGGAAGTTCACTTCAGCTGTGCCTTACGTGTTTCCTGAAATAAGGATGGAGGTGACAAGGGTGCCGAAAAGCCAGCCTCGACCTGCTGGAGGCACTGAGGCTGCCTCTGCCGGCTCACTGTCTCACAGGCCAGGATGTGGTCCCAACCGCGAACACGGCCTCTCTTCTCCCAAGCAGAGCTTCTGGCAATGCCACTCCCTCGCCTCCCTCAGGGACAGGCAGCCTTGAGGTGGGCAGGGACAGGAGCAGGTAAAAGAGTAAAGTAGCAATCCAACCAAGATTTTGTAAAAACTGGGAGCAGAAGGGTCTTTTAAGAGCGCCTGGAGCCTGGAGTTCATTGCGTGCTACCTAGCCCACCCTGGGGACTGCCCCAGCCCAGCTTCAGTGTCCTGCCCATACCTGCCTGCCGACCTCAGGTTCACACGGCCACGGCCACGGCCACTCAACATCTCCACTGGGGTATGAGGTAGGCACCTCCAACTTCGTGTGCCTAACACTGAGCCCCGGACCTTCCCCTGGGCGTAAACAGCCCTCTGAGACCATCCTGCGAGGACCCACCACTGGCTCTGGCCTAGACTCCTCTCTCAAATGCTTCCTAACTGATCTCCCTCCACAGCCCACGCTCTGCCGACCCCGGCTACAGTCCCTTCTCCTCACCGCAGTCAACGATCCTGGAAAAAAATAACTCAGACCCGTCCCTCCCCTGCACCATGCCTCCCACCACTCCCATTTCACCCGGCTGAAACCCAGTCTTAAGGCTGCTTACAAGGTCCTGGTGTGCCTCTCCCTCTCTCCTTCCTCAGCCACACCCTCACTCACCTCCGTGCTGCTCCTCCGGGCCTCTGCACAGGCTGCTCCCTTCCAGAACATTCTTCCACAGATAGCCCTGGCTCCCTCCCTCCCTCGCCTCCTCCAAGTCTCTGCTCAAATGTCAGTTCTCAGAGATGTCTACCCTGAGCACTCTGAGCTTGAAGCCTCCACCCTTCGTCCTAGACCTTCCCTTCCCATCCCCAGTAGCACTTTTAATAAACTACATAACGATGTGCTTTTATAGTCCAGTCACTGCATAGAACTTTGTTGCTAGAATCCTTCTCTCAAAGTCTTCTCACTTACTTTTTACAGGACAGCATGTGGTTGTACAGCCAGAACAGCAGGGAGGGGCAATGGGGGCGGGAGCTGTCCTGGGCCAGGCACCCCACCCCATATGCTCTCTCTCCACATCCCTTCCTGCTCTCCTCCCTGTTTGTGCCACTCTGGCCACCCTGATGGCCGTCTGTTCTTCAACATAACAGCTCCCACCTCAGGGCCTTTGCATCTGCTGTGGCCCTGTGAGATACTCCCAGGTGTGTAAGCTTTGTTCCCTTCAGGTCTTTACTCACATGCCACCTTCTAAGACTTTTAGGATTAAAACCACATTCCCCCTGTGCCCATAGTTACTTCCTATCTCTTAATTTATTTCTTCATACCTTAGTTCCATGAGGGTAGGACATTTTGTCGGTTTTGTCTCCTACTAATTCCCCAGCACCTGGAGCTGTGCCTGGCTCTGGCAGGCACTCATTCAATATTTACTGAATGAATGAATGAATGAATGAATGAAGCCCCAGACAGGACTTGCCTCTCAAGCTAGAGATCCCATCACACTCGGATCGTCATGAGCCCATCTTGCAAGTCCCTAACATGAAGGCAGAGACCTGGGTCGGTCATGTCCAGGTCTCAGCGTGACAGGCTGCGGGCAGTGTGGGCTAGTTTGGGGGCTACCCTGAAGCAGGCAGAGGCAGGACCCACCGTGCTGATATGAAGAGGGAGATTCTCTGTGTCTGTCTGCTCATCCTGCTCAGAGGAATCCGTCTCTTCCATTTGCTGCATCTCCAGTTCAGACGGAAGAAGAGCTGTCAGGTAGGGGATGGTGAAAGGTCTGGCAGCAATCACTGTGGGATGGGAAGAGAGCACAGCTCCAGTCATGGTGTCCTTGCAGCTGGCTCAGGGCCTCACAGCGAGCAGCACCCAATGACAATAATGGCTGTCACACTCCAAGCACTCACCATGTCCTACAGGCTTCACACGGATTTTCTTAATCCACTGTAATGGCTAAATATTATCGCCAACCCCATCTTATAAAGAAGGAACCCGAGACGCTGAGAGGTTAAGTGACAGGGTGGGATCTGAACTTGAGCAGCGTAACTTCAGAGCCCACTTTCCCCAAGTGCTGGAGGGCTAAAATCAGACAGGGGCTGCATCCTAGTGGCTACATCCTAGTGAAGCATCAGCTGCGTGGTCTGACACCTGGTTTACCCCTCTAAGCCTCATTTTTAGAGCAGAGATTCTGAGCCCATCAGTCTGAAGGAGTCAAGTTCAAATATGGATCTGAGAGCTCCCTGCATGGACTGAGCTGGAGGGCTTCAAGCACTTCCAAACAGCACTGAGGATGAGAAGAAATCGCGATGAGATAAATAAACAACAGAAGGTCTCTGTGTCTGGTAGAATGTGATTATCAGGTGAGCCTAGCTTGAAAGTCACTAGCTACGTGACCTTGGGCAAGTTACTTCTTTTCTCCTCCTTATAAGCCTGGGCTTCCTGTAATGATGGGAATAACAGCTCCTACCTCGTGGGCTCCTGAGAGGATTGAATGAGGTGATTTAATGGTCCGCAGACCACTGGTGGTCCGAGAGGTCCGAAAGGTTGGCGACTGCTGATTAGGGGAAATGCCTGGCACCTCACCTGGCACCTGATCACTTAGCTGCTATGACTGCAGGGCCAGGCACACGGCGAGCACTTGCGGAACGAATGGTCTCCCTCGTTCACCTTTGGAACGCCTGAGGCCTATGGAGGTGGAGCGGCGTGGTCACATGGCGAAATGGTAGTGCCGAGGTGGGAAATTAAGTGAGACGGTGCCTGTGTGAGGACACGGTGAAGCGCAAAGCCCGGCAGGTGTTCTGTGACTGCCCCGCTCCCCTGAGGCCACCGTCCCTTCGGCAACCAGGGCTGCCACTTCTGCTGCATGAGGTCTCTGGGGCCCAGGGCTCAGTTACTCCTGAGGTAACCTAAACTCAACATATCTCAAGCATCCAATCCCAACGGAGGCCATTACTGCTCTGAGGCATCAGTTAGGGACAGGCCCCGAAGAACTAGGAAAAGGAGCCAGAGATCTGAAGAAACATAGGCACCCAAGACAAGGACAAAGCTTGTTTGCTCCTTCCTACCATGCTGACAGTAAGGGAAGGTGCTATTATCTCAGATGACGAGACAGGGTCTGCAGAGGGCTAGCTCTTACGTGGAAACGTGCTGACGTCGTCTTTGAACAGACTCTGGGTCTCGCCCGTCTTGGCCATAAAGCGGGTGAGCGCCCGCTCCACGTCACGTCTTTGGGATGCAGCCTTCTCCCGCAGGACCTGGTAGTCAGACACAGGCTCGCGGTACGTCTGCAGAGAACAGCAAATACACTACAGAGTAATACCAACGGGTCATCCTGTCCTCCCTGAGCCCGGCTTTGCTGTTTCCATAGCCTTCCACCTTTCGGTTATTTTTATTTTTATTTTTTTAAATATATTTTTATTGATTTTAGAGAGGGAGAGAGAGAAACATCAATGATGAGAGAGAATCATAGATTGGCTGCCTCCTGCAGGCCTCCTACTGGGGATTGAGCCCACAACCCAGGCAGGTGCCCTTGACTGGAATTGAACCTGGGACCCTTCAATCTTCAGGCTGATGCTCTATTCACTGAGCAAAACAGAGGGCCAAAGCATTTTAAATTGTGATGGTATAGGTGACATTGTAACGATGACCAAAAAACAATTAACTACTCTTTCTGGTATGGAGATGGGATTTTTGAAGGAGGTGCTTAAAAACATTTCCACTGTTGTCAATGTTAATTCAAGTGTACAGCCTGCATACAGTTCCCATATTCACACTTAAACACAGAAACAAGACTCTCTGACATGTTTAAAATCATTCCAAAAATGAAGAATTTGACTGGATTTTGAACATACTTGGTACAAACATTAAAAATGCAAGAACTTCCCATCATTTTTAAGAGAACTATTTGAGCCTGGCTGGTGTGACTCAGTGACTGAGCATCAACCTATGACTCTAGAGGTCATGGTTCAATCCTCAGTTGCATGCCCAGGTTGTGGGCTTGATCCCCAGTGAGGACAGGTAGGAGGCAACCGATCAACGATTCTCTCTCATCATTGATGTTTCTATCTCTCTTTCCCTCTCCCTTCCTCTCTTAAATCAATAAAAATATATTTAAGAGAGAGCACTGTTTGAGATTTAAAAAGTTGGAAATTGAATAGAAAATTTTAAACAAAATTCTTTAAAATATATTTTATTGATTTTTTACAGAGAGGAAGGGAGAGAGCTAGAGAGCTAGAAACGTCGATGAGAGAGAAACATCGACCAGCTGCCTCTTGCACACCCCCTACCGGGGATGTGCCCGCAAACAATGTACATGCCCTTGACCGGAATCGAACCTGGGACCTTTCAGTCCGCAGACCGACGCTCTACCACTGAGCCAAACCGGCTTCGGCTTAAACAAAATTCTTTAAATAATTAGATGATGCAAGCTCATTTTATGATTGAAGCAAATTCATTTTGTGATTTATTAAGTGGAGCCAACAATGCTACATATCTTTGTAATGTACCTTTTTCAACTATGAGAGCTGTTAAAGTATTACAATAAGCTGATCTCTAACTTATTATTCCACCACGTATTACACCAAGAGTTCAAAACCTAAAAGGCAGGGCCGTCACATGGCTGCCACTGAAAAGGAGCAAACAGGTTTCCTGAGCCTTTAATAAGGGTCAGATTATCTTTAATGCCATTATGTTGGTGGAGTAGTCTATAATAATAAAAGCATAATATACAAATTGACTGAACGACCGAACAGGAGAACGACCGTCCAGATGACCACACTATGACACGCACTGGCGCCAAGCCAGCCAAGGCGGGTGCCATGCAATTGGTCAGGAGGCCTCACCATCGCCTCTGGATCGTCCCACAGAGGGAGGCCCAGGCCAGCCAAGTGATCACACCCCACGCCTGTCGCCTACAGAGGGAGGTGACTGGTGGTGATGGTGGTGGGGAGCCAGCGCCATAAATGGCAAACAGTGGCAGTGGCGAGGGTGGGGCCAGCTGCCAGCAGCCGGGGGAAGAAGAGTCCCAATAGGCCTAAGGACCCTACCTGCGGGGTCCTGGATTGTGAGAGGGCGCATCCTGGGCTGAGGGGGACACCCCCCACCATGCACAAATTTCTTGCTCTGGGCCTCTAGTACATTATAATATTCATGTAAGTCAGCATGAATATTTATTGGAGTATCCTATCTAATAGAGGGAATATGCAAATTGACCATCATGCTATCACAAAGATGGTGGTGTCCATAGCCACAAGATGGCAGCGCCCAGTCCCCTCAGCTTCACTTGAAGTCCCCCAGTCCTTTCCCAGAAAATGGGTTTCTTCAAAGTTGGTTAAGCTTCTTAGGACAAAAAGCATTCAAAATCTTTGAAAAGGGAATTCCACTATTTATAAAAGTTTGGACTAGACAATTCAAGGTTATTTCCACTACAACCTTCTATGATTTTGTGATATTAACATTCTGAATTCACATAGTACCAGCTGTACTTTATTTAAAGGAATAGCCATTATTATTAAAACAACTCATAAAACCACAATGTTTGCATGTCAAGAACATTCTGTGTGATTTTCCTAATGGCTGATGTTAATGCCCCTAAACCGGCAGTCGGACATCCCCCAAGGGGCCCCAGATTGGAGGGTGCAGGCCGGGCTGAGGAACAACAGGCACCTCTCATGCATGAATTTCGTGCACAGGCCTCTAGTGTACTTAGTATTTTTACTGACAGAAATACACTCTGAAAGAGTTAGAGACTGTGATGGGTTGAATTGTGTCCCAAGTATATGGCCATACCACTCTGAGATTGGGCCCAATGTCTTCTGAATCGTGTTCCCTAAAAAAAATATGTATGGGAAAGGGGGGGGTGAGGACAAATATGTGATACCTTAATCAATAAAGAAGTTAAAAAATGTTGAAGTTCTAACCCTCAGTGTCTCAGCGTATGATCTCATTTGGAAATAGGGTCATTGCAGAGGTGATGAGTTAAAAAGAGGTCACACAAGAGCAGAGTGGGACTCTGTTCCAATACAACTAATGCCCTTGCAAGAAAAAGGCCATGTGAAGACAGAGACACAGACGTAACAGAGGACTGCAGTCCTGCTTCCCCCAGCCAGGAGTGCCCACAAACCACTGGAAGCTAGGAGAGGCAAAAAAGGATTCTCCTACAGGTCTCAGAGAGAGCATGGCCCTGGCAACATCCTGAGCTCGGCCACGTGCCCTCCAGAACTGTAAGGCAATACGTGCCTGTTGTTCTAAGCCGCCTAGTATATGGCATTTTGTTGCAGCAGCTCTAGGACACTAATACAGAGATTACAGGTCATGGCCAGCGGCTGTGTTGCCATGGTGACTGACTACCTATTCCTTCCCCCAGGATCCTGAGTGTGGAGAAATGCCTGGAGGAGGTGCCCCACCCGCCCGCATGATGCCATATTTGCACCAGCACATGCTGCGGAGGCAGGGACAAAGGAAGTGTGTGGGAGAGCCTCTGGGACTGCTCTGCACGCTGCACCCTTCCCAAAGGAGGTGAAGGAGAACACAGCTAAGCTATGGAGGACAACTCGATCTGCGCTCATCAGACCCAGAACTCAGAGTACGCTAAGTTTAATTCCATGTTATCACCAAGTATGCTTTAAATAATCTTTTCCCCCTGGTTTCAAAAATAACACTTTTCTATAAAAAGTTTGGAAAACTTAGAACTAAAACTAAGTACACACAAAGCAACAAGAGTTAGCCATGACCCACTGAGAATCACTATGAATATTTTCTGAGTGCCCTTCCAGTCTCTTCTCTAGCGTTTTGGCAGGACAGGCTTCAATTTCTCGTTAACTACATTTTTGTTAGCCAACGGGAGAACATAACTCTCCTTTGCCAAATTGTTTATAAGAAAAGACATTCTGAGTTCTGAGCCCACCTTTTATCAATAAGCTTTTGATCCAACAATCAGTAGAAATTGAGTATTTCGCCTCAGTCATAGCCCCCGTCATACCCTCACACTCACCGGAGTTTTGATGTAGGTGTGCGGGTCGGGGAACTCGGGAAAATGGCTGGGGATGTGCGGCGGGTGGGGTCGGTTCTGCCCTGCAGTGAGAGCCTTGGGAGTCACCGGCTGATTGGTCACTGGAGCTAAAACAGAGTCACAACTGGTTTCTCTTCCACCCCAGGACTTGGGTCTCTACCCAAACCCTCCTTTTCTCAAAGTAAATGCTGGGTCTCAGTTTTCGGAACAATGGATACTTTGCATTTCTATTTTACAAAGGCCTTTGAGGACTTAAGGACCTCAGGTCACCGCGACAGGCCTAGCCCTGAATGACCCTGGCTGACATTCCCATCCACAGCAATCTGCCTGCAGGCCTCTTAGGGAGGTGAGTGCTTTGCTGGGACACTGTTCACATCACAAAAGAGCACACGGAGGCTGCTGAGTGACCAAGGAGTTAGATGAGCTGCTAACTCTCTTTTCAAAGAACCCAGATAGCAGTCATACAGCACGCCAGGGTAAGTAGGCATGGGGTTGAAAATGACACCTTCACTGCTACTTGAGAGGGAAGAAGGTCTTCACAAGATGTCACCCAGAAAAAAGTGGTGAGAAAAAATCAAGTGAAGTCTCCCCAGGTCCTACCAGCCCACACTAGTTACTCCCAGCTCAGTTTATGGCAACCAGTTTCTATCCAAGGCACAGGTCGTCAAACTGTGCCTTCGACAGAAACAAAGAGACAGAGTAAATATTTTAGGTTTTGCAAGCCATACAGTCGGTCACAACTGCTCGACTCAGCCATTATAGCACAAGGCAGTCAAAGATAAGTATACATGGCTGTGTTCCAATAAAACTTTATTTACAAAAACAGGTGGTGGGCCACATTAGGCTTACAGACCTTAGTTTACTGACTCTTGATCTAAGGAAGAACTAGAGCACTAGCATTTCTCAAGCAGCATCAACTGCCCTTCTAGGGCCAAAGCACAAGAATCACGGCAACATCTCAAAGATGGTTTTCCTTTCTGGTGACTGAACGCCACATCCCGGTCCTACTAGCCCAAACAAAGAGGATGTTACAGGTAGCCCCAAATGATGGAAGGGAGCCTGCAATAAAGTAGCAGCTGAACAAACAGATCCCTGCCCTGTTTAATTAATTCATTGCACAAGCATTAACTGAGCACGTGCTGAGGACCTCAGTTCAAAGTCACTTACGGGCAGTAATGACCATCCTCTGAGACCGCTTTGCATAAGCAGGGAGAGTGTCCACGTTGAAACCTAAGAAACAGGAAAGCAAAAGTCACTGCCCAGACCACCAGATACTGAACTTGGGAGAGGCACCTTGTGCTGAAATAGCTTCAACTCCCCACTCAAGCATTTTGCTGCCACTGAGAAGCTCCAGCAGATCCCCACCAGGGAGTTAGGTCTCTTAAATGGGTCAGAGGAACCCTCTGTTGGTAACCCCCTCAAACAAGAAACTGACCGGAAGAACCATAAGGGAATTAAAAAACACTCAGTAGATGTGGCTCACTCCTCTCTCTCCCGTAACTCCAACTCAGCTGCACTGAAGAGCTGGAAACTGTGCACTCACCCATCTCCACAAGAGTGACCACAATGTCTGACAGCGTGGGCTGGGTCCTGGCTGTGTGCTCACAGTAAGACTTGGCACTCCTCCCAATTTCTGAAATGTCTGGGAAAGAATCAAAAGCATAAAGTCTTATTCTCAGTTCCCTAAAAGGTAAGCAAAGGATTGACACATGAGCCAGCAACTCGACTCCTGGGTATATTCCCAAGCAAATTGTAAGCAGGAACATAAATAGATACTTATACACTAATGTCCATAGCAGCATTATTCACGATAGCCGTAAGGTGGGAACAACCCAAGTGTCATCAAAAGATGAATGGATGAACAAAATGTGGTCGGTCCATACAAGACAATGTTATTTAGCCATAAGAAAGGAATGAAATAGTCCTGGCTGGTGTGGCTCCGTTGGTTGAGTGTTGTCTTGTGACCGAAAGGTCACCAGTTTGATTCCCAGTCAGGGCACATGCCTGTTTCATAACAGAGGTGGCCGATATCTATCTCTCTCTCTCTCTCTCTCTCTCTCTTCCTCCTTCCCTCCCTTCCTCCCTCCAATCAATAAAAACTTATTTAAATAAACAAATTTAAAAAGAAAGGAACAAAGTACTGATCCATGCTACAACATGGATGAACCTTGAAAACATTATGCTAAGTGAGCTGAACCAGACACAAAAAGTCAAATGTTTTAAGATTCTACTTATATGACAGGAAAAAAAAAAATTCATAGAGCCAAAAAAGTAGCTTAGAGGTTACCAGGGGCAGGGGGGAGAGGTGATTAGGGAGTTATCCTCTATGGGTTTAAAGTTTCTTTTTGGAATAATGAAAAAGTTCTGGCAATAAAGAGTGTTGATGGTTGTACAACATTGTGAATATATTTAATGCCACTGAATTATACACTTAAAAATGGTTAAAATAATAAATTTTGTTACGTATATTTTGCAACCAAAAAAAAAAAGGTCTATTGTCTGCATTGTCTGTCTAAAGCTGAACCTCTGTTTAATAGTCATGCTTTAGTCCTTCAGAGAAAGGGGAAGGTATGAATCAGACTCCATGAATGGGTTTCAAAAGGAATGGGAGGTTCCATGAAACCTAAAATTATACACACACACACAGCCCTTTTCCGGGAATGGGTCCACAGAACTCATCAGATGTAAGGCAGGGTCTTCAAACTACGGCCCGCGGGCCACATGCGGCCCGCAGAGGAGTCTGATCCGGCCCGCCAGGTTTTTTGGGCAGTGAGCGCAGCCGAGGTGTTACAGTAGGAATTAGTAGTTCATATAGTCCGGCCCTCCAGCTCTCTGAGGGACCGTGATCTGGCCCCCACTTTAAAAAGTTTGAGGACCCCTGATGTAAGGGATCCAAAAAGGTTCAGAAGATAAAAGCAAGTAGGGAAAGGTATCTTACTGAAAACCTATCACCAACTTGCCATGCTACCCTGAGTAAGCCACTAATCCTAGCCTCTACACAGGAACACGGTGGGCGGCATCTGTTTACTTGGGAGGGAGGGAAGGGGGTGTGGGGGGGGGGGAGGGGGGATCTAATGGGGACTATTAGTCCATTCCTTTTGGACAAAAGTTCTCAAAGCATGGTCTGGAATCCCTAGGCGACCCTATAAACCTTTCCACAGTCCATAGGTCAAAAGTGTCAGAGAGGAACGGAGAGGGAGAGATAGAAACATTAATAATGAGAGGGAATCTTTGATTGGCTGCCTCCTGCATGCCCCCTACTGGGGATTGAGCCCACAACCTGGGCATGTGCCCTTCACTGGAATCAAACCTGGGACCCTTTAGTCTGCAGGGCAATGCTCTATCCACTGAGCAAAACCAGCTAGGGCTCATAATCAAATTAAGACATTTTTTAATTTTTCTACTCATTCTCTGAGGCAGTTTTCCGGAGGAAATCTGACCAGGGATGAATCATGGCTCTGGTGGATAATGGATCATGTGCTTGTTCACGCTCATGTTTTAAATGTTCTGTTTTACTTTCTAATGTGGCAAAATATATACACATATGTATTTATAGTTGTATCTCCATCCCTCATCCTATCCTAGCCCCTAAAAGGCCCAAATAGGGAAATACATTGTATATGCAGAAAAGCCAGTATGAGACCATTCTGAGGTCCTAAATCTCAAGGTATTTCCTTTCCTTTCCTTTTTTTTTTTTTAAATATATTTTTATTGATTTCAGAGAGGAAGGGAGGGGGAGAGATAGAAACATCAATGATGAGAGAAAAGTCATTGATCTGCTGCCTCCTGCACACCCCCCACTGGGGAGGATCAAGCCCACAATCCTGGCATGTGTCCCTGATCAGAATTGAACTCAGGACCTTTCAATCAGCAGGCTGACTCTCTATTCACTGAGCCAAACCAGCGAGGACTCAAGGCATTTCCTCTTAAAAGTGTGTTTTCTCCCCCATTCTATAAAACATATTCACCCTTACCCTTTGTATCTTCATATACAATACAGCATCCTATATAATAAAGTTGTAATATGCAAATTGACCCCCACACCCTCACAAGATGGCTGCCTATGACCAGGGTGGGTAGTGAGGGATGACCAAACAACTGAACAAACAGGCTTCGTGGGCAACCAGGCCAGCAGGGGGGCAGTTAGGGGTGATCAGGCAGGCAGGTGAGTGATTAGGGGCCATCAGTCCAGGATTGTGAGGGTGCAGGCTGGGCTGAGGGTCCCTCCTCCCCCCATGGACAAATTTCATGCACCAGGCCTCTAGTTTTATTATATTATGTGGTGGCATCTATTTTGTAGAAATTAATCTTAACTCTCCAATAAAATTATAGGTTCTTTGAGTATAGAACATAAACAGCTATTATGCACCTGCAAGTCATCAAGAGCTTACAATGCTCCCAGCATGGAATGACTTACATATATGCCTCATCTATACTCACAATTCCATGAGGTGCAGATTATTATTCCATTTCACAATTGAGGAAATTAAGAGTCAGAAGGTCTAGCAACTTGCCCCAACTATTAAGTGGTAGAGTGATGACTTACACCCAGGTCTATCTGATTCTAAAGCCTATAAGTCACTTGACTATGTTCTTTTTCTTAAATCCTCTCTAACACGATCACAATGCAGGACACAGCACTGATGTCTGGTTGACTTGAAGAAGGCCTATTGTTCCTGATACTTACAGCTCTGAAGCATCTCTGTCAGTGTTTCCACGGATGCTTTCTCAGCACTCTCAAACCCTGCCTCAGTCAGCAAGGAGCTCACAACCACTTGCAGGGTTCGCCTCCGGGCCAGATGGTAATTGTCAGCTGGGTTAGTGGACTGTTTACTTCCTGATCTCTGTGAATCAGGCGCCCAGAAAGAGAAGATTTTCATCCACTAAACAAGGATGCAATCACATAGTTCACACATCGTCATGGCGAGCAAACATTCATTTGCTAAATACCTACCAGTACTTAGCAAAATGTAATAGCCAAATAAGTAATAATTGAGCAGCCAAGGGGCTCTAAATACGGAGACAGCCTTTCTGCTTCCCTAAAACGTAAAATTCTAATAACACAAATGGCTGTTTCTTACTTTCTATTTTCGCAGATTATCAGGATATACAGCTTGAAGAAACACGTATGAGACCGTATTTATTTCTAATTCTCAGAAAAAAAAAATCTCTCTTGTTCCTCCCATCTTCACTAACAAGGGAAATTAAAATAATAACACATGATGCTGAGAAGAGGAGGGCAAAGGATAACAGCACCGGAAAGTAGGAAAGATAATATTTTGAAACAGGAATCCCTCCCAACTTTGGCTAGCCAATAAGAAGGCGGAAACGGCCTCTTCGGACCAATTAGGAGGTGTTCCGGGTTCCCAACCCCGAAACCAGCCAATCAGCACACAGGTCCACCAACTCGGGAGGCCGCCGCCAAGTCCAGGAGAGGGGGGGCACGTACGGCCTGAAAGGCTCTCCTCCATACGGAGCTCATGGCGGGGCTGGATGTCCGGGGATGAGCGTGTGGCCCCGGCTAGGGGAAAGCTGCAGAATGCCCCGACTCTCTCAGCTTCAACCCCGCGCCTCCCGCCCTTACCGTTCCGGAGCTGCTAGCCCCCGCAGAGGCCGTCGTGTCGGCCATCTTGCTCTGGCGTAACGTGCGCGAGCGCAGGGCAGGATGGGATTTGTAGTCGCCCGGCGGGGAGGGGCGGGGCGGGGCGGCGCTCGCACCTCTGGGTTTTCCAAAGCTCAGCCGAGGCGGGGGATAGGGGCTTCTGATGACCCTGGGCACGTGACCCACACTGAGCGACGGGTTGCTGGGACCCTCGGAATTGGCCCGGGAAATGCGCCCTCGCTTGCACACCTCTTTCCTCCTGAAATCGTTTCTCATAAAGAGCATCCCCCCTGGAGCGCCCCAAACGTGACTGTTAGCAACACCTGGCTGGGTCCCGCCCAGGGTCAGTGCCTCGCTGTCTGCGGGAGGGGCCGAGACCACGTGTTATTCTCCTCTCCAGGTGATGCTTCTGGAGCGGGAACTTTGGGGAGATGTAAGGTTGTGCTGCGAGTCTGCAGCCCGCCAATGGCCCTCTTTGCAGCCTCGTCCAGGTCTCCCATTGCAGCCTGCTGCCCTCAACCCGCCGGTGTTCGCCGGGCTGGCAGGGAGGCGCGGAAGGCAGGCGGCTCTGCCCTTGCCCACCTCGCTCCCAGGGCCTACGGTGCCTGCGGGTTTTCTATTCACTTGCTCGCCAGCCCCTCCAGATGGGGGTTCTTCTTGCGGGGCCCGCATCGCACGTTAGTCTCCTTTAAAAAAAAATAAATTTTTAAAATTATATATATATATATATTAATTTTTTACAGCTAGGAAGAGAGAGGGACAGAGAGTTAGAAACATCAATGAGAGAGAAACATTGATCAGTTGCCTCCTGCACACTCCCCACTGGGGATGTGCCCGCAACCAAGGCACATGCCCTTGACCAGAATCAAACCTGGGACCCTTGAGTCCGCAGGCCGACGCTCTATCCACTGAGCCAAACTGATTAGGGCTATTCTTCTCCTTTTGCAGGAGGCTGGCAGGACGCAGACGCTGGGTTTGAATGCTGATATCTCTAGCTGTGGGACTCCGTGCACATGCCCTACCCTCACTGTGCCTCAGTTTCCTCTTTCGTGAAACTGGGGTGTGATTGATAGCGGGGTGGGGGGGAAGGGGAGGGAACAAGCGAATACAAACGGGGTCTATCACGGTGCTGGACAGAGGTCAGAGGTCTGACAAAGGTCAGAAAACGTCGCCTGCTGTTGTTGTTTATCCCCAGGGCAGCACGTGACTGAGTGGCTAGTGCCCCGGAGGCAGAGTCTGGAAACGCACCTTCCCGGCCCCACGCCCCTGAGCCAGCGGGGCACCTGCACCCCCAAACCCGGGCACACGGTCTCAGTCAGGCCCTAACCTCAGCCGAGCAGAGCATCCAGCCCCTCGGCCTCCCCGCCCCCTCCTCCCCACTTCCTGCCCAGCTTCAAACTCGCGATCCGCGGCTCGGCTAGAACTTTGTAAACACGCCGCGCCTGCGGGGGCGGAGACTCCTTTTATTTGGGCTCCGGAGCGAGTTCACGCCCCTCCCGGCTGCCGAGGGCTGCGACCCCGCGCCTCAGCTCCCCGAGACTGAAGCCGGAGGCTGCGGGGGAGCGTGTCTTCGGCCACAACAGATCCTTCGGAGGGCTCACCTGCCAAGGAGGTAGGCTTGAAGGCTGGAGAAGCCAAGATAACGGGGGTTCAGCACCCCTCGCCCCCTTTGCTGGGATCTCCAAGCTCAGGCTGGACTCCCCCAGCCTGGGGTGGGGGGTGGGGGGTGGGAGGTGGGTGGGTGGAGGAGGTCACCATGCTCTCATCACCTCCTGGTTGTCCCCCAGAACTCGGCTCACTTTCTCAGTGAAGGGCAGAGAAGCCCCCCCCAAAACCCCCTGAGTGCCCTATATGTCCACACAGCCCCTTTCCACGCCGATCTGGAAGCCCAGTGGGCTGTTGTTCTTCATACATCAGAGAGAGAGGTGGGAGGTGAGGAGGAGGGCAGAACCAGGGTGGGAGGTGAGGAGGAGGGCATGCAGCCTTGGGGTTCTCCTGCCGGCCTGGGCTGAGGGAGGAAGCCACAGGGACGGTCCTGGAAGGAAGAACCCCTCAGTGCTCATCCTCGAGCATCTGATGGGGGCACAAACGAGGGCCTTAGCCTCTTCTGTGTCAAGAGGAATAGCTGAAGAGAGCAGTCGCTTTTACTAAGGGAACATTGATGTATTCATTTCCGAACATGGAGCACCTGCTGTGTGTCTGGGATTGTAGTGGATGCTGTGAGTGCCATGGTGTTATTGCCCTGCAGTTAGTGTGGGTCATGGACAGCGGCGATAAGGCATCAAGCAGGGGGGCTGGGAAGGCGTCCGAGAGAAGAGGACACTAGAGTTGGTTCTGAGAGAAGACGTGGGCAGTCTCTGGGGGCACTGATTCATTCCACAGGGTTGTACTGAACTCCGATTGTGTTGTTGAGCGTTGAGGTAATGGGGACCCAGATTTAACCCCCTCTCTAGGTGCGAAAAAGAGGTGGTTATAAACGGGATGAATTCAGGGAGAGGGCTGGTCCCCCCAAACCCAGAAATTCTCAGCTACAGTTGGGAGGGTTCACCTGAGGGTTCTGTGACAGTCCACACAATCTTGGGGCATCCAATTCCTCACCTCTGAACTCTAGGACTTATCTCTTTGAACAAATCCTAGTTTTATGCCTCTCACCCTGATTCTCTTTGAGTGAAGAGAACCGGCTCTCCCATCACATTTCTGCTCTTTCCATTCCCAGGCTCCTTTGGGAGATGACTAACAATTTACGAATCCATTCAACCCTTGTCTGCTGGGGCCATACTCTGTCTGCAAAGGCTAGATGTTGAGGACTTAGTGGTAAACAAGTCAGGGCGTCTACCCTCCTGGACTTTAGAATCAAAAGCATCTCTGAGATTTCCAGCTGGATCCCAGTCGAAGCCTAGTCCTTGAGACCATGGCCTCCAAGGTCCCAAACACCTTCTCTTTCCTGTTTTCCTTCCATCAAGGGTTCGGAATACGAGCTCACACTTACATAGCTCTGTCAGGTACTCTTCTCAATGTTTTAGGTGTAATGTCTTTTAATTCTCCGAGCAGTCCTATGAGGTAAGTACTTGGAGGAGACTCAGGCCAAGAGGAAAGAAGTAATATTCCCAAAGAGGGCCCCAGAAGGAAATGGCAGGGCTGGGATTTAAACCTAGGTCATTTGACTGGGAAGGCCCGGTTCTTAACCAGTCAGCAAACCTGTGTGTGCACTGGAGCCAGGGGCCTCGGAGTGTCCAAAGGGACTGATCTGTTAGCTGAGCATGCGTGCTGATGCCTTTTACAGGAGCCCCGCAGGTGTAGAGTAGGGTTGGTATGGTTGGGGTGACTGCACAGAGCTGGTATCTTGTATCCTGTCCTAATGGCCGTGTGTGTGTGTGTGTGTGTGTGTGTGTGTGTGTTAGAGGAGCAGACCAGGGTTTGATGTAAGAAAGAACTCAATATGGATGTGATGTGCCGGAATCTGGAAGGTGGGAAACCAAGAAACCTCTTTTGTTGGGAATCTTTAAGAAAAGCAGAGAACCGAAACCGGTTTGGTTCAGTGGATAGAGCGTCGGTCTGCGGACTGAAGGGTCCCGGGTTCGATTCCAGTTGTACCTTGGTTGCGGGCACATCCCCAGTAGGGGGTGTGCAGGAGGCAACTGGTCAATATTTCTCTCTCATCAATGTTTCTAACTCTCTATCCTCTCCCTTTCTCTCTGTAAAAAAATAAATAAAATATATTTTAAAAGAAAGAATAGCAGAGAACCCTAGCCGCTTTGGCTCAGTGGATAGAACTTTGGCCTGCGGACTGAAGGGTCTCAGGTTTGATTCCAGTCAAAGGCACATGCCCAGGTTGCGGGCTCGATCCCCAGTAGGGGGCGTGCAGGAGGCAGCCTATCGATGATTCTCTCTCATTGATGGTTCTAGCTCTTTTCTCCTCTCCCTTCCTCTCTGAAATCAATAAAAGCATATTAAAAAAAAAAAATTGCAGTGAACCTCACATTCTAGACTGCAGGAGGAGCAGCCCTTCTTGGTAGCTGACTAAGGCAGCCGGCCAACGGAGTAGAAACAGTCTTAAGATGCTCACCTCCTCCCCACAGCTGCTGCATCCCAGAGCTGCCTCGGTGGCGCTGACCCCATATTTCCAGGCAGGCTGGGGCGGTGGCCACGATAAAAGCCAGGCCACAGGACAGAGGTCCCATGGATTCCAGCCATTTTCCCGTTACCTTCCTGAGACTCTAGGTCTCTCACAGGAGGCCTTCTGCACAGATCTGGGAAGCCCAGGGGCTGTCTCCTCCGCCTGCAGTCAGTCCACCCCACTGTGTGTCTTTGAGAGCGCGGTGTGTGTTGGGGGGTGGTAACAGGTAAGGTCCACACACATGTCAAACACAAGGCCCGCGGGCCAAATCCAGCCCGCCAGGCCTTGCAATGTGGCCCGCACCGCGCTGTCATCACTGCACTCCCCTGTCAGTTTATGACATTGTCAGTTTATGACTGTTCAGTAAACCATTCGGCCCGCGATTTAAGCTGGATTTTAGATTTTGGCCCCTTCTCTGATTGAGTTCAACACCCCTAGGTAAGGAGAATGGGGACATTCAGAGCTGTGCCGGCCTCTGGGCTGCTCCTCTGCCACTCTTACCCCCCTTCCTCCTCCTCATCGGTGGGTGCGGGCACTTTCAGGCGCCCCCGCCCCCGGCGCCAGCACGCTTCTGACTCGGGGAGAGAACAGGTTGTGCTCTAGAGAAACCACAAGAGGAAGTTTAGGGAGGGCTGGGGTGGGGAAAGTTCAGGGGCCCCTGCCAAGTTTCCCTTTCGGTGCCCAGCGGGTAGATGTGTTTATTTTGGTGTGTCGCTCTTGCCCTCAAAGACATTTAAACCCTCCGAGTTTTAAAGAGCTGTCGGGGCCTGCCCCATGTCAGCGGGAGGGCGTGGCCAGAGGCAGGCTGGCATCAGAAGGAGGTAACCGTTCTGGGCCTTTCACCGGGGACCCAGGCTGCTGGGGAGAGGCTGCCTGACTCCAGAAAGTCTCCTTCTCACCTTCTGCCCTTTCACCTTCCTCTTCCCCAGAGCACTCCCTGCAGCCCTGCATTCCTCAGAGGACTGTGGTTCTAAGGACACTTAGAGGGGGGCGGGCTGGGGCGGGGGGGGGGGGGGGGGGGCCGCGTGATGGCGCCAGAAGATTTTTCCTAAAGCTTTTGCCTGCGTCATCTCATTTACCGCTCACCGCACCTTAAGGTCATAAATACCCTCAGCCCCAGTGTACAGACGAGGAAGCAGGCTCCGAAAAGCTAAGAAACTTGCCCGAGGGCCCCGCAGCAAGTACTGGCAGAGGTCAGATGTGAACTCTGGCCTCCGATGTCAGAGCCTGCGCTCTTGATGTCTCCGTTGAAGCCCCAAACAGAGCACCCGCCTCCCCGACATATCCCTCCCTGAACAGCAGGGATGCTGCAACCCAAAGGTGTTTAAAAATGATGCTGCTGGCGTGGTGAGAGGATGGCGTGGGCACAGAATGGGAAGACACTCCGTGGGAGTTAGTGTATCAGTGAAGAATAACCGCACGAAAAAAGCAGGCATTGTGGGTGAAAGGTCGAAGTCACACGCAGGAAGGCCGAGCCACAGGGGGAGAATATTTAGGAAGGACGTTATAGCTGTGTCCAAGTATTGGAAATGTTGCCTGTTGTCCCCCAGGGAGGGGGGACCAGTGGAGGCAGGTTTCTAAAGAGCATAAGAGCCGAAACCAGTTTGGCTCAGTGGATAGAGCGTCTGCCTGCGGACTGAAAGATCCCAGGTTCGATTCCAGTCAAGGACATGTACATTGGTAGAGGGCACATCCCTGGTAGGGTATGTGCAGGAGGCAGCTGGTGGATGTTTCTCTCTCATCGATGTTTCTAGCTCTCTATCCCTCTTCCTTCCTCTCTGTAAAAGATCAATAAAATATATATATATTTAAAAAGTGTAAGAACTTTCTAACAAATAATTGCCCAGTTCCCTTCCAAAAAGTCAGTTCCTCCTGTGAGAGAGTCTAGAGCACAGGCTTTGGAGGAGATCCTGAAGTCCTTCCACCTCTGAACCTCCCGCATCATCCCTTCTATGCCATGCTTCTCTCCACATCCGTCCACCAGGTGGCGCTGTTGCCCAGGGTGTCCTCCAGAGGCAGCTGGGCTGGGTGAGGAGCGCCACCTCAGCCGCCATCCGGCTGGGTGAGGCCTCTCCTCCACCCGGTCCCCAGCTATCTGCATACCAAGGCGCAGAGAGCCACTTTTGACCCATAAAATACCTCTTAGGCTCCTCTGGGCTCAGGCTAGACGGGGCAGGCCTCTGCCCCCAGGGTAGGCTCTCTTCCCCAGGTTACAGATTCCCTCCCTCCGACACTTTCTCTTTCCCCTCATTGACCTTCTTTTGCCCTTGAAACAGGAAAATCCATCTGTGGGTGCCATAGGCAAGGACAGCAGCCCTCGTGGGCATGGCAGGGTACCTCGTGTGGCGTGGCTTTTCGGACCCTTCAAAGGCATGACACCCGTTTTATATCCTGTAAGGGGCCTCAAAGCCATACCTCTCTGAAACTGTTTGTCCTCAGTGGTCTGACCAGTTCTCCTACCCTGGTAGAAATTCCCCCTGAACAGCCACTCCTCAGAGGGGGCAGGAGGGGAGGAAGAAGGGGGAGGAGAGGGGTTGCTTGGTGCCTGTTTGTTGACTCAGATCTGCTTGTTGCCACCCAGACCCTTAGGAAGGCACGGAGCCCCTGGGGCCCCAGGGCCCCAGCAGGCAGAGCCCAGTGTGAACAGGGGATAGAGTTCATTGTAAGCCCCGTGGCTATAGGACAAAAGGAGAGCAGGGCCAGAGAAAGAGGCCAGACCTAGTAGTTTCAAGCTCTCAGTAACTCATGTACTTTCCTCAACAACCTTGTGAGGCCGGACACCCATTTTTAAAAATATATATTTTATTGATTTTTCACAGAGAGGAAGAAAGAGGGATAGAGAATTAGAAACATTGATGAGAGAGAATCATCAATCAGCTGCCTCTTGCACACCCCTCACTGGGGATGTGCCCGCAACCAACATACATGCCCTTGACCGGAATCAAACCTGGGACCTTTCAGTCTGCAGGCCGACGCGCTATCCACTGAGCCAAACCAGTTTCGGCAGGACACCTATTTTATGGATGAGCAAATCAAGGTGCTGAGGGTTAAACAGCTCGCTTGCATTTACACAGCTGGTCAGTAGCTGAGCTGGAAGTCTGACTTGGCTATAACATTTGTGCACAGAACCACTAACCTGTGCTTTTGCTCATGAATTGGCCAAGAGAGGCTGTACTCAGACAAAGCACCCTGATTGGAGTCCTAGCTACTTCCCTGAGATCCTTGTCTGTAAAGTGGGCATAAGATAGCCCTTCCCTCACTGGGTTAGTATGAGGGTTAACAATTATAATCATTATTGTTGTTATTTGTTATTTTTCAACTATAGCTGACGTACAATATTATATTAGTTTCAAGTGTATAACATAGAGATTAGACATTTATACAACTTACAAATATGTCAGATGATCACCCTGGTATGTTTAGTATCCATCTTATACCATATGTAGTTATTACAGTATTATTGACTATATTCCCTGTGCCGTACTTTACATCTCCGTGACTGTGTTTCATATCTGGCGGTTTGTACATCCTAATTCCTTTCCCCTTTTCACTCACCCCATACCCCCTTTCCAATTGGCAACCGTCAGTTTATTCTCTGTATCTATGAACTTGTTTCTGTTTTGTTTATTCTGATTTTTAGATTCTACATGTAAGTGAATCATATGATATTTGTCTTTCTCTGTCATTCAGCACAATGCCCTCTAGGCCTATCCATACTGTTGCAAATGGCAAGACTTCATTCTTTGTTATGGGTGAGTCATATTCAACAATAGCTAATGTTCATTGCGTGCATACTCCCATGACAAGTGTGAGCTTTTTGTGTCCTCACAACAGGTCTATGAGGGAGGCCCTATTTAAAAAAAATAAATTATATATATATATATATATATATATATATATATATATATATATATATATTGATTTCAGAGAGGAAGGGAGAGGGAGATAGAAACATCAATGATGATAGAGTATGATTGATCAGCTGCCTCCTGCACTCCCCACACTGAAAATCGGGCCCACAACCTGGGCATGTCCCCTGACTGAGAAGTAAACTGGTGACCTCCTGGTTTATAAGTCAATGCTCAACCACTGAATCACACCGGCTGGGTGGGAGGCACTATTATTATGCCTTTACTAGTGGCCCGATGCACAAAATTTGTGCATGGGGAGGGGGTTCCCCTCAGCCCAGCTTCACCCTCTCCCATCAGACATCTCTCTCACAATCTGGGACCACTGGCTCCTAACCACTCACCTGCCTGCCTGCCTGATCATCCCTAACTGCCTCTGTCTGCTTACCTGATTGCCCTTAACCCCTCTGCCTGCCTGCTTGATTGCCCCTAACTGCCCCCCCCCCCTGCCAGCCTGATAGCCCCTAACTGCCTCTGCCTGCCTGATCACCCCTAAATCACCCCTAACTGCCCTCCCCTGCCGGCCTGATCTTGCCTCCAACTGCTCTCCCTTGCAGGCCTGATCTTGTCCCCCAACTTCCCTCTCCTGCTGGCCTGGTTGCCCCCAACTGTCCTCCCCTGCAGGCCTGATCTTGCCCCCAAGTGCCCTCCCCTGCTGGCCTGATTGCCCCTAACTGCCTCTGTCTCGGCCCCCACAACCATGGCTGTGTCCAGAAGAAAGTCAGACAATTGGAAGATGCCTGGTCAACCCAGTCTAATTAGCATATCACCCTTTTATTAGTATAGATTATATAGGATAGGATTGCTTAAATAGGGGAGGGGGAAAGCCTTTTTCAGGAAGAAGATATACTCTTGGCAGACAAAAATACATAATCCCTATATCTGGACTGATAGTTAGCCCCGTGCACTATACTGCCAAACTGGTAATTAAAAAATTAAACTACTTTCTTACACCTTACACCAAATAGCTGTTGTCCTTAAAACCCTTCCTCAGCCCCCACCTTAGTTTCTGCCTTCGCAGTTCACTCAGATTAGGTTCTTATTGGTTGGTTTTATGCCAGTCAGTGGCAAAAAGCTCCACCTCCTAGGCAGCCATTTGCTCCTCGCAGTTTACCAGATTTGGTTTTGATTGGTCAGTTTGTATGCCAGTCAACATCTCTGGACCTATCTCCGGGCCTGATCAGAGAGGTGGGGCAGATCAGCAGCCCCCATGGTTGCTGATGAGGCCCAGAGAGAAAGAGAGGCAAGGGCTGATCAACAGCTGCCATGGAGGCTGCGGATCAGACCCTGCTTCTCTCCCAGGCCTCTCAGTGCTGGTGCTGCACCTGCAGCAGCGGTACTCAGTGTTGGGTCACCGGGGGTGCAGGACTGATTTCTGGTGTTCTATCACCCGTTCAGTTATTTTGGACATTACGGACACTGGCTCTTTATATATATAGATAGAGAAGAAAACTGAGGCGCAGAATGGTTTCATGGAGTCACATTCTGAACTAGGTTCATGAAATAACACACAAAGCCCTGCCAAGGAGGTCATATGCCCTTATAAGTGATGGCCACAGTCATCATTATATCATTGTATCATTGTCCTATCGTCCTCATCACCTCCTAGACTGAGCCCCTTGGGTGGACATGGGGGCTACCCCAAAACCAAGAGACAGCTCTGTGTTCTTTCCTCACCATCCCACCCATGACTTCATTTCACCGTTTTTTTTATAAAATAAAAGTCAGCCCACAAGTTCTGGCCTGTGGTCAGATAACTGGACAGAATGCTTGAAGCTGGGGCCGTCCCAGAAACTCCCAGTTCTGGCCCCAGCGTTGTCTGCTCCCGCTGACCCTCCCTCCAGTTCTCCCTTCGCTTCCCTCCAGACCAGTCCTCCTGCCCCCTCCCTGGGGCCCCCGAGTTCTGGGAAAGGAAGTCGAAGCAGGGCCTCAGACAGACGCAGCTCCAGCGTGGGGCCCAGCTGGAGGTGTTGGAGGCTGAGGGAGGAGGAGTGGACGGAGAGGACTGGCCAGGGGAGGAGAGGGAGGACGGGACACAGAGGCCCCCGGGCTGCCTGTCCCCATGGAAGCATCTGTCTCCCCTTCACAGACCCTTTCCTCAGCTCCCACTCACTCAGCTCACTCTGCGGGGTGCTCTGGTGAGAAACCGCTCTGAGTAAGACCAGGGGGAGGAGGGAGGGTGCTTTTTCCCCTCTGGCAGGTGGACATCACAAGCCGTCCTCGGGTTACGGAGTGGGGGAGGGCTGTCCCTCCCAACACGGGGCCTCTGAGAGTCAAGGCTGCTTTCCCTTTCCTTCCAGGCCCTTCCCTTCTCCCCGAGGGGTGTCTGTTACAGACCCACACACTTGGAGCCTGTTCAGAGGCGGAATCTGCTCTCCTCACAGTGGGAGAGGACCTCGGGGTTACAGACTCTCGGATGTCCGGGGTGGCTGAGCACAGGCCGAGCCTCCCGGGGCCCGTCTCCTTTCCTCCCAGTCAGCCGGTGCCTGCTGGTCCTTGGGACAGCCTCCATCTGTTCTTGGAATTGACTCAACTTGCCCCTCGAAGGCCAAGCTGTTTTACTCTCAGGTCTCTCTGTCTCCAAGGACAACGGAGTCTTTCCCTGCTCGGGCCCAGCCTCTGGAGCTCTCACTCCAGCCTCCCCGTGCAGCCGCTGGGCGTGAGCTCGGTGCCTCCTGGGTGGTCCCCAGAAAGCCTTGCTTTTCCCGGCCCCTCCGTGCCTTCCCTCTGACCCCGTTTGTGGGAGTTTTTGGTATGCTTTGTAGGGATCGATGATGTGGACTTCTCTAATCCTCATTTCTTCCTGGGCCCGTGCAGGGAAGATGTTGGCGATAATAATAGTGTATCTTGGCACAGTACTTCCCCCCACCAGGGCCCGTCATAAGTGCCTGTATATACTGTGTGCCATTTGTAAAGATGTGAGTTTGTAATAAGGAGGACATTTATTCACTCACTCCTCACTGATTCCTCCTAAGAATCCCATGTAGCTTCCCTGGTTCACAGAGGAAGAGCTGAGGCCCACAGGCTAAGGAACTCGCCCCACGTCCAACAGCTGGACAGCCCGGAGAGCCTGGTGGCCGAGGGAACCCTGACCTGCCTTCCCATGCGCATGGTGTCTGTGTGTGTGTGTCTGTGCACGCGTGTGCGTGCCCACCCACCAGGGGGAGTGTGAGACGGCAGGTTTTAAGACCACGTCAGGATGGTAGGTAGAGCAGGCTGGCAGGCCTCCATATGTGATGGTGGATCTGTGTCTGACCTGCATGTCTGTGTGGAGGTGAGATATTGTGGGTCAAGTGCCCCAGGCAAGGCCGGAGTCTGGCCTGTCCCTCTGTGCTCCTGGCTAGCGTTTTCAGGGTTGGAAACTCTGAAAGATGGAAGGGAAGGAGCAAGGATGGCCCAGCCCTGCCCCAGCCGGCCGGCCAGCTCTCCCACAGGACCCAGGAAGCAGGAGTGGGCGGTGGCGATGTGAGCTCTGCTAGGTGGGGCCGGGCCTCTAACGCATCTGAGGAGCCCTGGATGAATCAGCCCGACCACAGCCACCCCAACGGCAGTGATGGTGAAAACACGCTTTTCGTCCAGCTCCCCCTCCGACACGCATTTTCCTTTTCCTTCTCTCCCCAGACCCGGCCTTCGGCAGGGTGTGGCACCCGGGGCCGTGGCTAAGGGGAAACACCTCTGGGGATGGTGGTTAAGCTGGTCGTAATGCTAGAACTGCACTTTGATCTTCAAGGTAACTCCACCCAGAAACGGGCAGCAGCCCGGGCCCGGGGTGGGTGTCACACACGCGGTCCAGAAGACAGGCTTGCCTATGTCCGGGGCTCCCGGACTCCCCCGCCTGGCATCTCCCTCCAGCAATCCCGAGGTCTCAGAGTCGTCCCGTCTGGCACAGTAGAGCTGCATTTATCGTGGTGGCTTCAAAGTCAGTGTAAAAACAAAACACCTAAAAGTTACCGTTAAAGCATCTTTAAGCTGCTCATGAAAAACAGTAGACCTCCTCTGTGCATTCTCTCCTGTCCCTAACCATCTCCAGCGGAGCCAGATCTCCCTGGAGCGGACGGCTGAGCCTCCGGTGGAACTAAATCGTGCTGAGCTCGGGGTGAGGGCCACCGTGTGTACACAGTAGGGAGGTTCTGTGGTTGGTTGCTGTCTCCTCCAGTGGACACCCTTGAATTCGTGATAGTCAGTGCACGCATGTAGGAATTCAGTAAGTACTTGCTTACGTGCTCCCTGAGCCACAAGAAAGGGTGGGGTGACTGCGGTGGGAATCGGGAGGAAGGAGCGGTTGCTTTTGGATGGATTAACCAGGGATTTCTTTCTCCGAGGTACCCTGTGAGAAAACAAGAGGCGTGGGCTTGATGAGAAACTCAGTTTTAAGTGGTGGTTGCTTTTCTGTTTTTTTTCTTTCTTCTTTTTAAATATATTTTATTGATTTTTTACAGAGAGGAAGGGAGAGGGATAGAGAGCTAGAAACATCGATTAGCTGCCTCTTGCACACCTCCTACTGGGGATGTGCTCGAAACTAAGGAACATGCCCTTGACCGGAATCGAACCTGGGACCTTTCAGTCCACAGGCCTATGCTCTATCCCCTGAACCAAATCGGTTCCAGCTTTTCTATGTTTTTACTTTTCTGAATAGGTAAGTTTTTTGTTTTTGTTTTTGTTTTACCAAAAGCCATATTGTAGAAATAGTTATTTTCTATCCTTATTTCTATGGCAATCATTAGGGCAACTTATTCTTTGTTATTACTGATTCTTTCTAAAATAATTAGCGGCTTTTTCTAGAATCACTATCATTTCTATACCAATAATTGTTCCTAAGGTGACCACTTCTTGCTTCTCTAATGCTTTGTAGCACACTGGGGCAGGGAGGTAAGACATGATGTAAAGACAGGGATGTAACAATGTTGAGGGTGGGGTCCTTTCAGAGCCCCCAAGTCTGCTTAACCCAATGTGCTCAATCTAAGGCAGTAGTTCATCAAGCTTTGTGGTCTCAGAAACACGTTACATCCTTCAAAATGTTATCATGAGGGTCCCAGAGAGCTTTTGCTTTGAAGGCTGTAGCTGTTGGCATTTAATTTCTATTAAAAAATTTTAAATGAGAAGTTTAAAGAGTATTTGTTAATTCCTTTATAGTAACAAGAAGAAACTCATTTCCTGTTCACATAGCATCAGATTTTTTTCAGATTATCATATTCTTTATAAGTTACAACTATATGTTCCAACGTGAAAAAAAAAAAACTAATGAGAAGTGTAGCCTTGTTATACATTTTTGCAAAATCTCTTTAATGTGTGGCTTAATGGGAGACAGCTGGATCACTGGTCCTCTTCTCCTTCAGTCTGTCCTAGCATGTTGTTCTAGTCGATGTATACGAAGACAGATAAAGCAGTGGGAAAGAAGAACCTTGCCAACTCTTCTAGAGGATAGCTGGGCATATTGGGACATTTAGCAGGAAAGACTCTTTTGGACGATGGGGAAGAAGCTGAACCAACACTATTGGCTTGGGGAGTTTAGACTTTAGTTAGTGGGTAATGGGGAGCCATGGAAGGCTTTTGAGAAAGGAAGTGACATGAGAACAATTTTAAGATGATTTCTAGAGCATTAGTAGAAAAATAGAATTGGAAAGAGCATCTACACCAGTGGTTCCCAATCTTTTTTGGGCCATGCCCCACCTAAGCATCTCTAAAATGCCCCCCCCCCCTTCGCCGTGACATACAATAGAATTCTTATTATTCAAAAAGTGAACCCCTATTCATGTGGAGGAAGCCTGAAAGGCCATTAACTTGGTCTAAAGAAGCTTCCAAACAACATGGCATCCATGAAAGAGAAAAAGAAAAGAACACAAGGACAGTTCAAGTACTGAGGAAGAGATCACTGAGAAATTGTTTAAAAATAATAATATGAAATGATATGAAAAATAACAGCAGCAGCAAATAAAGTTTCAAAACATATGATAGAGAACTGAAATGCATAAATATGGCACAATATATATTGTACGTGAGGCTACTAGAACCATAAGAAAGGCAAAACATTCCCTTAAAAATCAAACTGCCCCCCTGTGCCCCACACTGGGAACCACTGTCTACAGAACTGTGAAAAGGACTGAAACTAGGGTGATACCAGTAGAAATGGAAAGAGGGGTGATTTGGCAAAATATTTTGAAGGTAGAAAGCAACAGAACTTAGTAAATCATTTGGTAGGAAGGTACGAAAAAGCATCTGCTCTGTGAAATTGCTCTTCCCTCCCTCTGTTAGGCACCATGCATTCTTCATAGATGAAGTATGTGGCCACATGGTGTAGTTGGCTGCTTGCATGTCTTCTCTGCTACTGGACGACAGTGGGTTCTCAGTAAATGAATGAATGACAGTAACCAAGAATTATGATCCCAGGATATCTCAGCTGGTAGAATATTGGCGCCATTAACAGGAATTTAAAGACCAGGAGGAGAAGATATCCGTTATTATTAAGAATCATTAAATAAAGGATAGGAGGAGATGTCAAGCTGTCAATGAGGAAAAAACAGTGGGTGGACCTTGAATTATACTGTTCTCTTGGCAAGGAATTACATTTTTCTAGATGCTAAAGATTTGGGCAGAAATATGAAAAACATCCAGGAGGGATCAGAGATTATCTGCTCTTTATTCCCAAGTAACTCAAGTTCAATTAGGGCTGTTTTTCCAAACTAGAAATGTTATTTTGTTTTAACACATTTTATACACAATCAAACACATATACGTGTGTGTGTGTGTGTGTGTGTGTGTGTGTGTGTGTGTACCAGAGGCCTGGTGCATGAAATTCATGCATGGATGGGGTCCCTAGGCCTGGCTGGTGATCAGGGCCCATCAGGGCCCAAAGACCCTGGCAGGGTCAGGAGAGGAGGCAATGGTCACCAGGCTGGGTGTGGAAGGAATGAATGCCAGATGGTGATGCCGCCCTCGGTGCCCTGCGATCACGCAGTTCCCTGCCTTCCCCACTCCCTCTTTCCTTGCTGCCACCTGTGCCTGCCTGCTGGGGGAAGGGACCACAGGAGGTTGGCTGTGGGAGCGCACTGATCACCAGGGGGCAGCTCCTACATTGAGTGTCTGCCCCCTCGTGGTCAGTGTGCATCACAGTGACTGGTTGTTCCGGTCATTCCGGTTGTTGGGTCCTAACGGTCATTTAGGCTTTTATATATATTATATATATGTGTGTGTGTGTGTGTGTGTGTGTAACCTATATATTGAAGAGCTGATAGGCTAATTAGACTGAACAACAGAACGACTGTCCGGACATCCTTCCAGATGACTGTCTGGACAACTTTCTGGATGAAGCCAGGGCTATGAGGGTCAGCCAAGGCATCCAGGGCTGCAAGGGGCTGCGAGGATCAGCCAAGGCTGTGAGGGGTTGCGAGGGCCTAGCCCCTTGCATGAATTTCGTGCATCGGGCCTCTATTCTGTAATAATAATAAAAGCATAATATGCTAATTAGACTAGACCTCCTTCCAGACGGACCAAGCAGGGCTGCGAAGAAAGCCTGGGTCCTGGGTGCCAGAGGGAAGCCAGTGCCCGCAGCCGGGAGAAGGACTGCCTACTCTTGCACAAACTTCGTGCATCAGGCCTCTAGTGTATATATAAAACAAGTTTCATTAAACAGTGCTGATAGTCCAGATGATGTACTTGGATATTTTCTTTTTTATAATGTTGCTTCTTTTTAAAAAAATGGTGGTCATGTTGAGTTTCTTGACCCAGTAGAGTGTCCCGACTTGCAATTTGGAAGACACTGAATTGGAGAGGTATCAGTCTTCTCCAGCCACAGAATGGATTGTCCAATATGAAGCACAGGGAATGCACTGGAAGGAGGTAGGGAGCTCACAGACTCACCAGAAAGGCTACAAAAACAGGTTCGGCCATGGGCGGAAACTAACAAAGTGCTCGAGGGCTGGGCGGAGGGACCTGCAGGACATGAAGAGATGACAGCAACTGACCAGCTGCCCGTGTCTGGCCAGGCAGGACAGGAATGGACGGACTGGCCTCTCCGGCTTGTATAATGCAGGTCAGGCAGGCTGGCTCTGGCTTTGCACTAGAGGAGAGGAAATCCCCTGAAAGGGAGCAGCAGTGTCACTGGAAAAGGAATTGGGCGCTCGGCATTGGAAAAAGAATAGTCTTCACGAGGTAGGAGCCGTAGTCTAGGCGCACAAAAAGCTCCCTAACAGTGGATGGTGTCCTGGGCATGTCCTGGCCCTGCTGGTGGCTTTGTCATGTGGTGAATTCTCCTTTCAGAAAGCAGGTTGGCTCTAGGTATCAAAATCGAATGCCTCTAAAACATCCTGACCCTGTCTTGGTAATTCTACTTTCCAGGCTCAATTCTACTTTAAATAATTCTGAATGAAGGAAAGACTTTGTCCAATGATTTTCATCAACGTGTTATGTGTAGTGGCAAAAATTTGGGACAACTGAAATGCCTCGTGGTAGAGCATGGTCAGGCAAAGTGTAGCACGGTTGACCCTTGAACAACATAGGGGTTCCGAGCACTGACCCCTCACACAGTCAAAAATCCATGTATAACTCTTGACTCCTCCAGAACGTAAACCACTAAGAGCCTACTGTTGACCAGAGCAGCACCAATGAAGAACAGTCTGTTGACACACATTTTCATGTTATAAGCATTATATACTGTATTCTTACAACAAGGTAAGCTAGAGAAAACAAAATGTTAGTAAAAAAAATCATAAGGCAGCCCTAACCAGTTTGGCTCAGTGGATAGAGCATCAGCCTGTGGACTGAAAGGTCCCAGGTTAGATTCTGGTCAAGGGCATATATCTTAGTTGCGGGCACCCCCAGTAGGGGGTGTGCAGGAGGCAGTTTATGGATGCTTCTCTCTCATGGATGTTTCTAACTCTCTATCCCTCTCCCTTCATCTCTGAAAAAAAATCAATAAAATATATTTAAAAATAAAGAAAATAAAATCATAAAGCAAAGAAAATACATTTACAGTATTTATTGAAAAATATCTGTATATAAATGGACCCATGTTATTCAAGGATTAACTGTATATCAAGTGAAATATTAGATAGCCATTAAAATGTCAACTGCAAAAATATGTGATGTCACAAAAATTATTTCTATGGTATCATTAAGGAAAAAATTAGAATGCCAAATTATATGTACAGTGTATTTACAATTATATATTTACACACACACACACACTCTCTCTCTTTCTCTCTCTCTCTCTCTCTCTCTCTCACACACACACACACAAATAGAGAAAAGACTGGAAGAAAACATACCAAATATGTTAGCAGTGGTTGTTTTGGGGGGCAGTGAAACTATGGGTGACTTGTTTTCTACTTTCCCCCCCTTTTTTCTAAATGTTCCGGTTCTGCAAAAACATGAAACTTGCAAAACCAGTCATGAGTTTATTTCCCTACGTGAATAGGAAATCATCTTATCATTTTCATAGCCTCTCACTGGAGACAGTGGGTGCTAAGTGTACCGTGTGACCTCCTAGAGGAGAGCCTGGTGTGGCCTGGGGGGTGTCAGCTGTCTGGGCCCCAAGTTCCCAATGAGCCAGGGTTGTGTGCCGGCCCTTTAAGTCCGGCGGCACCAATAACATTGAAATGCGGGCACCTCTTGGGGTGACCTGCTCAGGTGGTCATGGCGGTGGAGAGCGGGTCTTGAGGTTCGAGGACTCACTTTGAAGACCTCGTTACCCGTGGATGGGCACAGGGTGGTCTGAAGTGGGCGCAGGCCTTTGAGGGGCCTGCTTTCTTCCCCTTTCAGCAGTGGGTGACTAAGGTGGTGAGAGCAGGGAGCAGGATTGTATCCAGTATCTGCCTTCCCCAGCCCAGCAACAGAGAAGGAGGTGGAGTCTGGATTGAGCCCCGAGATAAGGAATAGGCGGCAGCTGACAGGGGAGATCAAAATAAACAGCTGTGCCCCCAGGAGAATGAGCTCCACATTCCATTCTCCGACCCCACCCCCAAGTGCCTTCCCCTGCCCCACCCCCATGTGTGCACACTCAGCATCCCCTTGAGCTGCAAGGGCCTCCGCCGGGCCTTGGCTGAGCTCCCTGAGAACCTTCCCACACCCACCCCCTTCCTCAGCCAGCGGCTCTGGGGCCGCGCTCCAGCTGTCCGAAAGGCAGTGAGCACTCTGACAGGTGGCCGGAGGCGGGTGGAGGGAGGCCTCCTCCGGGCTGGGCTCCACTGTCAGACTGGGCCACCCTCACGCTCACACGTGGGCTGCTCCAGGGAGGCCCAGGAACAGGAGAGGGCTGGGTGGTGGTGGTGGCACGTCTGGGGAAGCTGAGGCAGAACCTGGGGCAGCGTGGGGTGGATGGGGCGGAGAGAGTGCCGGGGTCCTGCTGGCTGGGTCTGCAAACATGTGGCCGGGCCTCACTGCGGGTGGGCCCTGGGCTCTGGGAACGTGCCGTCCAGGAGGCGAGACGGACAGCAGGTACAAGACGTGTAGCTCCCGAGGTGGCTCCTGCCAGGGACGGAAGTCATTCCTCATCTTAGTGCCCAGGGGTACCCCCAGCTCTAAGGAACTCCATGTCTCCTGAGGGTTCAGGTCACTGCTCCACACGCCCCGGACTCCTTTCTAAACATGCTAACCTGGGCCGGAAAAGAAGATAGAAGGAGCGGATAGGGTCAACCTCCTGGGACTGGGCCAAGCTCTTGGGCCACCAGTAGTAATCAGCACCCCTCCTGTGTCACCGCCGTTCTAATTGCAGCCTGAACAGTGGGACTCAGCTAGACCCGGGCACTGCGGGGCTTTGGTGGGGCACTGGCTCCCACCATGCGGTGCCTCTGCGTCCCAAAGCTGTGGGGCCTCTGGACGTGACTCCTGTACTCCGGCCTCGTCCGCGGCCTGTGTCCGGGGCGCACAGAGGATCAAGTCCGGGGGGAGGCGGGTGGGTGTTTGCTCTGATGTCTGATGGGGTAGGAGGATGGTGGTGGGCTCCCAAGGCTGCTCTGGCCTGGCTGGCTGTGGGGAGGGCAGCCCCACACACCCCCATTGCCCAGTGAGGGTGTGGATGGAGGGGCCTTGCTACCCTCTCAGTCCCTGACTGCTGGCACCCTGGCGGCGGCCCACATGACTGTGCTTAAATGACTCCCTTGCGGTGCCCAGGGTCCTCTGATGCCCCGCATCGCCAGCAGCCTGCTGGGCACCTCTTCTCTGACCCAGTCCCACCCCCACCCCCCACCCGCAGGGCAGACCCAGAAAGTGCATGCTGATAATGGCCGCTGATAATGGCCGGGCTGGCTCACACTGTGCAGAGCCCTTTGTCCAGAATCTTGATTCTTTATTAAGAATGTCCGGGCGGTGACAGCAGAGCGTTAGACTCTGGGCCCGGGCTCTGTGTGACTGCACAGGCCGCACGCCCGTGGGGCCAGCCCCGGCGATAGCTGGCCTTTACCGCCCGCCTGCCGGACACAGCGCGAGGTGCTCATCATGCATGATCTCATTCCTTCCTCTCAGTGGCCCTATTATCCCCATTGTGTGGACGAGGAAATTGAAGGATTAGACAAACCGCATAACTTCCTGAGGTCACAGGCTCTCCAGGGCTAGAGTGGGGGATGGAGCCCAGCCTGTCTGTCTGCAGAGCCTGGCTCTTCACACCCGCCTCCCCGCCCCTCGGCAGCTCCAGCCTGCAGGAGAGAGGTTGCTGGGCAAGGCAGCTGCTTCCCGTCCCCATCTGCTGCCCTATCAGGGGCAGGAAGGAAGATGAGGAAAGAAGCAGCAGCTGACAGTGCAGCAACAATGGTGGCGGTGGTGAGGGCGGCCAAGCCCGCAGCAGCGCCGGGCGGGGACACCGTGAGATGGCACAGGGATTGTGAGAGCTGGAGGCAGCTGATAGACACCACAGCAGCGCCCTCCACCCTCTTGCCCAATGTGGGCACTGCTGGGCCCTCTCCTCTCCCTCCTATCACCTCCAGCTCGGCCTCTCTCTTCCCCTTCGCCCCACTCTCCCTGCCACCCCCCTGTCCAGCACCCGCCCCTGGGGCTCCCTCAGGGCTCTCCTGCAGCTGTGTCCTCCGAATTCCCACACACCTCCACAGCGATAACAGCCACGGCTTAGTGAGGGCCTACTGTGCGCCAGGCGCGCTGCTGGGGACTTTACAAGAGTATAATCTTGAATTTTCTCCACAAACCTGTAAACGATTATTATCCTCATTTTATAAAGGAAGAAACTGAGGCTTCGAGGGGCTAAGAGTGTTGTCCAGAGTTACACGGCTGCTACCTGTGAAGCCACTAGGGCTCCGACCCGAAGCCCATACATTCTCTGCCCCTCCTCACTCCTTCCCCATGGGGTGGGGTCGCCTGACAAGGTGCAGCAGTTCCCTGCGCACGGGAGAACCTTTCCCGCAAAGGAGATACACAGTTGGAGAAATAGTCACTTTGAGGGAAGAATCCATCATGTGCTGTGAGAGACGGAGACAGTCACCTCCTGCCTCCACTCCGCAGTGGCTGGGTGGGGGTTGGGAGGCATCTTATGCACCAGGAAGGAGGCCCTCCTGACACTTGGGAAAGCCGATCTGGTGACAGCTGACAGGAAGGGGGCTGAAGGGCGGGGGAGGACCAAGGCCTAAGTCACACACCTTTCACCTGCTGGCATCTTGGCACCAAAGAATGGACTGTGATAGCCCTGGCCGGGTGGCACAGTTGGTTAGAGCATCGTCCCATATACCAAAAGGTTGCAGGCTCGATCCCTGGTTGGGGTCCATACAAAAGGCAACCAATTGATGTTACTCTGTCACACTGATGTTCCTCCCTCTCTCTCTCTCTCTCTCTCTCTCTCTCTCTCTCTCTCTCTCTCTCTCTCTCTCTCTTTCTCTTTCTCTCTCTCTCTCACTGAATAAAAACACATCCTTGGTGAGGGTATTTTAAAATTTAAACAAAAGAAAGGTCTGTGATAGGCACTGGGGGAGGTTAGACTGCTGTAACAGGTCCAGCGTGTCAGAGCCTTAAACACAATGGAAATCTCTCACCTACAAGGCTGGCGGGTGATCTGCCCCTGACAGTGCGGAGGACCAGCTCCTCCCGGTCGCTCCTCTGCCCGCGGATGTGAAGAAGCTGAGGACAGCACCTCGCCTCCCGGGCCCATGGCCCCGCCAGTGGGAAGGGAGAGGGGGGAGGAGGAGGCTCTGCCCTTCCCTCTCAGGATGTGGTCTGGAGATCGCCAGCCACTTGTCCTGTTGGCCAACAGTTGGTCACATGTCACACTTAGCTGCAAGGGAGTTTGGGGGTCACACGTACCGGGGTTTCTAATACGAAGGGGAATGGATTCTAGGAGGCAATGAGCCATCTTTGCCACAGGATCTGGATGGGAAAGGACCATGAGAGCCATGTCACAGGGTGAGGATGGCTTTTGTATGTGGAACCTTCAAGAAAAGAAGTCTTTTTTTTTTTTTTTAATGTTTTTATTTTTATTTTTATTATTATTTTTAAAAAATATATTTTATTGATTTTCCACAGAGAGGAAGGGAGAGGGATAGAAAGCTAGAAATGTCGATGAGAGAGAAACATCGACCAGCTGCCTCCTGCACACCTCCTATCGGGGATGTGCCCACAACCAATGTACATGCCCTTAACCGGAATCAAACCTGGGACCTTTCAGTCGCAGACCGAAGCTCTACCACTGAGCCAAACCGGCTTCGGCTGTCTTTATTTTTAAATAAAGAGAGGAAGGGAGAGGGAGAGAGAGATAGAAATATTAATGATGGAAATCACTGATTGGCTGCCTCCTGCACGTCCCCTACTGGGGATCAAGCCCACAACCCAGGCATGTGCCCTGACCAGGAATGGAACGGTGACCTCCTGGTTCATGGTCAGCACTCAGCCGATGAGCCACAAGGACCAGGCAAAAAGAAGTATTCTTAAATAGACTTCTCTCTGGGGGAGGCCCAGGGCAGAGGGCTGGCACCGCCTTGGGTACTGCTCTCTCCCCGCACTGCCCCTTCTCTGGTCAGAGGTAGAGGGTTTGATTCTCCCTCGCTGCAACCAGAAGCCCTTGGAGGGCCTTCCGGAGCCCTTGCCCAGGAGCACGGTGGGGTCAGGGTGAGGTTCACTGAAGAGACCCCTTTGGGAGGCCCTGCTGTTCTCAGATGGGGAGGAGACGGTCACACTTCAGCGAGGGGGCTGAGGGATCAGATGCCATCATCTGTGGCACCAAGAGGCGGAGACTCCAGAGCTCTCGGCGTCTCAGGGACTGAAAGGGAGCGGAGGGAAATGGCTTTCCTCTCTGGAGATGTAAATCTTCAGGTGGCTAGGTGCTGAAGGCAGGCTTCCGGGTCCAGAGCTCGCTCACTAACTCATTCATTCATTCATTCATTCATTCATCATTCCATTCATCCATCCATCCTCCCACCCAGTGTCTGTGTTTTGAGTGCCTGTTATAGATGTGTCCAGTGTGGGCAAAAGAGAAAACAAACAAGACAGGCACAGTGCCTTACCTCATGGAGCTTGCAAGCCCTGGGTTTTGCCTGCCCCCATAGAGGGCACACCCGGCCATCCAAGCTCTGGGAGCGCCAGCCTTGTGGCTCAGAGCTCAGAAGGCCCAGCAGGAGTCCATGAGAGCACGTGGCAGGCCCACACCTGGAACGGGATGCCTGCCATCTTGGGGTGGCCAGGCTCAGCGCGGGCTGGGGCAGCGGGGGAGTGGGGGTGCCAGCTGGGAGGGCGTGGAGCACGCTTGGGAGCTGCGGTTTCACTTCTCTCTCGTTGCCTGGGTATGGAATCTGCCTCTTCTCAGTTGGTGAGTTTGGTGACTTCTCCTCTGAGCCGGGGGGCCGTGTCCTGCCTCGCTGCCCCTCCAGGGCTCCATGGCGGGGGGATCCCTCCTCCCACTGCCCACAGCCCCAGCTCACCAACTGCATCTCTTGGGTCCAGGAAGCGGGGTGGTGTGGAAAGTGGAAATCTGTGTGGGGACACTTCCTTTGTGGGGCCTTTGGTTTCTCAGGCTCCTCCCCGGTCCCTCTTGGCCTTGCACTTCCCCCAGCTCGTCCACAGAGAACGAGGATCCATGGTCCCGCCACCTGGGTGGCTGTTGACCTGCTTCCCAGAGGCACCCCTTCCCCAGTCCTCCCTGAGATAGTACTTAGCAATCTGAGGATTGACTGCCGGGCCCAGCAGGGGCTCTGGCATCCTGTGCCAACTCTCAGGCCAGCACCCAGGCCATAGCACTGGCTGACTCTTTTGGGTGGGTGAGTTTTGCTGCTCTGGCCCACACTGGAGAAGGCGCGAGGAAGCGTCGTCCTGCCACCCTCCCCCCTCTCCTTCTTCCCCCCTGCACGGGAGGTCTCCCGGGTGAGCCAGATGTGCACATGCATGAAGGGAGGCGGGCCGCACACGCAGGCGGCCACCTGCGCCTCCGCTGGGCCCAGGGCTGCCTCGACACCTGGGGGAGACCCCCTGGCGGTTGTGGGGAGCCTGTTTTGACCTGATCTGTATTTACCCCCGACAAAGGAAGTAAATAAATAGCTCTTGGTGTGGATGTGCATGTGCCAGACTGTATATGTGCCTGCTGCACACCGTTAAAAACCGTGACCCAGCCCAGAGGAAGTGGTGACAGAAACGATTGTTTGTTTTATTTTCCATTTACCCTTGCAGGCCTTCTCCGCTCCACCCTTTGTGTGTGCTGAGAGTGGTCTCGAGGTGAAGGGGTAGAGTTGGGAGGGTTGGGGGGGGAGTGGCGAGGGCAGGGCAGGCACCATGACCAGCTTGGGATCCAGTCGTTTGCTCATTCACTTCTTCGTTCATGCGTTCTGGTGTGTGCTGGACCAACGGGGTGCCCGATGCGGGCGGATGTGAAAGATGCGCTGGAAGAACGTGGGATGGGGAGGGGCGCCTGGCGTTGGATCCACGTCTCCTGGCCTGCTTACTAGCAGGTGCCTGTGGGCACACTGTTCTGTGGGATCATGGCGCCCTGCAAGCCCTCCGAACTGTTTCAGGGTTTAAGTCGGTAGAATGGTGACTTGCTCACGGCCAGCACTCGGTGTGTGTGACTTACAGTCCGTGATGTTCTCTCTGCACCTCCTCCCTGGCCGCCAGGATTGCTGCTCAGAGCCATTAGGAGCTGCCCAGGGCCTATAACATCAAATCCGACTTATCACGGAGTTCTGGTCTCCTAGCATCTGGGCCAACCCCCCTCTCCACCTCTTTAAAAGCTCATGGGGTTATAAAAGTTGAGTCACAATCAACCTTTACAACCCATTCCTGGCAACAAGGGTGCCTGCTCCCTGGGGCGTTCCTGCTTCCTCACACCGCCCCCTTCCTGGGTCCCTTTATCCTCCTCCCATCCACCCTCTCCATCCACACTTGGCCATTCTTCAAGTTTAAATCCTCTTGGTTGTTCCCCCCACATGTCCTGCCTCCTGGGTAGCATGTCCTCCTGGGCAGTCTGTTCCGTGTTGCCCTCCTGCACTGCGTCTTCGTTGCCCTTCACCCTCCTCTCATTCACGTAGCCCACAGGACGAAGGACTGTTCTGTACCTGAGGTCTTGGGGCCCAGTCCTTGTTTCTCCAATAGTGCCCATCCCTGCATACAGATTCTCTCAGTAAATGTTGGTCCAACAAATGAGCGAGGGGAAATAGAACAGAAGGCAGCACGTTTGAGTCTTGGGGTACAAGCTCTCTGTGGGCATTCCAGGGCGAGGGGAGGCAGGGAAGGTTGGGGTTGAGGAGGTGCTTCCTGAAGAGCTGAGTGGTGTCCAGGTGAAGGGGGAGAGTTGGGAGGTTGGGTGGGGGGAGCGGTGAGGACAGGGCAGGCACCACGACCACCTTGACTAGAGCCAGGGATGCTCGCTCCAGCCCTTCACCGCCGCACAGGTGTCCAGATGTGGTGAGGGCACTGTGGATGGAGCCTGGGCCGGGCACATTGGTGCACAGGGTCCCTCTGAGGCCCTAATCCACACAGTGACGTGGAGGAGGGCAGAGCGACGGCCAAGAATCTCCTGCATGTTGGGTCAGACACAGGCAAAGAGCCGGTGGGTTTGGGAAAAAGGCATGCTTTCATTCGTTCTCTTATTCATTCAGTCTTTTTAAATAAGCTTTTAAAAAATTATGAAATTCAGCCAAAACCGGTTTGACTGAAAGGTCCCAGGTTCGATTCCGGTCAAGGGCATGTGCCTTGGTTGTGGGCACATCCCCAGTATGGGGTGTGCAGGAGGCAAGCTGATCAATGTTTCTCTCATATCGACGTTTCTAACTCTATCCCTCTCCCTTCCTCTCTGTAAAAAATCAGTAAAATACATTTTTAAAAATTATAAAATTCATACTTGCTCAGTATAGGAAATGTGGACGATGCAGAAATATAGGAAAACGCTAGAAAAACCATTCCTAGTTCTAAACACCCAAAGGCAGCCTCGTTTACATTTGATGTGTCCCCTCGTCTTTTATCTTTATTATTTAAACAATTTCCACGCGACTATATTGACAGCTATTTAAATGATTGTTAATTTTTACATTTAATGTTTAAATGAAGTTGAATAGAACAAAAATTGTAGTTAGGAAAGTAAAACAGCCATTCTCATTGTAAAAACACATTACAGACTGGAAGAAAACACAGATGCAAGTCCCACCCTCCAGGGAAAACCAGTGTGAAGGGCTGGTTTGTGGCCCTCAGACCCCTTTTTCTACGCATATTCACTTACCGTTTTATTCTCTTAAAACAAGATCATAGAATACTATCCGTATGCAATCGTTTATACTTCTGCAAAGTTAGGGCCATTTTGCATGCCCAATGCTGCATCTCCCTTTTTTTTTACATAACATTTTTTTATGCTACATATGTTACTTAAACTTCGATGTTATACAAAAATTCATACCATTCATGATGATGCAGTTATAGACTGCAATTCACAACTGCCTGAAAACACAGGAATCTCTAATTTTAGAACAGGACTGCAGTATCTCCTTGATTGATCAAAACGATTTCAAAACCCTCACATTTGCTGTCTTGCTAAAGCACTCGTACATGCAGTGGGAGATAGTTATTTTTATTTTGTTTCAGGTAATGAAACTAACAGAAAAAGGAGCCATTCTTCTCAGATCGCTCGAGTGAGATGGAAATGGCCGCTCAAAGCGAACATCTCACGGCTAACATATAAAACGCTGGTTATTATTTTTATAAAACTTGAAGAGTTCCTTGACATCTAACTACACTGCTTTTCAGCCGGCTGTGCTTTCTGTCCGTTTGTAGGTGTGTGGATGCCCCTGCAACAGTGGGCCTGTGTTCCCGGGCCCTGCGGATTCCCACAGGCATTTCCTACGCTTTGTGCCTCGCGGCACGCCCGCCTTCTGGGGCGCCCGGGCTGGTTGGGACCCCAGCACCTTAGCCGTTTCCACTGAACGCAATAAACGGAGGAATGAATCCCGTCCTGTGTGCCGTGGACGCTGGCAGGGGTGCGGGGCCGGGGGAGTCAGGGCAGGCTTTGTGGAGAGGAGACGCTGTGGCGCTGGCTCTGGAAGGGCGAGCGGGAGGTTCCAGGTGCAGAGGCTGGAGCCCAGGGAAGTGGAGGGGCCCCCTGGAGCCGGGGTGACTTATTATCAGCCGCCCCCCCTGGTTCCAGGAGTTTGTGTCTGTGTTTCCTTTGGAGATGACAGATTCCGCGAGCAAGGGCTCCAGCTGTTTATCAGGGGCCATCCCCGGCCTCGGGGCTCCCACTCCCCGCGGCAGAGGCTGTGAGTCCCTGATTAAGGAAACAGCTGAGGCAAGGGACCCCAGCAGAGAGGCGGAGAACCAGAAGGTGCAGTGGGGAGCAGAGGCGGGGAGAGCCGGGTGCGGGGCAGGGACAGCCAGGGTGAGGGACAGGAACCAACCGGCCCCGTGTGCTTCCAGGGCATGTGCCCTCCCCGCTCCCCTGCACAGGGTGCAAGGCAACCCCATCGGAGCCCCTTGGGCTGGCACCTCCTCTGAGACTCGCTCATTGGTCAGACGGTTCCTGAGGGCATCACTAAGACTGAATTCCTCTCCTTCGCTCAGGTAGCAAGTCAACCTGTGAGCTTTAGAATCAAGAATGAGAGTAGAAGTGGCTAAGGTTTATGAAGCTTTTAGCTCATGCTAGGCACCATGGTGAAACGTGCTTTGAAGCTATTTTCTCACCAAGCGCTTCCCCGCAGTCAGTGAGGTGGGATTATTATGATCCTAATGTAGAGGAGGAAACTGAAGGGCAAAGGTCAAAGGGCAAGCTTGAAGTATGACAGTGGGGGTTCAAACCCCCGAGTGAGTCCCACTTTCCTTCTTTATATAAACAGGGAGGTGAACACAATACCTTTCTCTCCGGGTATAATAGTTGCAAGAACGAAAGGAAGTCATGTTTATCGGCTCCCACTCCTCCTGTCGTAGCCTCCCCGCCACTCCTTCAGCATCGCATCGCTGGGGAAGAGCTAGTTTGAGGCTGTGTAGCCTGGTGGAGTGGTTAAGAGCATTCATTCTGGAGCCACATGGCCTGAACTCAAAATCCAGGCTCCGATCCATGGCCAGGCTCTGATCAATGACCTTAACCTCTTTGAGCCTCAGTTTCTTCATCTGTAATGTGAAGACCATAACGTACCTTCCTCACAGGTTGCTTTAGGAATTGAAATGAGTGTATCTCTGCATGCGATATTTGCTGCTGATGTTAACCAGCCTGGACACTGTCTGAGGGCAGGGTCTATTTCAAGGTGCCCACTGGGTTCTCCTGGCCTGAGTGAGGACAGGTGTGGCTGCGTGGTCCAAATGATAACAACGACAAGTACCCATATATTGGAATTCTTCTCACTCTAAGAGAAATAATTGCTTATTGTAGAAACTTTGAAAAACAGAGAAGAGAATGAAAACAAACCATGATCCCACTACTCAGAAATAACCATTGGTAACATTTTGGTAATATTTCTTTCCAGTGCTGTTTCTGTTTAGACGGCAGTTCTCCTAAAATGGGGATCATGTGCTAGCTTACAGTTTTGAATCCCCCACTGACCTCCTGGTGTATAGCATGAGCATGTTCCAGGGCCACTGTGTTTTTTGAAATAGGGTCCCCGGCGCTCTGTCTTGTTTTACTGATTGAAAGACTGCACACTGAGGGAGTTGGTTAATAGATTGCTGCCATTCTGGAGGGAGGAAATCTGTCCCGTGGCACATTTTTACCAATGATTGGGAGGTAATGTGGGTGGCACGTGATCAGCCGGCTCTTTTGCGCCCTGCTCATGTTGGTGTCACAGACATTTCTGGGTCCAGAAGGGATGGCACCATCCATTCATTCATTCAGCAAGTATTTACTGAGTATCTACTATGTGCCAGGCTTGTTTTGTGTACTTGGGATACATTGGTGAACAAAACAGGCAAGCATAGCCAAAACCGGTTTGACTCAGTGGATAGAGCGTCAGCCTGCGGACTGAAGGGTCCCGGATTCGATTCTGGTCAAGGGCATGCACCTTGGTTGCGGGCATATCCCCAGTAGGGGACATGCAAGAAGCAGCTGATCGATGACTCTCTCTCATCGATGTTTCTAACTCTCTATCTCTCTCCCTTCTTCTCTGTAAAAAAATCAATAAAATATATTAAACAAAAAACAAACAAACAAAAATAAACAACAACAAACAGGCAAGCATTTCTCCTGTTACAGCAAGGAGCAGGACTGGCAGGACAGACAGCAGACAGTACACACAACACATTAAATTATACAGCCCATGGAAGGTGATAGGGACTATACACAGAACAATCACGTAGAGCAGGAAGAGGGAGAGTGTTGGAGAGGGGACATTTTACAGTTTTAAACAGGATGGCCAGCGTCAGCTGAGAAGGAAGCGTTTGAACAGTGACTCAAAGTTAAGGAATTGGCCTGGTCGCTACCTGGGGGGTGGGAGGGCATGTGCTAGCAGAGAGGGCAGCCAAAGCCAAGATTCTGGGACTAGAACCTTCCGGGAGTATTTGAGAAATGCAAGAGGACCAGTGTGGCCACAGCGGGGTCATTCTTGAGGAAGTTACTGTAACCTCTTTGAGCCTCACTGAGGTTGGACGCTAGGAGGGAGAGCCGACATGCTGGTTGAGAGAACCAGGAATTAGACCTCAACCAGCTGTCACGAATGCTGTAAACTTAATAAGATACAAATTCCAACAAAAACAAAGTTTGCTCAAAAAGTCCTCTGCAAAGCAAGTCACCCAAATCCCTCTTGTTAGTCGACGGGGCGGGAATTATTGGTAAGTTGCTAAGTACAGGCTGAGGGAGATAGGGCTTCCCAGCATTCATGTAGTCAGCGTGTCTTGATTGAATGTCTGCTGTGGGCCTGGACTTGCTAAGGTGCTGGGATTCGGAGCAAGACAAAGCCCCTGCCTCCGTGGAGGCTGCACTGTGGTGGGAGGAGACTGACGCTGAGCAGCCAGAGGTACGGTGTGATGCTGGGCGGTGATAACAGCTGACACCACCAGCAGTTAGGCACGGTTCTCAAGAGAAAACTGTGGTGTAAGCCGGGTCTGCCTTCATTATGAGTCAGCCTCGGGACGCAGTTGCCTAACAGCCAGTTCCACTGAGGCCGTGTGAACGGACTGCCCAGCGCCGGGGAGGCCATGGTCTCTGCTCTCCGATCATCGAGCGAGGCGTGCAGGATCGCATTTACATTCTGAGGGACATGGACCAACCGGAACTTGGTCAGGGGAGGATAACAAGACAATGTGGGGAGCGGGCTGAAGGGTCCCAGGTTCGATTCCAGTCAAGAGCACATGTCCGGGTTGTGGGTTGGATCCCCAGTCGGGGGCGTGTAGGAGTCAGCCGATCCATGATTCTCTCTCCTCGTTGATGTTTCTATCTCCCTTCCTCTCTGAAATCAATAAAATAATAATGATTAAAAAATTAAAAAACGACCATGGGGGGGAGGTGGTGCTGTAACACCACCCAGGAGACAGGACCAGTTTCAGTGGAGCAAGGCTCCACCTCAGCAGGCCGAGGAGTTTGCTCATGGTCGGAACGGACCAGCAATAGAATGAATGGGCCGTGAGAGAGGGTGCAACTCCACTTGTCCAAAAATTGTTCAGAAGAGCCTGGATTCACTTGTCTCGGAATATTAACGAGGGTGTGATGAATGTGGAAGGAACTTAGATTCAATATGTAGGGCTCCTTCCAGTTCCAGGTCATTCTGTGCATGAGAAGGAGAGAACCCGTAAGTCAGATGATTCCACATTAACCACATTTTGGTAATCAGCAACCACCAAGGCCATCAGTAGAATCCCAACATGTAGAAACCAGAAGTTCTCAGAATTCTTTCACTCATCACTCTGGTTTGGTGTCCAGATCTGAGCTCTAGAAGCTTCCGAGGGTTAGAGAAGGTTCAGCATGAGAGCCATGGGCTGGTCAGCAGATCCACCCGCCCACCTTTTCATTTGATGATTTCATGTGACAAGAATTATACAGAAAGTCCTCCTGTAGTTTTCACCCAGATCCCCAAATGTTAACATTTTATCACATTTGCCTTATAATTCTAATCTATATCTATATCTATATCTATATCTATATCTATTGTTTGAATGTAAGTTGCAGTCATCATATCCCTTAACTCATAAATACTTTCATTTTTATATTTTTAGAAAGAGAGAAAGAAGGAGACATCGATTTATTATTCTACTTATTTATGCGTTCATTGATTGACTCTTGTATTTGCCCTGACTGGGGGGTCAGGGCCTGAGATTTTGGCTTTTGGGGACAATATTCTAACCAACTGAGCTACCCAGCCAAGGCTAAGTGTGCATTCTTTTTTTAATCCTCACCCAACGACATGCTTTTACTGATTTTTAGAGAGAGAGAAAGGGAGAGGGGGAGAGAGAAACATTGATGTCAGAGTGAAACATCAGTGGGTTGCTTCCCACACACCCTGAGCCGGGATGGAACCCGCAACCTGGGGGTATATATAACTGGGAATCGAACTGCGACCTTTCCGTGTATGGGAGGGCACTCCAGCCAACTGAGCCACACCGGCCACGGCTCAGTGTGCATTCTTCAAACAAGGTCTTCTCTTACATAACCCCAGTAGAATGGTAAGAAACAGGAAATTAACATTTCTACAGTGTTAGTATCTAACCTACAGACTTTATTCAAATGTCCCAATGGTCTCAATGATACGCTTTATAGCCCCGAAGAAAAAAAGTCCCAGATCACGGGTTGTATGCAGCTGTCGTGTTGCTTTAGATTAAGTTTCCTTTCATCTAAAATGTTTCCTTAATTCCCCTTCATCTTTCATGATATCAGCATCTTGATGGGTGGCTAAAGGACTTTTAAGGAAAGACTTTTTAAAAATATATATATATATTTTTTATTGTTTTTTACACAGAGAGGAATTGAGAGGGATAGAGAGTTAGAAACGTCGATGAGAGAGAAACATCGACCAGCTGCCTCTTGCACCCCCCAATGGGGATGTGCCCGCAATCAAGGTACGTGCCCTTGACCGGAATCGAACCCGGGACCTTTCAATCCGCAGGCCGATGCTCTATCCACTGAGCCAAACCGGTTTCGGCAAGGAAAGACTTTTTGAACAATGAGCTAAGACAGGGGGAAGGTTTTGATACGGATCCTCAGGTCCCTGTGGATTATTCATCAAGTGTGATTTCCCTGCTTCAAAGGCCGTCCTGGCTCCACACTCATCATCGCAAAGCATCCCAAAGCCCCTGCTTTGGTGTCCTAAGACAGCCATGACGAAGGACCACAACGGGGCGGCTCAAGACAACATACACACGTCCTCTCACCGTTCTGGAGGCGGGAAGTCCAGAACCAAAGTGCCTGCAGGCCATGTCCCTCCGAAGCCCGCGGGGAGGTCCTTCCTGCTTCTTCCATCTTCTGGGAACTCCCGCATTCCTTGGCTTGTAGTGGATCGCTCCTCGGCCTCTGTCTTCACAGAGCCGTCTTCCCTGTGTCTCTTCCTACAGGGACGACAGCCCTATCAGGTGTAAGGACCCACCCTGCTCCCATTGGATTTCTTCTTAATTACACCTGTAACTACCCTGTTTCCAAACAAGGCCCCTTCTGAGGTCCTGGGGGTTGGAACTCCAGTATACTGTTTTGGGGGACACAACTCAATCCCCAGAACCCCTACGTTATCTTTCCAGCCTAAGCCTGCATTTCTTCGTATGTGGTCTCTCTGCTCCAATCACAGTAATTGTCCTCAAGGGGACCCTGCTACCCCCCAGACTCGAGGCTTTCTGCTGGCCATCTCCACACCCCCATCCATGCCCCCCCCCCCCCCCCCAACAATCAGGGAATGGAGGCACGGGAAGAACTTGCTCAAGGCCTCAAATACTCTGACAGTTCCCTGGCTTATTTCCTCCTCCCGGGCTCTTGCTGGTTGCTGTAGAAGGGATCTGAGAGCTGGGGCGTGTTCCAGTCCCTGGCCTGCCCTCTGGAATCCTCGGGGCCTGGGAGTGCCCTGTGCCTCAGCTGACATGGGTGATACTGATTTTTGTATTCTCAGGGTGGGGTGGGGGATGGGGTTCGGGACTTTTCTGTCCATGGCTGCCTCCCTTCTCACCAGAGTCTCAGGGCCCTTGTACCTCACACCCTGCCTGAGCTTCTCAGAGTAGGTAGGGCACAGGGCGTCCAATGTACAACATCTCCTGCCGACAGTGTCCATTGTGTCTGGCCCCACTCCAGACCTCCTGAGTCAGAATCTCTGGTGAAGCCCATCTGGTGTGGCTCAGTGGTTGGGCATCGACCTATGAACCAGGAGGTCACAGTTTGATTCCCAGTCAGGTAATATACCTGGGTGGTGGGCTCAATCCCCAATGTGGGGTGTGCAGGAAGCAGCCAATCAATGATTCTCTCTCATCATTGCTGTCTCTCTTCTTTCTCTCCCCCTTTCTGAGATATATATATATATATATATATATATATGTTTTTTTTGTTTTGTTTTTTTTTTAGAATCTCTGGTAAAGAGATCCAGAGCCTACCTCTAATAAACTTCTCAGTGATTCTTATAAGTTTGGGAATTGCTGTTGAGAGTCCTCATTGGATGCTTATAAAATGATTGATGGACTGGTGGTCCAATTGATTGCATGAATTTACTTCTCTGCTGTGTTTCTACGGAGGGCAGACCAAGAAGAAACTAAAACCTTCCTGTCAATTTTCACGTTGTTTTCTGTGAACCTAACCATGCTCCCCAAAATGAAGTTCCTTTTTAAAAAGGAGAGTTATTGCCTATAGCATAACTAAAGAATGCTGTGGGGCTTACCAGCCGGAACCTCCTCAGTGTTTGGGTGTAGACTGTTTCTACTCAAGTTTCTTTCTCTTCAGTTGTGTCCCCTTCAGAATCCTAGGGAAATCGGCAGATCTCTGATCTGGTCCTGACCTGCCCAACCCTCCCAGCCCTTCTCTGAGAGCCTGGGGGTGACACAGGACAGTTGCCCCCCCACCAGAGGAGCCCAGCTGTTCTCCCCAGCCCCTCGTCTCAGCCACCTGAGCCCATTCACAGTTTTCCTGTCAGTTACCCCAGCCCCGCTGCACTGTGGGAAGGGGCCCCTCTGGGCGGCTGCATGTCATTTTCTGGTGTCGTTCCTCGGGCCTCCTCGGAGCAGGTGCGGGCAGAAGCAGCTGGGTGAAATGAGGACATTTCCTCCCCAACATTCAAAGCTGCTCTCCACCCTCCCCACCCCGTCCAGCCAAGGCGGCCCCCAGGAGAGGGGTTGCCTTGAACGGGGCGGGGACACGCTGGAAGCAAAGGGGAAAGCAGTGGGTTTGCACAGCTGCCCTCCCTTTCTGGGGCGCTCTTTCTGCAGAGGGAGGACTGATGTCACCAGAAGGGGGGGGGAGGGCTGTTTCTGGGACTCCCCAGGTCACTGACTCTGCCTGCAGCCTAGAAGGTGCCGAAGAACAATTAGGAAGCTGGCCAACCTGTCCCCTTCCGGGCTGGCTCTCCCTGTCTCCTAAGAAAGTGGGTGCAGCCAGACTCAGTCCACACTCCAGAACGGGAGGACTCCAAGTTGAGCGTGCACCTGGACCTGCACCCCCTGAGGGGCCTATTACACAGGTGCCTCTGGGTCCTGGGTCAGAGATGCTGATGAGTGGGACGGAGGCGGGGCCTGAGAATTTGCATTTCTAATTTGTTTCCCAGACCAAGTTGCTCCTGCTGGCACAGGGGCCACACCTAGAGGACCCTGTTCCGGGGGATCCCCTTAAGGTTTCTGATAAGTCAGTGGGCTCTGCCTAGCCATCCCCAGGGAAGAACAGGTCCCTCAAGGAAGTGGGGCCCCTGGCAGTGGCCTTATCACTCAGGCCCAAATCACAGCCCTCCCCCTGTGCAGGTCTGTGAGCTTTCACTGGATTTGGGTAGGACGGTGGCTTAAGAAAAAGACAGGAAGGAAACCTCTGTCTGCTTACGCCCCACTCTCACGGCCAGTCCCCTGTAAGCAATGCCTCCTGCCATCTTGAATTTTGTTTGTTTGTTTTTGCATGTGATATTCCTGATACTTTTTATTTATTTATGTACTTTTAAAATATTTTTATTGCTTTCAGAGAGGAAGAGAGAGAGGGGGGGCGGGGGGAGAGAGAGAGAGAGAGAGAGAGAGAGAGAGAGAGAGAGAGAGAGAGAAACATCAATGATGAGAGAGATCAGCTGTCTTCTGCAGGCCCCACACTGGGAATCGAGCCTGCAACCCAGGCATGTGCCCTTGACCTAAATCGAACCCAGGACCTTTTAGTCTGCAGGCCGACGCTCTACCCACTGAGCCAAGCCAGCCAGGGCGATCTTGAATCTTTTATTTTTGTATCTCCTACCCGGCCAATCACAGGAAAAGAAGGATGACCTCTATGTTCTCTGAATCTTACTTTTCAACTGTATGCTATGAAATATTAGTCAGCTATTCAAAAGCATGAAGGCAATCCTATGTGGTGACTAGGGAGTGATCTGCCATAACATATTGTAGAGTGAAATATGGTATTGCTTTTATGAAAACAACCAACCATGAAGCTATAAATAAATATGACATGTATATGTACGTATGTATATATAAGTATTTACATCCCACAAAAAAAGTGTGGAAGGACCTTTTCCTGACCACCAACAGATGTTAGCTCTGGAGGATGGGCAATCTCACTATTTACATTCTCTAATCCTATATTTCAATAAGTCTATCTGATTCTGTAATGAAAAGCCGATTAAAAGAAAATAAAGTAAAATAAAATAAAATAAAATAAAGTGCCAGTGAAATGCAGATGAAAGAGAAGGGTAGAGTTCTGGAAAGATACACTCAACTATTTTTAAAAAATATATTTTTTTATTGATTTCAGAGAGGAAGGGAGAGGGAGAGATTAGTAACATTGTTCATGAGAGAGAATCATCCATTCGCTGTCCCCTGCACGCCCCAGGCGGGATGAAGCCCACAGCCTGGCCATGTGCTCTGACCGGGAATTGAAACATGACCTCCCGGTTCATAGGTCAAAGCTCAGCCACTGGGCTACACTCAACCATCAATGGTAGGGAATAGGAGGAGGGCTGGGCGTTCTATCGTTAGCCCCCCCCTCCCCTCCACACACACTCACTTCTGGGCTGTTGGGATTTGTTAAAAAGTGGGTTGTTGGTTTTTTAATTTTTTTTAAAGGGCAGATGGACAATGAAGGAAATAGCCTCCCTCTCTCCGCTGCCTGTTCCCCCGCCGCCCTGGCTCCCCCCCCCAGCGGCTGCCCCAAGCCCTCCGCACCCCTCCAGTGCTCTGCCATCTCATTCCTTCCAGCCAACGTCAGATTTCTTCACTTGCTGCCTCCATTTCTTCAACAGCCATGCTTTTTGTTTTAAAGAAACATTACATGTTTTTGTTTGATGATCACCAACATTCCAAAAATGGAAAATAACACCCCACAGCCCTAAAACAGCATCCGCAAGCATGACTCGATCTTGTCCGGTCCTATCTGCTGCTCCCTGCACACACGTGTCCTTTCATGATTGTAATCCGCACAAACGCTATTTTGTGTGCTGAGATTTTTTACGTCACCTAATTTTGTGAGCCCGCCTGTGGATGGACACAGCATCATTTCTCTGTGAATGGTACTGCGGTTGTTTAACCAGGCCCTGATTGTTAGGCCTTTGGGTGGTTTCCAGTTCTTTGCTATGTATTCATTCATGACTTAAACCCCCTCCTTTTGGCCCCGCCTCCTGCCAGCCTATAAAAACTGCCCTCTTAAAGGTCACTGCTATGGGTATTCCTTCCAAATCTAGCAGCCTCTTCTCAGTCCTTGACTGAGCCCTTGTCCTGACTTAAATTGAACTTGGCCTTAATAACCACCCGCACCGCCACCCATCAGCCCATCCATCAAACCGTTGGTGCAATTCCAGGCTCCCTTCATTGGCTTTTGTTTTTTTTCTTTTTGTAATCTTCTTTCTTCCAAATACATTTTTACATTTTCATTGTAAAAGAATAAAATAACTAATAATTAGGTAATATAGAAAGTAAAAATACATTATATTATATTTTAATTGAACTGAATTATGAATTATATCATTCAAAAAGAATACAGCCCTAACTGGTTTGGCTCAGTGGATAGAGCGTCGGCCTGTGGACTGAAAGGTCCCAGGTTCGATTCCAGTCAAGGGCATGTACCTTGGTTGTGGGCACATCCCAGTAGGAAGTATGCAGGAGGCAGCTGATCGATGTTTCTCTCTCATCGATGTTTCTAACTCTCTATCCCTCTCCCTTCCTCTCTGTAAAAAAATCAATAAAATATATATTTTTTAAAAAGAATACAAAAAAGCGCTCGCTCTCTCTCTCTCTCTCTCTCACACACACACACACACACACACACACGCACACATATATATACTAGAGGCCTGATGCACGAAGATTCATGCAAGAATGGGCCTTCCTTCCCCTGGCTGCCAGCACTGCTTTTGCTTTGACTCGGAGCCACCTTTCCACCTTCCCATGCTGCCCAGAGGCCCAGAGCAGCTGGGGCAGTGCAGAATGCCTGTGTCGTTGCCACAGCAACAATGCAAGCGTCCTAGTCACTCAGTGCCTGTGTATGCAAATTAACTTGCCATCTTTGTTGGGTTAATTTGCATACTCACTCTTGATTGGCTGGTGGGTGCCATGAAGGTATGGTCAATTTGCATCTTTCTCTCTTATTAGTGTAGATTATGAAGCAGTATAATAAAACTAAACCCATATTATACCTACCTTGCAACTTAAGAAATATAACACTTATTCCATGGAACCTTCCTCTGCTGCTCTCTCTGGATCATCCCACTGAGTCACTCAGGGTTTGGTTTATTTTATCAAGCTCTGAATTAGTTTTAATCACTTGCAGTTTTATCATGCTCTAAATTAGTTTTAATAACTTGCAGTTTTGAAGGTGTATTATCTAGACAAACATATCGACTATTTATAATGATCTTTGTTTCCTTCCAATTCTATGCCTTTAATTTATTGTTACTCTTTTCAGTTTGCTTTCCAATTTTGCTAAGACCTTCAATATGATGTCAACTAGAAGCAGGAATAGCAAGCATCCTTGACTTGTCAAATATAAAATAGATGCTTCTAATGGTTTTTTCATAACAGTGACTGCTATAGGTTTTTGTGTTTTTGTGTGTTTTTTTGTTGTTGTTTTGTTTTGTTTTTGACTGCCATAGGTTTTTGGTACATGCTCTTTAATAGGCAAAGGGCGTTTCTTTTTATTTCTAGTTTATTGTTAAATTTTATCAAATGCTTTTTCTACATCTATTTGAAATGATCTTATGGGTTTTCTTTTTTCCTCTGTGAATGCTATAAATGACATTAATATTTTTATGTTAAACATTCTTTGTATTTCTGGGATAGAGTCAAACGGGGCATAATATAGTATCTTTTTAATGTACTACTGGGTTTGATTTGTTTATATTTTGAACAAGGTATCAACATTTATGTTCATAAGTGATATTAACTTGTTTTTTCTCTCTCTATATTTGTCTGTTTTGGAATTAGAATTTTCCCAACCTCACTGAATACCTTCAGAATGTTTTTCCTTCCTTAATATCTAAGAAAAGGTGGCTTAAAATTGGAATTGATGTTTTCTTGAATATTTGGTAGATCATTCCTATACAACCTTCTGAGCCTGGTATCACCTTTGTAGGAATAATTTAAATCACCTATTTAAATTTTGTTCCTGGCTGTGTGTAAAGTAGTCAGATGCCTGCACTAGGACCAAGTTACGTCTGTTCCCTGCATACTCCTCTTTTTAATAATGCCTCTTTTCACTTTCAAAGATCTCCTTGTTCGGATAATAAAATATGAGGTTCTTGTGGGTAGAGGACTATATAGGTTTTCCTCTTTTTTCTTGAATTAGTTTTGGCTAATTACAATACATAATGTTCTCTAGTTTGCTTCAAATTTATCGGCATAAAGTTGTTTGTAGTTTTCTCATTTTAAAAACTCTGCTGTGCCCTGGCCAGTGTGGCTCAGTTGGTTGGAGCGTAGTCCTGGGCACCAAAGGGTGGCAGGTTGATTCCTGGTTAGGGCATATACCCAGGTTGTGGGTTTGATCCCAGTCAGGGTGAGCACGGGAGGGACTGATATCTCTCGCATCAATGTCTGCCTGTCTGTCTCTCTCCCTTCCTCGCTCTCTAAAATCAAACAAAAAACAGATACTCAGGTGAAGATTAAAAGCGCATACAAAACTCTGCTGTAGCTTTCAATATATGACTTTAAGACGCTCTAACAATGTTTATTTGCAACTTTTTTCTTTACCTTGATCAATATTACCTAAGTTTTCCCCATTTTTACTACCGTATTTTCCGGCGTATAAGACGACCCCCTAATTTTACAGTTAAAACATATGTTTAGGCCTATATTCGCTGTATAAGACTACCCCCCACTTCAAAGAAAAGAATTACTTTGCCGTCAAGATCTACAGGTGATTTTTGTGCAATTTTGGTCTTTTGCCCCCCATTTTCGGTTGACTTTTTTTCGTTTCAAAAGTTGTCTTATATCTGGAAAATACGGGTAGTCTTTTTTTATGTATGCATTTGACTTTATTGACCTTCTCTACTGTTTAGTTTTATGTCATTAATTTTTGCGCATGTTTATTGTTTTCATCTTTCTACTTGCTTAGAATTTATTCTGCTGCTCTTTTTATAAAATTTCCTATTATCTATCTTTGATAGATAATCAGTTTTGAATCTTTTATTTTCTAATATATGCACTTAAGGCTATATACACTGAGTGGCCAGATTATTATGATTTCTGAATATATCAGTGTATATCCTATATAATAAAAGGCTAATATGCAAATTTCTCCCCCCACCAGGAGTTTGACCAGCAGGCAGTCCGGCCAACCAGCCATATTCCTCCCCCACCCTGGCCAGGCTGGCCAGGCCCCACCCATGCACTAATTCATGCACTGGGCCTCTATTGCCAAATTATTATGCGTTCAGAGGTCATAATAATCTGGCCACCCAGTGTATTTCCTTGTAAGTGTAGTTAAAAGTTTAATTCTGTAGGGCTTTTTTTTTTTCTTTATTGAATATTTGTATCATAAAATGATTGTATCTTAAGTCTACAGTTTTATGAGTTTGGGTGAATGTAAACAACCATGTTCCCATCATCCAAATCAAGGTACAGGCTATCTCCATCAGCCTGGAAAGCTCCGAAGGGCCCATGTTGGATCCGTCTTCCCTCCTTCACCAGTTCATTAGTGTGAGGATATGCGAGGCTAGCCGTTCATCTAAATGGAAGCATTCAGTATTCTCTTCAGAGTGCAGCTTCCTTCATCAGCATGCACTGCGTATGTCAGCTCATTTACTTCTTTCTATCACTGAGTTTATTCCGTTATATGGATGGGTATGTACTATTTGTTTATCCAGTCTCTGCCGATGTTTGTTTGGGTTGTTTTCAGTGTTTGGCTACTATGCATAAAGCACCTGTGAACACTTTTATACAAGTCTTTTGCGGACATAGTATGCTTTCATTTCTCGTGGGTAGTGGGAATTGAGAATGGAGATCATTCTCAATCTCTGAGAAGATTTGTTCATCATCAGAAAACTAAAAGACACCCAGCCTGTGTGGTTTATTGGTTGAGCATCAACCTATGAACCTGGGAGTCACATTTCAATTCCCAGGCAGAGCACATGCCCGTGTTGCAGGCTGAATCCCCAGTAAGAGAGGCCATGCAGGAGGCAGTTGATCTATGATTCTCTCGCATCATTGATGTTTCTCTCTCTCCCTCTCTCTTCCTCTCTCTGAAATAAAAAATAAAAATAAAGCCGAAACCGGTTTGGCTCAGTGGTAGAGCGTCGGTCTGTGGACTGAAGGGTCCCGGGTTCGATTCCGGTCAAGGGCATGTACATTGGTTGCGGGCACGTCCCCGGTGGGGGGTGTGCAGGAGGCAGCTGGTCGATGTTTCTCTCTCATCGACGTTTCTAGCAGTCTATCCCTCTCTCCTTCTCTCTGTAAAAAGTCAATAAAATATATTTTAAAAAATAAATAAAAATAATTTTTAAAAATGTTAAAAAGCTGCTGTTAAAAATAGTGTGAACACCCGAGCTGGTTTGGCTCAGTGGATAGAGCATCGGCCTGCGGGCTGAAGGGTCCTGGGTTTGATTCCGGCCAAGGGCACATGCTCGGGTTCTGGGCTCGATCCCCAGTGGGGGTTGTGCAGGAGGCAGCCAATCAGTGATTCTGTCTCATCATTGATGTTTCTATCTCTCCCTCTCCTTCCCTCTCTGAAATTAATACAAATATATTAAAAAATAAATAAATAAATAAAAAAGGACTTGAACCTTAAAAGAAAAAAAAGGCACTGGTCATTACTTTTATACCATCCTAGTGACTTTAATCTTCACTGGAGAATATATTTTTATTAGATAGATAGATAGAGAGAGAGATTGATTGGTTGCCTGCCATAGACACTCTGACTGGGACTGAATCTAAACCTAGGTATGTGCCCTGACCAGGAATTGAACCTGATACTTTTTGGTACACAGGATTGATGCTGCAACCAACTGAACCACCTGGCCAGAGCACTATATACAGCAAGCATGTCAAACTCGCAGCCCAAAGGCCACAAGCAGCCCACAACGAATATTTTTGAAGCCCAGCCAATATAACGGTATGTAAGGAACGTTTTAATAAAAATTTCTCTATTTTTATAACTTAATTACAATGTCCTGTTATACATAATTATTAATAATGAACTACAATGTTCGTTAATGACTGATTACTATAATCGTGTTGCACTCATTTCCCTAATGTGCCTTACACACAAGCGCACCATTTCTCTCCACTAATACTAGCAGCGAATGTTTTAGCAGCCGATTGCCACGTCATTAGTCTTGGACTGACTCGTTTGGTGTGCGCAACAGGAATATTTTGCTTTCAGAGAACAAGAAAAATAGGTTTATTTGCGTTGCGCTTATTAATTTGTGCAGTTATTCAATGTCTGGTAAGTTAATGTTCAGAAAAAATATAATTTTATTAAAATGTTCTATTATTTTAAGTTAATGATTACTCATTTATTTCAGCCCTTTGTATTCAGTATAATGCTATTGAAATAAACCTACCTTTCTATGAAAATTGAAGCTTTTGGTTTTTTTCGGCCCACATAAACTTAAACCTTGTGTATTTGGCCTGTATTAGCCTTTGATGCTTGATGTACTGTTTTACTATGTGGACACTGGTTTTTTTAAAAAAATGTTGACCTCGTTTTTTCATCCAGTTTTGTGGGGAAAAGGGACTTGTATGCAAAGTCAGCTCCTGATTCCCCTGGTCATGTTAAGCGTGGCCAGAGGTGTAGGACTGTGGGTTAGCTGTGCGTCTGTGACTTCATTGCTTTCTTGTTTGGATTTGGAAAGGCAGGGTCTTAGTGTAGCTATCCAATAAGTTTTATGATGTGGTATTTTCATTATTATTTAGTTCTAGTTCTTAAACATTTTTACATAAAGGTTTTTTTTCTTCAATATATGTTACTTGGACATGTGTTTTTAAATTTCCATGTGTGGGATGATTTGTTATTGTTTTTGATTACTTCTAACTTAGTTGCAGTTTGGTCGCTTAATATAGTCTTTGAAATACTAATTTTTTGAAGTGTTTTGTGACTTGCTTGTTAATTTGTGTAGTTAATTTGTATGCTTAAAAGAAAAGTGTATTATTTAATACACACACATATACTTATATACATTTATTTAATAAGCTTAATGTATATGTACACACTTACGTAAATATATATAAGTTTATAGATAATAGATCTCAAGCTTATTAATGGCATTGTTTAAATCTTCCAAATCATTTTTTTCTTCCAAATCATTTCTGATTTTTGTCTGTTTAATTTACCAATTACTAAAAAAGATGTATTAAACCTCCTACCCAATGGTAGATTTATCAGTTTCTTCTTATAGTTTTGTCAAGTTTGACTTTATATTTCAGAATCTTTATTATTTGATATATACAGATTTAGAATTACTATGTTATTCTAGAAAAAATATATTCTTTTTTTCTGATTGGGACTACATCAAACTATAAAATTTTTGCATTGCAAAGGAATCCATGTATAAAACAAAAAGACAACCTAGTGAACATATTCACCAATGAGACATCCAATAAGAAGTTAATATATAAAATGCATGAAGAACTGATAAAACGCAATATAAAAAAAAAAAGAACCCACAAAAAATCCAATTAAAAAATGGGCAGCCGAAACCAGTTTGGCTCAGTGGATAGAGTGTTGGCCTGCAGACTGAAAAGTCCCAGGTTCGATTTCGGTCAAGGGCATGTACCTTGGTTGCGGGCTCATCCCCAGTGGGGGGGTGTGCAGGAGGCAGCTGGTCAATGTTTCTCTCTCATCGATGTTTCTAACTCTCTATCCTTCTCCCTTCCTCTCTGTAAAAATTCAATAAAATATATTTTAAAAAAATGGGCAGAGGAGCTGAATAGATACTTCTCCAAAAAGGACATGCAGGTGGCCAATAGACATATGAAAAGATGCTCAACATCACTAGTCATCAGAGAGATGCAAATGAAAACCACAATGAGATCTCACCTCACACCTGTCAGAATGCCTTTCATCAGTAAATCAACCAACAACAATGTTGGTAAGGAAGTGGAGTAAAGGGAACCCTCATGCGTTGTTGGTACGAATGCAGACTGGTGCAGCTCTGTGGAAAATAGCATGGCCCAGCCGGTGTGGCTCAGTGGTTGAGCGTAGATCTATGAACCAGGAGGTCACGGTTTGATTCTGGTCAGGGCACATGCCCAGGTTGCAGCTCCATCCCCAGTGGGGGGTATGCAGGAGGTAGCCCATCAATGAGGCTCTGTCATCGTTGATATTTCTCTCTCTCTCTCTCTCTCCCTTCCTCTCTGAAATCAAGAAAATAGTATGGAGGGTCCTCAGAAAATTATAAATGGAACTACTTTATGTCCCAACAATTCCACTTCTGGGTATATGTCCACAAAAACCCAAAACACTAATTCAAAAGAATTCCCATTTTAATGTTATTTATAGTAGCCAAGATATGGAAGCCACTGAAGTGCCCATCAATACACAAGTACACGAGTGAATAAAAAAGCTATAACACACACACACACACACACACACACACACACACACACACACACACTTACTCAGCCATAAAAAAGGGAAATCTTACCATTTGTGATAGTATGGGTGGACCTAGAGGGTACTATGCTAAGTGAAATAAGTCAGTCAGAGAAAGACAAATATCATATGATCTCACTTATGTGTGGAATCTAAAGAACAAAATAAATGAACAAAACAAAAATAGAAACAGATTCAGAGATACAGAGAACAGACTGATGGTTGCTAGAGGGGAGGGTGGTTGGGGGCCTGGGTGAAAAGGTGAAAGGAATGAGAAGTACAGATTGGTAGTAGCAAAATAGCCACAGGGATGCAAAGTACAAGCATAGGGAATGTAGTAAATGATACTGTAATAACTACGTATGGTGCCAGTCAGGTACTGAAAATATTGGGGAACATTTTAGAAAGTAAATGATTGTCTAATTCCTGTTCTGTACACCTGAAACTAAAACAAAATAGTATTGAATGTAAACTGTAATTGAAAAGTAAAAATTTTAAAAAGGAGTAACCATCCCTCTGACATAAAATAAATTATTATTGTAGCCAATTTTCAAAACATCATAGTGTGACTATTTCTTATCATGCTTTTTGCTTTAGTGCCTATTTATCTCATGTTAATATTTGGTGTCAGCTTTCTTCAGCATTTATTTAGCATTTGTTCCATCATTTAACTTTTAGCCTCTCTCTGTATTACTTTTTTTCTACCTCTGCTTTTAATGAGGCCTAGATTAGAAGTCAGTAGACCTGTATTCTAGTCTTGAAAGTGTCCTGGAGACTTAGATTCCCAGTTTTTCAATTGGGAATACGTGCCTTGAACAATACCCTTCACCATGTTGTGAGAATCGAGATAAGTTATGTGGGATCATTTTGCAAACTCTAAATAATTTTGCAAATTATTACTGTTCTAGTCATCTGGCTTTTTGAGTATCCCCAGAGTTTGTTTAAAGCCATGGTGGTTGAGGGCTTAGTTGGTAGATAGCGCCATGTTTTTGCATTTGCAAATACCATTTCATAGGGTGGTTGTAAAAGCACTAAAAGTGCTACATTATCTGGAGCATAGTAAGTGTTCAATAAAAAGTAACTCATTTTTATGATTATCATTATGATTATTGTGTTTACCCTGAATTCTAGATCCTCAATTTACCAGTGCTTGATCATAGGCAAATCTCTTAACCTCGCTAAGCCTCAACTTCTTCATTTTTGAAGCTAATAACTACTTCATAGTGTTGTTCTGAGAATAATGTAAAATAATGATTAAAAAGAGCTTGGTACAGTGTCATGCTTTCCATAATCTTAGTTTTGAAGATAACTTCTGCTATTAGAGTTCCAAATGTTGACACTTGTCTGATGCCCCAAATCATCTATAACCTCCGACCTGAATTTGAAGCCCTTATTGAAAATGTAGTTGAGTAGAACCACTTGGAAATTTTACCATCAATGGAAACCATTATATCCAAAGTTATATAAATTCTGCATCCTTTCTCCCCACCAATCATTTCAGCTTCTTGAGAACCTAAGTGATGGCTCTACGTTAAGCCTTACCCTTAAGGAGCTCACCATCTAATAGAAGACTTGCTCTAACATATGCCATTGTAGAAATCCATACAAGGTGCTTCAGGAGACCCTAGAGAAGACATGAACCCTGTGGGGAGGAGGGGGACCAAGCCAGGGAAAGCTTCCCAGACCAGGGAAAGCCCGTTTCCCCATTTCCACCAAATATATCGATACCAGAGCCATCATCTGTTCTTCTCCCAACACAAAAGACTGGGGCACATAAAATTAAACATCTTTTTTCACTTCATAACTTCAAGAAGTGGACCAGGCATCCAGTGGCCTTACTTCCTACAGTGTCTGCATCCTGAAAGTCTTTTATTAGCTTCTTCTGCATCCTAGTCCCTCACAACGGAGAGTGTGAGGCCTGTGCTTGGCCTTTCATGTCCAGGCCTGAAGAGACAGCATCGTGGCTGCTCGCAGTCCATTGGCCAGACCCAGGGCCATGGCCCCTACCTACCTGGGAATTGTTTTTTCTGTGCACCAGGAAGAGGAAAAGGGATTGGCGGGCTTCTAACCAGTCTTGGCTGTAGCTGCCTCAGAGACATCTTTGACATCAGCAACCCCTGGCATGTTCCTTTTGCTACTCTGCTTGCAAAGTCCTCGGCCATGGAGCAGAGAACCACCTCAATAGTCTCATGTGTTCAATCCCTGCTTGAAGAGGACCTCAACTTTTTTTCTGCCATCTTGTTCATTTTAATGATACTTCCAAGTCAAGAAAAAAATTATTGTGGCACCTAGATCAGTGCTTGGCACATAGTAGATATACAATAAATATTAAAATATTTAAATTTTTTTATTTGAGAGGGAGAGGAGAGGAGAGGAGAGGGGAGAGAGAGAGAAAGAGAGAGAGAGAGAGAGAGAGAGAGAGAGAGAGAGAGAGAGAGAGAGAGAGAGAGAGGTATTGAGACATTGACTTGTTCCTCTTATTTATGCATGGTTGATTCTTGTATGTGCCCTGATCAGGGATCAAGTCCGCAACCTTGGGGTATCAGTATGATTCTCTAACCAACTGAGCTGTAAGTGTATTTAAATGTATGAACCCTCTCAGCTCCAAGACTGACTTAGAAGTTATTTGCAAGACTAAAGCACTTGAGTGAGCTGATAGAGAGAGGGAGGGAAGGAGGGAGGGATGGATGGAGGAATCCTACACAATCAGGGATGGGAGCTTGTTTATTGGTCACCTCTGAACTACCCCTGCGGGTAACTAAGAATCACCTCAGTGCTAGCTTTCCAGCATTTCTGCTTCCTCCCGTAGAACCAGAAAGAAAACGTCAATCAGTCATTCCTTTTCATCACTGATGTTTCTCTCTCTCTCTCTCCCTCTCCCTCCCTCTCCCTCTCTGGAATCAATAAAAATATATTAAAAAATAAGTAAAAAAGAGTGAAGCCGAAGTGGCTCAGTGGTTGAGCATCGACCTATGAACCAGAAGATCATGGTTCAATTCCTGGTTGGGGCATGTGCCTGGATTGCGGGCTCAATCCCCAGTGTAGAGTATGCAGGAGGCAGATGATCAATGATTCCTCTCATCATTGATGTTTCTGTCTCTCTCCCTCTCCCTTCCTCTGGAGAATTAATAAAAATATATTTTAAAAGAAAAGAAATGTTACCGGGCTGAGCAAAGGCCCCAAGGGTCTGGAGCTGGAAGGGAAGACCTTAGCACTTACAGAAGCCAGAAAGGCATGGTTGGGCACAGATTCTGATGGTTTTTCACACTCTAGCTTGGTGGCCTCTAGCAGTGGGGCCTTGGGCAAGTTACTTAATCTTTTTGTGCCAGTTTTCTCATCTGTAATTTAAAGATAATAATACCTCCCTCTTCTGGTTTTCAGATTAAGCAAGTTACTATAATAAAAAGCATAGACCAATGACTGGCACAATGTAAGCGCTGTATACTGGCAGATACTGTTATCATCAGGGACAGAAAAGGAATGGTCGCTCGAAGTCCCAAATTGACAGACTGGAAGGGCCCTTAGAGATGACCGTGTCTGATCCCTACCATGGGGTGTCCAGCTGGATTCTCTTCCTGCTCCTGGTTTTCAACTCACAGTTTGGTTCCAAGCTGTTTGATAAAGTAGGTGGCATTTAGTTTAAGTGCCAACTGCCCCAGTCCAGTCCTTGCCCCCTTGCCTGTTTTGCCCCAATCTGACTTCTCTTCCCCAGAACACTTACACTTTTCCCTACCACACAGGTCTCTACTCTGCCACCCCCTCACCATCCCACCTCAGTTTTCTTGTGTCTCTGCCCTCCAGTCAGATTCTGCATGTCAGTGTCAACTAGCTAATCTGATTAATGGTTTCCTCTGAAAGTCCCAATTGTCAGTGCAAAGGTTGCTGCTTCATACAAAGGTCCATTCTGACTGGGGCCCTTCCGGGGAATACCGTAGGCCCCACCCTTGGTGTCCTGGTCCTGGTATGTGGGAGGGAGGGAGAGGGAGCAGCATTCCACGTAGGAGTGGGAGGTATTTAGCCCATCAATCACTCCTGAAAGAAGACAGGTCCTCTCTGAGCATCCATCCTGTTGGCTGGGGAGCAGATAAGGATACTGGCAGGGACATGGCAAGGGAATTGGGAAGGACATTGAGCCAATAAACTTCTAGACATAGAGCTAGGGGCCTGAGTGGGTGGGGCAGGATATAAAAATGGGTAAGACTTGTCCCTGCCTGCAAAGATTGAAGGAAATAAAAGCACACGGTGAATAAGCATACAAAGAAACTATATCTCGAGCTAACACAGAGACACGTGAGAGTACCAACAAGGATGAGAGATGCATTCAGACTGGAAGTTTTGCATGATTCCATGGGGAGGTTGATGGTGGCCTGAGAACTGATACCTGAAGAGGATTTTATAAAAGTATATTGTGTTTTCTACGAATGCTAAAAAATCTACACATAGAACACAGAAAGAAAGGAAAATAAGCCCTGGCCAGGTAGCTCAGTTGGTGAGAGCATCATCCCAAAACACCAGGGAGGGGGGACGTCTGGCCACAGGCGCGTGGTAAGGTCCACAAATCCTCTGGTCTGGCCACGCCAAGGCATCAGGGGTGAGTTAATTAACGGTTTGACCAAATATAGTAGGCTAATTTTTAAGTTGATAATTTTGTATGGCCCAAGAATAGTGTTATAAATAGCCAAATGGCCCTTGGCAGAAAAAAAGGTTCCCCTTGCTTGCATACGCCATGGTTGCGGGTTAAATCTCCGGTCAGGGCACATACAAGAAGCAACCAGTAAATGCATAAATAGGTAGAACAACAAATTGATGTCTGTCTGTCTCTCTCTCTCTCTCTCTCTCTCTCTATATATATATATATATATATATATATATACATACATACACACACACACACACACACACACACACACTTTGTAGCCTTGAGTGGAGCCAAGCTCGCTCCATGGCCACAGCCATTTTTTTTGGAGGGATTTATTTATCTTCTATGAAACTTTGTAGCCTTAAGTGGAGGCCTGGGCTGGCCAGGGTGTGCGGAAAGCTTGGCTTCCTCCATTGCTGGGGGAACACAAGCCTCCTGCTAGCTCAGTGGCAGCAGCCATTTTGGTTGGGTTAATTTGCACACTTGCTCCTGATTGGCTGGTGGGCTTGGCTTGTGGGTGTAATGGAATGATGTTTAATTTGCATATCACTCTTTTACTAGATAGGATAGCTTTTCTTTTCTTTTTTTTATTTTAGAGAGAGAAAGGGGGAGAAAGAGAAAGAAAAGTCAATGATGAGACAGAATCATAGATCGGCTACCTCCTGCACGCCCCCCCATTGGGGATCGAGCCCACAACCTGGGCATGTGCCCTTGACTAGAATCAAATTCAGAATTCTTTAGTCTGCAGGCTGATCCTTTATCCAGTGAGCCAAACCAGCTAGGGCAGTGGTCTGTAAACTTATTAGTCAACAGAGCCAAATATCAACAGTACAACGACTGAAATTTCTTTTGAGATCCAAATGTTTTAAACTTAAACTTCTAATGCCACTTCTTCAAAATAGACTCACCCAGGCCATAGTATTTTGTGGAAGAGCCATACTCAACGGGCCAAAGAGCCACATGTGGCTCTCGAGCCGCAGTTTGCTGACCACGGAGCTAGGGCTATCTACCTGCTCTTTTTAACTTCTCAGCATTTGCCCTGCTATTATAAATGCTTCAAAAGTACAACTGAATGGTTGTGGGATGTAGTTTTATAGCCATTTCCCTTCTATTGGACTATAAGCTTGTTTATAAATTTTTGCTGTTATAAGAGGACATAACTCCCCTAAACATATATGCACCCAATATAGGAACACCTAAGTATATAAATAACTCTTGGTAGACTTTAAGGGAGAGATGGGCAGCAAAAAAGTCATAGTGGGTTACTTTAACACCCCACTATCATCACTAGATAGATCTTTCAGACAAAAAATAAACAAGGAAACAGCGACCTTAAATGAGACACTGGATCATATGGATTTAATTGATATTTATAGAACATTTCATTCCGAAGCAGAAGAATATACATTCTCTCTAGTACACATGGAACATTCTCAAAGATAAACCACATGTTAGGACATAAAATAAATCGTAACAAATTCAAGAAGATTGAAATCATACCCAGCATCTTCTTGGATTACAATGGCATGAAACTAGAAATCAACTACAAAGAAAAAAACACAAAACTCAAAAACACATGGAGACTAAATAGCATATTATTAAATAATAAAAAGGTTACCAAGGAGACTAAAGAATAAATAATTACCGGGGGGGAAAAAATGAAAATGAACACATAAAAACCCAAAATCTATGGGACACAGAGAAAGTAGTTCTGAGAGGGAAGTTCATAGCATTACAGGCCTACCTCAAGAAGCAAGAAAAATCTCAAATAAACAATCAAACCTACACCTAAAAGAACTAAACAAAGAACAACAAACAGAGTAAATAGAGGGAAGGAAATAATAAAGATCAGAGTGGAAATAAGTGACAGAATCTTCAAAAAACAAAAGATCAATGAAACTAAGAGTTGGCTCTTTGAAGAGATAAACAAGATTGATGAACCTTTAGCCAGACTCACCAAGAAACAAGAGAGAGGACCAAAATAAATAAAATCAGAAATGAAGGAGGCGAAGTAACCACTGACATCACAGAAATACAAAGAATTGAACAACTATATGCCACAAATGGGACAACCTGAGCAAATGGACAAATTTTTAGATACACCCTTTCAAGACTGAATCAGGAAGAATTAGAAAACCTGAACAAACAGATAACAACTAATGAAACTGAAGCAGTAATGAAATAAAAGAAAAGAAAACTCCCAGCAAACCAAGTCCTGAACAGATGGCTTTGCATGCAAATTTTATCAAACATTCCAAGAACTAATACCTATCCACCTCAAACTATTCTAAAACATTTTAAGAGGAGGGAAGACTTCAAAACTCTTTTTACGAGGCCGTCATTATCCTAATTTCAAAACCAGATACATACACTACAAAGAAAGAAAATTATAGGTCAATATCGCTGATGAACATAGGTGCTAAAATCCTCAGCAAAATATTAGCAAACTGGATACAGCAATACATTAAAAAGATCGTACACCATGATCAAGTGGGATTTATTCCTAGGATGCAAGGCTGATACCATATCCACAAATCAATAAATGTGATACATCACATAAACAAAATGAAAGATAAAAATCACTTGATCATCCCTGGCCAGTGTGGCTCAGTTGGTTGGGTATTGTCAATGTCCAGAAATCAGTGGCATTTTTATATGCTAATAACACACTCCCAGAAGAGGACTAAGAAAACAATCCCATTTACTATTGCAACAACAACAACAACAAAAGATACCTAGGAATAAACTTAAGCAAGGAGGTAGAAGACTACTAGAGACCCTTCCAGACCTTGCCCTATGAATCTCTTCATCTAGCTGCTCATCATGTCTTTAATAAACTGGCTGACGTGTTTCCCTGAGTTCTGTGATCTCTCTCTAGCAAATTAATTGAATCTAAGGAGGAGCAGTTTATAGGAACCTCAGATTTGTAGCCATGTCAGGCAGAAGTTGTGGGTACCTTGGCATCTGAAGTGGGGGAGAGTCACATGGGACTGAGCCCTTAACCTGTGGGATCTGAAACTAGGTAGTGTTAGAATTAGGTTAAATTGTAGGACACACAGCTGGTGTTGCAGAATTGCTTAATGTGTGTGAGTGAGGAGGGACCTAGATCTCATATCAGAAGTGTTGTGAATATGGTAGTGTGAGAGTAAAGGAGAAAGAGATACAGGAGGAAGACTAAAGTTTTTCCTACAGAAGTGGTATCTCATTTTTGTTTTAACTTGAAATTCCCTAATGGCATATGATGTTTAGTGTCTTTTCATATTCTTATGAGCCATCTGAATAGTTTCTTTGATGAGGTAAATCTTCAGGACTGTTGCCCATTTTTAGATCACATTGTTAATTTTCTTAGTCTTCAGTTTTAAGAGTTCTTTGTATATTTTGGACAGTAGCCCTTTATCAGTTGTGTCTTTTGCAAATATTTTATCCCGGTCTGTAATTTGTCTCCTCACGCTCTTGACATTGTCTTTTGCAGAGCAGAAGTTTTTAATTTTAATCTAGTCCAGTTTATCACTTCTTTCTTTTATGGACCATGCCTTTGGCATTGCATCTACAAAATTATCACCGTATCCAAGGTCATTTGGGTTTTCCCTTATGTTATCTTCTAGGAGTTTTATAGTTTTACGCTTTCCATTTAAAGTCTATGATCTATTTTGAGTTAGTTTTGGTGAAGGGTGTAAGTTGGTGTCTAGATTCATTTTTTTACATGTGGATGTCCAGTTGGTCCAGCATCACTTAGTGAAAAGAGTATTTTTGCTCAATTGTGTTCCTTTACACCTTTGTCAAAGATCAGTTGGTTATATTTATGTGGATCTATTTCTGGGCTCTCTGTTTTATTTCATTGACCTATGTATCTATTCATTCACAAATACTATACTGTCTTAAAGTTGGGTAGTGTCAAGCTCTGACTTTGTTCTTCTCCTTCAATATTAAGTTGATTATTCTGGGCCATTTGTCTCACCATATAAACTTGAGAATCAGTTTGTTTATATCCACAAAATAAGTTACTGGAACTTTTATTGGTATTGTGTTGAATCTATAAATCAAGTTGGGAAGAACTGACATCATGATAATATTGTGTCTTCCTATCCATGAACATGGACTGTTTCTTTACTTATGTGGTATTTGTTTGTTTTTTATTTTCATTAAAAAAAAAACTCACTGGAGGATATGGTTGTTTTCTGGTGGTTTTTTGTTTGTTTGTTGAGAGAGATAGTAGTGGGAGAGAGAGAAAGAGAGAGAGAGAGAGAGAGAGAGAGAGAGACCTCCCTGTACGTGTCCTGACCAGGGATCAAATCCACAACCTTGTGGTATACAGGACAATACTTCAACCAACTGAGCCACAGGCCAGAACTGTTAATTTAATTTTTAAAAAAATACCTTTCTTTAGAGTTTTATAGTTTTTCTCATTTAGATCTTGTACATATTTTGTTAGATGTATAACTATCTCATTGGGGGCGGGCATGTGCTAATGTAAATGGTAATTTCAAATTCCACTTGTTCTAGCTGCTTGCATTTAGGAAAGCAATTGGTTTAGGTATATTAACCTTGTATCCTATAATTTTGCTATAATCATGTGTTAGTTCCAAGATTTTTTTGGTTGATTCTTTCAGATTTTCTTTATGAACAGTTATGTTATTTGTGAACAAATACAGTTTTGTTTCTTCCTTCCCAACCTGTATATCTTTTGTTTCCTTTTTTTGTCTTATCGCACATTAGCTAGGACTTTTAGTACAATGTTGAAAATAGTGGTGAGAGGGGACCTCCTTGCCTTGTTGCTGATCTTGGTGGGGAAACTTCAAGTTTCACACCATTAAGTGTGCTATTAGCTGTAGGCTTTTGGTGGGTGTTCTTTATCAGGTTGAGGAAGTTCCCCTTTATTTCTAGATTGCTAAGATATTTTATCACGAGTGGGTGTTAGATTTTGTCAAATGCTTTTTCTGTGTCTACTGATATCATTGTATATATATTTTTTTAAAATTTTTTTATTAAATTATTATCTTTGTACATATACCATTGCCCCCCCTCCGATAATGCCCTCCCTCCCCAGAGTTTTGTGTCCATTGGTTGTATTTATATGCATAATTTTTCTTCTTTAGTCTATTGATGTGATGGATTACATTAATTGATTTTTGAATGTTGAGCCAGCCTTACATACTTGGGATAAGTCAAACTTGGTCATGTTGTATAATTGTTCTACATTGTTGGATTCAGTTTGCTAATATTTCATTGAGGATTTTTGCATCTATATTCATGAGAGATTAGGTCCATACTTTTCTTATGTTTCTTCTGGGTTTGGTATTAGCATAATGCTGGCCTCAGAGAATAAGTTGGGAAGTATGCCTTCTGCTTTTATCTTCTGAAAGAGATCATTAAAAAATAGTATAATTTCTTCCTTAAATGCTTGTTAGAATTCACCAGTGCACCCATCTGTATCTGGTGCTTTCTGTTTTGGAAGATTATTAATTATTGATTCAATTTCTGTAATATAGGCTCATTCATATTGTTTATTAACAATTTTTCTTAAGAATAGATTTCTGGAAATGAGATTCCTTGTCAAGGGTTTGATTTTGTGTGTGTGATTCTGAGATGCTCATTGTTAAGTAAATAAACTATACAGAAGTATACCAAGTATACAAGTAAACGTTTCCCAACACTCACTCTCTTACTCCAGACAGACTCTACGGAAGTGATCACTGTTAATGGTGTGCTGTAGATTTTCCCAACCATTTTCTGTGTCTGGTTTGAATATTTTTAAAGGTCTTGATATCTGTTGATATGTTGCCTTCCAAAAGACTTGTAATAAGGCATGATCATTTTTAATAAGAGTGAGATTTTAAAATTTGTTTCATTTTTTTCTAATTGTACAATATAGCATGTTATTACAGAAAATAAGGAACATTTGCAAAGAAAAATTTAAATCACCCATACTTCCTCTATGTAGATGACTAATACTAATGTTTTAGAATATTCCTCTCTGAACATAAAACGAGAGCACAAATCACAGGTGTCATGTGACAAGCACAGAATACCAGATCAAGAGATAGAACATGTCAGTGCTCCCTGCCTCCCTCCATCATACATTAATATTTTAATAAAGTAGGAATCATTTTTTTCTAGCCAGGTTTTTTTTTTTTTACTTGTTTGTTTTTTGTTTTTAACCATTTAAACCATTTTTCTACTTATATTTTTTTCTGACACTATTGGGAGCATTTCTCCATTTCTTTAATGTTCTATGTACTCTTGGGGTGATTATCCAAATAAACGTAAGTATCTGTATGCTTCTTTGGCTTCCTTAGACTACATCCTAGAAGAACATGAATATTTTTAAAATGTTTGGTACTTATTGTCCAATCGTCTTCCAGGAACCTACCAAATTTACATAGTTGAGGTTTAACTGCGAGGGAGTATGGGAGGAAATGAGAGAAAGAGAAAGCTAGGGGGTGCCCAGCCTGTGGTCATTACTTACAGTGACTTTCTGAGAAGTGACCATCTTGATGGCTGGTAACACCCTCCTGCAGTTGGGGCCCTTAGTTTCATGGGTCCATGGCCTGAACAGTCACTTATTCATTCAACAAATATTTATTAAGCACCTTCTCCATCTAGGCTGAAAATACTTATCTAGGGATAAGGCCAACTTTCTGCATTGGGAATCTTACAAGCTCTGATGGGGAGTCAGACCATAAGCACATAAACAAACGAGTGTGTAAAATAATGTCTAACAGTGAAACAAACGAGTGTGTAATATAATGTCTAACAGTGAAACAATTATGAAAGCAGGGTCTGCTTAGATAGATAGTAAATGCCTGGGGATGGTGGTGCCATTTTAATTGGGCTGGTCAGGGAAGGTCTTTCTGGGGTGATGACTTTAGGGCTGAGTCCTGAAAGAGGAGTTGTAGAAAAATCTAGAACAATAGTAATTCTCAGTTCTGGCTGGACATTAGAATTACCTGGGGGAGCTTTTTAAAGCTCACACTATAGGCCAATTGAATTAGAATGTCTGGAGATGGAAGCCAGGCACTCATACTTTTGAAGTCCCTTGGGTGATTCCAATGTGCATTCAAGGTAGAGAACCAGTGATCCAGGGCAGCTCTGTCCAATAGAAATGCAATTCAAACCAAATAGGTAATTTTAAATATCCTTGTAGCCCCATTTAAGAAGTAAAAAAGAAACAAATGACATGGTTATTTTTTAAAATATATATTTTATTGATTTTTTACAGAGCAGAAGGGAGAGGGATAGAGAGTTAGAAACATCAATGAGAGAGAAACATCGGTTAGCTGCCTCCTGCACACCTCCTACTGGGGATGTGCCCGCAACCAAGGTACATGCCCCTGACTGGAATCGAACCTGGGACCTTTCAGTCCGCAGGCTGACGCTCTATCCACTGAGCCAAACTGGCTTGGGCGACATGGTTATTTTTAAAAGATGTTTTATTGATTTTCAGAAAGAGAGGAAGGGAAAGGAGAGATAGAGAAACATCGATATGAGAGGGGAACAGCTGCTTCCTGCAGGCACCCTACCAGGGATGGAGCCTGACTGGGAATTGAACCTGCAACCTTTCAGTGCCTGGGATGACACCCAACCAATTGAACCACACTGGCCAGGGCAGGTGACATAAATTTTAATAGCATATTTAATTTTATCTAATTCATCTAAACTATAATTTCATCATGTAATCAATATAAAAATTACTAATGTGATATTCTGCATCTTTTACACTAAGTCTTTGAGATCCAGTGTGTATTTTACATTCAGAAGCACATATGAATTCAGACTAACCACGTTTCAAGTGCTCAATGGACACCTGTGGCCACCATATTGGTCAGCACAGATATGGAGGAAGAGCACAGGAAACATCAGGTACAAAGATCTGATTCTTTTTTTTTAAAATATATTTTTTATTGATTTTTCACAGAGAGGAAGAGAGAGGAATAGTGAGTTAGAAACATTGATAAGAGAGAATCATCGACCAGCTGCCTCCTGCACACCCCCTACCGGGGATGGGCCCGCAACCAATGTACATACCCTTGACCGGAATCGAACCTGGGACCTTTCAGTCCACAGACCGACACTCTATCCACTGAGCCAAACCTTTTTCGGCAAAGATCTGATTCTTGAGGTTGGGGTATCAGTAGGAGGCAAGTGTGGCCGGAGGGGAGTAAAAGAAGTTGGGAGTTGGAATAAGTGAGGCCTAAGGCATAGTCATGGCCTAGTGTCTGGCTTTTATTCTAACTGTGATGGAAGCCATTGGGCACTCACAAGGCAAGAAATGGTTTGCTCTAATTTATGTTTTGTGTTTTGTTTTGTTTTGTTTTTAAAGACTTTTGGCTGCTGCATTGGAAACAGCCTGCATGAAGGGCAGAGAGAAGCAGGGAGGCCCAGGAATAGGCTATTATGTTAGAGAAATAGAGGCTTGGATTTGAGAGGCCACGGGGCAGATGCTGAAAAGTGTTTTGGTTCATGATAGATATTCCCAGGCAGAACCCATTGGAGTTGCTGATTGATTGGATGTGGGATGTGGGAGAAAGAAAGGTCTCAAAGATGACTCCAAGTTTTTGCCCTGAGTGGGCCCTGGCTGGGTCGCTCATTTGGAGCCTCATAACAATACGTCAAGGTTACGGGTTTGATCTCCGGTCAGGGTACATATAAGAAGCAACCAATGAATGCATAAATAAGTGGAACAACAAATCTCTCTCTCTCTCTCTCTCTCCATCTCTTCCTCCCTCTCTCATCAATAAATAAGAGCTTAAGAAAAGAGTTTTGCCCTAAGGCAAATGATGGTGGAGCTTGCGGTTGGGGTAGGAGTGGGAATAGGTTTGTGTGTGAAATAAGAGTTCATTTTAAGCATAAACCAATCAAAATGTGTGTGTCCTCTAAAATCTAGATCATGTGGGTCAGCAAAGACCCAGGGAATGTGGAAAAATACAGGAAGTATTCAAGCAATGGAGATCCCATTTGTTAAGAATACATGTTGAGACAGGACTAGGGTATGGGAAATAGGAGAGAAAACACTCTGTAATAGATTCCAGAGAACATTAATGTCAGACTAAGGAATTTGAAATTTATTTGATAGGCATGGGGTGAGATATTAGACATTTTCGAGCGATAACTAGTATGATCAGAGCTTAAATTTACATCGACAATGTAAATACATTTAATAACATGAAAAATGCTCAAGATAATTTTCACTAAAATTCTACATATGATTAGAGCCAAGTTGGGTTTTTTTGTTTTGTTTTTTAATCTCATGTTTTAAAAAATGGCATGTGTACTAGAAAAAGAAATTGGAAGGAACATTATCAAAATGTGTCATAGAGTTGGTTTCAGTTGTTGGTAAGGCTATGAATAGGTTGGGGGTTTTTTCTTTCTACTCTGTATTTGCTATTTTTTTTTTTAATTGAGCATAACTACTTTTATAATGGGAATAATTTTAGATTAAACTTAAGTATGTGCAGGCCTGGAGGGAGTACACTGGATGGAGAGGATGGAGGCAGGAATAGAGGTCAGGTTCAGGGCCGTGGAAAGGGAGGGAGAGGATGAGCTGGGCCAAGGGCCACGGGAGGAAGAGGGAAGTGGAACGTCTACGTAAGGAAGCCTGAGCACAAACAGGTGTGGTGGGTAGAGTATGTGTGGGCTCTGGAGCCAGGTTGCTGGGATTTGAATCTGAACTTGGCCCCTTACTTGGGCATACCACTCTGTGTGTGTTTTTAAATCTATAAATGGGAATAATAATTGTACTTTCCCCCTATGATTGATCTAAGGAGAACTGAGTGAATGCGTATTAACCGCTTAGAACAGTGTTCAGCTCATAGAAGGTGCTCAGTATATTCGCTATTATTCTAATTACTCCCAGGAATCTGGCCTCAGATACAGCATATATAATGGGGTGGATAGACACAGGTTCCTGAAGCATTATCCCTAACAGTTTAATTTTTTATAATATATTTATATATTATACATTTTAAAAAATCTTGTGCTCTATTCGGCAGCACGTATACTAAAACTGGAACGATACAGAGATTAGCATGGCCCCCGTGCAAGGATGACACGCAAATTGGTGTGTTCATATTTAAAAAATAAATAAATAAAATAAAATAAAAATATCTTAGTCAAGTTTTTTGAAAATAGATGAGCTGTCTCAGGTAGTCTGAGCTACCATCATTGAAGAAGTGCCAGGTGCTACAGGGATCAGAGTGGGGCTGGTATCGGACTGATTCCAGGCAAGCTCTCATCAGATGATGTACTGGGTTGTTTTTTTTTTTTAATTAATCTCTTTATTGATTAAGGTATCACATATTTATCCTCAACCCCCTATTCCAATCCCCCCCCACTCATGCTCCCACCCCCCTATTGTCCTTGACCACTGGTTAGGCTCATATGTGTGCACATAAGTCCTTTGTATGATCTCTCTCTTTTATCCCCACCCTCCCCTTTGAGGGCCAACAGTCTGACCCATGGCTCCTTATCTCTGGGTCTGTTCTTGTTCTTATTTTATAGATGAGGAAATTGAGGGTCTGAGAGGTTATAACAAAGTTATAACATCAGTCTATGTTGTTCACCATTTCCCCTAGATGAGTGAGTTTTTTATATAACTAAGTTCTTTCCACTAAAGGTAATGTCCTTCATTCTGAGTCCTCTCTAAGGATTTGGCATTCAGGTATTCTTTATTTTATGAAATACGTTATATATAGACTATAGGTTTTTTCCCTTAATAACCTTATTTGGTAATAGCCTTACTTTTGGTTTTTAGGTTTTGGGGGGAAATTTTATTGGCCTTTGAGATGTGAGTTTCTGGGAACTGGGGTTGGGGGAAAGTGAATAATTTGGGTAGGCTGAGTTAGGTACTTCTGAATCCACCCTGACCTCGAGACTCTCATTTCAGGGCCCAGGCTAGAGCCTATATCAAGGGCGTAGTGCTGCAAATGTGAACTTTTAGATGGGGCATTGGTTAGAGATGGGAATGGATCTCTACACTCTGTCACTATGGAGATTGTACAGTTCTTTGAAGATACCCTCCTGGCTGGGAGTCCGTCATTTTTAGGGACAGCTGCCCGGGGGCTCTAAGCCTCACATATTCTGCATTCCAATGGGCAAGCGCATGCTGAAGGCTCCTGATGGGGAGGGCTGTGCTGTGGGCCAGGAGGGATTACTGAGGTCCGTCCAGCAGGATCTCTTCCTAAGAGGCATATAGTCTGATATCTTTCATATCCAGAAAGACGGTTTTGTTATAACTTCTCAGACCCTCAATGTCCTCATCTATAAAATAAGAATAAGAATAAGAATAAGAAGAAAACCGCCAGCCGAAACCAGTTTGGCTCAGTGGATAGAGCATCAGTCAGCCTGCGGACTCAAGGGTCCCAGGTTCGATTCCGGTCAAGGGCATATACCTTGGTTGTGGGCACATCCCCAGTGAGGGGGGAGGGGGGTGCAGGAGGCAGCTGGTTGATGTTTCTTTCTCATCGATGTTTCTAGCTCTCTATCCCTCTCTCTTCCTCTCTGTAAGAAATCAATAAAATATATATATATATATATATATATATATATATATATATATATTTTTTTTTTTTTTTTTTTTTTTAAAGAATACCACCATCTAATAAGTACAGAGATGCATCGCTCACTACTTCCCTCATCTCCACCCAGAGCTAGGAAGAAGAATCAGACTCAGAGGCAGACGATGAGACCAAACCAGAAAGGATTGAGTTACCTTAAAGAGACAGAATGGCTTTGAGACCAATGAGGCCTGGTTGTCACTGGGCTGGGACACTGACATAGCGACAAAGGAAGATCCAATAGCTCTGGATACTTTTAAACAGAGGCCAGAGGTCACTGCGTGGAGTGGTAGCCTGGCTTGGCCTGGCGGTTTTCCTGTTGCGGAAAGAGTCGCCTTTCCTGGCCTGTGCCCCCAACACTGAACACTGTGGCTGCCTCCCTTAGTTCCAATCGCTTTCCCAGCAAGCCCCCTTCTGAGCCCCCTCTGGCTGCCCCTGGCGAAGGGCCTGTAGGGAGAGAATGTGCTGGCCAGGGGCCCGGGGCCTCTGTCCTGTGCACTCAGCAGCTGTGTCTGCCACTGTCTGTTGATACTCGGCTATGTGAGATGCCCCCTTGTGTGGGGGGCCCTGGTTACCTTGAGTCCCCCCAGAAATAGAGGCCCTTCTGGACATGCAGACAGGTCACATTTTGGAGCCTGAGAGGCTGAGGAGGAAGGCCCAAGCATGAGGTATCCTTGGTGAGGCCATGGCACCGTGAGGCCTCGGAGTTACCTCCCCCACAACGCCCAGCCCTCTTTTGGCTTGAGTTTCTCTAGTTCAGCTCCCGGTGTTCGTGTGAAGATGGAATTAGTGGAGGAGAAAGCATTTTCTAAAATGGTTAACATTATATACATGTAAAGGATGATCGTCATTTTCAAATGGGATCATGTGTGTACCAAACCCTTTGAAAAATGCGATGTGCCCTATGGTTTCCAGGGGTCCTCAAACTTTTTAAAGTGGGACCAGATCACGGTCCCTCAGAGAGCTGGAGGGCCGGACTATATGAACTATTAATTCCTACTGTAACACCTCGGCTGCGCTCACTGCCCAAAAAACCTGGCGGGCCGGATCAGACTCCTCTGCGGGCCGCATGTGGCCCGCGGGCCGTAGTTTGAAGACCCCTGGAGCCTAATTCTGTCGGAAGCCAAGGACCAGGGAGAATTGACGGTTAGGCTCAATAAAAACAGCAGATTGCCCCACCACCACCACACAGCCCCCTGTTAAGGGTTAAGTTGATGGTAGTGCCAAGAAGAACTAAGATGGGAACTGAACCGTGCTGTGGTTCAACAGGTGGCTGCCTCTCTGTGACCCCAGCTAAGTTGGGCTGTTGTTGAGTGGCAACGAGGGCACTTGGGACCCTCCATCAGGAACCCTCTGCAGAAAGCTGGTGAGTTTCCAGTTAAGCTCACGGGCAGTGCACACCATCATGTGACTCACTGTAGACTGAAGTCAGGCTGTTGTGTCTCCAGCAGACTAAACTGAGCCCCCAACAAGCCCCAGCTGCTCTTGTGGAGGGTTAGTGCCCGCTTAGCCAGTTCTTGCTGAGGACAGGCAACCCTGCCGAGAGCCCCCTGAGCAGGATGCAGGCTGATGTTGCACATCTGGAGTAGCTCAGGTGCTCCTCTCCAAGGTGGCCTGCTCTACGTGACTTGGATATGCATTTACATTTAGAAGTTACTTAGGGGGGTTCAAGGTGGGGTGGGGATGGGAGAATGCTAGTGTCACATTAGCTGTGCTGAGTGCTGTTCTAAGGGTTTAACGTGTTATTGATTTCTGACCCCCAAAATCCCTGTATGTAGATCCTAATTTATAGATGAGGAAGCTTTAATTGAACTGTCCAAATACAGCTATTAGAAAGTGACAGGACCTTCCAAAACCAGTTTGGCTCAGTGGAAAGAGCGTCAGCCTGACAGAAGGATCCCAGATTCAATTCCGGTCAGGGGCATGTACCTTGGTTGCGGGCACATCCCCAGTAGGAGGTGTGCAGGAGGCAGCTGATCAGTGTTTCTAACTCTCTATTTCTCTCCCTTCCTCTCTGTATAAAATCAATAAAATATATATTTTTTTAAAAAAAGAAAGAAAAGTGACAGAACCAGCATTTAAACCAGTCAGGAAGTCTGACTATAGAGTCAGACCTCTTAAATATCATTGTCATTTTTCCAATGCACACCTAAGGCAGAGAGACTTGTCAAGGTCGCACAGCTGGTCTGTGGTGGATCTGGAGTTAAAACCAGGTCCGTCCAATTCCAGGACCCACAATGGTAACCGCCACTCTAATTTACATCTTCGGGCTGCTTTTAATATTAAATTGTAACATATAGTATAATATTCTATTTAATGTACTGTAATATTCTATTAGGGGTGTCGAACTCAATTAGAGAAGGGGCCAAAATCTAAAATCCAGCCTAAATCGCGGGCCGAATGGTTTACTGAACAGTCATAAACTGACAATGTCATAAACTGACAGTGGAGTGCAATGATGACAGCGCGGTGCGGGCCACATTGCAAGGCCTAGCGGGCTGGATTTGGCCCGCGGGCCTTGTGTTTGACACATGTGTATTATAGTATATTATTCTATCATAATATATTATTCTATTATAGTAGAATACTCTAAAATAGGATTACAACTTACTGAATGAAGCCTTTATCGTTGGACATTTAGGCTGGTTTAATTTTTCACCAAGATTTTTTTAAAGAGAGAGAAATGGTAGGGATGTTGTTTGGTTTATTAGTTCATGTGTTCATTTTAAAGGATTTAGAACAAGTGGTCTGAGCTCCCAGAGGCTAGAAGGATTGGAGGTTTCAAGTTGAGTGCTTGAATGGAGAGTGAAATTCTGATTAGGAAGGGTGCCAGTGTGGAGAGAAGAAAAGAACAGACTCTGAGCTTTAGCCCAGGGTTTGGCGGTGTCTGTGCAATAGGAAATTTGGGCAGCATTTCAGCAATGTTCTGTAATTCACACTTTGGCTATTTTAGTGTTCTCTAGCATCGTCTTATTCACATCTCATTGACATTGGGTAGTCATGTTTGGGTGGGGCTGGGCAACGAGTGAGCCCATTCTCTTCCCCAGATCAGCTATGTGGACCTAAGATCCCTCCATCTGTCCTTCGCATATCCCGTGCCCCTCTGCCCCTCTCTCCCTCAGCTTTCCTTGGAGGTTATCCCTTTGAGGTTCCGTATCCCAGGTCAGAAACAGATGAGGAGGCCTAAGGACATCATGTGTGGCAATGACCTGAATGGCCTTCATAGTCACATCATACTAATCACTCTATATATATGACAGCCTTTGTGATACACTAGAAACAGGCTGCTTCAACGTGGTGGGGGAGGTTTCAAAAAATCAGCAAGAACACATTCAGAGACCTGCACTCTATGTGCACCTGATAGATTCACTTAGAGGATGTAGGAACTGCAGAGGATCCTGAAAGTACCTCTTTCCTAACTTACTTTTAAAGTGTGGCCAATGAGGTCCAGAGAGAGCAACCAACTTGTTAAGGGCAAGATGGTGGCCAAATCAGATTAGAATCAGGGCCTTCTGACGCCTACCTGATGACTCCTCGAGAAGCAAGCAGCTTTTAGCTCTGTTCTGCTGGGAGCACTGGGAGAAAAAGCATGGATCAGAAGGGAGGTTGAGGAAAAACAGGAGTAGTTTGGCACAGTTGGGCAACCCTAGGGTTTCGGGGAGATATGGAGCCACAAGGATCCTCTGACTGTCCACTCCCTACTCCAGCACCTAAGTCCCAATTCCATTGCCCAGCAACATACACGAGGGGCGATTGACAGGAAGCCAATTCTGGCCTAATGATCAGAACCTGGGTGTGATAGACAGATCAGGATTTCTGTCAGGCAAGATGCTTCACCTTCCTGAGCCTCAGCGTCTTTAAACACACAGTGGGGTTGTCATTACTTATATGGGCCCCTGTGAGGATGAAATGAGATAATGCTTGTAGAGAAACGGGCACATGTTTGTGGAAAGAAAAGAATCTTGGGGTTGTTTGAGTTGGTGGAAAAAGGAGAACACAAAACCAAGTTTATTTCAACAAAAGACCAAGTATTTCTTCATTTCATCTGATTCATTATTTCTGACAGGCCCTGCCAGCGGGGTGTTCGTTTCACTTTCCCCACGTGGACACGGGCTGTGTGGCGGCGGGAAACGTCTCTGTGCCCTGTCTTTGGTGAAGAGCGAGGGGAGGGTTAGATTGGATCGGGCTCAGGGAGAGCACAGGATTGCCTTGTCCTGTCTGTCTTGAAAGGGGAGAGAGATGGAGAGGAATGAGGATTGTTCATCTGAACGTGGAGTCCAGTTTCTTTCTGAAGTACCTGCTCTCAGCTGTGCGACCTCAAAGGAACCTCAGTGTCTCTTGACCACAAAGTCACATGATCACCACGTTCCATGCAGTATCTTACTGAGCCCTCAGACAAGCCTGGGAGATAGATATTACCACCCTGCTTTAGATAAAGGAGAAAACGGTGGTGCAGGGAAGTTAGGTAATTTGTCAAAGGCCACCCAGCACACAGCACACGGCTAGCAAGGGGTAGATACGAGATGTGATCAATGGTCTGACCCCCAAACCTGTGCTTTCTGGGATGTCCAAGGGTAGATTCCGATTTTGTTGGGTCTAAAGCTTAGGCCATGTTAGAAGCCCTCTTTGAGAAAAGCAATATAAAATCACAAGTATACAAAAGTGAACATTGATTTAGATGTTTAAATAAAATCACAACATATTAGAGAATATGTTAAAGCTGAACCATCATAAAATCCAGGAAAATAACGTAATATCTCTGTTAACTGCTTGACACTCCCCTCTAACACCTGTTTCCTATGTCTTTTGGCTACACCCTCTTTGGTTGCATCCGCATAGGACAATGATTTTGTAATATTCTCCGCATATTACAAAATCTCCACAAAATTAAAAAGATAACCCAGTCTTCCTCCAGCATGGTTGATTGATGATATGAAAAGGATTGTTGCAGCTACGTAAGTCATAATTTATGATGGCATAAAAATATCAGGATATAGTCACATTTGGGGGAAATCTCCATCAAAATTTCTTCCATATATGAGTCATAAGACTTTAGGGCATCTTATGTTTTCTGTTATAGTGATTCAACTAAAATAATCTTTAAATTGGTGAGACCTCTTACCCTGCTTGCTGTCGGCTAAATGTGGTCTTCTTTGATATTAGTATTTTGTGTCAAATCAGCAAAAATTTCTCATCTTTTCCAGTAAAGCTTCCCCTCATGGAATGAAAATGGTTCATATTAATAAAAGATTCTTAATTGCCCTGGCTGATATGGCTCATTTGATTAAGAGTCGTCTGTTGCCCAAAAGATCACCAGTTTGATTACCAGTCAGAGCACATGCCCAGGTTAGGGGTTCGGTCCCGGCCTATAGGAGAAAACCAGTTCATGTTTCTCTCTCACATCGATGTTTCTCTCTCTCTCTCCCTCTCCCTTCCTCTCTAAAAATACATCGCTTAAAAAAATAAAAGATTCATAATTAACTCCTTTCTTATAAACCTATGACCTTTTAAAAGGAATTCATTACAAAATACCAGAGAGGAAAACATTTGAAGCATTTGAATGATTGGGCCTGGAAAGGGGAAGGCTGGAGGAAGCAAACACCGTCTTTAAGGACCTGAACCTCAGTGGGTATTGGAACCCCCAGGTGCTGGAGGAGCTCAGGAGCTGCCTAGTTAGCAGGCTGAGCAAGTAACTTGGAGCAGGTGACCCTAAAATGGATGCAAAGTATAATAGGTAAAAGTCTGTGAATGAGAACCCCTAAAACCGCCTGCCGGTGGCTCCAGGTGTGTCCTGAGGCCTTGCAGATGCTGTGGGAGGTGGCACAAATGCAGACACTTGGGCCCCACCCAAGGCTGCCCAATGGGAGTCTGTCTTTTCACGAAGTCCCTGGTGATTCTGCTCAGGTGATTGTCAGGAGCCCTGGACGCAGGCTTTGGCAGGATCGCCCTGGTGTGTCCACCCCAGCTTGGCACTTGGTCTTTTTTCCTCTCTCAGTCCTTATCCCTGGGAACTGGCCTCTCTTCTAGCATCATCCACTGTGTTGATTCATGACATCTCTATTTTCCCTCCCACGAAGTCCTAGAGGCTGAGGTTATTCCTCTTTGATTTCCAGCCCCTCTCAATGCCAGGCATCCAAGAGGTGTATTTATGCAGTGCCTACTGTGTGCCAGGAGCTTTTCCCTCATTTGCTTGTAGACCGGAACAAATATTTCCATTTTATAGATGAAGAAACTGAGGCTCTGTCACCTGCCTGGAGTCCTAAGTGGCAGAGCTGATTCTAGAGCCTTCAGTAAGGGATCAGTAAGTATCTGTTCAATCACTTATTTACTTGATTATTCATCCAAGCATCCATTGATGTTCTTATTTATTTATTGAAGAGACTCGGAGATGAGGGAGAGAGCAGTAGAATCCGCTTCCTCTGGGTGCACTGTTTTTAGAACAGGTGTTGTCTGGCCCCAGGAGGCCCCCAGAGTGCCCAGCCTTGGGGTCTGTGTTGCCCTGGGCGTGTGGAGGTGACACCCCTGCACCACCCCACCCCTTTCAGAATGTCATCCATGACTCAGCAAAGAAACCCTGGGCCTGAAATCAGAGATGAGGCCAAAGGGGGGAAAAACAAAACCTCAAGAATGTTCTCTTTTCCTGGAGGAATTTCCCTTTCATAGCTCTCATTCCTCTGCCAGGCAACCCAGGAAGCCATGCCTGTGGTCAGCTCTGACCCTCAGGCCGGGGGCAGCATCAGGCCTTCGGTGGCCTCTGATTCTAGGCCACCAAGGGCTTGCCAGCCCCTCTCTTAGTTTGCCCTTAAATAGTAAAATTCTAACCCTGGACCCCAAATACCTGGTTTAAATTCTGCTTCTGCCTCTTGCTAGGTGTGTGAACTTGGGCAAGTCACCTCACTCCTCAGTGCTTCCATTTCCTCCCTTGTACAGGAGGGGTAACTGTAAGTTAGAGCAGCCATTTTAACCTTTTCATCACCCGGCATACACAGACTAATAACTAAAATTCTGTGGTGATCTGACAGGAAAAAAAATTGGTGCAATTGTGATTCATTCACACCAGATGGCTATTGTTGCGTTGACTGTTGCCATTTTATTTACTTGACAATCTAAGAGACTTCTAAATAGTCATGTATTGCATGTTTAAAATTCTTGCAGCACCCCGGTTGAAAATGGTTGAATTAGAGGATTAACATAATTCATGTAAAGCATTTAGGACAATGACTCGAAGTAATTGCTATGTAACTGTTGTTATTCTTGTTATTATTACTTATAGAAGAGTTAGTCATACCTGGAGGAGACTTTGTGAACTCGTGCTAAACTTCTCTCCTCGTTTGTTCTAATTTTCGCCCCAGAATGTACTTGAATTCCCAATTATTCATGTGGCAGAGCGCCGAAGGGGGCAATTGCAAAAGAGTGAATAAATGAATAAATTAGAAAGCTCTGGGTTGCCCTCTGAAAATGAGATTATTGTGATGGATGAAGAGGCATGACTCCATAGATTGACGATTTGGGAATAACACCATTCATTCTAGGAGGGGGGTGGCCCTGTGAGAATTTCCAGGCCGAGGCCGGAGCGGCCTGCCTGCCACGAGAGTCCACTGGCGGAGGGACACGGTCGGTATGAAGACACACACACAGGCTGCAGGGGAAGGAGAGAGTCATTCCTGGCTTCTGATTCTCAGCCCGGGATGTTTCAGAATCACCTGGGGATAAATAGACAGAGCCTCAGCCTCGCTGCTGGGGATTCTAACCTCCCGGTCTGGGAATGAACAAGACATCAGAATTAAAATCTAAGCAAGTGTTCAGGAACGAAGGCAGGCTGTAAGTGGAGACAATGTGATAATAGCTACGCGTACTATAAACTGGCTGCGTTAGGTACATTTCTCTCGCCTTCATAACCACCCCGTTTGAAAGGTAAGAACCTGCCCTGGTCAGGGTGGCTCAGTTGGTTGAGCATCTTCCCATGCACCAAGAGGTCACCAGTTCGATTCCGGGTCAGGGCACATGCTTGGGTTATGGGCTTAGTCCCCAGGAAAGGGCATGCAGGAGGCAGCAGATCAATGTTTCTTTTTCAGCGCTGTTCCCTCTCCCTCTTCCTCTCTCTCTAAAACCCAAAGTTTGTTTGTTTGTTTTGTAAGAAAGGTAAGAACCTGTGGTTTAAGCAGTTCGGTTTGAGTGAGGTCACACAGCAGAGCCCCTGTTTGAGTCTCGGTCTGAATCTGAAGGCCTGATGGACTTTGCTACATCGCACACGGCAGGAGGTCAGCCTGGAAGAACCTTCCCAGAAACTGAAATGAGGATAGCCTGCCCTGAAGTAAACTATAAAGTCGATACATCACAGGTCAGAGCAAAGCTATACAAACTGATTTAGAGAGACACAAAGGGCCCCCAGCTCGGGCTCGACCTTAACCCATGCCCTCTATTAACATTTCTAAAGGAGGAATGCGTCAGTGGGGGTGGAGGGAGCTGGCGTTTGTTAGTTTGACACCAAATGGGGCTGAGGAAGGGGTCCCGTCCTGCCGACCCCTGGCAGCTTTGTGCTCCGGCATCCAGTTTCCCTGGCCTTCCATTCCCTCCCCGACCTCTCTGGCTGCTGTTTCCTTCTTCCTCTGCATCCCTCTCTCCCCACACTCCCAGGCGGGGCTCAGCCGCCTGCCCCCAGGCCTTCCAGAGGTGCCCGCTCCTGACGTCCAGACCTCAGGCCTCAAGGCTGAGGTCGGGGAGAGGGAAGGCTGTCGTCAGACGTGACCGGACTCACAGCCCAGCTGGGCCCCTTGCAGGCTGTGGACCTTAGAGGTTACATCATTTTTTCCGGCTCAGTTTCTTTAGCCGCGAAATGGGCTAGTGATGCCCGCCTGGAATGAGTGTGGGGAGGATGAATAGAGACACCAGGCGCCCCAAGCACACGGTAGGAACGCGGTGGTACAGGGTGCCTGTTTCTTATGTCCAGCAGCGGTGGGACTTCGCCTGAACGTCTGGGGGCACCTTCAAAACAACATGTGAAATAGAGAATCTCCCCCCCCCCCCCCAAATCCGTTCTTCCTGACCAGAGGAAACAGAGACACTTTCCATCAAACGGCTGAAGCCAGACCCCTCCTGGCCTGCCCCCACCACCATCCAACGGCACCGGCACCGGGGCCCAGGGGTTCTGTTTCCTGCATTTCTTTTGTCATGAGCAGCTCTCTGAATCTCTCACCAGGTTATTGCAAGAACCTCTTAACTACTTCCTCAGCTTCCTGCTTCCTAAACTCCAAATGCTAGTCTATTTAAAAAAAAACCTTCAGTCGCTCTTGGCTGCCTTCAGAGCACAACTCACATTTCGTAGCCACAGGCCTTTCAGGATGTGTCCTGCCTTCCTGTCCAGCGCCGTCCCTGCCACCCTCCTGTCTTACCCCTGACCCTCCCTGGTGGCAGTGCTGAGCCACACACCAAGTATGCCAGCTTCCCAGGCCTCACTGCAGCATAAGTCAGTCTCTCCTGGGAGAAGACCCCCCCACCCCACACACACACATATGCATGCACACATGCATACACGTACACATCTGCACACATTCACACATGGGCTGGAGCAGGTGCCTTTCTCCCAAGGCTTCCTTCTGTCTTTCCAACTCCTCTCGGGCACCCCTGGGTGCCTGGTGTGCAGCAGGGTGTCAGTAGGAGGCTGTCCTAATAAAGCATAACATTCATGGATCCTAATAAAGCATAACATTCGTGTGGGCCAAGCACAATTCCAAACACTTAGCATCCTCACCACTCTACGTGGTAGGCATGCTTTATTCACTCATTCTACCACATTTATTGAACAGTTCTCTCTGGCCGAGCCTTGGGCCAGGCGCTAGGGATACAGCAGGATGAGGAGGATGAGGGGTGCTGGCGGTGGGGAGGTTAGGAAGAGCCTCTCTGGAAAGGTGAATATGGAGCAGAGACAGGGACGTGGGTAAGGAGCCATGTGGGTGCCGAGGGGAAGGGTGCTTCAGGCCGAGGGAGTCACCGGGACAGAGGACATCATTAGCTCTTGACAGATGAGGAAACCAAGAGTCTGGGAAAGTTGTCTGAGGTCACAGAGTACGTAGCAGACCTTGGTTTCAAACCCAGGTTCTGTCACGCCTGACACGCTGTCCGCCATTACTTTACACTGTCTTTGGTGGAACACCGCCGGCGCCGTGGCTGAGGGCAAGCTGGCTCTCCTCCCCCCAGTTGGAGTTTGGCTGCCCATGTTGAGGAGAGCAGGGGCTGATCGGCTGGCTGGGTGTTCAGGTTCACTTGCTGCCTCCGCTTTTCTGTTTTGTCTGTTTCTTCCTGTGGCCTTTATTGGAGACAAGTAGATTGTGTCTACTCTCCAGGGAGGCAGACTCAAAACGCAGGCTTCTCCTGCAGAGCTGAGGGCGACACCCGAGATACGAGGTCTTGGCAACGACCCATTCCCCCTCCCCGGTCGGCAGTCAGGGAGGCCTCTGTGGACAACCCCTGCGTCTCAGGGCACACTCTTCTTCAGACTTGCGCAGGAGGAACTGAGGCGGGCGCCTTTGCAGGGGTGGTGTTTGAGCTGGCCTTGAGGGACAGAAAGCAAATTTTAAAGAGGTGGGGGTGGGTGTTTTAGGCAGAAAGAAGAGTGTGAGCTTAGCGGAAACATCAGTGTTGGACCACTCAGGGGACCTGGAATATAGGTATAGGAAGGCGTATGTGTTGGGGGAGGGGAGATGAGGCTCGGGGAGAATGTAAGGTAGATCATGGCAGCCTTTTAAAAACTTTAAATGCAGGCTTCGCTTGTTCCTTTCAGATAAGGGGTCAGGATTTTATCCTGAAGACATTGGGATTTTAAGGTTTTAAGAAGCAAAGAAAGCACATGTGCATTCCCGAGGTTTCTGAAGGAGGGCTCGGGCAGCAGTGGGGAGCGTGGGCAGAAGAGGGAGAATGGAGGCCGGTGAGGAAGGGCATTGCACCAGTGTTAGATGGGACACCTTAGCAGCTAGCGGAGGGGCCAGGCTCCTGACACATTTGGAAAACAGAGGTGACGGGATCTGCTTCCAGGTTAACGTGGATGTTTGGAGCAGGAAGAGCTGAGAGGGATCATGTCAGCTTGGATGTCCACTGGCTCACGGTTACCTGACATAGTACAAAAGAGGAGGGGCAGGCTTGGAGCATCCTGCGCTCTGGCACCTGTGACATCCAGGTGGGGATGTGAGCCATGGAGGTTAGAACTGGAGAACCATGAAAGCTGAGGCTGAAAGAATAGAACACAGCCTCTGAAGTGTGAACGCCCGGGCCTTGGCTTAAGGCCTGGCAGACATTTGTAGTTCTAGAGGCCGGTAAAGGAAAGAGGAGCCAGGGAATGGGGGCGGGGGTGGGAGTGGGGGGCACGAGGAGATGAGTGTTTTGATTAAGGCATCGCTGGGACTCTTTGACGCCCCTCGGCGTCTGGTGGTGGGCGTGGAGGCCCCCTCTCAGGCGGAGCCCTCGGTTGACCTAGTCTGGGTTACCAGCTCAGAGGCACTCAGACCAAGGGTGCTTCAGTCATCCTGGGCTTGTTTACCTGGCCTTTGTAGGAGCTTTTTCCTCTGCACATGCCCAGCCTCCCACTGCTGAGGGGAAACTCCGGGAAGTAGGGATCCCGATTTCTCCCCCCTTATTCTCCAGGAAGCTCAGCCTAGGACTTTGCACACAGTCGGGCTGAGAATGCTAACTGAATGACCAAGCAGAATGGGCAGCAGCATTGAACTTGGTCTGCTGCTTCTTCTTGAGTTCCTTTTTGTTTTCTTAAATATATTTTTATTGATTTCAGAGAGGAAGGGAGAGGGAGAGAGAGAGAAACATCAATGAGGAGAGAGAATCCTGGATTGGCTGCCTTCTGCATGCCCTACGCTGGGGATCGAGACCACAATCCAGGCACATTTCCTGACCTGGTATCGAACAGTGACCTCCTTCTTCATAATTCAACACTCAGCCACTGAGCCATGCTGGCCGGGCTTGAGTTCCTTTTTAAGGGGAACATCCGGTTTACAGGAATGAGTATAATCTGCTCTCAGGCATGAGATGCATCAGGCTCCCTCCATCCATTGGTCCACCCATGCATTCTGTGTCAGACTTTTGCCAGTGTAAATATCTACTAAAAATTCAGCAATTTGCCCGGCTGGCATGGCTCAGTGGTTGAGCATCAACCTATAAACCAGAAGGTCACAGTTCAATTCCCGGTCAGAGCACATGCCTGGGTTGTGGGCTTGATCCCCATGTGGGGCATGCAGGAGGCAGCTGATCAATAATTCTGTCTCATCACTGACGTTTTTATCTCTCTCTCCCTCTCTCTGAAATCAATGAAAATACATTTAAAAGTAAATAAATAAAAGTTGAGCACTTTGAACATAGGGTTGGGGGGCTCCTAGTACCTTCTATGCATTATTTTGCTTACATTACAACGGGCCTCTGAGGTTGCCACGGTTACCCTATTTTGCAGGTGAAGGAATCAGTTAATTATCCCCCAGCTCACACAAGTGATAGAGGTGTGATTCAGCACTAATTCTAACTCAAAAGCCCCGATGCTCTCTCAGTCACTCACGATAAGGCTCCAATAGGTAGAAAATGACCCTATAATGTATTGTCCAGACTGGAATGAGTTTAAAAAGTTTTATTGAGATATCACTTTCATAACATAGAATTTACCTATATAAAGTATACAGTTTAATAGCTTTTAGTATATTTAGAGTTGTGCAGTTATCACCATAAGCTAATTTTAGAAAAATCTTCATCACCCCCAAAAGAAACTCGGTAACCATTAGTAGTCACTCCCCGTTACCATCACCACCCCAGCCCCAGGCAAACACGGATCTATTTTCTGTCTCTGTAGATTTGCCTAGTCTGAACAATTGATATAAATGGAATCATGATGTGTGGTCTTTGGTTGGCTTCCTTCACTTACCATAATGCTCTGAGGGTTCATTCATGTTGTAGCATGCCTCAGTACTTCGTTTCTTTTTATAAATGTTGTAGCATGCTTCCGTACGTAACTCCTTTTTATGAATGACTTAAATGGTATTCCATTATATGGGTATTCCACATTATAGTCACTGTATTTGTTCATATGTGAGCAGACATTTGGGTTGTTTCCACGTTTGGCTAGTATGAATATATATATTCATATATAGTATGAATAATAATAATAATAATGCTCTTGCATTTGAATACAGATGTCTTTGTGGATGTGCTTTTATTTTTCTTGGGTATATACCCAGGAGTAGAATTGCTAGGTTACATAGCAACCATGTTTAACGTTTGGGGAACCGCCAGACTGTTTTTCAAAGTGGCTGCACCATTTTACATTCCCACCAGCAGTGTATGAGGGCTCCACTTTCTCCACATCCTTCCCATGCTTGTTATTCCACCTTGGGACACGTTTGAGAGTGAAAGGTACAGCACTAATAATTATACCAGGATAGCTGGCACATATTCTGCGTCTACTTAGATACCAACAAACTAGAAGATTCAATTCCTGATTCAGAGAACTTTCTGGCCACATGATGAGTCAGAGCCCCAAAACCCACATGCTTGAGTTAATTAAAGAATCAAGTGGAGGTAAATTATTAAGAAGGAAAGCAAAGTACATTTTATTTCCCCTAGGAAAATTTTTTCTCTTTTAAAAAAAGGAACTGTCTCGCCGAGACTGGTTTGGCTCAATGGATAGAGCGTCGGCTTGGGGACCGAAAGGTCCCGGGTTCAATTCCAGCCAAGGGCATGTACCTTGGTTGCGGGCATATCCCCAGTAGGGGGTGTGCAAGAGGCAGCTGATCGATGACTCTCTCTCATCGATGTTTCTAGCTCTCTATCTCTCTCCCTTCCTCTCTGTACAAAATCAATAAAATGTATTTAAAAAAAAAAAAAAAAAAAAAAGGAACTGTCTCATTTGTCACTATATAATTGTCCATGGCCTTTTACAGAGTCTCAGTAAGGATCCATGGAATAAATGAATGAGTGAGTGAGAGAAGGAATGACACAAACTCTTCTGGAGGGAATGTAAAAAAAAGAAGAAAGAAAATGAATGAACCAATTGACGGGGATTTGTGAGTTTGGGAGAGGTATAAGTCTTTTTCTAAAAATGTAATTTTCTGCTCAGTGTTTTAAGAACAATAATGTTAATTTTGGTTATTGTTAACCCTCACCTGAGAATATATTTTCTATTGATTTTTAGAGAGAGAGGAACGGAGGGAGGGAGAGAGAGAGATCCATGTCCGAGACACCGATTTTTAAAAATATTATTATTTATTGCTTTTTAAAGTTTTTGTTTTATTGTTGAGAGTATTACAGATTCCCCCCATTTCTCCACCTATCTCCCACCCCATCCCAGGCCTTCACCGGTCTATTGTCTGTGCCCATGGCTATAACTAATTTGTATTTCTAAATCCCTTCTTCTTTTTCACTCATCACCCAACCCCCCCCCCCCCAATCTGGCAACCATCAAAATGTTCTCTGTATCTATGATTCTGTTTCTGTTCTGTTCATTTATTTTGATTTTTATATTCAATTGTTGATAGATATGTATTTATTGCCATTTTATTTCTTTTTCTCCTTCTTCTTCTTCTTCTTCTTCTTCTTCTTCTTCTTCTTCTTCTTCTTCTTCTTCTTCAAGAAGACCCTTTAACATTTCATATAATAATACTGGTTTGATGGTGATGAACCTCTTTAGTTTTTTCTTGTCTATAAAGCTCTCTATCTGACCTTCAATTCTAATGATAGCTATACTTAGTAAGTAATCTTGGTTGTAGGTCCTTTCCTTTCATCACTTTGAATATTTCTTGCCATTCCCTTCTGGCCTGCAAAGTTTCTTTTGAGAAATCAGCTGAGAATCATTTGGGCACTACCTTGTAGATAATGAGTTGCTTTTCTCTTGCTGCTTTTAAGATTCTCTCTTTGTCTTAAACCAGGGGTCTTCAAACTATGGCCCTCGGGCCACATGCAGCCCCCAGGGGAGTCTGATCCTGCCCGCCAGGTTTTTTGGGCAGTGAGCGCAGCCAAGGTGTTACAGTAGAAATTAGTAGTTCATATAGTCCGGCCCTCCAGCTCTCTGAGGGACCGTGATCTGGCCCCCACTTTAAAAAGTTTGAGGACCCCTGTCTTAAACCTTTGGCATTTTAATTTTGATGAGTCTTGATGTGGTCCTCTTTGGGTTCATCTTGTTTGGGACTCCCTATGCTTCTTGGACTTGTATGCCTATTTCTTTCACCAGGTAAAGGTAGTTTTATCACTATTTTTAAAAATAGGTTTTCAATTTCTTGCTCTTTCTCTTCTCCTTCCAGTACCCCCATGATGTGAATGTGGTATGCTTGAAGCTGTCCCTGAGGCTCCTCTACTGTTGATTTCCTGTAAATTATTCTCTATTTCAGTTAGTGTATCCTTCATTTCTGACTGGTCATTTGTTGTTGTTGTTGATGTTCTCTCTAAGTTCCTTAAAGTACTCAGTAAGTTCTTTGAGCATCCTTATAACCATTGTTTTGAACTCTATATCTGGTAGTTTTCTTGCTTCCATTTCATTTAGCTCTTTTTCTGGATATTTCTCTTTTTCTTTCATTTGTAACATGCTTCTTTGTTTCTGCATTTCGGCTGTTTTCCTGTGTTTGTTTCTGTGTGTTAGGTAGCTCTGCTATGTCTCCTGGACTTGGTAGAGTGGCCATGTTAGTAGATGTCCTGCAGGGCCCAGTGGCTTAGCCTTCCCAGTCACTGGAGTTGAACTCTGTGTGCCCCTGTGTGAGCTCTGTGCTATTATAGTTGAGCCTTGATTGATGTTGGTGCAACCCAGGCCAATGGATTTCGAGGATCAGTTGCAACTACAGTGGAAGAACTGCTGTGCAGAAGCTGACCTTATGGAGCAGGACTTACTTCAGTGGAGCTTTGGTGCTCACTGAGTCAGTCGCTTTGGTGCTCACTGAGTCAGTCCCTTGTGTGTGTCGTTCCTGGTGGTGGTAAGGTTGTAATCTGGCATGGTAGAAGTTGGCCATTGGATGCTCTGGCTCTGGAGCCTCTGGGGAGATGAAAAGTCAGCCACTCCCTGTGCTCTGCTTGGGACCACCCAGCATGAGCTACAGAGCAATCTGCAGATGGCTTCTACTTGTGTTGAGCTTTCTGTGGTACCCAGGAGAGGCCAACCTGTGAATCAAGATGGGCTTCTGCTAGTGTCTGGCCTGGGGCCATTTATTGAGAGATATGGGGCATGCTGAGACCAGCTACTGCTTGTTAGAGTGGTTTTAGGAAAGTCTAGCATGAGGCAAGAGAGGCCAGTTCTAAGGAAAAGCCACTGGAAATGGCTTGGTTGAGCCTTCAAGAAGGGAGGGGTGGGGTCTCAGGGAATTATCAGGAGAGGGAAAAAAGTGTTTGCCAAGTTGATGGAGATTTTGATGTGGTGATTGCCTGTTAGCTCTGTGGTGGGGAGGGCTCAGCAAAGGAACAGTGGCCTCTTCCAGCATTTCTGTGTGGGAGAAAGCTGCCCTTTCAGCTCTTCCCTGATTTCAGACAAGTTAGTTCCTCCCCAAATGTCCCACATTCCTTTCAGGCTGCTGCCCCAGTGCTGGAGCTCATTGGGGGTGGAGTCCAGGTAAGTTTGTGTGTGGGCTCTTTAAGAGGAACTGCCTGGGGCTCCAGCCACTTCTGTGTCATTCATGCACAATCTCTGCTGGTTTTTACAGCCAGAAGTTGTGGGGACTTCTCTTCTTAGCAGTAGAATCGTGGGCTGGGGGGAAAAGGGGCAAGGAGGAGTCTGGTGTGGGGCTGGGACTCCTTGCTCCTCAGGAAAACCTCCACTGCCAAGATATCCCTCCCAGTGTTAAACCATCACATGTGAGTGTAGATTCCACCCCACATCTCCATCCCTTCTATCAGGATCGATGTGCTTCTTCTTTAATCCCCCAGTTGTAGGACTTCCTTTCAGCTAGATTTCAGGTGGCTCTGAATCATGGTTGTTTGATATTTTATTTCATTATTTCTTGTTTCTTAGTCCCATACTTTGAATTCGTTTATTTTACCTGCCCCACCTCTGAAATCACTTGATTCTTCCACCCTGGTTTAGCCCCTTCCCCACATTTCACAGGAGATTTGAGGTTGGTTCAGAATAGGAGTGACTTGGTCAACTCTGGTGCTTTGTATTTTAGTTGTAATTTTGATGTGGTTGTTGGAGGCGACGAGTGCTGTGTTTACCTGTGCTGCCATCTTGACTGGAATCCTGAGACACATTGATTGGTTACCTCCCCCATGCACCCCAACCGGGCCAGGGATTGAATCTGTCACCCAGGTACATACCCTTGACCAGGAATACGAACCTTGGACCCTTCGGTACACAGGCTGACACTCTAACCATTGACCAACACTGGCAAGGGCACAACTCTAATGATAATTTTAATAGAAAAAAATGAAATAACCTACAATTAGAGGGATCTTAAACTTGATTTTGTAAGTATGGGTGGCTGACAAAAGGTGGAGGAGAGATATACCAAGCCTGGGAATTGCAGGAGCAGGGGTCTGGAAACAAAGCATGTAGCTTTATGCAGAGTCCTTCCTGCAGAAAAAGGTGTAGTACCTACCCCAGGAGTTTCCAATTTTGGAAGGACAATAGGATTTATTAACAGGAAACAATGAGACTAATTTAAAGCAATCGTTAACTGTGTGTGCTCTTGGGAAAGTCAGCTCCCCTCGGTGGGCCACTGTTGATCCATCTGGTCTAAATTAACCTGCTCTCTAACGCCACAAGCCTGGTGGGCTCGAAGGAAGGAACTGGATTTGGAGAAAAGGCCAGGATGCCAGCAGTGGGTGATAAGGCCTTGGGGTGAGCTGGAGTGCTCCAGCTGAGATAAAATTGGATAGGGTGGCTGAGGCCTCTTGAAGGAGAACTTTAAAAGCCAGGCTGGTTGACTTTTAAATTTGACCTGATAAGCAGGTCCTTGGACTGGAGATGAAAGGAGTGTCTGTGGGAGATTAATCTGATGGCCCCGCGCCATTGATCCGATCTCTCTGGAAGCGCTGCGAGGGCTGAGAGGCGCTCAGGGAGGCCTTTGCAATAACAGTAATGGAGGCCCAGGCTTTTCAAAGGGGGTTGGAGATTACTCCCGCCAGTCTCAGGATACATGTGGCTTCCGGGAAGTTTAATTTTCCTTAACCATAAGTAATCTAAAGTAAATGTACTTTTTACCTTATGACAATTACGGCTGTATTATGGACCAGAATCCTAAATGTGTATATGTTTCTAAGGCAGAATGTTAGACTTCAAATAAATTTCAGGTTCGCAGAGGACTGTTTTAGATCATACTAGATTCCTCTGAGAGGTGCTTTCTTCTCTGCTGTGAACGGTTTACTTTGGTGGCAAATTTTGAGAAACTGGCTAACAGTCTACTGGAGGAATGGGAAGAATAAGATCTAAGTAAGTTTTCCCTAATTTTTTTTTTTTTCCGGGGGGGGGTGTGTGTGTGTGTGTGTAGGTAATTGATTGGATACAGGGAACCAAAGAAAGGAAGAAATCCAAGATTGTGCCAGGGCTTAACGTCTGAAGACTCAGCAGAAAGATGGTGCTATTCATAAAAATGTGCACATTGAAAGAGGGCGTGGAAATATATGGTCCACCTTGAGGATACTGGGAACGCATGGCCTCAATAGTCCCAGGGAAGACTAGCCAGGCTGATCATGGAGGAGGGACCTCTTGGTTTTTCCCACTGCCCTGCATGCTGGACACTTTGCCTGGTGTACTTTTGTGTATCAATTTCTAAAGAAGATGTTCGCTGTGGGGTTTTAGAAGGCGCCCTATATCAGACATAGGAAGTTCCCACTTATCCCTACTTTGCTAATAGTTTTTTCTTATTGTGAATGGCTGTTGAATTTTATCCAAAAACTTTTTTTTGGCATCTGTTGATTCTATCATGATTTTCCCACCTTTAATATTTTAATTTAATCTTTTAATATAATTCATCAATATGTATATCAACAATTGTGTATCAATATATTGATGAATTATATTGATGTTTTTAAAAATAATAAACTAACCATTTATTTTTTATATAAGGTAAATGCAGTCAAACATACAACCCATTTTATTTATTTTTTAAAGAATAGTTTACTGACTTTTAGAGAGAGAGGAAGGGAGAGGGAGAGGGAAACCTTGATGTGAGAGCGGAATATCTATCAGTTGCCTCCTGCACCCCTCTTTCCCCTTCATTAGGGATGGAGCCCGAAACCCGGGCATGTGCCCTTAACTGGAAATCAAACCCACAACCTCCTGATGACACCAAACCAATTGAGCCACACTGGCCAGGGCATTTTTAAATTATTTTTTATTGAGAGCGAGAGAGAAACACCTATATGAGAGTAATATTGATCAATTGCCTCCCACAAGACCTGAATGGGGAAAGAATCCACAATCTGGGTAGGTGCCATGACTGGGAATCAAACCCACGACCTTTTGGTGTATGGGATGATGCTCCAACCAGCTAAGCCACCCTGCCCGGGCTACTTAAATGTTTTTAAAGTTAAGTTTTTCATTAAGTAAATTTATTTTAAAAGGAAACCTTTTAAAACACACAAATACAATATAAAACTTCCCGGCTGGTATGGCTCAGTTGTTGAGCATTGACCTATAAAACAGGTCAATTCCTAGTTAGGGCACATGCCCTGTCGTGGGCTGAATCCCCAATGCGGGGGGCAGGGTCAGGAAGTAGCCAACTAATGATTCTCTCTCATCATTGATATGTCTATCTTTCTCCCTCTCCTTTCCTCTCTGAAATAAATAAAAATATATTTTTAAAAAGTAGCCGAATCCGGTTTGGTTCAATGGATAGAGCCAATGGTCTGCGGACTGAGGGGTCCTGGGTTTGATTCCGGTCAAAGGCATGTACATTGGTTGCGGGCACATCCCCAGTGGGGGATGTGCAGGAGGCAGCTGGTTGATGTTTCTCTATCATCGATGTTTCTAGTTCTCTATCCCTCTCCCTTCCTCTCTGTAAAAAAATCAATGAAATATATTTTTTTAAAAATAAAAAATAAAAAATAAAGTGAGCATAAAACTGTTAAAAATATTTATTCTGACTTCGAACTTAGGCTCTGGCGCCTGCCTGGGTTCAAACCCGATGCAGCACATGCAGCTGTTGCCACTCGGATACCCACGGCTCTCGTCCTCCCCGAGCGCACCGCCCCTTCCAGTGCCAGCGCTGTGACTGCCTGGTGGCTGGTCCTGGTTGTCAGAGCCCATGTGCTTTCCCGCAGGAAAGCTGGACGTCCTGGGGAACTAACTGCAGACCCCTTTCTCCGTCCCAGCAGCCCTCCACCCCTGGCTGCTGGGAATGGGGGACAGGTGCCCCTGCTCCCTCCGAGGCAGAAGCATGCACTTTTCATCACGTCCCAGAGTTCCTCAACAGGACGGAGCTCCATTTGCCCACAGTGTTAACTTACTCAACAGTGTACTTTTCACTGGTTTCCTTCCCTTCTGCCTCATTTCTCCACACCGGGTGCTTCCTGGAATCACCTCCTGGGTCAGTTACTTCACTTGAATCCTTGTCTTTGGGGAGACCCAACCAAGGCAGCCTCCTGCTAGTGGCATGGCGTCGAGCGATAGTTAGCTTCCCTGTGACTCTGCTTCCATCCGTAACAGGAGGGTAATAATAGCAGCTGTACCTCATAGGTAAGTGGGTGAAGGTGGTTAAAAGATATAAACTTCCAGTTATAAGATATATAAGTCCTGGGGATATAATGTACAACATGGTGATGAGAGTTAATCGTTTTGTATTGCATATTTGAAAAGTTGCTAAATGAATAGATCTTAAAAAATCTCAACATTATTATAAAATTGTACATCTGAAAACTATATAATTTTACGAACCAATGTCACCCCAATATATTCAATAAGAAAATAAGTTCTCATCACAGGAAAAATATTGTAATTATGTAATGGTTGTTAACTAAACTTACTATGGTAATCATTTTGAAATATATACATATGTTAAATCATGTATACTTTTTTTTCAAATATATTTTATTGATTTTTTACAGAGAGGAAGAGAGGGGGATAGAGAGTTAGAGACATTGATCAGCTGCCTCCTCACACCTTCTATTGGGGATGTGCCCACAACCAAGGTACATGCCCTTGACCGGAATCGAACCTGAGACCTTTTAGTCTGCACGCCAACGCTCTATCCTCAGAGCCAAACCGGTTAAGGATAAATCATAAATATTGATACTTTAAATTAATACAATTGATACTTCAATAAAACTGGGGAAAAAACTTTAATAATGATGATTTACTTTCTCATCAAAGATAAATGACCTTCTTGCCTGAACAGTCTACTCAATAATTCTGAGAATAAAGAAACACTTCCTTCAGGACAGATCTGGTTTCTGGTTATGTACTTCAAAGCTATACTTTTTAGTCTTCCTGCATACTAAAGACCTCTTACACTTCAACATTTTTGTCTTCCCATAACTTCATATCTATTATTTTAGATATGAAGGGAGAGGGAGAGAGAAACATCAATGATGAGAGAGAATCATTGATCAGCTGCCTCCTGTACCCCTCCTACCGGGGATTGAGCCAGAAACCAGGCATTGTGCCCTGACTGGCAATCGAACTGTGACCTCCTCCTGGTGCATAGGTCAATGCTTAACCACTGAGTCACACAGCTGGGCCATATCTATTCTTTATAATTTACAATACCTTGTTCTCTTTAATGAAAGAGTGCAGTGTTATGATTAATTAACTAAAACTTCATACTTGTATTTTGGAAGACAGGAGTAATGGGTTTGCAAGATTAGATAAGGTACATGGCACACATTCATGTTGGCATAACAAGAGTTCTTGAATTTAAAACAAACACACATATATTTTATTACTAATAAACTAGTTTTCATTTTTCCAGTTGGCAGAGGTGTTTGTTTGCTTGCTTTATTTTGTTTGGAAATAGATACCTAATGTTTATCCATTAGATTGGTTCAGCATTTCACAGGAAATTTAGAAAGAAATTCACGGGAGGAGTTTTGGGGGAGGGGTGAAAGGTGAAAGGGATTAAGAAGTACAAATAGACAGTTATAGAAATAGTCATCGATATAAAGTACAGCATGGGGAATATAGTCAATAATATTGTAATAACTATGGATGGGGTAAGATGGGTAATAGACTTATGGGGAGGTTCATTTTATAGTTATGTAAATATCTAATCACTATGCTATACACCTGAAACTAATATATTATTGTATGTCAACTATAACTGGAAAATAAATTTTGAAAAATCTAAAAAAGTCTTTGATTGTTTCATAACTTTAGAAATTCCACTTCTAGAAATTAATTCACTTCTAGAACTAATGATGAGTGCACACAAAAATATTTCCCAGTATTGCTTCTAATAGGGAAGAATGAGAAACAACTTAATTTTCAACAATACCTGTTGGGTAAAATGCATTATATATTCACCCAATGGCACACTACTATTATGAAGCCATTAAGAATAATGTTGTAGTATAAATGACAGGGAAAAGTGCTAACAATATAATTTTTTGTGGAAAAAAGCTTACAAAACAATTAGCAATGACCTCATTTTAAAAAATAGAACAGTCTTAGAAAAACAAATATTGACATTTTAAAGGGTTATCTATGGATGGTGAAATTGCAAGTAATTTTTTCCCCTTTTTTGTGTGGCTTATCTGGATTGTCTGTTTCTACAATGCCAATGAATATTTCCATGATATTAGAACTATAATAAAATTTGTCATTTAAAGAACAATTTATTGAGAAAACAGCATAGAAACTTGCCTGTGGGTGTCCTTTCCCTCAAGAGGAGGGACCTCAGGAGAGGTTTGAGTTCCCCAGGGCCTCCCCCTCCGGGAGCATTCCTGGAGGCCTGTGGTCTGCCTCTTGGTCATGAGGAATCCAGCTTTGGGGAAACTACAAAGTAACCCAGAAGTTTGGGAGGTGGAAGACATGGCAATTGGGAGATTTTATAGGGTCTCAGCAAGAAGCTCCCTTCAGAGAGGATCTCGTTTCTCCGCCGCCCACGTTTTCCTCCAACAGAAGCTAAGGCCGGCTTTCAGGGCCCGTCCAAGGCCACACGGCGGGCTTCGCGACAAGGTGAGGCCTTGGATAGCCGGCCTTTCCGCCCCGCTGTATGTCGGTCATGGGCCGATTTCCCCCGCCTCCCTGTGCCCGGGAACCGATCTTGTGGAAATGCAGATTTTGATCCCACGGGTCCGGCGCAGGCCTCGCAGCCCGCACGTCTAACTCTAACCAGCTCTCCGGCGCTGCCGATGGTGTGGGCTCCGGGATTAATCTCGGCATTCCTGTGCAGCCGCGGGGCACCGGCGGGGAGAGCGCAGATCCTGCCGCCGGACTGCCGGCGTCCCCATCCGGGCTCGGCCGCCCATTGATTGTTAGTGCGCTCAGTTCCTTACCTGCGGAATAAGTGTATCGCCCAACCCAGTGAGTTCCCGTGAGGATTTAATACGTGACTGCATGTTGCCCTAACTGGTTTGGCTCAGTGGATAGAGTGTTGGCCTGCGGGTTGAAGGGTCCCGGGTTCGATTCCGGTCAAGGGCATGTACCTTGGTTGCGGGCACATCCCCAGTGGGGAGTGTGCAAGAGGCAGCTGATCAATGATTCTCTCTCATCGATGTTTCTAACTCTCTATCCCTCTCCCTCCCTCTCTGTAAAAAATCAATAAAATATATATATTTAAAAAATAATAAGTAGTGACCGCGTGTGAAGTATTCAGAACCAGTGTTCACTAAGAACTAGGTATTCGTTCTTTATATTCCCTAGAGCAAGCGGCGGGGAAGGAGGGTTTGCCCAATGAATGGACCACCTTTGGAGAAGGGTTCTTTGGGGGGACGGCTGTCAGAGGAGCCGCAGGGGAGGCTCGCTGGTGGGGAAGGGGACCCCTCCTGGGAAGCGCTCTCCCCGCGGGGTGGTCGGAGGAGGGGGCGGGGCGGCCGGAAGCCGGGCCGGGGCCCGCGCCCGAGGACCCGCGCGGCCGCGGCGGGGGAGGGGGCGCCGCCATCCCTTTCCGTCCGGCGCCGGCTCCGCCCCGGGAGCGTGTGACGCGGGAGCATTCCACGGTTGCTACCGCGTCGCGAGGGGCGGGGCGCCCGCCTGTCAGGAAAGCCGCGCGCCGGCGCAGGCAGGCGGCCCGGGCTCCTCCGCGCAGCACCAGCACCAGCACCGGCACCGCCTCAGGCCCCGCGCCCGCGCTCTCCCGCCCGCCGCCGCCCGCGTTCCGGCTCGCGAGCCCGCACCCGTCCCCCTCGCGCGCCGCCGAGCATGGAGCTGCTGTGCTGCGAGGGCCCCCGGCACGCGCCCCGCGCGGGGCCGGACCCGCGGCTGCTGGGGGACCAGCGCGTGCTGCAGAGCCTGCTGCGCCTGGAGGAGCGCTACGTGCCCCGCGCCTCCTACTTCCAGTGCGTGCAGCGCGAGATCAAGCCGCACATGCGGAAGATGCTGGCCTACTGGATGCTGGAGGTACCGCCGCGGCCCCCCTCCCCCGGCCCTCCCCTCCCCCCGGCCCCGCGCCGCGGCTCCGGACCGCCCGGGCCGCCCTGCGGGGACATCCCGGTCTCGGCAACGATTTCTGCAAGATGCTTCGGTGGCCCAGACTCCCCCCCTCCCCCCTCCCCGGCCTGGCCTTTCCACTCGGCACCCCAGCCGGCTGCCTTCGGGGCGTCCCATTCCTTCTTCCCTCCCCAACCTCGACTCTGGCGCCCTCTTCGCTTATCATCATCTCTTCGGCCGGGAAAGCGGGGTAGGATTCGCCGTCCCCCCTCCGGCTTCTCCGGCGTCCCCGGCTTCTCTCCCCCGCCCCGTCCTCCTAGGAGCGCGCCGGGAAAGCCCTGGGCGCCGCCGCCGCCGCCCCGGGGCCGGTTCCGGTGCGGGGCCGGGGTTCTGGCCGGCGGCCAGGGAACTGAAAAGTGCGGGAGTCTCCTCCCTTCCCTCTGGGTGTGCCGTGGGTGCTGGTCATGGGGGGAAGGTCCCCGGCTCTCTGGCTACTGTGGGAGACTCTTGGGGTCCCCATGGGGGTGGGGGGGTTTCATGAAGTAAGGGAGCCGCCGGCGTACCCCTTCCATTTTCGATTCCCGGTCCCACTTCCCTTCAGCGCCCCCTTTCACCTTCAGGGCCGCTGGGCTTCCTTCCCAGGTTCCTGCCCCGAGTGACGGTGTCCTCCTCCCCTCCCCCTCCCCCAGGTGTGCGAGGAGCAGCGCTGCGAGGAGGAAGTCTTCCCGCTGGCCATGAACTACCTGGATCGTTACCTGTCCTGCGTCCCCACCCCCAAGGCGCAGTTTCAGCTCCTGGGTGCGGTCTGCATGCTGCTGGCCTCCAAGCTGCGCGAGACCGCGCCCCTGACCATCGAGAAGTTGTGCATCTACACTGACCACGCCGTGTCCCCCCGCCAGATGCGGGTGCGTGCATACTCCCCCGCCCCCCCCCCCCCAACACCTACCGCCTCGCTCCTCCCCGGGAAAAGGAAAGCTAAGACCTCAGGGGCTTTCTGCCCCCTGGGGAGGGCTCGAGGCCGCAGACGCTAGATATTTGGACAGAAGGCGGGCAGTGCCGTGTGATGGTTAGAGTAGCCCCCATCCAGGCTTAAACTGCCGGCTTGAACTGACTCCCCTTCCCGTGACCTCCAGGGGGTGCCACTCCTCTTGGTCTTTCCCCCAGATAGCAACAAGTCGAACTGCATGTCTACACTCCACTAGTACTTTGCCTCTGGGTTTACACAACCATCATGAGTTATTTATTGGCAGCAGCAGGACATGCCTGCACACCCCCACCGGAGTGGGGGAGTGGAATGCGCTTCTCCTGGGGGAGGGGGGCTGCTTGGGGTGTGAGTCTCGATCCCCGGGTGGACTTTGTGATTGAAAAGCCTCCCGCCCGCCCGGAGCAGATTAAAGCCCAGCCCTGATTGCTCTAAGGAAGGGCTCCAGGAGTTCCATCCCACCTTCTTTCCTTCCTCTGGTGTCCCAGAAGAGACACTCCTTCCTAATCCTCATTGTGAGGAGCCGGAGCAGCTGCTTCAGGCTGGCGGAGTCCTCTCTCCCTTTCCCCCTTAGCCAGAGGCCAGAGCTGGAGGGACAGACAGGGAGCTGGGCTGCAGCTGCTTCCGATGTGATAATGATGCCCCCTCCCCTGGCCCGCCCACTCTGACCGAGATCTTTCATAACCCTGCGGGGAGCTGCTGTCACTCCTGTGGTTTGGGAAGTGGCTCCCTGGGCCTCTTGCTGGGAACTTGGCCCTAGGTTCTTCCGAGGCAGGGCAGGAGAGTCACCGGGGCTCCTATCCCACAGCCTGAGGGGGGGGCTGTGTGTGTGTGGGGTGCTTGGATCTAGAGGAGGATGCAGGTCACCTCGGGTGGGGGGGTGTCTGGGAGAGGGTGGGTGAGCGGGCACCTTCCTCACCCTCAATCTATACTGCCGAGTCTTCTCCTGACCCTGAGAGAGTCTCTGGGCCCCATCTCCCGGGGAGGAGGGCCGCATGGGGGCCGCTGTGATTGGCTGGCCTGGAAGCCAGGGTCCTGGGGCCCCGACTGCTGCTTGTCCAGGAACGGGATTCCTCTTCCTGCCAAGTAGCTCTGGGAGATGGGAGTAGGAGGCCGGAGTGGGGAATCTGGGAGGCCCGCAGCTCTTTGTGATGGAGCTGGTAGTTTTGGGCACGTCTGGAGGCGGAGCTGCTTTCCAGGGCCTGCGGGGAAGAAGTCTGCGGAGGGGTTTGGGCTGGGAGGTAAAAGGGGACTTCCTTTTTTGTGAGACGTTTGGGATGGGATGTGTGCCTTTGTATGAGGGGAGTTTTTCAGAACAGGCAGAAAACACTCTCCCCCCGCCGTCTCCGCCTGAGCCGGGGTGGACCGTGCACATGGCTTCCTCGGAGGTCAGAGTTGGAAGGGACCTCGGTGAACTCGGCTGTCCAAACGCTTGTGAAGCTGAGAAGGCTGAGTGAGGCCCAGAGGAGGGGGGCAGCCCTGAAGCGGGGGACAGAAATCTGGGTCTTCCGGCCAGCCAAGGGCCAGAGTGACGATGGAAGCTGCCAGCCAGGGCAGCTCATCCCTCCCTGGGGTATGCTCTGTGCCAGACGAGGGCCGAGGTTCTCAGGGGCTGCCCGGGTACAGGACAGAGTGGCCACCCTCCCTCACACAGGACCCCATGCCTCCCCACAGGGCGAGTCCCACTCCCAATGGCCTTCCAGGGGTTGCCTCGGAGGCCAGGGGCTTTCTGTTCACTTCGGAGTCAGGAGTCCGGCCCCTGGGACTGGCACCAGGGGTGGAAGGCTAGCGTCTCGGCCCAGCTTCTGGCTCCAGGCCTCTTTCTGTGGGGCCCCGGGGGAGGCTCGGGGCTGGTTTGGGAGGATGACACCCAGGCCGGGGCCGGGAAGAGGTTGGGTGGGGCTGCTATTTCTCTCTCTGTAAGGAGTCAAACCCTCGAGTTCCTTCCTGAGATAAAACAATGAAGAAATCCTCATCGGTGCAACTCTGAAGTGGGGCCAGGGCTGGGAGCCACAGACAAGTGCATGGGGGCTCCCGCCCACCCTCGGACCTAGCAGGGGTGTGCAGGTGCGGGCAGGGGGAGACGGGGTTTGGTCCCTCAAAGACAGACCACCCAGAGCCATCCTGTTTGGCACGGCCTCCACAGCTCTTTCTGGGACTCACATGGCACCCAGCGCTGCGGGTTCCAGTGGAAGGGGGTGGGGTGGGTGTGATATCTCAGGACCCAGCCCTGATGTCCCACCAAGGGGATGTGGGTTGGGTTGGGCAACGTCCCCTTTGAGGAACCTCGGCGTCAGTTCAGTGACTGTATCGGAGGTGGTGTGGCCTCAGGCTCACAAGGGGCACAGGCTTGGCTGGGATGCAGCTTTGGGAGAGGCTAGTGGCGATTTCCCCTTGTACAAATCCTTGGGATTAGGGAGAGTCTGCTTTACCCCCGAGGAGCCTCACGTTCATGGAGATGGTGGTGGTGGTACCTGTTGCTTCAGTCTTTTCATCCAGCCCGAGTTAGAGAAGTGCTCAGAGCCCTGGGTCACGTCAGAAAAGGGCCTGTATGTATTATTGGCCCCCAAAGATAACCAAACAAGATCAAAAGACAATTTGTGTGCAGCATGCAGTCCGGCACCTGGTAAAAGATGGACAAATGCTCAAAGCACATGTCCCCAGCTCTCCCCCCCCCCCCCCCTGGACTCCCCATTCCACCGGGCCAGGCCCTAAACCCAGAAGCAAAACTGGTGTCTCGACCTTCGAGTGTGACGGGCTTCCTTCTCGTTCACTCCCTTCCCCTGCCTCCTGTAGTCACCGGCCCCGCCCTCTTCTCCCCTCTGCAGGACTGGGAGGTGCTGGTCCTGGGGAAGCTCAAGTGGGACCTGGCTGCTGTGATCGCCCATGACTTCCTGGCCCTGATCCTGTACCGGCTCTCTCTGCCCAGTGACCGGCAGGCCTTGGTCAAAAAGCACGCTCAGACCTTTTTGGCCCTCTGCGCTACAGGTAATAAACGCCAGGCATATTTTTGCCAAATCAGGAAAATCAAGACTTGGAAGGGTCATAGGAGATTCTTGTTATACGCCTTATAAAATTTGTGAAAATGATGTCCCCCGTGAGCCCCCGTTTCAGTACAGAAAAAATGCTGAGCACAACCTGAGCTGTGTGGGATCTTAAGAGACCCCAGTACCAATGTCGGTGGGGCCTCAGGGCTTAGAAGTGACTTTCCCAAGGTTTCATGGTGATTAAATTGGGGACAGAACCCAGGTCTTGACCCTGGTTTTGTTTCCACACCAGGGAGAGAGACTCATTCACTCCCTGGTGCCTGGCCGGGGTCCCTTAGGGACCACCCTGGGCCTGGCCTGCACAAGTCTGCCCTTCACCCTGGCCTTCCAGGACAGGGTCTTTCCTGCCTTCTCTTGCCCGTCTGACACAACGCACTGCTGGCATTTTCCACTATGCCCCTGCTCCATCCCTGCTGCCGGGCACTTTGTGAGGAATAGGAAGTCCCTCTGGTTGTTATTCTCGATGTTCCCCTTGCCTCATGGTTCCCTCCCCCTCTTTCCAAGATTACACCTTTGCCATGTACCCGCCGTCCATGATCGCCACGGGCAGCATTGGGGCTGCAGTGCAAGGCCTGGGTGCCTGGTCCGCATCCCCAGATGAGCTCACGGAGCTGCTGGCAGGGATCACAGGCACTGAAGTGGTGAGTGCTGAGCAGCAGCCTGTCAATTCATGAAGCGCTGCTATTCCCTGAGCCTCCACTAGAGGGAGGCGTCCATCTCCAACCTGCTGCCCACTCCTGGTTTCGCATACCCTGCCCTTGGGGCTTCTGTGGGGTTTCCTCTCCTGCCTTGCCCTGGGGAAAAGCAGGTTGTCTTGGCTGGGTTGCAGGGCACCATCCCTTGGTGCCCTTTTCTGCCAAGTGGTGTGCAGGAGTGGGGGCGGGAGGCTGTCGGATGCAGGGCTGCGCTCACACCGTTGCCACATCCTCTTGCCAGTTTCTGAGAATTGAAGGCGGATTCCTGGGGCTGGGCTGTGGCCTAACCTCCCCAGGCTTCCCTGTGTGCTGGGCGGTGTCTGTCCCCTGCACCTGCTGTGGGAGGAGGGAAGTGGACCTTTGGCTCCAATGGGACCTCCCTCCACCTCCCCCAGCAGCCCCTCCTCACTGTCCCCCCTTGTTCCCAGGACTGCCTGCGCGCCTGCCAGGAGCAGATTGAAGCTGCACTCAGGGAGAGCCTCAGGGAAGCCGCCCAGTCGTCCCCCAGCCCAGCATCCAAAGCCCCCCGAGGCTCCAGCAGCCAGGGGCCCAGCCAGACCAGCACTCCCACAGATGTCACAGCCATCCACCTGTAGCCCCGGGGAGCGGCCCCCTCCAGTGGCCGCTGACAGCAGAGGAGGGGACACTGCCACCCTCCCTCCCTGCCTGCAGGAATGACGTCACATCTGCCACAACTGAAGTCTGGGGGGTTCCTTCCTAGTTGCCCTTTGTTAAGAGAAGGGGGCAGGTCCTACCTATCCCTGCAGTGTGCACTAAGGGGCCCGACCAGCCATGTTTGGGTGGCTAGCCAGGCCCCTCCTTCTCCTTGCCTCTGACCAGCCCAGCTCCTTCCCCGGCTTGGGGGTGGGTCAGCTGGTCAGAGACAAAATTGAAGTAGATAAAATACATGTACCAGCATTCCTTATTGAGGCCCCGTCTCTGGGGCTCTCACATTCTCAACTGCCAAAATAACCTGGTGCCTTACAAAGGTGCTGTACCTTCTAGAGTTACTGCATTTGGATTGGGGTCTTCCTGAAGCCATTTCTGATATTCTGAGGGGACACACTCCTGAACAGTTCTTCTCAACATCCTTTGGAGAGCCCTGCATAATCCGTGCCCACAGCTGCTCCTAGAGGGAGGGGCCCAGGCCTCTGTCAGAGGTTCAAGAACCAACCAGTTCCTCTTTGCTTTGCTTTCTGCCCAGCTTCTCCTGTGTGATTGAGGGGGGTCAGTGCTGAAGGAAGAGGTGGTTTTAATTTATTTGTTGAATACAACTGTAAGAGGGTGTGGTGGGGTCCACCAACCAAAGTGGTGACCCTGGCGGTTGCTGCATCCCTCCTCTGCTTCTGGCTAGAGGATCGTTGTGACCGAGGAGCTGCTACAGCCTGGGAGGGGCCAGGCCCTCCTCTCCCTTTGGCCCTCCGCCCCATCCTTCATCAGGGATGACCTGGAGGTGACCAAGCCCCCCGTCTGGAGACGCAAGTCCTGTTAACAGGTCTTTCCTAAGGCCACAAGGTCCAGTTGTTGGCCTAGGACCATGCTACCTTAATAAAGATTATGGAATAAAGTTGGCCTTGGCTTCTTGGATTGGATGGAGATGTGGGTAAAAGCATGAGGTAAAGAGGGCAGAAATCAGTGGTTCAATCAGTGGTCCATCAAGCCTTGAATGTAAAGGGTCAGATTCAATATTTTAGGCCTGTGGGATAGTAACTGCCCCACAGTCAGTGCTACTTTATAATGGAACATGCCTAAAAATCATTGTGTTTTGCAAAACTGCCTAATTAAATCCATAGGATGTATGCATGGGCACAACATGAAAAAGCTGAGCGATGTTTTTTAGTAAGTCATTTTCAGAGGGAGAGATACAAACATCTATGATAGGAGGATAATCTATGGCTGCCCTCTACTGGGGATCAAGCCCACTACCCTGTTCCAACCCACGTGGTTCATGGATCTATGCACAATCACGCAGCGGGGCTGAGTGACGTGTTTTTTGAAAAGCCTGGCTGCCTTGGCTCAGTGGTTGGAAGCAGACCTATGAGCCAGTTCATGGTTCAATTCCTGGTCAGGGCACATGCCTGAGCTGCAGGTTTGATCCCAGCCTGGGGCATGCAGGAGGCAGCCAATCAATGATTCTCTCATCATCGATGTTTCTATCTCTTCCTCTCTGAAACCAATAAAAAGTATTTTTTTTTTTTTAAAAGGACAGCATAGTTTTTATATACTAAATGGTTGAGAAACAAATAGAGTCCTTTACCTTCAAAAAGAAGTTTGCTCGTGGAGGGCAGGTTGTGGATGTGACTCCTAACCCTCATGCCAGAGGTGCTTATACTTGTGTATCTGGCTTGGTTCAGCTCAGTGCAGTTTTCTGATTTTATGTGGTGTTTCTCAAGGACAAAACTGCATATAAATAAGTGATATTTGTTTTATGATAAAATCGTTTCCAAATATATTAACTGGGTTGGAACAAAGTCACATTTTCAAAGGCAAACAAGGCTTCCAGGATTGTACCCTGCCATTGCAGCATGAGAGCAGCCACGGAAAACATGTAAATAGATGGGAGTGGCTGTGCTCCGATGAAACTATGGGCGCTGGAATTAGAATTTCACATAATTTTCACCTACCACAAAATACTCTCTAAAAAAATTTTCCCACCCATTAAAAAATGTAAACACCATTCTTAGTGCATGGGCCATAAGAAAATGAGCATTTGACCCTAGTTTGCCAACCTCCAGTCTAATGCTCTCGTTAGCCAGAAAGGGAACTTGTCTGGTGGTGATCCAGATCTAATCATCCCGGCACAACCAATATTCCCTCATCTGTTGGGCCTTTGCATTTCCACTTCCCTCAAGGGCAAGCATGTCAAGCTCGTGGCTCTCGGGCCACAGGCCTCGTTTACTTGACCAGTGTTAGCCTTTGAGTTTGACATGCTTGCTCTAGGGGCACTCTCCTCTAGCTCTTCCACCCACAGCTGAGATAGACCATCTTTTGAACAACCTCCTGTTCCTGGCATTCTCCCAAAGCAGCCTGTATTGGGGAAAGGCAGCGATGAGCCCCCTAGGGGTAACTCTGGGTACAGCCTGGAGAACCTAGCTTGTACAATAGATAGGATAGGGTGGGGGTTCTTAGTATACTGGGTAAGAATCCACTCTTATACAGAAACAGGGAAGAGTAATCCTACCTTTAGATAAAGAGGGAAAACAGATCTCCATTGATCACAATAAAACACAGACGCTCAATAAATACCCACCTTTTCATCCACATCCCAGTGACTTGACATAGCCTGAGAGAAAGTACTCCAAACGCCAGCAGGGCAAGGGGAATGCTGGGGTGCGGAATCTCACACAGGTTCCAGAACTGAGCAGGAACAACTGCCTGACCCTCAGTCCTCCCTGTAGGGTACTGGGGAGTCCCAGATGCCCAGGGACTCTCACTGCCCAGTTGTAAAGGCTCAGTGTCACCTTAACTGGGATCCTGCTGTCCTCCCACCCCTCAGACCAGGATGAGGGGCTGTTCCTCAGTCCATGGCGATGGGAACATCTTCCACGTCTCGGGGCACTGCGCTCTGAAGCTCACGCCTGATCTCAGGGGACAGCTGGGGGTGGGACTGCAGCCGGAGCAGTTCCAGGAGGGCCTCTTTCTGCTCCATGGCCAGGTCTGCCTTATAGCGCTGGGCCAACGTCAGGAGGCACTGGTGCCAGAGCACGGGCAGCTCACGCTTCTCCGTCCGGAAGCCCAGGAAGTGGAAGACCAGAGCGTCCAGCACCCTGTAGGGCAGCGCGTACTTCTTATCCAGCAGCAGCCGCAGGAAGATGCTGTTGGCACCGCTGTATTCCATCTCAGCAATTTTCAGCATGGCCGCACTGGTGGGGAGACGGGTGGTGAGTGGTGGGGAGAGGTTGGGGGAGAGGTCCTACCCCTCCCTCTGTGCTTTCCCCTCCTCTCCTCTCCTCCACTGGCCCTTACACTGTGGTCCGCCTAAGAGGGCCGTCTCAGGCCTTCTCACCTATGCAGTACAATCTTTTTTTCAAGTAATTTTATTTTATTTATTTTTACATTTTTATTGATTTCAAAGAGGGAGAGGGATAGAGATAGAAACATCAGTGATGAGAGAGAATTACTGATCAGCTGCCCTCCTGCACGCCCCCTGCTGGGGATCAATCCCTCAACCCAGGCATGTGTCCTTGGCCCGAATTGGAGCTGGGACCCTTCAGTCCGCAGGCCAACATTCTAACCACTGAGCCAAACTGGCTAGGGCACCTAATGCAGTCTTGATCTTCCTCCTCCCGCACTGCAGTTATCATCTCTAATTGGGATGCTAACTCACCCAAATCCCCACTTCTGTCTCAGAGTGCTTACCTCACTCGGTATCCAACTAGGATATGTTCAAATATCTCAACATCTCCACCCCTGACCCATTTCCTTCCCGTGTTCCCTATTCATTCCTTCAACCCGGGACCCTGTTCTGATGTAATTACAATCCAGGGGAGTAATAACGTACCTAGTGGCTTAAGCCACAAACCAGGACTCTTCCTAGCTCCTCCCCCACTCTGTTCCCCGCCGACCTTCCAAGCCCTGGCGAGTCCCTGAGCACCACCCTCTCCCCTGGGCGGAAACCCCACCTGGAGTGCAGCACGGGGATGGAGCACTTGGTGATGATGCTTCCCACGATGATGGCTTCCCGGAGGGTGCAGGTGCCCGACTCACACAGGGGGATGAGGATCCCTGGGGAGGGGCAGAGGGGCAGCACTTAGAGCTGAGGGCGAGAGAAAGGAGGCAAAGCGGGAAGCTCCCCCACCTGCCGGCGCCGGCCATCTCCCAAGCCGTGCTCACCGCGACCACACCGCAGGAGCTCCGGCCCTCCCTTTCCTGCCGCCTCCGGGGTTCTCACCTTTAAACCAGGCCCCAGGCTTGAAAAGGGCCTTCTTGAGGGCCATGTAGAGGTGGAAATTGAGTCTTTTGTATTCGGCAATATCATCTCGTACACGGGGGAGCAGGACAAGGTTGTAGAAGCGCTGGGCCATGCGTTCCTTCAGGTTAGATGCGAAAATCCTAGTTTTTTTTGGGGGTAGCAGAGACATCCCAGGTCAGTTGACAGCCTGGAGCTGGCCCTTTTAATATCACTGTGGATGGTGCATGCAAAAGAACTGAGGGGTGTGCGGGAGTGTGTGAATTGAGTGCAGGCAACACCCAAATCAGATGGGAGGGAACAGGACGTCTACAAGAGGCATCCAATCAGGTGAACACCCAGAGAGCCAGAGTGCTCCCAAACCAATGGCGACTCAGCTATTCATTCACCTTCCTCTCCCCATCATGGGCCTTCTCTACCCTACTCTTCCAGGGACCTGAGCACGTGTGGGGAGCCACAGACTTCTGAGGCCTGTCTGACACACCCCGTAGTTATAAGCCTCTTCCCTAAAAACTCATCACAGGCAATTTTCAACAGGTTCTTGGCCCCAAAACACGAAACAGGAAAAGCTGGGGAAATGATGATATAAAGAAACACAAGAGAGAGCTCTGGGGCCAAGTTAAAATGCAATGGCAGCCTGGCTGGTGTGGCTCAGTTGGTCGGGCGTCACCCATGCACCAAAGGGCTGCTGGTTCTAGTCCCAGTCAGGGGGCATGCCTGGCTGTGGGCTTGATGCCCAGTGTGGGAAGGGCCTGTGGGAGGCAGCCAATGTTTTTCTGTCTCCCTCTCCCTTCCTCTCAATAAAAAATATTTTTGAAAAAATGTAATGGCAGCACTTAGCCGGTTTTGCTCAGTGGATAGAGCATCAGCCTGCAGACTGAAGGATCCTGGGTTCGATTCCGGTCGAGGGCACATGGCTCAATCCTCAGTAAGGGGTGTGCAGGAGGCAGAAAATCAATGATTCTTATCATTGATGTTTCTCTCTCTCTCCCTCTCCCTTCCTCTCTGAAACCAATAAAAATAAATGCATAAAATAAATATAAGAGGGGAAAAAAAAATAATGGCAAAGACCAGGAAAGCCTGTACTTCCTATGCCCCCAGCCCTTTACCTATAGACCCAAGGCCCCTGGAACTCCCATCCGCTCTACCTGGTGGCTTGGTACATCGCAGCAGCAGTCCAGGCCTCGGGCTCTGTGACATAGAGGATCTGCTCCCAGTTGGAGAGCGCAGGGATGATCTTAAACGCCTTGGGCAGCTTCCCGCTGCGGTACTTGGACAACACCTGGGGAGGAGGCAGTGACACCATCGTTGCCATTAGCACACATCCTGCTTGCGAGTGCCAGGTACTTTTCCTGTTAAAAACTCACTGAATCCTCACAACCACCACATAAGGAGATGCTGCTACCATCCTCACTTTCCAGATGGGGAAACGGAGCCCGTACCCACAGCCACCAGGTCACTAACTGGTACAGCAGGACTCTGAGCCCACACACTCTGACTTATTCTCGGCCACCAGGCTCCTGTGTATGAGATGTGGGCGCCCAGAACCTCCGGTGGGCGCCCAGAGGCCCTGCGAAGGTGCCCCAGCTCTCACCTCCCGGACTCCGCGGTAGACCTCTAGGACCCGGGGGTCCAGCTGGGGCATAGGGAATCCCGTCACCTCGGACATGACCGTCTCAACTTCCGTCTGCTTCTCCGTCAGCTTCTCCATGATGATGTCAGCCAGGGTACGCCTAAGGGTTGGGAGAGGGGAAGGAAGGGGCGGGAGAGCTGTGGTCACAGTCCAGGAAGCTCTGGACTCCACACACGGTTTCTTGTGAGCTCCAATAAACCTGTCATCTTGCTGGGGTGTGCGACCTCAGTTCCCTCGGGGCCGGACCCACCATGGAATCACTGCACAGCACAAATGACCTGAAAGCCATTCCACTTCGGACGAAGCAGACAAATGCGTGGATGTTAAGAACCTGGACTCTGGAGCCGGTCTGCCTGGGTCTAGATCTTCGCTCTCCCAATCCCTGTATGACCTTGGGCATGCTATTTTGCCTCTCTATGCTTCAGTTTTCTCATCTATAAAACAGGTAATACCCGCACCTACCTCACAGAGTTAACGTCGGGATTAAGCGAATTAATGCATGTACGTTACTTGGAACTATCAGTACATAGAGAATGTGTAATGCGTTGCCTATTTCAGACACATCCCTCCCATGCTGAAGTCTCTCCAATTATAAAATACTGGTCTGGCCTCTCAGTGTGTACCAAGATTTCAAGTAGCTGGGATAATTTGGGAAAAGACCAGAGCACAAACTTCTATAAATTTACTAAAACTTATACAAGAATTTCTATGATTAATAATATTTAAACAGTATGCCCAACATAACTTTATTGTGATGACTCCTTATTCTCCTTTCACTGGGCTTCGGTATAAGAATGGGATCTCCAGAGGCTGCTAACGTGTATTTAAGACTGAGGGTCTTCTCAAGGCCAGGCACCGAGTGAAGGACTTCAGACGTTATCTTTTATAGTCCGTGCGACATCTATTCCACATGGGAGCTGACCCTCAGGCAGGTTAATACACACCCAAGGTCTCAGAGTTCTCAGGTGGGGGGAAAGAGTCAGGCCCGGTTGCTCGGGTTCTGAAGTTCAGGTTCTTTACAGCACACGGTAACGTGCTCCACACTAAACGGCCTCTGACCGCTGAGCTCATGTGGGTCTGGGTCTGCTTTCCGAAGCCAGCAGTCATTTCTCAAAACTGCCAGGAGTCAGAGATGCAAATCAAAACGACAATCGTTCTAAGTGTGGATGAATTTGCAATGCCTGAGACCTTTTTGGTTATCACAACTGGTGGGAAGGTCACTCCTGGGGTCAGTGAGTAGAGGTCAGAGATGCTGCTAAACATCCGACATTATACAGGTCAGCCTCCACACACACAAATTACCCAGCCAATAGTGCTAAGGCTAAAAAACCTTGAGTAAAATGAAGCTTAGGGTACAAAAGAGATTTGGCCAAGGAAACTGAGCAGGCCAAGACCAAAAGCAATGGGATATATCTCCCCAGAAAAATAAAAAGGTCGGGTAGCTATTTTCCCAGGTAATCTGGCAGTTCTAGAAGAGGTGGACAGAGGGGGAGGAGCATTCTGAGTCTGTGTCATTCTCACTCAGAATGGTCTTTTGAGGACGGGCCACTTTTGTTAAGGTGGATCCCTACAACTAGCAACGCCCAGGCCCTTCCCAAAGGTAGGAAATCAAACTCTGCCAGGGCATGTGCTTCCTTGTGGGAAGTGGCTATCAGGACCCACTACCCCAAATTCTAGGCCATGCCAGCCCTACCTGACAGGAGGGTTTTTATTCATGAACATCTCAATGGCACGCTCATCCTCGGGGTCCACGGCCACCTCTGCTTGGTGGCCGGCCCCTGTCATTGTGGCAGCCTTCTCCAGGGTGGGCCACTCTTCATCCTCATCATCTGATCCATCTTGCGGCACTCCTGGGCCTAGAAGAGGGGCGATGATTGGGTGAAAAAGGTAAGCGATGGCTGAGGGATTTAGAGGTCAAGTTAACTTTAACCACCACGCACAGTGTAAGCCTCACGTGTGCCTGTAATAGATACAGATGTGTGCACACGCTATCTTCCTGTACCAGGGGCTTACAATCTTGCTCGAGAAACAAAACGTACCTATGTGAACCAATGACACAGTGATGCCAATATATCATAGTTAACACATTATGCTCAGTCATGTAGCAGGAACTGTTCTAAATACTGTACACAATACAACCCCAAGAAGTAGGTCTTATTAGTATATCCAGTTTCAGGTGGGAACACTAAAGCACAAGAAAAGCTAAGTAATTTGCCTATGGCATGTAGTCTGGGCCTAGACTGTGCATTCTTTTTTTTAATTTTTACAATACGTTTTATTGATTTTTACAGAGAGATAGGGAGAGGGATAGAGACCTAGAAACATCAGTGAGACAGAAACATCAACCAGTTGCCTCCTGCACACCCCCCACGGGGGATGTGCCCACAACCAATGTACATGCCCTTGACCGGAATCAAACCTGGGACCTTTCAGTCCCCAGACCAATGCTCCATCCCCTGAGCCAAACCGGTTTCGGCTAGACTGTGCATTCTTTACCCATATTCTACACACATGGGTGGACTTGGTCATATGCCAAATGAGTGGCAGAGACAGTATATACCATAGGCACTTAGAAGGTGATGAGTGCCGACGATGGTTCGAGTCTGGATAGGGAGCATGGGTGCAGCCGGAGTGTGGTCCAAACCTGGGTTACAACACCGGCAAAAGGGCTTGGTTACAAGATTGTCTGTTAAGCAGCAGCAGGAAACACGGCTGGATGGGTAAAGTGAACCCAGGCAGTGTAGTTCAGATTCCAATGGACCAACCCACTGAAGAACTGATTCCCGGAAGGCCACAGCTGATTGGGCATCTGGTAAGGAATGCCGTACTCCAATCGGGGAGATGAGTTGCTGCATATGAACAGGTTATTAACAAAGGAAATATGTGATAAAAGCTAAATGGTGGTGGTGGTGGTGGTGATGTGGCGAAGGTGTTTTGTCTTCACATGCTAACAACCCCCAAACCTCTACTTGGAGGTATAGATGTCCCTTTACTCCAAACCATAACTCCAGCTGCCGCCTGTACAGTTGCTCTTCACAAGAACTTCAAACTTCACCTGTATCAACCAAGCTCACTGTCTTTTCCTCCTAGGTCTATACTGCTCACTGTGCTCTGCCTCTAAGTACACAGCACCACCGTCCACCCCATGCTAAGCCAGAACCTGGGAGGCAGGCCTGCCTCATCCCCAACACGCAGTTACTAAAGCCGATCCAATTCTACCTCAGAGAATATTTCAAATCCTTCGCAACTCCTAGCCTAGATCAGCATCATTTCTTGCCTGGACTAATTAAACAGTGCCCTAACTGGTCTCCATGTTCTCCAATAGTTTTTCACTGTCTTTATGACAGCTTTAAATCCTGGGCACAGCCTCCAAGTCTTTTGCAGATTTGGTTCCCACCCACCTCACTATCATTCATTAATCCATTCATTGAGCAAACACTGAGTGCCTGGTATATGTTCTATACTAGTGAATGAGAGAAAACAAAACCTTTTGCCCTTATAGAGCTTACACTCTAATGAGGGAAGACAGACAATAAATATAACATGATAGGTTAAAAGACAAGTGCTATGAAATAAAGCGATAGGGCAGAATAGAGAAGTTGGGACTGTAAAGATAGGGGTGGGGTGTTGAAATTTTCTCTCTCTTTTTTCCTTTTAATTCTCTCCAGAAGACACATGCCCTCCATTGATTTTAGAGAGAGAAGAAACAAGAGAGAGAGAGAAACATCAATCAGTTGCCTCTAGTACCCAGCCCGACCAGAATCAAACCCACAACCTAGGAATGTGCCCTAACTAGGAATCGAACCTGCAACTCTTTGGTATATGGAACAATGCTATGCTCCAACCTTCGGAACCACCAGGCCAGAGAGGGGGTGTTGCAATTTTTAATGAAGTAGTCAGGGAAGGTTTGTGGGCCCCTTCCCAAGCTCCACCCCCCCCCTCCGCCCCTGTGGGAATATGATGAAGGCCACCTGTAAAGGGACTGTAGGAGCAACCTTAGGAGCCTGGACAGCTCCTCAGTCAAGAAACAGCCAAACAGAAACGGGTCTTGGGTGTGAGCCCGATTGGAAACTACTAGTGTTTTGATCTTATAGAGCTTGTACTTGAGCAGTCTCTCCTTCATGCCCTGTTCTCTGTATTCTACCCAACCCCACACTGGGGAAAATCTTTACCAGTGGGCCACCACGGTGTGCAGTAAGTGCTAATAAACCCACGTCTTTCACAGCCAGTCTTCTGGGTTATCTTCCGCGGATCTCAGCTCTTTGCATAACAGGCCTGAGAAGGTGAAGAATTGAGAGAGTATGCCTACAGGTGTATGAGGACAGGAACAACCTGGGCAAAGGCCCTAGCTTACCATGTTTAAGCCGATATGGGTGGAGTGAAAAGGGGAAAGTAGAAGTCGGACTGGCAATGAGAGCCGATCATATAGGGCTTTGCAAACCACTGTAATTCTCTAGCCGTTGAGCTGAGAGTGGACTGTAGGAGGTATGGGATATTAATGAGGATGCTACTGTAATAAGCCAAGTAGGCAACTGAATAATCTAGGTTTCATGGAAGAAATGAAGGCTAGAATATAGTTGACAGCGGTCACCAAATAGGTGGTGTTTAAACCACAAAACTGATGACAACACCAGAGAAGTGTGTGAAGAGAAGAGGTCCAAAGACTGAACCCTGTGACATTTCATAAGAGGTGGTGGTGGTGGTGGGGGGGGTCACCTGGCCAGTGTGGCTCAGTGGTGGAGTGTAGACCTATGAACCAGGAAGTCAGGATTGGATTCCTATCAGGGCACATGCCTGGGTTGTGGGCTTGGATCCCCAGTAGGGGGCCTGCATAGGCAGCCAATTAATGATTCTCTCTCATCATTGAAGTTTCTATCTCTCCCTCTCCCATCATCTCTGAAATCAATAAAAATATATTCTTTAAAAAAGAGAGAGATTGGGGATCAAAAGGGAGCCAGCAAAGGCTACTGAGAGGTAAGGAGTAGCCACGGGAATGTGAAGTCTTGGAAGCCAGTAAAGATACCATAGCCAGGAGGCCAATGTTCAATTGTGCCAGGACCAAGGAAAGAGATCTGAGAGCTGGATAGGAATCAACACTCCCACCCTAAGAAAATGTCCATCATCTTTTACTCACCCTCACTGCCTCTGTGGCCCCTAAACAATATTGTTCTTTCTGCTCAGCACAAAGGTCATGCAATCTGGGGAGCCCGATCCCCAAGATCAATGCTGTTGTTACCAGAGAATCTATTACACTTTTCCATGGAATGTATTATTCTCATTGTCTACTGTCTGTCTATTCTCTCATTGTCTACTGTCTATAACCTAAAGTCAGGCGCATGTCTACCTCGTTTACCTCTTGATCCAAACTAGATCTAGACTTCTAACACCGTACCAAGCTCTAGGAGACATCCCGTAAGTATTTACAGGGCAAATGGATGGATAAATACTAGGAGAACTTAGTGGTGCCGGCAATCACTTCCCGTTTCCCAACGTCAGGGGTACCTAGAAGAGAGGGCTTTGACTATCCTACATCCGCTCCAGGGCTGAGCCTCCCATTGCAGTACCTTTTTAAGGGAGTACTACGGACCCTTTTTACTCCAAGCTATTCCCTTGTCCGATGCCCGTCCATCCTCTCCTAACCTCCCTCTTTCTCGCACCCATCCCGCCACTCACCCAGCCGCGTGGTGCGCTCCCGGGGCGCCGCGGGCCGGCTCCCAGTGCCATGCTCGGCCTCGAGCTCCTCCTGCTGCTGCCGCGCCTGATGCAAAATCCGCCGGGTCAGCCGGGGCCCCACGTACTCCTCCTCCTCCTCTTTGGTCCCGCGCCCGCGCCGCTTCTCCCGGGCCCCGGCGCGCACCGCGTCCCCGGCCAGAATCTGCTCGGCAAGGGGAGCATGTTTCTCCTGGCCCCCGGCCCCGCGGGCCGCCTTGAATTTGGGCATTTTTTTTTTTCTTCTCAAAAAGTTGCCGGGAAAGTTCACACGTGGAGACGCAGAAGATGTCCTGAGTGCGTTTGCGCTGGGTCCTCCCCGTTCCCAAGAGGCCACCGAGAAGCACAGCGCCCCCTACCGCTCGGAGGCCGGCGGTGCCATCAGCGCCGCCCGCGTGCTAAGAACTCGCGGGTGCTGGAGCTGCTAGACTCCCAGATGAACTCTGTGCATTAAACGTTGTTTTCCCTGACCTTGGAGGATTTGGGCCAGGGTGCTGCCAGCCTGGGAGCAGCAGCTGGGCGGTGATACCAAGAAAGGCGTCACAGAAGAGGCGCCTAGACACGCCCCTGTTCCTCGTGGTGCGTCGACTGGGCGCTCTGTTTTTACGTCACTTCCGGAGCGCCCCCCTCCCCCGCCGCACCCCCTCCACCAGAGCTTGCGTTAGGGGGCTTCTCTAATTGCGCGCGGCCGGAGAGCTCTGCGTTTCAGCTCTTTGATCCTGCCATCCTCCTGCTCCGACATCATGGGAGTGACTTGGTAGGGCCGCAGGGGACACTGTGGGGCTGGACTTGGGGTCGTGAAGGGCCCTCGGAGCCCGGAGTGTACCCTGGAGGAGGGTCGGGCTCGGGTCTGTCGTCCCTCGGGAGTTGAGCACCGTGTCTTCGGGTTGTGTGGGTGCGGGGACACCTTGAGGGAGGGCTGTGGAGTCTCCGGGCCTGGCGCCTTGGAGATGCGCCCCTTTCCTCCTGGGTTTTATCCTAGGAAGCCATCAGTGGTTGGGTGCCTGCTTCCCGTTTTCTTGGCACATCTTCCCGCCGGTGAGGCCGGGGTTGGGACCTCAAGGTCGGGAAGAGGATGTGTGGGCTAGAACTCATCAGCAGGCAGGGCTGGGCTAAGAGGAGACAGTATCTTTTTTTAGGTTTTCACCTGTTTCTCCTTCCAGCCACTAAATGTAGTTAGACCAGTCTATGTCAATTTCTAGCTTGATCATTTTAAAGTCTTCGGTTTGGGGGTCAGGGGAGGGCTATTGGGAATTAGGAGATTTGGGTTTTAGGCACATCACTTCTTCGGGACCTGTTTTCTACATGATTTGTGTTGTTTCTGTGAACTTCTAAAATCTCTAACTCACTGTAAGTCAGGGTGATAGGGAAAGATATGCTCTTGGAGTCATTAGTTCCAAAATGCTAGATTTCAGAGCCTTTTTTTTTTTTTTTTTTTTTTTTTTAACAGCAGTAAGTGTAAGCATTTCCAATCGGAGAGGCCTGGAGGCCAGGCTATCTGAAGTCATTGACTCTCGGCTTCCCGGGTCAGAGCCTGTGGAAACTCCTGTTGGCACAGGCTCTTGCCAGTTTGTCAGTGATTGCGTTTGTGTTTACTACATTTGACACCACGGGCCTCCTCTGATTCCCAGGGTAAGGGGGATGTGTGGGCGATGGGAATGGCGAGTGTGCAGCACGGAGGCTTGGAGCCCTGGAAGCCCCTCTTCTCTCGGTAGAGAGGGCAGACCGAGGGAAAGGGCTCTCTGTTAGGATCCTCATCAACTTTTTCAGACTCCTGGCACTTCTCACCCCAGTAGCATCATTTTAGGAATGTTCTTATGTTTCAAAATAAGGTACATCATCATCATTCCTTATTAGTACTTTTTTGATGGAGAGTGGTGACAATTTTTAGCAACAACTAGGACTCCACCTTTATAGCTTCATTTGGTTGATTGATTATCAAGTAATGCAGTGTCTCCCCAAATTCCCTCACAAATGGCCATCTTTCTGATTTTTACATAGCTAAGTACTACATATGCTAGTATTTGTTAATGTTTCCGTTTAAATCTATTTCTTAAAAGTATTTTAATTATATCCCTAGGGAAGTAGTCTACTATAGGAGTTAAGGACACAGATATGGAGCCAGTTTGCCTGATTTTGAATCCTGGCTACACCACATCAAGCTGTGTGACCTTGTGCAAGTCAACCGCTCTGTATTCCAGTTTCCTCGTTTGTAATAAGGAGATAAATAATAGCACACCTAAGGCCATTGTGAGGATTCAAATAGTTTATTTATCTCAAGGCTTTTGGACACTGTCTGGCATATAATTGGGGCTTGGGACTGTTAACTACCACTCTAAAGGGGAAGCTAGTTTTACTTACCATAGAAGGAAGTCTTTGAAATAACATCTTTTTGTTTCATTGTTTGGATTACATTCTTATTTAAGTGTAAATGGCCACGTGTGGCTTGTGGTTTACTGTACTGGCTACACACATTCGGAGTGTTAAGAGTTGGGATAAACATACCTCACATTAAGGTTATCTCCTTGAGATAGTCAGAACTGAAATAATTGTGAAGGAAACTCATTACACGACAGTGTTGTCAAGGGTTGTCTATGTGTCTCCTAAAATCTTCTCTTGAATGTTGGTGCACCTGCCATGCTTAGGAAATTCTGGTGTGATAGGACGTTCACTGCGCTGTTGTGAGAGAATCACAAGATCTATGTTCCTAGGGACTGTAGGTCTTTTATTTTCCCATCTTTAAAATAAATGGGTCGCAGTAGGTGGTCTCTATGGTCCTGGTGAGCTGTGATTCCGTGGGAGATGGAGTGGCTTAGCCAGTGCTCATGTCTCTGGATACTGACAATTTGATTCTCTCCCTTCCAGTGTGTCCCAGATGCCTGTGGCGGAGGGCAAGAGTGTCCAGCAGACCGTGGAGCTCCTCACCCGGAAATTGGAGATGCTCGGGGCAGAGAAGCAAGGAACATTTTGTGTAGACTGTGAGACCTATCACACGGCTGCTTCTACCCTTGGCAGCCAAGGTCAGTGAGATGCGTCTGCGGGATGGCTGCATCCTGGCTTGGAGTTGATAGACATTTATGTTCACTGATATCTTCTAAGAGTGATATTCTTGAACATGTGGCAGATGTGTTTCTGAATTTATTCTTTTTTTTTTTTTTTTTTTAAACACACACACACTAGTGGCCCGGTGCATGAAATTTGTGCACAGGTGTTCCTCAGCCCAGCATGCACCCTCTCCAATCTGGGACCCCTCGAAGGATGCCCTACTGCTGGTTTACAGGAATCGGTCCTAAACCTTCAGTCAGACATCCCTCTCACAATCTGGGACTGCTGGCTCCAGCCGCTCACCTGCCTACCTGCTTGCCCCCAAATGCCCCCTGCCAGCCTGATTACCCCCAACTGCCCCCCTGCTGGCCTGCTCACTCCAAACTGTGCCCCCACCCCCGCTGTCCTGATCACCTCCAACTGACCCCCACTGATGGCCTACTCACCCCCACTGGGCCCCCTGCTGATCTACTTACCACCAACAGCCCCTGCAGTTCCATCTTGGCCTGATTACCCCCAAGGGACCCAAGGTCCCAGCCCCTCCTATTTTTCTTTTCCTTTTCCTTTTCCTTTTCCTTTTCCTTTTCCTTTTCCTTTTCCTTTTCCTTTTCCTTTTACTTTTACTTTTTCCTTTTCCTTTTTCTTTTTCTTTTTCAACGCCTCCTTCAGCGGAGGCCAGGGCCAGCTGGAAGCAAGTATCTAGGATTTATTTATCTTTTATAATTGAAACTTTGTAACCTTGAGTGGAGGCCAGGGCCAGCCAGGGCTGGCAGGAAGCTTGGCTTCCTCCAATGCTGGGGGCAACCCAAGCCTCCTGCTCTCTCCAGCTCTGTGGCTACTGCCATTTTTGTTGGGATTTATTTATCTTCTATAATTGAAACTTTGTAGCCTTGAGCAGAAGCCAGGGCCAGCCAGGGCGGGTGGGAAGCTTGGCTTCCTCTATCATTGGGGGAAACCCAAACCTGCTTGCTCTAGCTCGGTGGCCAGCCACCATCTTGGTTGGGTAAATTTGCACACTTGCTCCTGATTGGCTGGTGGGTGTGGCTTAGCGTAGTGGAGTGATGGTTAATTTGTGTGTTTCTCTTTTATTAGTGTAGATTTTAAAATATATATGTATTTTACTGATTTTTTTACAGAGAGGAAGGGAGAGGGATTGAGAGCCAGAAACATCAATGAGAGAGAAACATTGATCAGCTGCCGCAACCAAGGTACATGCCGTTGACCAGAATCGAACCTGGGACCCTGCCGTCCACAGGCCGACGTTCTATCCACTAGCCAGACTGGTTTTGGCTAGTGTAGATTTTTTTTTATATATATATTTTTTATTGATTTCAGAGAGGAAGGGAGAGAGAGAAAGAGAGAGAAACATTAACGATGAGAGGGAATCATTGATTGGCTGCCTCCTGAAGCCTCCCCTTCCCCCACCGCTACTGGGGATCGAGCCCACAACCCAGGCATGTGCCCTTGACTGGAATCAAACCTGGGACCCTTCAGTCACCAGGCCAACACTCTAACCACTGAGCCAAACCAGGTAGGGCTTAATTCATTAATTTTTTTTTTTTAATATATTTTATTGATGTTTTACAGAGAGGAAGAGAGAGGGATAGAAAGCTAGAAACATCGATGAGAGAGAAACATCGATCAGCTGCCTCCTGCACAGCCCCCACTGGGGATGTGCCCGCAACCAGAGTACATGCCCCTGACCCGAATCGAACCTGGGACTCCTCAGTCTGTAGGCCGATTCTCTATCCACTGAGCCAAACCAGTGTCAGCAATTCATTAATTCTTGATCCTTCATCTTAGACCTGGCTCATGTTCTAGTCTTTTTGCACTTTGCATTTTTAAAGCAGTGCTTCTCAGAGGGTTGGTTACTAACTACATCAAAATCATCTTGGCTACTTGTTAAAGATGCAATTTCCTGGCTCTGCTTATGGACTGACTGGTGTTGTGGGCCTCATAATCTCCATTTTAACGAGCTTCCCTTAATGCACTCTTAAGTTTGAGAAAGACTCCTTTAAGCTCAGATGTTTTTGTGTAGGATTCTGATAGAGTTTTAGAGTTTCTAGAGTTTTTTGCAGAAAGGCTTCCTGTTTCCCACACTTGGACAGTGGCTTTGGCTACCTTGTTAGCATAACCTTAACTGATGAATCACCTTTTGTATTAAATGTATTAAGAGATGAGATGGCTGTGGATAGTGGTGGTGGTGGTGATGGTAAGGAGGCGAAGAGGATCTTTGAATATGAGTTGGGGAATCTGGGTTCTGCAGTAACTTTCCCTTTGACAGTTCCATAGCACAGTGATTCAGAGTCTAGACATGGAATCAGATAAATGAATCCTAGCTCTGCCACATACTAACCACACATAGGTAAGTCCCACAACCTGCGGCCGTTTCTATGCTGGTAATTTTCCTATTTCCCCGTAGATCCATTCCCTGGACTTCTCCTGCAAAGGCATTGGGGGAGATCAGAGGACGGGAGAAAGGGAGACCACAGTTTGTCTCTCCCTCAGGCAGTGTCTCCGGCTGTGTTCTTGGTTCTAGCTCCTGCTGTGCAGCCTTTGCTCATGGCTCTAATATCAGCACATCTCTATCCATTTCCTTCCAGGCTTAGGGATATAATGGCTGCTTGTGTTGCTAATTTTTGGATAACATCATCATTCCATTTGGTGTTTTAGTTTTTCTATCCCCTGTATTAAATCCCACCCCACCCCCACCTCACCGCCAATGAAACTGTCTGGTGAGGGTTCTGTTTTTGCACCCTAAAATTAAGTTTAGTGTAGTACTTATTAAATTAAATAAGTTAATACATGCAAAGCACAAGAACTGAGGTTGTCATGTAATGAACCTTTTTAAAAATATATATATATTTTATTGATATTTTACAGAGAGGAAGAGAGAGGGATAGAGAGTTAGAAACATCGATGACAGAAAATCATTAATCAGCTACCTCCTACACACCCCCTACTGGGGATGTGCCTGCAACTAAGGTACATGCCCTTGACCGGAATTGAACCTGGGACCTTTCAGTCCGCAGGGCGACACTCTATCCACTGAGCCAAACCAGTTTCAGCTGTAATGAACCTTTAATAAGCGGTAGCTAAGACCTATACTGAGTTTCATCATTTGTAAAATTACAGTGTTAACCATTGTTTTGCCTTCAGTAGGAAGGACATAAGAATCAAGAGATATAATGGTTACGAAAGCATTTGGAAAATAAAACATCCTATATAATAAAAGCCTAATATGCTAAGTGTCCAGTCATCTGGTCACCCATTCAATCAACCAAAGCGTAATATGCTAATGATATGCCAAGGTGGCTCAACCGCTCGCTATGACATGGAATGACCACCAGGGGGGCAGTCAACTCGTCAACCAGTTGCTATGATATGCATTGACCACCAGGGGACAGACAGTCAACCCGTAGGTTAGCTTGCTGCTGGGGTCTGGCCGATTGGGACTGAGATAGGCTAGACATGCCCTGGAGCCCTTCCATGGTCCCTCCTGGCTGGCCAACCTCCTGCATCCCTCTCAGCCCTGATAGTGCACTAGTGGGGTCTCTCAGCTTGGCCTGTGCCCTCTCATAATCTGGGACCCCTCGGGGGATGTTGGAGAGCCAGTTTCAGTTCGATCCCGCAGGCCAGGCCGAGGGACCCCACTGGTGCACAAATTCGTGTACTGGGCCTCCGGTTTGTATATATACAGAAACACTACTTCTATGAAATTACCTGGTGTGGGCTATTTTCCTCCTGATCACACCTTTGTTTTTAAGGAACTACAGTCCAGTTAGAGAGAAATCATTCTTGACATGTAGTTGGTAGAATGGAAAGAGCAATAAAGTTGAGGTCAGAAAGCCTAATTGGAATTCCAGCTCTGCTGCTTCTTGGCTTTGTGCCTTTAGATCTGCATTTCTCACACTGACCAGCGTTTAGCATCACCTGGAGGGCATGTTAACACAGGTCGCTGGGCCTCTCTCCCAGACTTTCTGACTCAGTAGGTCTGGGGTGCGTGGATAATTTGCATTTGTAACAAGCTTCCATGTGGTGGTGGTGGTGGTGGTGGTGGTCTGGGACCCATAATCCATTTGTCTTCTTCCATTTTTCATTTTGTTGACTTTCATAACATTTTCAAGACAGTAAGAATACTTGCAGACTCATATGAATTATGTTATTACAGTGAGTTTGCACAAGAACATAATGACAGATCAACTTTGGATGTCTTTTTGAGGGTTGAAGTGTTTGAAGTGAATTTGGGAGGTGAAAGGTGGGAACTGGCAACAGGCAGTCAGAAGGGATGTGCAGGGAGGTTTTTGCAGAACCTGTTGTGTTCAGCAAGTGGCAGCCAGGTCCCCACCCCCTTCTCTCTTTCATCATTGCCTAGAATGTCAGTTTCACCCCCGATTCCACAGGCCAGGCTGGGGGACACCACTGGTGCACACTCCATGTGACTGAGTCCTGCCCTCTCTTTGTATCCTAGCTTCGGTCCTAAAGTTTTTAACCTATCCCTAGTGAGATTATTAGCTTCTTGAGGCCGAGGCTAAGTCCTCTACATGTATGCTTCTTAAACCCTAGGGCAATGTTGGGAATAGTTTAAGTACTTAGTAAATATAAGTATTTGAGATTGTGGCAGTTTATCCATTAACTCTTGTACTTATGAGGAAATATTCCTTTCCATTTGCCTTCTTCCATTTTCCACTTAAAAAATACACACACGCGCACCTGTGCACACGTACACATACACACACACACACACACATATACATATACACATATACACACACACCCTATATAATAAAAGCCTAATTTGCTAAGTGTGTTCTCTTGTCTGTTCAACCAATCAAAACTAATGATATGCTAAGGTTGCTCAAATGCTTGCTATGATATGCACTGACCATCAGGGGGCAGATAGTTGACCTGTTGATCAGTCGCTATGACATGCACTGACCACCAGGGGGCAGACACTCTGGTAGGTTAGCTTGCTCCTGGGATCTGGCCAATCAGACTGAGCAAGACAGGCTGGACATGCCCTGGAGCCCTCCTGTGGTCCATTCCAGCTGGTCAACCTCCTGCATCCCTCCCTGACCCCAATAGTGTGCTGGTGGGGTCCCTCAGTCTGGCCTGCACCCTTTTGCAATCCAGGATTCCTCGGGGCATGTCGGAGAGCCAGTTTCAGCCTGATTCCAGAGGCCAGGCCGAGGGACACCACTGGTGCATGAATTTCACACACTGGGCCTCTAGTATATATAAATATATATAACTTTGCTTCCTTCTTGCAGAAAATCTATAGTAATCAATGAGAAAACTAGACCTTTGGATTCCAGATGCTGAGTTCTTTCTGCTGTCATGCATGCTAGCTTCCCAAGTCAGCTGATGGCTTAAAATTGTCCAAGCCTTCACCATTGCCTTTAGAATGGAGTCCAGGCTTCGTGAGCATGGAAGACAAGATGTAGCACTGCTTGGCTCTGGTCTATCTTCCTAGCCTCATGCTCAGATACTCCCCTTTGCTGTGTCTCTGGGGCCACTTATATATCAAAGAGGGAGAGGCCAAGGAAGGTAGGAGTGGACAGAAGAGAGCATCTGCTTCATTTGGCATATTGAAATGCTGTTATTTCATCTTCCTTGTTATGTGACCCGTCCTATATAATAAAAGGTTAATATGCAAATCATCCCCTCCACTGGAAGTTCAACCAGGTGGCGGGGCTGCCTGCCAACCGCCCATAGCCTCTCCCCCTGCCCACCCTGCCCCTGGTCACTCCCCCACCCCAATTGGCAAGGTCTACCTGCCAAGGTCTACCCTTGTCTCCTCCCCCCCAGCCCGCTGGGCCCATTAAGGCGGGCGGGCTGGACCCCACCCATACACCGGGCCTCTAGTCTTACCTAATAATAGATAAACATGTAAATTGACCGTACTTCTGCTATGCCACCAGCCAATCAGGAATTATATGCAAATTAACCCAACAAAGATGGTGGTTAAAATTTGCATACAGTTGTTAAGTGAGGGGGTGGGCGGGACACTTGTGCCGTTGCCATAGCGATGACACAGGCATTCTGCCCCACCCAGTCTTCTCAGGGCCTCTGGGCAGTGTGGGAAGGCGGGGCTGGAGTGCAAAGAGGCCGCTCTAGACCCTGAACCGAAAGGGCCTGGGCCGGAGCAGAAAGGCAGTGTGGCACCCAGGAAAAGGACAGCCCATCTAGCACGAATCTTTGTGCATTGGGCTTCTAGTGATTGTATAAAAGACTACATGTAAAGTCTGAGAGTAAATCATCATCATCATTATCTATCTGTGACCCTGTCACTCACCTTAAAAATTCAACTGCTATTAACGCCGAGTTCCCTGTGTGCCCCTCACCTTTGTCTGAAGAGCGGGTACACTTTGTCACATGCTATTCTTCAGAACGGGCTGCCATCTGGCCTTGTTCCTGATTTGCCTCTAGTCTGGGGTTTGCTGACGAGGTCTCGGTGCTGAGCAGGATCTCTGTCCCTGCAGGTCAGACCGGGAAGCTGATGTATGTGATGCACAATTCGGAACACCCTTTAAGCTGCTTTGCCCTCTTTGAGAACGGCCCTTGCCTTATCGCCGACACCAACTTTGACGTGCTCATGGTGAAGCTCAAGGGCTTCTTCCAGAACGCCAAGGCCAGCAAGATTGAGACCCGGGGCACCCGCTACCAGTACTGTGACTTCCTAGTGAAGGTGGGCACGGTCACAATGGGGCCCAGTGCCCGAGGCATCTCTGTGGAGGTAAGACCTTGGTGGCTTAGGAGCGGGATGTGCTGAAGGAGCTGCTCAGCAGAGGGCACTGCAGATTTCCATGTCCCTCTGAGTGCAAACCGGTGTCTATGCCGACCCGACTCCTGCACCTGCACCTTTTCCCCTGTCCATTGTCATTGGCGACTCTAGACCAGGATGGAAATTGGAAGCTGGGTTCACAGCAGGTAGAAAGCTTATAAAGGCTGGCTTTCTGGAGAAGGAAAGAGATAACGAAGGGAGGCAGGCAAATTTTGTGAGGGACCAGTCTTCCTTCACAAAAGGATTGGAGCAGACCAGGTCAACTTTCGGTGCAGTTAACTTTTGGGAGGTGGGTCCACACATCTCTCCTTGGTATGCTTTAAGATGGGCCTCAAAAGTTGTGTAGCAAAGGTGTGCCTTTCCTTTTGCCATGCTATACACTTTCCTGGTGGAAAGGGGGTACGTGTGATGATTTCATCGTTGAGGGATAGACTGAAAATGACAGAGGGAGTGTGACAGGCAGCTGGCTTTAGGACCAGTGGCAATCCACAATCTGCCCAGCACTGTGTGAGATTAAAAAAAAAATACGTAAGCTGCGGGGCCTGCTTTTTACAAAAGCAGGGCCGGAACACAGATCATTTTTGAAGTCAGTCTATGAGAAATGCTGCAGATTGCGTGGGGACTCACGTCCCCACGCAATCTGCAGCGCCAGTGAGAGCACTGTGACTTGGATGTGAGCCTCCTACAGGACCAGCATTTAAGGAGGGACTCAAGTGAGGAGACATGGGGATGGCCAAGTCCTAAAAGGTGGCCCCAGCAGAGAACGGGCATTAGTGTGTTACTGCTCTAAAACTCCAGGGTACTTGAGGGCCAAGGTTTCCTGGCTCTTTTCAGCTTGAGACACACCTTGCATTGGTGAGACCCAAGGGGAACCCAGTGTTTATCCTCCACATTTCCAACTTTGTAGTACAATCGTAACCCCGCTGTTTCTGTGCTGTTTCTCCTTTTGGTTTCCAGTGATTTCCCCGGTGAGAAAGCTAAAGATGTGTGTCCTGTGGCCCCTGCTACATTGATCAGGAAATTATTTCTTAGGGTTGGAGCCCAGGCTGGGTGTACCTGGGAGTGATGTTTGGTCTTGCAGAGACTTGTGAGCATATGTGTCCACTCTGCACTCTATTGATCCCCTGTATGAGTATGAGTCAGGGACCCTGGGTTCTGCACATGGAACCAGATACCGCGCTCGGGTTGAATATTTCCTGTGCAGCAACGCTGTGCCAGCAGGAGTGTGTCTTTGGCTTGGGGTTGGGGAAGATGGGAGCAAGGGTAGAAGGGGAAAGGGAACCAGAAGTCCTCCTCCTTGCCTGCACTCACCTCATTCTCTGTTCCTTTGGTCCCAGGTGGAATATGGCCCGTGTGTGGTAGCTAGTGACTGCTGGAGCCTGCTGCTCGAATTCCTACAGAGTTTTCTAGGCAGCCACACGCCAGGGGCTCCCGCAGTGTTTGGCAACAGACACGACACAGTCTACGGCCCCGCAGATACCATGGTCCAGTACATGGAACTCTTCAACAAGATTCGCAAGCAGCAGCAGGTGCCGGTGGCTGGGATTCGTTAGTGACTGGCAGCTGCATGGTTGAGCTCTGTCACTAAGGGACTCCACAGGAGCAGCAGGTGCTACACCCTCAGGGCCCTGGTCTCAAACCCAGGCTTCTCTCCTCCAGTTCCCAGCTGTGGCTTGTGTTCTGGGGCTCCAGACCCCCCTTCCCTGACCCTCACACACAGTCCCCTGACAGCTGTTTCACTCCCTGCCTTACTGGACTTGGCCTGTCCTCCAGATCGGTAATTATGAAGAGTGGAGAAGCTTGGAGCTCTCTTGCTGTAGGGGCAGAGGTAGGACAGGGGCGTCCCTGCCTGGCCTTGGTGGGAAAAGTCGTCTGAATCTCCAATTATTGTGGATTTGGCCTAGGCCAGTGGGCAGGCTCATTTTGTGTTTGGGCTGTGCTGCAATAAAGGACTCTTGCTCTGCTCAGGGATGTGCTTCACCTCCTAGCGGAGTAGGAGGCCAGCTTAGTTTATGGATGTCATTTTCTGACCTGTTTGCTGATGTGAATTGAGAGTTGACTTTTCTAGGGACTTGCCCGAGTCCTGTGTAACAAAGAGAGCCTCGTAGAAGTGTAAGCTCTCTTTTAATAGAACAATGGTGGTCAGATGGTCCAGGGCAGGTTTAACTCTACAAGGTCATCGGGAACTTGGGTTTTTTTAATCTCCTTGTTCAGTCACCACTAGCTTGTTGTCCTTGTCTGCAAGGTCAAAGCAGACTCATCAGCTCTGTGTCCGCATTCCACTGGGGAAAGAGAGAACAAAGCAGTGTCTTTTATTAACCCTTTGCACTCCGCTGTCTCCTCTCAGGGGACATCAGAATTCTAGCATATCACTCGGATGTCCCCTCTCAGGGGACATCGGAATTCTAGCATATCACTCGGATGTCCCCTCTCAGGGGACATTGCAGTTTATTAGTGATTACGGGGAATTGAGTTAATTCAACGCACGTTTCGCAAAGTAGCGTCTGGTAGCTGGTAGCCAATGTCCAGAATGGTTTGGAGTAGCTGGTAGCCAATGTCCAGAATGGTTCGGAGTGCAAAGGGTTAAGGATACAAATGACCTGGAGTTGCTTAAACCACTATGGCCACTGTTTGTTGAAAGGGACAGCAGGACATAGAGCCTCTTATTTGAGTAGTCATGTACCCCGTTAAAACTCAGGGATCCTGTGACTCGAAGATGGAGAAAATGGTCTAGTTCATGGCCTCTGCTACACGGGGCTCAGTGGACGTGCCCAGGAATGCTCTTGGCTGTTATTCTGCAGTTAGTACTCCCTCTAGCAAAGCCAGTTGTTTATGAATTGTATTGGGATGGGGCTGATGCCAGAGTCCCTTTTGGTTTAGCTAGATTAGTCACACTAGGAAGTCAATTCCAAACCCCTTGCCTAAGGCTCAGTATCCAGGCCTTTCCAGTTCTCATGCACCCAGTTGATTCGATACACTGAGCTCTTTTTCATCTCATTTGCTTCTCCAACTGCTCATTTGATCAACATTGCCTGCCACCCCACTCCTGCTGCAGAAACGTCCAGTCAGGCTAACATTGACATATGCAGTGGGGGATGGTCTTAGGAAAGACGCTAATGTACACACTGCCACTCTGTCCTCAAGGATACTGGCCCTCTTTGAAGGCCCTAAGGAGAGATTGGTTTCACACATAGGGCTCTGCAGCAAGAATCTGTTAGTAGATCCTTTTAGCTTTGCTAGCAGGAAGCTCGATTCAACTTCATAATTCGAGAACCTGTCCCCTGCATTTGTGCTCACTTCCCCCTGCTTTTCTGGTTTATTTTTGCTATATTGAAATTGAGGTATGTTTTAGATATGATTTACACACAATAAAATGCACAGACCTTATGTTTTTGGCCTTCTGATTTATGTGCTGTCATCCAGATGTACCTACTTGTATTTTTCTGTAGGCTGCCGCCAGTCTTTTATGAGCACACATTTGACCAGCTTTAAGTCCAGCTCAGGCTTTAAGAACTGCTAGTTTTGCTGGTGTTTGTCCTTTGTGTCAGTTAAAAAAAATTATCACTAAAAAAGGCGGGTAATGCAATACATTTTAACAAATATGCCTCTACTTGCAAAATTGCCAAAAATGGAACTAGTAATGAGTGAGAAGGGCCCAAATGTTATCCATAGACTAGTTGTGTGAAGTTTAGATGGGTCTTGCAAGGGTAGTCTAGGAATATCAGTGTGTGAATTTTTGTAAGCTCTGGTTGATTGAAAATTGGGAGCAAATGTATAAATTTAAGGAAAAGGGGCATGGTTATCTTCACTTTACAAATGAAAAAAAACCTTAAACTTGGCTGCTAAATGGAGATGCCATATTTTTTGGGTTCAAATCTCATGTTCTTCCTTCTACACTAGGCTGTCTTCTACCCAACTTCCTTTGCTTCCAAATGCATTACCCCTTTCCCCACCTGTAGCTACCCCCAAAAGAGCAGAAACTGGGGAATTTCTAGGATCCTGCTAACAAGTCACCTTGGTGGCTACTTTTGCCAGAGCCACATAGAAATCTGTCAACCTTGACTCTCAGAGCTAGGCAGGGCAGCTGTGGGGCTCATCTAGTTCTCCTGTAAGATGGGAAAGCAGTGGCTTCCTAGACATAAGGCTGGAATCAGGACCAAACTTCACAACCAGGTCTCCTAGCAACCAACCTGTGTCAGTGTGACACCGGACCTCTGTGGTGCCAGATGATTCCAAATGGAATGTGGAAAACCTTGTTACGTTAACACATGTCTTACTCTAATGTGTATTAGAGAAAACTATAACTAGCTCTTTATCCCTTAGGGTGAGGGTAAGTTTTTTGAAAAGAGAACTATTAAGTTATAATACAGATGATACTGGCAAATGGCAAAGATGTAGAGGCATAAGGCAAATGCTGGAATTAGGGGAAACACTATGCTTTATTTAATGTTTGGTCCATTTCTTGTATCCATTGAGGGTTCCTGCTGTGCTGTTCTGATTCACTGTACCTTGTTCCTGTACTGCCTCCTGCTTGCTTTCATTGGATCTTGAGTACCAAGTAGTCACATTTCCCCAACCTCTATTGGTGTCACTGTTCCACTGAAGAAAATAACTAAAAACTGACCATTCCTTCCCACCAGTGGGTCCAGTATTCATTTTTGAGGCTTCAGTATGAGGAAGTGAAATTTCTATCTCAAAATCCTGGCAGGTAATAGAAACTCCCAGTTAAGCATGTCTTCCAGGTTTTGAAAGTTGAGGCTCTTAAAGTATAAGATAGGAAGGTCTATAGTTTGAACATTTTGAAGACATTCACAGAAGATCTGGAGTCATGCAGGACTGACGTATATGTGTGGCTTTTTGTAACTCGCAGTACTGCCTGTCTCTCCCCACAGCCTCCCTTCCCATATCAGTCAGGGGTCCTCAAACTTTTTAAAGTGGGGGCCAGATCACGGTCCCTCAGAGAGCTGGAAGGCCGGACTATATGAACTACTAATTCCTACTGTAACACCTCGGCTGCACTCACTGCCCAAAAAACCTGGCGGGCTGGATCAGACTCCTCTGCGGGCCGCATGCGGCCCGCAGGCCGTAGTTTGAAGACCCCTGCGAGTGCTTTGGGCTGCAGGCCCTAGTTACAGTTGCCATGTGGAGTGGCTGAAACCAGTTGTATTACAAGTTGGGGGTTCTCTCAGGGGTTGGTGTCTTTGGCCTTAGAGCAGTCACTTCCTGGGGTGGACTTTCCCCAAGTGAGTTTCTGTCATTCAGTCTCTTAGGTAAGAAGGGACCTTTTAGGCCAGCTAGCTTGACCTTCGGTAGTCATCTCTTTAACACCATCCCTCCCACATGTCATGCAGCCTTGACTTGGCCACATCTAGGGAAATCCCTTTCATCTGTATCTCTGTATTTCACTGGTTTTCTCATTAACTCTTAAGACAAAAACACAACAAAACATATTTGCCCTTTCCCTAGCAGATTGTGGAGATTGTATTGTGCTTAATGAAGAATTTGTTATTAGATGGTGCCGGAGTATGCATGAACTATGACCCTAAAATAGGGGTTCTAACATTACTGCATGTCATCAACCCCCAAGGGGAGCCTCAAGAGGCCTAAGATGTCCTAAAACTGGAGACTTTTGTATAGGTGCACAGTTTTGGGGGGATAGGATTTATAGGGTTCATTAGAGTATCTCCAGAGATCCTGATCCAAAAAATGAGTCTCTGAGGGGAGACAGCAGGAAGACAGAAATAAAGCAGGCGTGAGAAATATCCAACTGGCTTATTGGGAGCAAGACCTTGCCCTGCCTTTCGGACACCTTATCTGGGATCCTCTCCATGGAATTTCCTCCTTCATGTTGTAGTCCTTCAGGCCTTTCATTCAGTTTCTGGGAAGCTGGACTGCTCCTTCATAAACATAGAACCTTTTAGAAATGAGTGGGAGAAATTTGTATGAAGCAATCTTGACAGCCGGTTTTCTTAGTGCCCCCCCCCCCCCCCCCCAGTTACTCTTCCATTATGACACACTCGATGAGATCTGGAAATTATTCTGTTATGATGGAATTTGGCATAATGTGTATATATATATTTTCATAAGGTGATTGATGGCAGAGAAATAGTTCCTAGTGTCTGTGATGAAATTAGCAGGTTAAAAAAATTCTTGGAACTATTATGACAAAGAATCCTAATTCTCTTTTATTCTCTGTTTCATTTCCCAGCACATTTCTGCCCCATCAGATGGCACTGACCTGTTTTTAAGGGTAGAAATCTTTTGTCACGTAGGAAAGGCAAGGCTAGCGATTAGATGTGACAGTTGTTCTGAGGCAGCCTATTAATGGGAAGAGACCATGTGTGAGAGACAGATGGCTGGGTGCTAGCCATAGTACTCTAATTTGCCCAGCAGCTTCAATCAGGATGGTCTTTTTGGGTCTCATCTGTAAAGTGGGGTGATTCCGACTCTCCATATTTCATCGGCTCCTTGCGAGGTTCAATGGAGAATAGAAGAGTGCTTCGTCAGGAAGGAGATGCTGCCTCTCTTCTGCTCTTGCATCTTTTAATGGTGCTGAAGGTACTGGCGTTTGGTGAGGATGTTTAAGGTGGGAAGTTGTGAGGTCATTGCTGTTTAGTGGCAGGTTAAAATTCTCCAGTGGAAAGAGTTATATTAGAGAACAAGCAGTGTAGAGAGGGTTCAAAGAATATATTCAGCATACAGGTTTTTGTATTTTTTTGTAACCAGATCAGTTAACACAGTTGTATGGACCATTTGTATGGACCATCTCGTATTAAGCTTGGAAATACATTTTTATTTATTTATTTTTTTTAAAAAATTAACCAAGTGGGCAAAGTTTGGTGATTGCCCTGTTCCTCTAAGGATTCATGGTCTTTTTTCTTTCTTTTTTATAATATATTTTATTGATTTTTTTACAGAGAGGTAGGGAGAGGGATAGAGAGTCAGAAACATTGATGAGAGAGAAATATTGATCAGCTGCCTCCTGCACACCCCCTACTGGGGATGTGCCCGCAACCTAGGTACATGCCCTTGACCGGAATCAAACCTGGGATCTTTCAGTCTGTAGGCGGACTCTCTAGCCATTGAGCCAAACCGGTTAGGGCTGGAAATATGTTTTTAATACTTATTCATAGTGATAACATTTTACTTATTTTCCTTTAACCTAAAGAAAAAGGGGTTGGGCTTAAAAAAAAAAAGTGGGTTAGAAACAACTGTATCTTTTTAAAAAATATATATTTTATTGATTTTTAAACATTGATCAGCTGCCTCTTGCACACCTCCTACTGGGGATGTGCTCATAACCAAGGTATATGCCCTTGACTGGAATTGAACCTGGGACCCTTCATTCCGCAGGCTGACGCTCTATCCACTGAGCCAAACCAGTTAGGGCAACAACTGTATCTTTTAATCTTTTATTGAAGCACATCCATTCCTGTTTTCCCTCAGCTCCCAAGCCTTTGTTGTGGCTGTCTCTGAATGTTCTTTCTTTTTTTTTTTTTTTAATGCCATCTGTATCATGATTGCATTTGTAATCAGTTGTGTCTTTAAACAAAGTTCAGTGTTCCTGGTTCTATTTTCCATTCCTCATTTATGAACTACCTAAGCTCTTAACTCTGAAGCTACAATAAAACCTTTTGTTAACTATCCTGCATAGTTGTTTCATATTTGAATTATCGAAAATAGCCTTCTTATTCTGTCTGCGTTCATCTTACACATAGTTCTTAAATGTTTTGGTCTTAGGACTCCTAGTTGTTCTTAAATATTATTGAATACCCCCAAAGAGCTTTTGTTTATATAGGTTAATCTATTGATATTTACCATCATAAATTTTTTTTAAAATATATATTTTATTGATTTTTCATAGAGAGGAAGAGAGAGAGAGAGATAGAAACATTGATGAGAGAGAAACATCGACCAGCTGCTTCCTGCACATCTCCCACTGGGGATGTGCCCGCAACCAATGTACATGCCCTTGACCGGAATCGAACCCAGGACCCTTCAGTCTGCAGGCCGATGCTCTATCCCAGTGTTTTTCAACCTTTTTTGGGCAAAGGCACACTTGTTTCATGAAAAAAATCACGAGGCACACCACCATTAGAAAATGTTAAAAAATTTAACTCTGTGCCTATATTGACTATATATAAAGTAATTCTCTTGAATAGGAATCAAATAAACACAAAGAAAGTATTTTATAATTACTTTATTATGAAATATTAAGTAAACAAAATAGTGAAAAATTATAAAATTCTTGTCTTGTCTGCACCTACGGCACACCAGGCAACATCTCGTGGCACACTAGTGTGCCGCGGAACAGCGGTTGAAAAACGCTGCTCTATCCACTGAGCCAAATCGGTTTCGGCCCATCATAAAAATTTATAGTGAAAAAATATTTAATTCATTTAAAGGCAACACTAAACTTATTGCATGTTAACATAAATAAAATATTTAATGAAAAATAACTATTTAAAAAAATTTAGTGAGAAGAGTGCCTGCAGCTAGCCAAAGGGATAGAAGCCTGGGTCCCAGGTGCCTTCGGCTGGCTAGAGGAGGGAATCCTGAGTCCTGGGTGTGAGGACAAGGCAGAGGTGGTTAGGGGCAATCAGGCTACCAGGGGAGCAGTTAGGGACGATCAGGTTGGCAGGCAGAGGGGTTAGGGCCAATCAGGCAGGCAAGCAGGTGAGTAATTAGGAGCCAACGGTTCCTGATTGTGAAAGGCATGTCTGATAGCCGGTTTAGGCCCAATTCCACAGGTATCAGGCCTAAACTGGCAGTCGGACATCCCCCCAAGAGGACCCACATTGAAGAGGGTACAGGCTGGACTGAGACACCTCCCCGCATGAATTTCATGCATTAGGCCTCTAGTATTAATATTTTCAAACATGGCTGGTTTTTCTCAGTGGGTAGAGTTGCAGCCTGCTCACTGAAGGGTCCTGGGTTCAATTCCCGGTTTAGGGCATGTACCTGGCTGGAGGGGCACAGCACTTGGAGTGGCAACCAGTGGATGTGTCTCTCTCACATCAATGTTTTTCTCTCTTTCTTTTCCCTTCTCCTTCTATCTCTCAAAATCAATAGGAAAAAAAAGGGACCTCTGGTGAAATTAACAACAACAAAATCTTTTCAGGTAATTGTGGAAATTCTTTGATACTACATCACAATTCCACTAAAGGTTAGTTGCAATGTGGAATCTCAAACTCAGTGAATTTTTTGTGCTCATATATTAGCATTCATTGGTTTATTTTGCACTTGGAAGGGATCTTTTTACCAAGGTGTGGTTGGTGCATTGGTCATTTGGAAAATACTGCTAATCTTGTGAATTTTGACACACATTTCACCGTACAGTATCAAAAAGTTATATTTGTTAATATCACAACCACTCTCACCAGAAAATCCCTGGGTAGCTGATAAGCTCACAGTGATGGATACAGGTGTTCAAAAATTCTAAGTTTTGTTTGAGGGCATGAGTTTTATCCTTGCTAACACATGCTTGTCAGGCTCACTGTTTTGTTTTGTGTGTTTTTTTGACAAAATATCTGTCAGAGCCCTAAGGCTGAATTACTTTAGTTTATTCGTTAGCTGTTCTTTCGAGGAAAACTGGTATTCCATGAAGAAAGTTGCTAATTCAGTTCAAAATTCAGAGAAATAGTACAAGTGCTTTTCTTCAAGAAAATGATTGTGCTTAGATAAGGAAGTGCCTTCTGCATACATCCATTGAGTAGAATTATTGAAAAGACCTGTACTTAAATAAAACAATAATTTTTAGTGCTTCACCAAGGATTTCCTTGAGTAGAACAGGTATTTTTTTTCCTTGTGATTGGGTGGCAAGAATAAAAACCTTGATTGCTAGAACAATTTAATGCCATTGCTTTGCTTTGTGTTAAGGCAGTAACAATTTTATCTGTCATTTTTTCTTTTCTTTATTGATTAAGGTATTACATATGTGTCCTTATCCTCCCATTACCCCTCCCCCATGCCTCACCCCCTTGGTGTCTGTATCCATTGGTTATGCTTACCTGTCATTACTTTTGGTATATCATCAGTACAAATGTCATCCATTAACAAGGGCAAATAATATCTCAAATATTATGAAAATAGTTTTGATCTTAGACCACTTCCACACCCAAAAGGGTATTAGGGATCCCAAAAGCCCCAGAGGCCATACTTTGAGGAACACTGATGTAATAATAATGCTCACAGCACTGAGAATCTTTACCTGCTGGAGATTGCTATTCTTAGGGTAAGTACCTCTTCCTTCAGATGTCTTAAGTATCTTTCCAATCCTTCACCCAACAAAAGCTCCTAGTATGCATCAGGCTCTTTGTTAGGGAATTAACAAAGAATAAGATACAATCTTTATTCTCCAAGAATTTTCTTGGGCAGTTTGGGGACCAAAGGCAGAAAATAAGTAAGGAGCTATAATGTAAGATAAGAATTTCTTAAAAAGAATAATGTTAAAGGTGATAGACAACAAAGGGAATGCTGAATTGTATATCTAACTTTGAACTCGTGACAAAATCCTCACCAAATCAATCAGTCGCCAGGTCCTTTCTTCCATCAAATCTCTTAAAAATGTCCAAGTTAATTGCCTTTGGAAATGTTTCACACATAATTGAGCTTGGCTCCAGGCATTGTAGTTTCATGCTTGGACATGCAGTGCTGTTTCCCTTTGGCCTTCATGCTTCTCTATTTCATATTTACAAGTGTGTAGCCTTGTGCCAGTGTAGCTGATAACGCATGCTTTTTTCCTTGTCCTCATATTTAAATATAAGCTTTTACCTGCTTTAGTCATGTGTTGGGTGATGTAACAGTGTTGGTTTTATTTGGGGTGCCGTCACCACTCACAAGTTATGTGTGGACAATGTACCCAAAGGCTGCTAGGGAAAGACCTTTTCTAAGACAGAGAAGGCTTGTAAGAGCCGCCGTTCTATTTCCCTTTGGTCTCCATCCCCAGGATCTGCAGAACGTTCGTCTTCAGTTAACGGAGTGAAACTTCCTTGAGGGGATTTCCATAAAAAGCTGAATCCCGCCTCGGTCATCAATGACAAAAGTCAGACACGTGTTCTCCCGTCCGGAAGCCAGCAGTAACTTTTACCGAAGGCGCTGTCTCAGGACCCCCCCCCCCCCCTACCCCCGCTCAGAACAAACAACCCTGTTAAAACTTAAGTCTTTTAACAGAAAAAAAATAAAAGCATAGACGGGAGAGTGAGAAAGGCTTTTTCCCCCGTGGCGATGATGAGGGATGTTAAAGGAGTTCCAAAAAGAGTGCGGGAAATTCATATTCCTTTCCCCGTTCCTCGGCTGAAGGGCTGGGGAGAAGGGGGCGGAGAAGGGCTAGGGAGAGTCTGGCCCTTTAAGGAGGAGGGACGGACCGAAGACTCGGTACCTTAAGAGTCTCTTTGTCTGGAAACCTCCTTATTTACCCCTCTTGTGCTTCAATCAAACTTCGGTTCCTAGCGTCCCGCCATGCCGCCGCCCCTCACGCGGGGCTCAGTTGGCCTTCGGTCCCGGCTGACCCTAAACTTTGCGCCCGCGGCGCGAACCCTGCGAGCGGAAGCCTTCGCCTTCGCCGGGGTCGGGGCCCAGCGCTGCGCCGTTGGCGCAATGCGGGGGCCGGGGGCGGGGCTCCGGCGCGCGGACCAATGGGCGGGGAGGGGGCGGGTCCGAGCGCGGTTGTCTCGCCCCGGTGACAGCTCGCGCGTGCAGACGATGGCGGTAAATAGAGGGGGGGCCGGTGGAGGAAGGGGGTGGAGGTGGTGGGGAGGCGGCGGAGGGGTAGGGTACCTCCAGGGAGTGGGGGAGACGGGGTCCGGGGCGGCCAGGGTGCCCATTCCAAGACTCGGAGGCGGGGACAGGAGTCTCCGGCTCACTGGCCCTCCCCTTTAAAGAAGCAAAATCCTCACGCCGGGTGAGGGGCGACAAAGGCGGCGCGCGCCTCGCGGGCGGGCGGGAGGAGCGGCGGCGGGGGCGGGGCCGCGGCGCCGGCGGCCGGAGCGCCCGGGGCGGGGGCCGGCGGGAGGCGGGAGACGGCGGTCCGGTCCGGGCGTGCCCGCGCTGGGTTTTAGCGGGGTGGGCGACGGCTGGGTTTGGGTCCGAGCCTCGAGGAGGAGAGAGGAAGGCTGGCTTGAGGGGCGGTTGCGGGGAACGGGTCTGAGAAAGACATGAGGATTGAAGGGAGTGAGGGTTAGAGGAAGGCAGGAGAAAAGCCAGCCTGGGAGGCAGGAGGAGGCAGAAACCGGGGAGGGTGTTCGGGAAGCCGGGCGAGGAGTGAGGCTGGAAGACCGCGTTTGGGAGCCACCCCGGGGTTAGGTGTAGGAGCAGAGCTTCGCGGGGGGTGGTGGTGGGGCGATGGGCACTGCGGTTGGAGTTGGGAGTGGGCGGCAGGGAGAGGCAGAGCTGGGGCGATAGTTGGGCGCAGAAGAGAGAGAGAGTGATTAAGAGCCAGACGTGACGAGGGTGTGAACTAGTGCAGGGCGGGATGAGCTGAAGGACTGGGACCGGCGGTGGGCGGGAACTGCGAGGGTCTGAGAAAGGTAACGGGTCAGTGGTGGGCGATGGGTGCACATTCTTGAAAGTGAAAGGGTGACTGAAACACTGGACTGGTCCCAGGTGGAGTTAGGACTGAGAGCGTATTGGGAGGGTGCAGGGACATAGAGATGAGAGCCAGGACGTTTATAGGACAACTCGGGGACCAGAAAAGCTGAAAGGAAAGAGAGGACGGGTGTAAGAAGTGATGGCGGTGTGGGACAGGGTAACTGCGGAATTGTGGTCATGGATGAGGTTCAGCAAGAGCCAAGGTAAACGTAGTGAAGAGGAGAGATGGGGCTGAGAGCAGAGGGGGAGAGGAGCCAGGCAGAGGCGGCCCGGGGTTTAAATGGTGAGAAGGGGAGTAAGGGAAGAGCACAGGGTTCAGGAAAAGCAGAGGAACCCTGATGGATGCAGAGCTGGGGTGTAGTGCAGAGGCGGGGAAGCAAATGTGCATGTTGTGGGGAGATAGTCCAGAAGGTCTGCATGGGTCAGGGCACGGATGCCCTAGTGAAGGACCAAGTGTAGGGAGCCTTTGGTCCAGAAGAGGAGGCACCATGGTGAGTGGAGAGACCAGAGACAGGGGTACAAACTAAGTGGAGTGGGGAGGAATTCTTTGTTGAGAAGAGGCCGTGTTGAAACTGTCTCGAGTCCTTTTGTCCATAAAAGTAGGAAATTTCAGAAACGTCTTTCTCTCTTCAAGGGATTTTGAATCTGCTTCTGCCTTTCGTTGTTTTTAATTTGACTTTTAAGTCCACTTGGAAGAGATGAGACTCATTTTGATTTGATATTGTTCTTGTCTGAATGATAAAGCATCAACTCGGTGCTGAAAACCTCTGCATTTCACTGGGATGTGATCTTGGGAAAACGGGGCGCTTTTTTTTTTTTTTTTTTTTTTTAAACAGGGTGGCTGTGCCTGTGTGGTGTGACAGAGCTGTGTTGTTGCTGACAAGCCCTGGGCCAGCAGAGTGCTTTATCCACGGTATTTTCATTTCCAGTGGAGGGCCCGCTGTTAGTGAGATAAAGATGAAGATCTTTTTGTTTTGACAAATAGCCAGATTTCTACCTAGCTGTGTTTGGTGGCTGGAGAATGCGGAAAAATCATTTCAGAAAGAGGCAAATGACCGACCAGGGAAGTTTGCTGAGGAAGAGATTAAATCAGGGCTGTGAGGGCTTTGAGTTCCTGAGCTGCCTTTAGCTTTGTGTGGGACATTTCAAAGCATGGGAGGTGGCATCCATTTAGCAAAATGAAATAAAGACAGGGAGATTTGTAGAGTAGTAAAGGATTTTGGAATGGGACTTCTTTTTTAGGTTAAATAATGAATTTATGAGTAGTTTTTGTCATGGAGAAAACCTCTAATATGATGCAAACTGGAGCCTTGGACAGCTCACTACGTCTCCTATTTTGTAGGTGTGAATAAAGAAAGCCAATATTGATATTAACTTTACAGAAGATTTTATTTTTAAGACACTTTGGGAAATTAAAGGAAGATAAGAATTTGAGACAAAATTTAGGTTATTCTTACTATTGGATGATTTTTAGTCTGAAGGTCTTACATTTAGCTAAGACTACGTATGATTATACTTAACGGTGCTAAAGGATAGAATAGAATTTACTTTAAAAAATGCAAACTTCTTGAGAATCTTATTTGAGGTTATTTCATTAGTATACATTGAGATACACAAAGATAATTTTTTTTTCAAAGGCAGGTAAATTCTTTGGAGTACTACCGTTTTGTGTAAAAGCAAAGATTAGGTTAAAGGCATTTGTAATAGCAAAGATTTGATTTTGATTTGTGGATATTAGAAACATTGGTTGTTAATATATATAAATAACTTAGAATCTTAAATCTTTCTGAATTCAGCTGCTAACTGTATTCATGGATTGTGGATTCTATTAAGCAGGTGTTCAAGGTGACTAGATTGATTTAGCACTTTAACGGGATTTTTAAAAATTACTATTTTTGCTGCTAAATTTCAAGAAGATTAATCTTAAATATTAACTTTCAAGCTGAAGAGTAACTTTGGTATGAGGTGTGTGTTTCTGTGAGATGTGTGTGAGAATTTCTTTCTTTACAGATGTGTTGGGCTGAGTTACTAGTAAAATGGTGTTGCCATTTTAATAATGTAATTGTTTTATACTGTGTTCTCACATAAATTATTTTAGACTTAATAATATTGGTAAAGAAGAAGATATAAGGTATAAGAACCACCAAGGAGAAGAGTCTGGCTCAGTCCTGTCTTTTGTTTCTGTCTGCTGCCATAGTGTGCTAAATCATCAATTCTCTGTGAATGGTTATTTCTTACTTCACACTCCTAAAACTGAAAATGGATTATCTTTTAGTTCAGCTGATACTATTTATCAGTAATAATTCTGGTGATAAATTAAAGCTTTATTTTCATTTGTTCATCAAGTAGAATTCTATTCAAGCTAACTCTATTTTGTTTATAATCGTATTTGCTAAGCAAAAACTTTTAAGTATATTTTCAGGTTTTAGTAAGTAGGTTATACATTTAATTCAGATTTGAGTAAGTAGGTTATACATTTAATTATGTCTTTCTGGTTAATTGTAGATCCTTTGGATGGGACGAAAACTTGAAAGGACCTCTAGTTTATCCAGCAACTTCAGTCAATATCCCACTTAAATCAACCCAGGTAGATAAAGATTTATGCTATTTTTATAAATCTTCAGAGGTAATGTGGAAACCTTTGTATTGTAGATAACCTTTTCCAGCATTTAATTATATTCTTTATAAGGAGAGTCTGCTTTCTATCTTACCAGCACACACTTAATACTATATTTACATTTGTTCTCTCGTCTCATTCTCAATTTTTGAGTGAAAATATCTGCTTATTAAAGTATTAAGAAGATGTTAGTTCTTCATAAACTTAATAATAGTAGCTGCTATCTTTAGTGTTTTTGTATCATACATGGTTGTAAACTCTTTACAGATTATAACTCATTTACTCCTCGCATCAATCCTATGAGATTGGCACTATTCCTGTTCCCATTTGCAGGTGAAGAAATAGAGGCTCCTTGAGATTAAATGATTTGCCCAAGGTTATACTCAGATAATCTTTTAGTACAAGTAACATTTGGAGTTTTTCTTTTGCCAAGTAGTAACTAAATGATACATTTAATCTTTTTTTTTTTTTTTTAATCATAAGAGAGATTTCTACCAACTGGTGGGGGATAGGATTCCAACGTTGGCATGTTGCTGGCAAAGTGTGTGCTCTCATTCATTGTGCTTTGTCTCTTCTTGACTGCTGTGAAGTTATCCTTTACCATGCTCTTATCCAGATTACACAGTGCTGTTTTATTTTAATCCCTTAATGTGTCTTGTTTGCCAATCCTTAAATTATCCCTTTGGTTCTGTTATTAACTGTTTCTCAGTTCCTTTCTAGATGGGGAACCTGAGATATAACCCTAAGGGTCATATCTAATGCAAAGATTACATCAAGATTCTTACATACTCCTAATTTTTCATTATAAAATTGTTTTTATAAGACAAAATGACCCCAAAACAATAATAATAATAATAATAATAAAAAGACTAAAGCATTGCAGATTAATGATTATTTTTTTAGCTAGAAAAGGGTCCTGGACCTATTATATATCCTACAGGTTTGTAGACTCTTGCTGACATTTTACTATCTTCTGTTTGTTTGCCGGTATAAATAATGTACTAAGTACATTTATACATGCTTTAATTTGGTTAAGTAAATTGATGCATTCATTTTTATAAAATTAAGACTTTATTATTTTTTAATCTTCACCCAAGGATATGTTTATTGATTTTTTTTTTTTTTTCTTTTTGGAGAGAAACATGAATGTGAGAGAAAAACATCAATTAGTTGCCTTCTGTATGTGCCCTGACCAGGGATCGAACCTGCAACCTAGGAATGAGCCCTGACTGGGAATCATACCCGCAACCTTTTTTGGTGTGTGGGACAATGATGCTCCAATCAACTGAGCCACCCAGTCAAGGCAAAACTTTAGGCTCACAGAAAATTGAGGGGAAGATATAGATAGAGATTTACTTATTATTTACCCTCTGCCCACACACATGCACAGCCACCTCCATTATCAGCATCCCCCACCTAGTGGTTCATTTAGTACAAATGATCCATTCTTTTAAAAAGATACTTAGCCCTAGCTGGTGTGGTTTAGTGGATAGAGCATCAGCCTGTGGACTGAAGGGTCCTGGGTTTGATTTCGGTCAAGGGCATGTACCTTGGTTGCGGGCACATCTCCAGTAGGGGGTGTGCAGGAGGCGGCCCATCAGTGATTCTCTCATCATTGATGTTTCTCTCTCTTCCTTTCCCTTTCTCTCTGAAATCAATAAAATAAAATAAAAAAATTAAAATAAATAAATAAATAAATAAAAAGATACCTAATAATTAGCATGAATAATTTTGTTAACTGGTTAAAACTTGACAACCCTATTAGGGAATATCTGTCGTTAATAACTTGATTATTTTGGGTGACTTAAAAAAATTTTTTTTAATGTTTTAGACGTACAGAAAAGTTACAAAAATGGAACAGGGAACTTCTATATACCCTTATTTAAAATCATCAGTTGTTTTCGTCTTATTATTTTATCTCACTTGATATTTCTAAACTAGTAAATTTAAAAAGGAAATGGATATGAAGGTTTTAATATTTAAAAGAGAGGGGAAAATGTCTTGAGTGTATCGGCAAGTAGGTACCATATTTTTCCGGCGTATAAGACGACCCCCTAATTTTACAGTTTAAAACACAGGTTTAGGCCTATATTCGCTGTATAAGACTACCCCCCACTTCCGAGGCAACACCAGTTCTTTTTTAATAGACCGCCTCTCTGAAAGCCTGCTCAGATTTGGCCAGAGTCAGAGAGGCGGTCTATTAAAAAAAGAACTGGTGTTGCCTCGGAAGTGGGGGGTAGTCTTATACAGCGAATATAGGCCTAAACCTGTGTTTTAAACTGTAAAATTAGGGGATCGTCTTATACGCCGGAAAATACGGTATGTATTTTATTTTAGTCAAGCATGTGAAGCAAAGGAATCAGAGTGGATTTTCTGCTATTATGGTTTGTTTTCTTCTATTCGGAAAAACATCCTTTTACCTATGAATGATGAGTTTGTAGGCCCTTCCTACATCAGTAAAAACTGTGTCACGGTGTACCTCTCTGTTGGGGACCTGGCAGTGTGCTCACACATGAGTGGGTCCTCAGGATATAGTAAGTATTGATGATGTGTGGGAGGTTATTATGTGAAAACAGAAGCCACAGAATTGTTCAACACCATGCCTAAGGTATATTCTATAGATCCTTTTATAGCTTTAGGAGATGGAAAAGATCTAAGTGGAAAATGTATAAGACCATTGGTTGTAATTATACTGATAGGTTTGCCTTAAGGTAAGGGAATGAATATAAAAATATTGTGACATTCTATTATCTCCCCCCAAATAACCTACATTTTGGGAGTCTTTTCAGTTGTCATATAAGGAGATTTAATTGACCCCCATCTCCACTGCCACCTTCCAGCTCATTCTCAGTCTTTATTATTAAAATGGTAGCTTGTCCTTTTGGTAAAGGTATGTCCTGCAGAATGAGCCCTGTCTGATTTTAGTGAAAAGACTATTAGCTGTACTCTGTCAGATGCAAATTACAGCACTTGTAAGCCTTTTTTTTCCTTTCCCCCACTTTAAGTGATCATCAAACTGATGAAATATAGCTTCTTATTACAGTTGATTGTCATAATTAAAAACACTTTGCTTTCATAAAGGTGATAAAATTACAAATTATTTGGAAAGCATTCTTCCCAGTCAGGCATTATTGTTTCTTAGGCATGGTCAGTTTTTAAAGACTATAACACTGTTCCTTTGCCATTTACATGTTAATAGAAGCTTGGAAAGTAAGGCGCTCTTCTGAAATGTTCGGGGTTGTTTTTATTATGTGTCATGTTGTAAACAGCATTCTGTGACAGGTACTTTCTCTCTTTGTCTTCTACTGAGCTAATTAGTAATTTACACTCTATAGCATCTCTTCCAGCCTCCCTGTGTGAAAACGCCTGCTACTCTGTGCCTTCCGTGCAGCGTGGCTGGCAAGTGATTGGGGGCAGATGTTGGTTAGCACATCAGAAAGATCAAGGCTAAAATCTCTTTTTGTGTTTTTAATAAATGCAGGCTTTTGTATATGTCCCTTCCCTGCCCCTTCCCCTCCCCCCATATTTAAGTAGGAGTTTATGACCTCCTGTAATCCAGAGCAGCAGTCCTTGATTCAACTTTGAACTGTTCTGTTCTGTCCCCACCCCCACCTTGTGGGATGTGGGGAGGATTAGCAGAACAGTCTGGCGTGGTTTGCAGCCCAGAAAGCTGATCTTCACTGGTCCTTTCCATTGTCACAATACAGAGCTTCTTGTCATTGTCTTTATAACCCAACCGTCCTTCTTTGGCTGGGCCTGGTAAGCGAGGGGTGGCAGGGCAGCACTGTTGCTATGAGTTAGGAAAGTACTTTTATAGAACACTCGTATTCCTCCAGAGGCATGCTAGGCCCTGCTTTGTATCAGCTTTTTCAAAATGCAGCCGAGAGTGACTGAAAGATAATTTATTGCTTGGCTTTAGCACTCTGTCACATTGGTGTTCTGCTCTTTCCTGCCCCCTGGCCTATCTCTTCCAGTCTTTGCCACATGAGAAAGGTGATGTGTAGTATCCGTCATGCGCTCATTTGGATAGGCCACGTGGGCATATTAAAGTAGCAAGACTTTGACTTTGGAAAAAGTTGTAAGGATCGGTTTGTTTAGTGAGGGATATAATTTTAATTGAGAATTAAAGGAATGGTAGAAATGAGTTTAGTGATTTATTAGTTTTGAGCCAGAACCTTTCTGGTGTGCTAGATAATTTGTGGTACCTAATTTTCAGTTAGAGATGCTAACTTAATAAGGTCAGAGTCCCTGTTAGAATTAATTAGGGTCCTCCCGACAAAAAATTGTTGCCTGGAGGTAGCCACAAAGAAAATCAGGTGAGAAAGTGTGAGAAAAGCTCAGTTAAGCCATCATTGCTAGTAGCATTATAATCATAGACATCTAGCCTTTGACAGTGCATCAGCATTCAAGGACATTGCATGTGTGTAAGCATTCATAGCATATGTGGGTCTATATGTTTTCCTCACATTTACTTCTTTTATTTTTTTTATTTTTTTTTTTAAATATATTTTATTGATTTTGTACAGAGAGGAAGGGAGATAGAGAGTCAGAAACATCGATGAGAGAGAGTCATCGATCAGCTGCCTCCTGCACACCCCCTACTGGGGATATGCCCGCAACCAAGGTACATGCCCTTAACCAGAATCGAACCGGGACCTTTCAGTCCCCAAGCCGACGCTCTATCCATTAAGCCAAACCGGTCCCGGCTCACATTTACTTCTTTTAATGTTCTAATACAACAACCTGTATTATTGTCCTAATTATGTTGGGAGTTCAAGGCTAGATACTAATTACATTCTTGCTTTAAGAGTGTAATTAGATAAAAGGTCAAAGGTCAGATTAATAAGCAACATAAAAAATCAAGGGGACTGATCACACAAAGGATGTTATAAGTAAAGATGAAAAAGTTAATATATGACTGGAATTGAGTATACTCTTTTAAAAGAAACATTTTTTAAATGGATGGTATAGCTTGAAGAACTGACAACAATACATTTCACTTGAAAGATACCGGTACGTGTGCTTTTATGAAGAAATCAAACCATTTGTGGTTGGCTTCATTGTCTACTCCATGCTAAAAATTCCAAATTGGTTAAACATTACCAGTTTCCCATTATATTGTTAATGTGCTTCTTGAATACTTTTTATTTTCATAGGCAGCTCAGCTTAATTTACAACTAATAGTAAATTCAAAAATCTATTTAAGCTGTAAAGTCAGTAATCCTAATCATTTAAATAAATATAAAATAAAACATATAATTACTATTTTTTGCCTATTAGATTGAAAGATTAAACAAGTTGATGATAGCCAGTAGTGAGTGAGGATGTGGAGAAATTGGAGGTTTCATACACTGTTGGTGGGCATGTAAGTTTCCTTGGAGATAAATTTAACAGTGCCTATTGGAATTTAAAATGTGTGAACCCTGTCACCGAGTAATTCCACTTCTAGACATTTGTCCTATGGATAATATTCATACACTTGCATGGAAACTGTAGTACAGATTTCTTTATGGCATTGTTCGTTATAGTAAAAAATGAAGTTCCTCAGTCAGGAGATTTGTTAAATTATATATGATGGGTCCCCACAATGGAATGCCACTAAGTTGTTAAGAATTCAGTGGAGCCCTAGCTAGTTTGGCTCAGTGGATGGAGCGTTGGACTGTGGACTAAAGGGTCCTGGGTTCATTTCCAGTCAAGGACACATGCCCAGGTTGGGGGCTCGATCCTCAGTAGGGGGCGCACAGGAAGCAGCTAGTCAATAATTTGCTCTCATCATTGATGTTTCTCTCTCTCCTCCCTCTCTGAAATCAATGAATATATATTTTTTAAAAAGAACACAGAGTATCTCTATATGCTGATGTAGAAAGATGTTCATTGTAAAGTTATTTTTAAAAGTCACATGTTAGAATGATATGTGTAGAATATTCCTATTTTTGTAAAATGTTAAGGACTGTTATTGAGGTGTTCCCTTTTTGTAGGGAGGTAACCACTTTTTATACTCTATACTTCTGTATTCTTTACTTTAAAATATATATATATTTTTTAATTGATTTTTTACAGAAAGGAAGGGAGAGGGATAGAGAGTTAGAAACATCGATGAGAGAGAATCATCGACCAGCTGCCTCCTGCACACTCCTCACTGGAGATGTGCTCGCAACCAATGTACATGCCCCTGACTGGAATCGAACCTGGGACCTTTCAGTCCGCAGACTGACACTCTACCACTGAGCCAAACCGGTTTCAGCAATATTCTTTACTTTTAATAAGCATATAAGGAATGAGTTAAGAGAGCATATTCATGAAGGAATTTTCTGTGCTTGTAATGGAGAAGGATGAAGAGGTTGACCAGGGAAGAGAACTGATTAATTCATATGAGAAACATCAGTCATATTTTTGAGTCAGAAATGTCTGGAATGTAAAAAAGAGGGAACAGAGGGAAGTTGCCATTTGATGGAGGTTTCAAAGGTAATGAGAAAGAGCTTATCTGTGATTTGAAAAAATGATCTGTAAAATGGAGAAAATAATAGTACCTAGCTCATTGGGTGTGGTGAGGATGGATTAAATAATGCAGAATAGTGACTGACACATAGTAAGCTCAATATTAGCTACTAGAGGCCCAAAGCACGATTTGTGCAAGAGACTCGGCCCCCGCCACCACTGCTTCTTCCAGAAGGTCGTCCAGAAGGACATCCAGAATGATGTCCAGTCTAATTAGCATATTATGCTCTTATTATTATAGATTATTCAATGAAAATATATTATCTTTTTAAAAAATTGATTTCAGAGAAGAAGGGAGAGGGAGAGAGAGATAGAAACATCAATGATGAGAGAGAATGATTGATGGTCTGCCTCCTGCATGCCCCTCACTGGGGGATCAAGCCCACAACCCAGGCACGTGCCCTGACTGGGAATCGAACCTTGACCTCTTGGTTCATAGCTTGAACCTCAACCTATGAACCATGTTGGTCAGGCTACATTATCGTTTGTAAGCCTTTGTTGTCTTTATTATGTACGATGATGATTCTGCACACCTCACTGACAGATCGAGTGACTTTGGTTTTTCCAGTAGTGTGGATGGTTAGCCCAACCATTCCTGTTCTTCAGCTTTGATCCTCCCACCTACTTACACTTAGTATTAAAGAATAAAATACTGAAGAGTTTTAATTTTAGAGGGCCAGACACATGATATCCTATGAGTTGCTATTGGTTTTGTTTACCAATATTATTGTATATACTAATTAACATTTGGGGTTTGTAAAAAAAAAAAGAAAAAAAGAGGGGAATAGGTAATTTTTTGGGGAGAAAGCATTTTCTGTGGAATAGATATGTCACTACTCACTGAATGTGTTAATTTTGTTAGCAGTGCTGTGTAATGAGCCATATTAGCTGCAGCACCTACATTGACAGCCAGTATTCAGCTTGTGAAATCCTTTAGAAAACAGAAATCTGGCAGGAAGTGTTCCTGAAGCAGTTGAAATAGTTTTTTTGTGGGAAAATTTCATAGAACAAATAAAGTAGAAAACATTTCTTAAAAAAGAAAAAGAAAAGAAATCGTTTCACACTTGAGAGCCACGAGAAAAAATGTTTTATCTATGAACTGAAATGTGACAGTGTAATTTTCTAGGGCTTTAGATTTCTCTTTGTATTTCAGCTTTTTATTTAAGTTTGTCATTTAAAGAATTTCAAGGTATGTTTATATTTGGTGAAAAAATTGTAAGTATAAATTTTTATGCTATAAAATTAAGCTACTTTAAGAATGATGACTTTCTCTGACTATAGTATATATTATATTCTAATCTAAATTATTTCCCCCTTCTTCTAGTTGAAACCTATCTTAAAACATATAAAACATTCTTGAGGTTTGTTTTATTTAAAAAAAAAACAAAAAACCTTCAGCAGAAATAACAAGAAAAGTTTATATTTAAGCATAGTACTTGGCATTTGACGTGTTTAGTAAATTTTTATTGAATAGGCCCTGCCAGTTGCTCAGTGGTTGAAGCATCATCCCGACACTCCAAGTGCAATTTTGATTCCCCGAAAGGGCACATACAAGAAACAACCAATGAATGCATAAATAGGTAGAACAACAAATCAGTGTTTCTTTCCTTCTTTCTCTCTGAAATCAATAAATATACATTTTTAAAATAAAAAATTAATATATGCACAAATGAAAAATATTCTGAATTTGGACTTCATAGTCTGTGATTTGGGCACAGTCTAGCATTGGTGTATAAAGGCCCTTTGTTTAGTCCCTTCCTGTGCCCAATTTCCTCTCCCACCCCCCAAGCACCCTTTCTAATGTGTTTGCTATATGTCTTTTGTTCTATATATATCTTTAATTCCTAAATTCCTCATTATGTCATACTACTGTAGAATTTGGCTATAGAATTCTCCCTGTAAAAATGCTGTAGATCTTGCTCTGGTTTTTACTTTTTTCACTTAGCATTGATTTAAGAGCTAAGTATGTTTTTGGATGTGTATTGGCTAATTGGTCCTAATTGCAGCATAGTATTCCATGGTGTGCATCCATTCCCATAGTGATGGATGCCTAGGCTACCATAAACAATGCTATCGACAAACAGTCGTGTACATCTTCATTATGGATGTGTTTGAGAATTTCTTTGTGATATAGACTCAGTATTTGTGCTTTCACAGTGTTTGTGCTTTTTTTCCCTAAGGAAGCAATACAGTTTTTTAGGTGTTTTCAGTGGGATTGTGGAATACATATTGTTAGGTTGTTAAGTGGGTGTGTCAGTTTACGTCCCATAGGCATTGTATTCCCCATCACCCCAGCACCTGGTATTGTCCACATTTCTAATTTTTGCCTTTCAATAATGTCTCATTTTAATTTATATTTTCTTATTCTTAGTGAGTTTGAGCATTTCTTCATATTCTAGTTAGCTGTTTCCTTTCTGTGAAGTAAGCATGAAACAGTAAACATAGTAGTATACTTACTTTCTTAAGCTGGAGGAACTTTTGGTTATGCATTATATTTTGTGAGTTATTAACGCATTTTTTTCAGACTTCAAAAAGGATAAAACATCAAATTTTATATAAAAGTTTAAAGTGTGTTTTCTTCCTGATGGCAAGAAATGATGAAGCAAACATTTTCAAGCATTCAATTTGAAAGCTATAAAGTATGCTACAATTAAACCACCTGTCTATTCTCATTGTCGTTATTTATGCTGAAAATTGAGAGCAAGTGTTTTTACTAGAATAGATTTGGTTGGAAAGTGCTTCAGCATATTAGACTTTTTAAAAGTTATACTTGGCTTAGCCTGAGTGTCTCAGTGGTTAAGCATTGAACTATGAACCAGGAGGTCATGGTTCGATTCCTGGTCAAGGTATATGCCTGGACATGATCCCCAGTGTGGAGCGTGCAAGAGGCAGCCAATCAATGATTCTCTGTCATCATTGATGTTTCTATATTTCTCTCCCTCTCCCTTTCTCTCTGAAATCAATAAAAATATGTTTGGGGGCGGAGGGGAAGTCACCCCTAGACAAAAATCAGTAGGAGATTATTTTTATAAAAACCTCAAATCCAGTGGTTTCCCCCTGTTTACAGTGCTCCAAATGTCATAAAACTGAGTAAATAGCAGGCAACACCTCTGCTTGCTTGTCCATGAAGAGCCTATCACTTGATCAATAACTACGTACTTAATACTCATTGACTCCAGCTATATTAAATATGATAAACAATACCAGATTATACTTCCAGTTTTTCTGTGAAAGGGCCATAGAAAATATAGATATAAAGTATTTGAGGATAGAGAAAAGCATATTTCCTAATTGAGATGCAACTTCTTGGGATATTAGAGAAGCTGGGCAGCAGTTGTTTCAGATTTGTACATGAATCCCACTATTATTTGTTCAGTCTTCAGGAGAGGATAAAGACTGACTCAGAATGCTTTTTCCCTTGTTCCAACAGATTCGCAGTATTTGTGCTTTCCTTTTCTAAGGAAGCAACATGGTTTTTTAAGTGTTTTCAGTTCTGGCTAAAATGTGATGCAATCAAGTTTTTCGTTGACTTTGGTTTAGCATCTGCTTAACTGACTGAAAAGGGAAATTTAATTTGTGATGTGTTTGACATAGCTATAAACCATGAACTTTCCCCAATAATACACAATATGTTAAAATGTTTTCTTCCAGTTTTCTCTTTTTGCTGGTGTTGTAGTTATGATTTTTTGCGTATCTATGAGCAGAACATTTTTCCTACTCTTATTTTTTTCAAAGTCACACTCTAGGCTAAGATGTAGAATTTTCCAAGTACTTTGATATAGCTCTGTCTTGAAATTTTATTTTTCTTTCATTATTTCCTCTCTTAGAAATCTTGCTTAAAAAATCTTACTTATATGCCGAAACCAGTTTGGCTCAGCGGTAGAGCATTGGTCTGCGGACTGAAAGGTCCCAGGTTCGATTCCGGTCAAGGGCATGTACATTGGTTGCGGGCACATCTCCAGTGGGGGGTGTGCAAGAGGCGGCTGGTCGATGTTTCTCTCTCATCGACGTTTCTAGCTCTCTAGCTCTCTCCCTTCCTCTCTGTAAAAAATCAATAAAATATATATATATATTTAAATCTTATTTATAGATGTGACTTAAAAAATATATTTATTGATTTTTTACAGAGAGGGAGGGAGAGGAATAGAGAGTTAGAAACATCGATGAGAGAGAAACATCGATCAGCTGCCTCCTGCACAACCCCTACTGGGGATATGCCCACAACCAAGGTACATGCCCTTGACCGGAATCGAACCTGGGACCTTTCATTTGCTAGGTTGACGCTCTATCCACTGAGCCAAACCGGTTAGGGATAGGTGTGATTTTAAAACATCCTTTTTAGCCTTTCAAGAATCTCTTAAAAGTTTTTTTAATTCAAACCTGAGGATATATTTTTATTGATTTGAGAGAAAGAAACATCAATTGGTTGCCTCTCAAATGCGCCCCACTGGGGATTAAACCCGCAACCTTTTGGTGTACTGGAGGACACTCCAACCAATGGAACCACCTGGCCAGAGCAAGAGTCTTTTAAAATTTAATATTTATCAATACTAAGCCTATATAAAGTATACTATCCACTCCCCCCAACATTCAGCCTCTCCAGTTACCTCCATTTTCTACTCTTTGAGCTATTTCTTTTGATATTTAATGCCATTTTTCTAAATATTGGTCTTAGACTGCTATTTTTAAAAATATATTTTTATTGATTTATTGAGTTTAGAGAGGAAGGGAGAGGGAAAGAGATATACAGTGGTGCCTCGCATAAAGAACGCCTCGCACAGCGAACACTGCACACAACGAACTTCATTTCATGATTCATACAACGAACTTCGTTTCACACAACGAAGTCGCCCGAGCTTCCACGACCGCTTTGCCCGAGCTTCCACGACTGCTTCGCCCGAGCTTCCACGATCGCTGCCGATGTATTGCATCCTTCCGCGCAGGCACTGCAGGCAGTCCTTAGTCACTGCGCTTAACTTAAGCACGTATTGCGGCAATCGTTCTTCATTACGAATTAAATCACGCACGTATCACTGCAGTCGTCCTTTTAAGTTAAACTCAATATTTTTTTTATATCATGGCTTCTAAAAAAAGCAGGATGGTGATTTCTGTTGAAATGAAACAGGAAATAATTAGAAGGAGTGAATGTGGGGTAAAACAGTGTGACCTCGTCAAAGAGTTTGGCCTCAGCAAGACCACCATTTTCACCATTTTGACAAATAAGGATGCAATCAAATCAGCCAAAGTAGCCAAAGGAGTATCAAAACTATTTCATGAAAAACATAGGTCTTCAATCCACGAGGAAATGGAGAGGCTATTAGCGATTTGGATTAAGGACAGGCAGGTGAAAGGTGACGTAACAACCCAAGATATTATCTGTCACAAAGCCAAGAGAATTTATGACGATCTAAAGAAAAACGTCCCTGGAAGTAGCAGCAATCAAGATAATGAAGAATTCAAAGCCAGCAGGGGGTGGTTTTTTAGATTTAAGAAAAGGTGTGGAATCCACAGCGTTACTATGCATGGTGAGGCTGGCAGTGCTGACAAGAAAGAAGCAGAAAAGTTCTCTATTAACTTTCAAAAATGTATTAAGGATGAAGGATACTGCCCACAAGTGTTCAATGCCAATGAAACGGGTCTTTTCTGGAAAAGAATGCCGAGCAGAACCTTCATTACAAAAGAGGAGAAGAAATTATGTTTTTAGATGTATCTAAATAAAAATAATAACAAAAAAATTATCTTTTTTTATGTCATCTTAGCATATTTTATGCTACAGAACGAATTATTTTTTTTAACATGTATTGTTATGGGAAAACGCGTTTCACATAACGAACTTTTCGCATAACAAACTTGCTCCTGGAACGAATTAAGTTCGTTGTGTGAGGCACCACTGTATAAACATCAATGATGAGAGAGAATCATTGGCTGCTTACTGCATGCCCCACACTGGGGATTGAGCCCGCAACCCGGGCATACGGGCTGACCAGAAATACACTGTGACCTCCCCATTCATAGGTCAGTGCTCAACCACTGAGCCACACTGGCCAGACTGCTATTTTTAAAAATATGTACAGATTGTTCTCTAGGCCTGCTCAGCTACTCTCTTGGGATCTACCTTCGCACATATCCTAGGTATTTCTTTCACCTCCCTATGTTGAGAGCCCTCTATTTCCTGGACCCCATATCTTCCTCCTTTATTGTTGATACTTTAATTAAGCAATTCTTCCATAAAGTTCCTAAGAAGAGGGTGCGTGGGGTATAAATTTGTGAATCTACATATGTGAAAATGTCTTCATTTTCTCTCATAATTGATTTATAGTTTCCCTGGGTATAGAATTCTAGATTGGATGATATTTTCTTTTGAGTTTAACAAATATTGTTTCATTGGTTTCTCGCTTCTGTTAGTGATAATGAAAGTCTGATGGTATTTAGAGTCATGATTTTTCCTGGCACATGCCCTGATAGCAAATGGAACCAGCAACCTCTCAGTGCATGGAATGGGATGACATCCAACCAACTAAACCATACTGGCCAGGGCATATTAGAGAACTCCTAAAAAAGGGCCTTGATGCTGTCACCTTGATTGTTAGTCCTGATGCTAGTATTTCTTTATATATCATATACATATACATACATACATATACATATACATATACATATATATATATATATATATATATATATATATATATATATATATATACATATATATATTATTGATTTCAGAGAGGAAGTAGGAGAAAGGAAGGGAGTGAGGAAGGGAGGGAGGGAGGGAGAGAGGCATCAATGATGAGAGAGAATCATTATCAGCTGCCTTCTACACACCCTACATTGGGGTTAGACCCTGCAACCCAGGCATGTGCCTGACCAGGAATCGAACTATGACCTTCTGGTTCATAGGTCTACACTCAACCACTGAGCCACACCTTTCCCTAGCTGGTATTACTAAGTGGTTAGCACATTAGCCCTGAGTACCAAAGGGTCACGGGTTCAAGTCCCAGTCAAGGGTCTGTACCTGGGTTCTAAGTTCTATCCTGGAACTGGGCTGTGTGTGTGAGACACAAATAGATGTGTCTCTCTCACATTGATGTTTTTCTCTCCCCCTCCTCCCTCTCTCCCTTCCACTTGCTCTAAAAATCAATGGGAAAAATATCCTTGGGTGAAGATTAACAGAAAACAACACACATACACATAATGCTTGCTCATAGTTGTGAGGATTGAATGAGTTAACATGTGTAAATGTGCTTAAGTGAGTGTCTGGAATACAGGAAAGGCTATATAAATGTCATCAACATAATCATCATAGTTATTATTAGGCTGAAAAAGAGTAATACCAGCCAGGGCAAGGTAGGCACCATCTTTAGTCCCATTTCACAGACATTGAAACTGAGGAACAAATAAGTCCCATAGAGAACATATCCAGGTTGTTGCTCTTAAGAAATACTAGCACTGCCCAGCTGGTGTGATGCAAAGCAAGGGACTGTATCCAAGAATACTATAACTAGCAAGGCTATCATTCAAAATTAAAGGTGAAATCAGGAACTTCACAGATAAAAAAGGGCTAAGGGAGTTTATTACCACCAAACCAGCAATGCAAGAAATGCTAAAGGGACTGCTGTAAAAAGAAGAAATAGCCAAAACCGGTTTGGCTCAGTGGATAGAGCGTCGGCCTGTGGACTGAAGGGTCCCGGGTTCAATTCCAGTCAAGGGCATGTACATTGGTTGCCCTTGTAGGGGAGGCAGCTGGTTAATGTTTCTCTCTCATTGATGTTTCTAGCTCCCTATCTCTCTCCCTTCCTCTCTGTAAAAAAATCAATAAAAAATATATTTTTTAAAAATAAAAAAGAAGAAGAAGAAATAGAAAGGGAAGGAGGATCACAGGCCTAAGAATAAAAATGGTGACAAACAAGTACCTATCAATAATAACCTTAAATGTAAATGTATTAACTGCTCCAATCAAAAGACATAGGGTAGCAGAATGGATAAGAAAACATGACCCATATATGTTTTGTCTACAAGAGACCCACCTCAGAACAAAGGACTCACACAAACTGATAATGAAGGGATGAAGCCAAGACTGCGAGAACTGAGGCAGCCGATGGTGGCTACAAAGGCCAATCTCCTTTCATGAATTTCATGCATCAGGTCTCTAGTAATCTATATAAAAGTCTAAGCCACCATCTGACTGGCCAGTAGCTATGATGCTTTTCGACCTCCAGGAGGCAGTGCTCAATGCAGGAGCTGCTGAGCAACAGCAACTTTGCAGAGTACCCTCTCGCACTCTCAGACTGCCAGCCTCTGCCCGATACCTGCCTGCCAGGCTAAGGGATCCCACTGTTGCACGAGTTCATGCACCCAGCCTCTAGTAATAATAATAATCCTATCTAATAAAGAGGGAATATGCAAATTGACCGTCATACTGTCACAAATATGGTGGTGCCCACAGTGGAGGCAGAGTTAACATAACACAAGATGGCTGCGCCCACAGCAGGGGCAGGGTTTCTGTAACGCAAGATGGCTGCACCCACAGCGGAAGCTGAGTTTCTGTAACAAGCCTTAAGGAGCAATTAGCAAGGACCTGAGGCTTAGTGGTGCTGTGCCAGGGCAGGGGACTGAACCTGCGCCCCCTGCCTGGTGGGGCTTGACGGAGTCTCAGGTGGCACCCCCCACCCTGGCATCAGGCTGGGGAACCTCAGACCACACACCCCCACACCTGGAAGGGCTTGACGGGGGACCTCAGGCCAACCCTGCCCGGCAGGGCTTGATAGGGGACCTCAAGGTGCACCCCCCACCCCAGTGCTGGGCTAGGGGACCTCAGGCTGAGCCCCCCACCCAGTGAGGCTTGATGGCTGGTCTCAGGTCATTCCCCCGCCTGGCAGGGCTTGCTGGATGATAGGCTGCCCCTGCCCGGCGGGGCTTGACCAGGGTGGATCTTGTACAGTGGGGGTGGGGCTGGCTGGGTCTGGGTCTCACTTGATTCTGAGGCGCCGTGGGTGGGTGGGGACTTGACTTTGGGTCCCATGGCATGCCCCAGATTCTTGACAGGAGAAAGATTTTACTAATTTTCTTTCATCTCTGACACTTCTATTATAGAGAAAGGACAAATAGCAATATTAAAATATTTCCTCTAGTTAATCCCCTTTTAATGTGCATGAATTTTGTGCACCAGGCCACTAGTAATAAATAAAAATAATTTAAAAATACATAAAATAAAGAAAAAAAATTAGTTTTTTTAAGTATAATAAAAGATTAAAAAAAAAAAAAAAGCAAAGTGAAGTTTGTTCACTTGAGCCGAGTATTTAATGTTTCATGCAGGCTGTTCTAAGACGCCTCTCCACTGTTCTGTTTGCCATGTCTCAGCTTCCTGCTAGTCAGTGCCACGTTAAAGCTCCCAGCGATCCACCTCTCCTCTTTGTCAGACGCAGCCTTGGTTTCAGGCAGGTGGGATCAATTTGCCAGCTTTGTTTTTCTGCCTATTTTCAGTTGTATTTACACAAGCATCTATTTCTGACACGGCCTCTAGATGGCGGTGTTTCTGTATTATAGTTTCAGGGACCAAATAGCCCCTCAACCCAGTCCCTGAGAACTCCCTTAGGGTATTTTGAATCTTTATTTCACTGCTGGGCTTAAGGCTTGTGTGCAGCTGCACTGCTAGGAGAGGCCTGGTCTCCAGGAGAAAAATGTCCAGGTTTGGAGGGAATGGACTATCCCAGAGCTGGCTTCCTGGTTGCCTCTCCCTATTTTGTTCCCCAGCTTCCACAAAACCACCTTCCTCTGCACCACAGCCACAGTGAGTGTTTGTGATTGAAAGATCCTGTGTTTAGCAGGTAAAAGCGAGGAAATTATAAAGACAAAGCAACCGCCGCATGTGTTTCTCTCTCCCCCTAGCGCTGCACAGCCAGTGCAGAACTCCAGGCTGCTCTTCTGGGCACAGCCTCCCATGGCTGTGGGTTTAGATTTAGTGTCCCCTGCTGCCAGCAGCCCTGTGGACACTCTTCCAGAGTTGAGCGCTCCATGTGTCCCCAATGTACGGGACTTGGTGTAGCGCAGCCTCCCTCTGACACTCTATTCCCAGCTGTGAACATTTCTCCCTCCAGCCCAGATCCGCGATCCCGCCAGTCTCCCAGCTACTTCTGGTCTTTTTGTCCATGGATTGTTTCTCTTGCTGTGCTTAATGCGCCAATTCCCAGTGGATATTACTCGATTCAGCTGTTTCTTCTATCTGTTCTGTGAGAAGGCACTATTTTGTCTCCCCTGGACAAACTTTTGAGGCGCCCACGGCCAGGGAGGCTGGAGTCTAGGTGTTCATGGGTTCACAGCTGAGGCAGCTGGTCCCTGGCCGATATGGCTGTAGCATCCTGGAGGTCTCCCCAGGTTGATGTGAGACTTGGTTCTTGGTCACAGCTGCTTTCCCCTTCAAGATGGTGTGTTTTCTGCGGCAGAGCCAGCCGCCCCAGGAGAGACTTCAGTGGTAGGACAGGCCGCCTTGCTAGGGGAGCCTAGTTCACCAGCCCCAACAGTCCTGCGGAATATAACTCTCTCTCTCTCTCTCTCTCTCTCTCTCTCTCTCTCTCTCTCTCTTTCTCTCTTTCTCTCTTTCTCTCTCTCTCTCAGACACACACACACACACACACACACCACATGTCCATGCACTCCTCTTTCGCGTGCTTACTCTATTTCTCACTGCCGTCCTGTCTGCCGCCATCTTGGATCTCTAACATGTATAATCTTTAAAATGTAAAGCAAATGCAGAAGTGTTCTTTTTTAAGACATAAACTTTTCATACTTTCATTTATGGATCAGTTTATTCATAAGTAACTGAATCTTTGGTTGTTCTTAGCTGAAAAAAGACTACAGCTTTTTTTACTCTTTTACTTTAATGTTGAGTACTTAAGTTCATTAAGCTGCATTGTAATATACTGATATATGGATGTAGGTTAATTAGTTAATCCATATAAAAAACTTGGAATAATGCCTGGAAGATAGTAAGTCCTCAGTAAATGTTAGCTATAATTCCCATATGTCTTCCAGTTAACATGTTTATGTACCTTTTTTTAAAATTTATAAATAAAATTCATGAAATTGCTTTTCTCTTGCCATACATTAGCCCAGCCTTACCGATTATTTTCCTCCGTAGGTAATAGAGAAGAGGAAACCTAATCAATGACTGGGGAATAATATGGAAGAAGATGGAAAAGAACTTGTTTGATGGGTAAGAAATAAAATAATAATAAGTTATTAATAGCATATGTATGGCCAATCTATAATAGGTTGCCAAGGTTGGCATACTATTAGTGTGAATAATCAGTTTCTATCTTTGTCTTATCTTCATTCTGAACTTTCACCACTTTCTTCCTTCTCACTGTTGGGAAATTTTCAGTACTATGGGTTAACTTAAGCTAAGAAAGGACACAACCATATTTGAAGATAAAGATGGGATCTGGGAACCAGCAACCATACAAAAACAAGTCTAGGGCAGGTCTTGAAGCTTACTGGTGGTGGTTGTATAGAGAATATATCTGTCATGACCTGTCACCTTTTCTTGCTCTCCAAATACTGCCAGCTGCTGTGATGTCAGACTCACCATGGGGATCCCATTCATTAGGCAAGTGAAGATTTTATATCAGTTGGCAATCAAATAGAATTACATAAAAAGCCCAGTAAAGGATGTGACTAAATTGATGAGATAACATTTTTTAGTTACCTACATCTGTACATTCTTATTGTGAATCATTTAAACAGGTGTCCAAAGCTTGCATCTTAGCCCCCTCCCAGAGAGTATACAGTATATGATACATATTTGTGCAACCTTCTTCTTTGCCTGGTATTTAAAAACTTGGGCTTGGGAGCCAAACTGGTTTTGACTAGCCACTGTTAACTTTACAGTTGGGTAAGTTAATTTCTCTGTGCCTTAATTCCTTGGGTATAAGGTGGGAACAATAAAATGTCTATCTCATACCGTGTTAAAGATTAATTAGTTAATCCATATAAAAAACTTGGAATAATGCCTGGAAGATAGCAAGCGCTCAGTAAATGTTAGCTATAATTCCCGTATGTCTTCCAGTTAACATGTTTATGTACCAACCCTCCACAGATTAATCTTTGTCTGATATACTCCAAGAGTTACACCTTCTAGGGTAAGGTTAAACCCTGGCAAGGATTTTTAAGTTTTTTCATGAAAGTTTTCTTTTTGGCTTCAAGCTTCATTTCTCTCAGATTATGCTACTAGACTAAGTGAAAATAGAGTTGTACACCTTCCACTCTTACTGTATCTCTTATGATGTGTATGATGCTTATAGGTATGTAGGAATAAACACCTATTTTGGGGGCTATGATAGTTTCACCCTGTTCATAAAAGTATCTGCGTCAAAGTTGGACTCAGGATTCTCTTGTTTCTGAAAAGGTATGTCAAATTTTCTAAGATTCCTTCTGTCTATTTTGAAGGACAGGTCATTTGAGTTTCTTTTTTGTTTCACAGAATTCGAATAGTTTTGAAAGTGTCTTTGATATATTTTTCATGGCTTGTCAGCAAGAAGCAAGGACACTAAAAGTCACCTCTTTTTAATATTTTTCCTCCTGTATTATTTTATGGTTCTCTTTGATTATCATATTCTACTCTTTCTGCTCTATTTTAAAAGACATATATGAAAACAAATTAACATTTACTGATTATTTATTATGTGTTAGACCATTTTTTAGTACTTGACTCATTTACTCATTATCTCATTTAATCCTGTCATCCACTTATGAAGTAGATACTATTATTATCTTCATTTTAAAATATATTTTATTGATTTTTTACAGAGAGGAAGGAAGAGAGAGAGAGAGCTAGAAACGTCGATGAGAGAGAAACATCAACCAGCTGCCTCCTGCACACCCCCTACCGGGGATGTGCCCGCAACCAACGTACATGCCCCTGACCGGAATCGAACCCGGGACCTTTCAGTCCGCAGACTGATGCTCTACCACTGAGCCAAACCGGTTTCGGCTATTATCTTCATTTGAAAAGCTGAGGAAAGTGAGACACAAACTGAGTAATTTATCCAAAGTCACAGAACCTGTCCTGTGAGTAGTGCTGGTCTAGTTAATGAACTCTTTTAAGGTTTCCTAAGGTGAATATGGGTTTAAATAAAACAGAAAAACCAAATGTCTCCTAAAAGAGTCACCATAACAAATCTAGTTTTTCTTGCTTGTGAGAAGGAAAATTTGAAATTACGTAGCCTGTTAAGTATGGGGGGAAATGATGTGAGATGATTATTTTCTTGACCATATTTAAATGAATATAGCTGTTTTGCTTCATTAGGAATTGAGTGGATAGAAATCACTACCTAGCTAAGAATCAAATACATGTTTAATATGGATTAGAGTAAGTTGATTTGTAGATTACCATTTAGCTGCTATTCATAGAAACATGCAGACAGAAAGATTTAACTGTGCGGCAGTTTGGAACTGATTGGTAATTGGAAATTGTTCTTCTGTTCTATTAAATAATATTTGAATGACAGTCAGCAGAAAGTTGTGCAAGAGATGAAAAGGCAGGAGAAAGGTGACTTATAGGTCTTATAATTAGAATGTCACTGATAAGTGATGGTCTACAATGTAAATGTGCATTAACAATTGACATTTATATTGGGACTGGAAGGCTTATAGTATGTGGTGGTTTTTGTTCTGGGGTCTGTCTTGTCAGAGAAAAACATTGGCTTTTCTTCAAATAGCAATTCATTTTCTGTTGAAATATGGCAAAATACAAAGAGTCAATGACATTTAAAATAACAAGTATGCTGATAAAATTTTTTGCTTTCCTGTGAAGTGTGCCTACAAATGTAATGTTTTCCTCTTCCATCTTTTTTTTTTTTTAATATATTTTATTGATTTTTTACAGAGAGGAGGAGAGAGGGATAGAGAGCTAGAAACGTCCATGAGAGAGAAACATCTATCAGCTGCCTCCGGCACACCCCCTACCGGGGATGTGCCCACAACCAAGGTACATGCCCTTGACCGGAATCGAATCTGGGACCTTTCAGTCCGCAGACCGACGCTCTACCACTGAGCCAAACCGGTTTCGGCCCATCTTTTTTATTTAAAAAAATTATTAAATTGATTTTAGAGAGAGAGAGAAGAAGGTAGAGAGAGAGTGGGAAAAAACATCAATTTGTCATTCACTTATTTATTCATTCACTGATTACTTCTTGTATGTGCCCTACCTGGAGATCGAACCCGCAACCTTGGCTATTGGGAGGACGCTCTAACCAACTGAGCTACCCAGCCAGGGCCTTTTCTCCTTTTTTAGATTCATGTAATTTTATGTTTTGTGTGTGTGTGTGTGTTTTTTATTATTATTTATCTTCATTGTTGAGAGTATTATATATCTCCCCCTCCCCCATTTTTAAAAAAATTCTCTTCATCTTTTTTAACTCCATTCTCTTATTTGAAAATTGCTTCTGAATGTTCATCAAAGTTAAGATTCCTGGTGAACGTATCTTTTACAGCAGTGTCTTGAAGGGTGGTCCAGAGGCCTCTGAGACTCTTAGGATTCAAAGTTATTTCCATAACAATACTAATACATTTCTTGCTTACAGGTATACAGAGGTGTTTTCCAAAGGCCACATGATGTTCAACCAACTGAATGCAGAGATAAGATAGGAGAATCCAGCTGTCTTCCTAAATTTAGGCAGTAAAAAGACTTGCAAAAGATGTAAAATAAGGCCACTCTTCTCACTAGATTTGCAGTGAGAAGCACTGGGGTTTATTTCTACATTAGAATATTACAGTGACCCAGTATCTGTCAGAATGTCCCTGACTTCTCTAGTGATGGGATAAACTGAGTGGTCACAGGCAGTGCCCACCACACAATACCTCCATGTAGTTTCTAGTGACATTCTGATAGATTGGGGCTGTTTCTCCCAGCCTAGAGAAGTGGAAATTCTATTCCCTTTTCATAGATTGTGCTAACGGACAAGTTCTAAATTATAAGGAGCTGTTGGAAATCTCACCTTAAAGGAGAAAAGAGGGTTTGTTGTTAAGTGGAACACCACCAACCTTGCCAGTTGTTCTTTGTATTGATTGTTCTCAACTTTGGGAGGACCATAAGGACCTTTTAGGACAGCCTTTTATTTTCCAGTGTTTATTAAGCACGGAGTCCTGGTCGAGGGGCTGGAAATAAGTCAGTGAACAAAATAAAAGCAAAAAACGTTTACTGTCATGGCACTTCCATTCTAGCCTTTGAGTCCTTTGTCCTTGGCTATGCTTCCCTTGCAGAGGAATTGATGGTAGTGGAGTTTGAACACTGACTGGTGTTCCTCATTGTCCGAGTGCTGAAGGTAGAGTGAAACTGCTTGAATATATATATATATTTTAAAGGCACCAAATTATTTGGGATTTTTCATATCTTACATGGAACCCCATTATAGCAATAAAGGTGGGTCTCATCCAATCACCCTTGCTGTGGTTTTTAATATTTTGTTTTCAAAGTTAGTGCTACATTTGTTATGAAATTTAATTTAAAAAATTAAATACCAGCCAAAACTGGTTTGGCTCAGCGGTAGAGCATCGGTCTGCGGACTGAAAGGTCCCGGGTTCGATTCCAGTCAAGGGCATGTACATTGGTTGTGGGCATATCCCTGGTGGGGGATGTGCAGGAGGCAGCTGGTCAATGTTTCTCTCTCATCCGACGTTTCTAGCTCTCTATCTCTCTTCCTTCCTCTCTGTAAAGAAATCAATAAAAAATATATTTAAAAAATTTTAAATACCAGTTAATGTTAAATTTATTCTAATTGTTTTCTATTATTTGAAGAAAAATGTTCATACATATGTGAGATATTCCTTGCCTGGTGAGTTGCTCTCAAGACCCAGTAATTTGTTTAATACAGTTTTATTCAGAAAGAGATTACTTGGCTCATTAGATTCTGTCACTGAATAATGGCTTGAAGGTTAACTAATTCGGCCATCAAACTCCTGCTTTCGAATAGATGTCTGTCATATCACTCACTAACTTCAGCCATTTCCAAATGCAGAGGATGGGAAATACCATTAGAATATTAATGGAAAAAGAAACTGACATTCAAAACGTGAATGACCAAAAATTGTCTCTAAAGATTATTTTAATTTAAAATACACTTTAATAAAAGTTCCTTTTTAAGAAAAAAAAGGGGGAGGGGTGGCATTTGTTCTTCCCTTCATTGAAGGTGTGAAAGGAGCTTTTAACCAGAGCTCACTAAATGGCTGTTGTCTTCCAGCATTGCTACCAGCCAGGTACCCTAGTCTCAGCTGTGCCTGGTATACCAAAGACCAGACATCCAAGGTTCAAATAAAACCCATCTTCTGCCTAAGTGGGAACTATATTGTCATTGGGGGGCTGCTTGGGGTGAGGAGGATGAAAGGGTGAGGGATCCTTTTAAAGGTGTGCAACCAAATTTTTTTTTTTAATTCCACACCTTGCATCCACCCTTATAGGCTTTCGGGAGCCTTTAATTCCTGAGCTTTCCAAGGTTCTGAAGTTCTAACCAGCTTGCTTGTTTATTTCACCCACATCAGCATTTAAGTTTTAGCATGCCCTTGTCTGTTACATTTTCCATTCTTCCATTTACTTTCTAGATTCTAAAATTTTGATTATACTTCTCATCTGCTGTTGTGTCATTTTATCCCAATCTTTCTGTTCTTATGAATTTATGCCCTTTTTTTACTCCTTTAAAAAAAAATTTATTTCAAGAGAGGAAGGGAGAGGAAGAGAGAGATAGAAACATCAATGATGAGAGAGAATCGTTGATCAGCTTCCTCCTGCACGCCCCCTATTGGGGATCAAGCCCTGATGGGAATCAAACCCTGACTTCCTGGTTCATAGGTCAGTGTTCAACCACTGAGCCATGCTGGCCGGGCATGCTCTTTTTTTATTCTTAATGTGATTTTATTATGATTTTGAGAGGAAAGGCAGTAAATGTATATTCATTCGCCATATTTTCCTAGAAGCCCAGATTTTAACATAACTTCTCAAGGGCATACAACATACCATGAATTATGTTAGACATTTGGTCTTTTCTCTAATTTAAAAATCTTGTCAAGTTCTATTGATGTTTAGGAAATTCATTCACATTTGCATTATTTGCCTACTACTTTTTGAGCACCTTCTATATCCTAGGTATTTTTACATAAATTATCTCATTAAATCATCAAATCAGCTCTGAGAGGATTATATTTATTATTCCTCATTTTAATGAATATGGAAACAAATTTAATGTCACAGCCCTGGTAAATGTAAGGCCAGGTTTGAGACAGGTTTCTAAAATAAACTGCTTTCTATTATACCTCTACTAACTCTTTATTAGATATTGTGTAGATAGCTATTGTGGGTTTCTAAGCAGAGGAATACAGTAAGGGATGAAAATGCTGTTTTTGTTTAAAAGATAATATTTAAGATTGGTAGATCTGCAAAGATGGGAGGCATCAAGATCAACTATAGTTAAAGCAGTAATTGTGCAGATATGTGGTGTTACAGGCCTACATTTGCGGGGGGTGGGGGGGTAGTATAATGGGGAAGGTATTTGGGTTCAGGAAGCCAGGGGAGCATTTGAATCTAGTCTCTTAAATGAGCTATTGTAGCAAAGAACCTAGACCAGGGTCTGGTTCTATCATTTCTGAACAGAAATTAATAGGCCTCAGAACCTGGCTTGACTGTGACATGAGTAAGGAGTGGAAGAGAATGTCAGGTTTTCAAGTCAGGTGAATAGAGTGCATATCTAGGACTGTCGGAAAGGTAGGGAAGAGTGCAAGGGGAAATGGGTACATTTAAACAACTTACATGCAAATTCATGGTTTTTTGAAGATTTGAACGGTGACATTTCTGTATTTCCTGGTTGTATTTTTACATTTATTTGAATGTCCTGTAATCACATCATTCACGACACACGATTACAGAAAGTCGACTTCATACAGCCATATTGTTTATTGGTAGATAATATGTACTTGTATCTTGAAGCCAGTCTTTAATATTTTTCAGATCTGTAGTTAGAATGTCATTATTTTTTTTTCTTTTCAAAACAAGTACTCTGATTTCATTAGTACACAGAGTATTTTTGTAAATCAATTTAAAAGACCAAGAACCCAGTATAAAAGCCGTGAGTTGACAGTTCACATAATGAGGGGGGGAAAGATCAATAATTACCATAATTAAAGACATATAAACAAAATATGTATGTATATATAAAAATTTTCAACTGTCAGATTGAAAATTATTTAAGCATGTCAATGTCCAATATTGGGGAAGCATGTACTACTGATGGGAAGAAAAGGAGTGAGTGTAAATTAGTACAACCATTTTGGAAGGCAGTTTGATGACATCTATCCAAAATTTAAATACATATATCCTGTGACACAATAATTTGTCTTCTGTAAATTGTCTCACAGAAACATTTGCATAAATGAGTCATGCTATATGCCCAAGAATACCCATGCTGCATTGTTTGTAATAATAACACTGAAAAGAGCACAGTTCATCACTTGTAGGAGAGTTAAATGAATTATGAAGCCCATACCATAGAATATGATACAGTCTTTAAAAAGAGTGAGGTAAAGCCAAAACATGTGGAAATGTCCAAGAGAATATTAAGTTACAACGAGCAAGATGTAGAATAATATAGTAGGATTCAATTCATATTAAATATTTTATTTCTATTTTATTTATTTATTTTTAATCTTTATTGTTCAGATTATTACAGATATTTCCCCCCCCCCCCAATAACTCCCCTCCACCATGTTCCCAATCCACTCCAGGCCTCCCTCCAGCCCCCACTGACCTCATCCATAAGTGTAAGCGCTTTGTCCAATCTCTTCCCCCTCCTCCCCCCCCCTCCGACCCCCACAACCTCTCCCTCTTCTTCTGGCACCCCCATAATTTGGATGTTGGTACGCTTGAAGTTGTCCCAGAGGCTCCTTACACTATCTTCATATTTTTGGGTTCTTTTTTCTTTTTTCTTTTCCAGTTGGGTGTTTTTTGCTTCTTCATATTTCAAATCCTTGACTTTATTCTTGGGATCCTCTAGTCTGCTGTTGGATTTCTGTATATTATTCTTTATTTCAGTTAGTGTATGCTTAATTTCTGATTGGTCCTTCTTCATATCCTTGAGGTTCTCACTAAATTTTTTGGAGGTTTCTAGAAGATTCTTGAGTAACCTTATAACCATGGTTTTGAACTCTATATCCAGTATTTTGCTTTCATCCATTTCTTTATTTGTGACTTGTTTCTTTGTTTCTGCATTTTGGCTGTTTCCCTGTGTTCATTTCTATGTACTGAGTAACTGCTAAGTCTCCTTGAGTTGATAGAGTGGCCTTGTGTGGTAGGTGTCCTATAGGGCCCAGTGGCTCAGCCTCCCAGTAACCAGAGGTGGACCCTCTTGGTGCACCCCTTTGTGGGCTGTTTGCATAATCTTGTTGTAGTTAACTCTTGATTGTTATTGGTACCCCTGGGAGGAATTGACCTCCAAGCCAATTTTCTTTGATGACCAGTTTGTGTCTACATTGGGAAATCTTTTGTGCAGGAGGCACCTGATGGGGCAGGACTTGCTTCAGTGGGGCTTTGGTATTTGCTGAGTCTACCCCTTGAGTATGTCTCATAGATGTGAAGAGTTGTAATCCAATATGGTCTCACTCTGACCACTGGACATACTGGCTCTTGGATCTCCAAGGAGGTACAAGGTTAGCCACTGTTTGGGGCCGTCCAGCAGGAGCTACAGACATCTGTAGATTCCTCCTCTTTGTATGGGGTTTGGAAGTGCCCATAGGAGGTGCAGCTATGAAGCAAGGCAGGCTGCTGCTGCCAGGCCTTGGGCCTTCTTTTGGAAGCTCTGCAGCTCTGTGATGCAGCTGCAGCTGCAGTTTTATAGATTTGAGATGGAAAAAGGACAGGCCATTCATATGCAAAATCTGATGCTCACAGTTTAGGTGGGGTTGTAAATTGGGTGGGGCACGGTCTCTGGGAATCACTACGGTAGAGCAAACAGCAATGGCTGCCAGTCAGCCCTGCACCTGAGAAGTCCTGGGGTCTCCACATCCAGCACCCTGGTGCAGGAACAATGATTGCTGCGAGCACCTCTAAGATAAAGCCGCCCTCACATTCCTGTCCCGACGCCAGACAGTCCAGTTTCTCCCCGAGTGGTCTGGGTCCCCCAGAGTTCACCTGGAACTGGAGTTCAGAGCAAGTGGGAGCTTGTATCTCCCTCCCGATTAAAAGAGCAGTGCATCCAGGTGCAGCACTTTCCTTGCCTCCGCACCTCTTACCAGTCTCAGTGTGCTTTCTTCACCTCTCCAGTTGAACTTCTGCTCAGCCAGCTTTCCCACGGTTCTGCCTTTTAGTTGTAATTTTGATGTGGTTGTGAGAGGCAGCAAGTACAGGTGTTTGCCTATGCTGCCATCTTGGTTCTCCCTAAATATTATATTTCTAAATGCATAAAATATTCCTGGATATATCCTTCAGAAGTACACCCAGTTAACAGTAGTGACCTCTTATAGAGAGGCAATTGGAGATGGAAGGCAGAGGGAAAGTTTTACTCTTGGTATTTTTATATTCTGTAAAACATTTGTTTTATTAGTATATAAAATTAATATGAAAAAACCAGGACTACACCAAAACCGGTTTGGTTCAGTGGATAGAGTGTTGGTCTAGGGACTGAAAGGTCCCAGGTTCGATTCCGGTCAAGGGCATGTACATTGGTTGCGGGCATATTCCCAGTAGGGGGTGTGCAAGAGGCAGCTGGTGGATGTTTCTCTCTCATTGATGACGTTTCTAGCTCTCTATCCCTCTTCCTTCCTCTCTGTAGGAAATTAATTAAAAAAACACGCACAAAAAAAACAATCCAGGACTCCAGTTGTCCTTTGCTAAACTTATAATGAACCTTGCTTTCCATATTTGTTTATTTTTCCATCACCATACATAATTTTAAAACATATTTTATTACGGAAAATTTTAAACTTTATACCTCTTTCCTCTTTCTAACCCTACTCCCAGATTATTTGAAACAAATCGTAGATATTATATTATTTCCATCCATAAATATTAAATTATGTGCCTCTCAAATATAAGAATTCTTTTTAAAAACATAACCACAGTAATTTTCACACATAAAATTTGACAGTAATTCCTTAATATCTCCAAAAGCTAGTAGTCAGTGTTCAAATTTTCTCAATTACCAAATTTTAAAAAAAAGTTTCATTGTTTGGCTCTGGCCAGTGTAGCTTAATTGGTTGGAGCATCATCCCATACACCAGAGGTGGCTGGATTGGTTTCCAGTCATGGCACATACCCAGGTAACAGGTTTGATCTCCAGTCTAGGCACATCCAGGAGACGACTGACCTGTCTTTTTCTCTCACATGGATGCTCTTTTTTTTTTTTCTCCTACTTTGGATACTTTTACCGTTTAATTTGCAAACAGAATTTTTATGACAAATTATTTTTAACCAAATCATATCTTAAGAACTGTTTATATAGAAAACCCAGAAAAAAAGTGAACTATTCATTGCGGAAGGCATTAAGTTACATTATTACAGTAGAAAATACAGGAGGTAGAACATAACTGTAAAGGCTAATGCAACATTAGATTCAATTCTATAGCTCCTGTAGCTACTTAAAACATGGTTTTAGAAACTAAACCCAACATTTCCAGTAACCATAGAAACAGTTAAAATAAAATTTGCCATGAAAACCCTTATATCATGCTTGATATAGGGAGGTAGGTAGGAAGATGTAAGAATCAGGACACATGAGACGTGACATTTTATCTACAACTCCTGTTTCCTTTACTGAGGGTGTAATTTCAAAATTTAATCACCTTCTTCAGCTTCAGACTCAAGATTCTTCTTCAGCATTTTTAATCCACTCCACAAACTTTCCTTTGCTCAAGGAAGACACTGTTCCCCTTTGCAACATGTACATCTTTATACCATTTCAGAATGGACTCCTCACTCAGGACTTCGGCTTTATAAAAAAGCACCACTATTTTCTGGAAGGCTTTCATGAAATGAATGTTTTCGTAGCAATACTCCTGAATCTTCAGTAGTAGTCAGCTCAGACTGACCTTGAGTAGTAAAGGCAGTGAGGAGAGGTCTGTATTGCTTCATGTGTTGATGGTTTGCTCTGCTATAAGCTCCACTTTTTTGTTCCATTTCGCGGTGCTCATTACACTGTACCAGATTAATCCAATGACAATGGGTTCTGGAATGTTGAGATTTTTTTTTTTCCATCTCCTTCTTGACATACAAAATTATATCCTTAAATTATTTCAGTACGGGATCGCCACAGGACGTCTGTTCTTGAGGCTCTTTTTGGAGTTCTTTACGAACTCCTATGGTTTGCTGATTCTGAACATATTCTGAAAGCTCTTTTAAGCCTGCCTCAGTGAGATACTTTGTGAAATGTTCAATGCTTTGTTTATTGGCAGGAAAAAATTCCATCAGTCTGTTATCTGTGCTGACTTTCTGAAGACCTGTAGCTACTGCATTGATGTCTTTTTTATTTATCCATGATTTAAAGAGCTTTACAGTAAAAGCTGCCGAAACCCCTTCTTTAACCAAATTCTCATTATAAAGACTATTAAGAATGGGTGCATTAATTGTTCCATTAGCTAAGAAAACACCAGTCAACATGCCAGCTTGTTCCTCTCCAACTCCAAAAAACCTTTAAGAACAGCAGCAGCTCTTTCACTTCATCTTCAAAACCTTTCTCCAGGTATTTGTAGCACCTGATTAAGGTAACTTGTTAAAAAACTGAACAAATGCTTACAGGTCTTCTTGTGCTGCAAACACACAGACACCTGTTTGCATCATGTCATCTGCCAGTGTGCCACCTTGGGCCAGCGTTCCCCTGGCTACCAGAATATCAGTGTTTCTGCATATGGGCGGTAATCAAGTTTTGCTCCAGAAGCATCAAGAAACTTTGCTACTGCTGCTGATTTGTTTCCAAATCAGCACCAGTTTCACTTAAACCTTGAATAATACAATCTTGAACTGTATTATTCAAGGTTTAAGTGAAACTGGTGCTGATTTGGAGGGGGTGGGGGAAGACCTCTTTTTCATATCTTCTGCTAGCCTGATAGCATTGACTTTTGTTGCTTTAGATTATTCATAAAAGACACCCGAATTTAAGGGGAAGAGAAAAGGGCCAGAAATTCCAGCTGTCTCTCTTTCTTTTCAATTTTTTATTGATTTCAGAGAAGATGCGAGAGGGGGAGAGAGAGAGAGAGAGAGATACATCAATGGTGAGAGAGAATCATTGATTGCCTGCCTCCTGTATGTCCCCCACTAGAGATAGAGCCTGCAATCTGGGCAGGTGCTCTGACCAGGAATTTAACCGTGACCTCCTCATAGGTTGATGCTCAACTGCTGAGTCACACCAGCCATGCTCTCTCATCAGTCTTTTAAAAAAAGTTTTCTTGTTTGAATTAGGATCCAAATAAAGTTTAATCATTGCAATTGTTATTATCTTTCTCTTGCCTCCCCTACTCTTTTTTTTCCTCTTTCTTTTTAATCTATTTATTAAAGAAACTATCATTTGTCCTAGAGTTTCCTTTAGTCTGAATATTGGTGACCGTATCCCAGTGGTATTCAGTTAACATTTATTACGCCCTTTACTATGTTATCTGTAAGTCTGTAGTTAAGTCTTGAGGCTAATTATATTTAGTTTTTTTACTTGTTTGTTGAAGAAACAGTAAGTGTTGGTGTATATTTCCATTTGGGGCTACCATCCTGTCTGGTTATTTTTTTGTGTGTGTAATGTTAGTCTCCATTGGTGATCATTGCCTAGGTCCATCTATAATAATCTATAATAATAAAAGCATAATATGCTAATTAGACCAAACGTCCTTCCGGACGAAGCTGGGGCTGCAAGGGAAGCCCGAGTCCCTGGTGTCTGCCGGCATCTGCTTCCCTCTGGCACCCTGGTGTCTTGGATGCCAGGGGGAAGCAGATGCTCGCAGCTGAGGGAAGGAAGGCCTACTTTTGCACAAATTTCGTGCATTGGGCCTCTAATTAATTCATAAAAGTCTTCCATAAATGGAACTCTTAGCTAGTGGCTTTGGCTAATGTATTAAGGTATACGACATTTAGGTAGAGATTATTGTAAACATTTCTAACTTTTTATATTTTCTTCAACTATTCCCATTGGTATTCTAGTTTATTGTTGGACCCTTTCATCATGGTTTAAAGTCTTCTATTTGATCGGACAGACCATCTTGTTTTTCAAACCCCAATTAAAGCATTACTTTTGGCCCTGTGGATAGAGCATCAGCCTGCAGACTGAAGGGTACCCATCTGACACCCTATATTTTTTAGGCTGCTTCTGTTCTGCTTGTTTGTTTGTTTTGCTTTTTAGATTCCACCTATAAGTAAAATCTTATGGCATTTGTCTTTCTCTGACTTATTCACTAGGCATAATACCCTCTAGGTCCACCCATGTTGTTACAGATGGTAAGATTTCATTCTTTTTTATGGCTCAGTCATAGTCCATTAATGCAAATTTTATTGAGCCCTTTGTGTGTTTTGCTTTTGAGTATGATTCTTCTATTTTTATTTTTTGGGCAGATGGATAAACATGCTTGGAGGCCAACTTTAATGGCTAAATGTCACTTTAGCGCTGAGATAAATATCCGGTTGAAAAAATTCAGATATAGAGCCACACCTCAGCCTTTGTAGCTGAAGATGATAACCATTAACCAGTGATTGCTATCTAGCCAGCAGGTCCCCACCAGCTGCCCACACTATGTGCAGACTATGCCCACACTATGATTTGTAGCTGCAGACTCCATGTGCTAAGTTTGGCACAGTCTGCACCTGCCATCCTCTTCAGAAAGAAATATTCCAGGTGCTCATTGATACTCCCTAGTTTATCTGCCACTGTGATTTCTCTGACTCTCCAATGGTGCCGTTGTGCTTTACTGTGTCTTCAAAGTGTTTTCTTTTTCCTGTTCTGCTTGAGTTATCTCTCTTCAGCCCATCACACAGCAGCTACTTGGGAATGCAAAGCAGAGAATTTCAGAAAGCAAGCTTGAGAGAGAGGCTACTGAAAGTAATGGAGTTTATTAATATAAGTTCTTAATGCTTTAAGTGTGTAAAGTTTCAATTTGTGTAAGCAATACAGGGGTCTAAAAGAAGGTAGTTTTGTTTTTTATTGAGGGTATGTGTATTAAAGCCAGGGACAGTAAAACAAAGGAAAGGCTTAAGACAGAGGCAACAGGAGTGAGCCTAGGCAGAGCTGCCTCGCCCTTTGGAACTGTGAGGCAGAGGAGACTGGGCGTGGCTGCCTTTCTTTCTCCATTTAGAAAGAAAGTCGCAGTGAGCCTGCTGGGCTGTGTGGACTCAGGAAACAAGCTACTGAGGCAAAAGAAGTGCCTTTGGAGAAAGAAAGCAAAGATAAGGTGCCTTAGGAAAGAAGGGAGGTGGGGGTGTGGGCATGATTAAGGAGAGAGAGTGCACCTTGAAGAAGGTAATTTTAAATTGTAAACAAACAGCATTAAAGTGGCAGGATCAGATTGTGAGGGACTGAACAGTTGAAGAGGTGACTAAGAACCAAGAGTAATAACTTGTCCCCAAGTATCTGTACATAACCTATATAATATTTTACCAATGGGAAGCCGAGTTCTGTGGGTCAAGTGGAAGGATCTTAGCAGAGAGCAAGCTAGTCATGGTCCCAGCAGTGTCAGCTTGTGACCTGAAGCAAGTCACAGGATCACTCTATATAATGACTATCATTTCTTGAGCTCTAGCTGCAGTATAATGTGCTAGGCATTGCTGTAATCATTTTATATATGACTAGAGACCCAGTGCATGAAATTTGTGCACTGGAGGGGGGTGTCCCTCAGCCCGGCCTGCACCCTCTCTGTGGGAATGTCCGACCGACAGCTTAGCGCTGCTGTGGAGGCAGAGGCAGGAGAGGTTCCTGCCACCGCTACTGCACTCACCATCCCTGAGCCCGGTTTCTGGCTGAGCAGTGCTCCCCTGTGGGAGCACACTGACCACCAGGGGGCAGCTTCTGCATTGAACGTTTGCCCCCTGGTAGTAAGTCCGCATCATAGTTCCACCATTCAGTCGATTTGCATATTAATCTTTTGTTATATAGGATAACTCATTTAATTCTCACAGCACACTGTGAGGTAGAAACTATTATTGTTCCCATATTACAAATGAGGAAACTAAAGCCTAAAAGATTATTTGTCAAGGTCATATACAATTAATAAGAGCAAACTATATTGCCTCTCAGTTTATTTATAAATGTCATGATAAAAATATCTATGATAACTATTTTACCTAGTTGTAGAAAGCAGAAAATGAAGTGATAAAAGTACTTATAATAAGACAATAATGCTATGCAAAAGAAAGCTATCGCATAGGAGTCCAACGCCATTGTTGGCAGTTACCATAAGAGCCCTTCTTAAAGAATACTTTTGTATGTGTATGTATGTATTTATTTACATGTATGTATGTATGTATGTATGTTGGATGGGTCTCTAGCCCAAAACATCCTAGCTTTTGCAGGAAGGTGGTATGTGCAACATTATATGTAACCATATGTTAACTTATGAAACATAAAAATATAATAACCACCTGTGAATTTGCCACCAGAACATTATCAATGCCTGCATCCTGTTCTTTTATCCCATACTCCATCTTGCTGTCCAAAGCTAACTACTGTCTCATTTTATGTTTAAACAGTTTTACAAAAGCCTATGGAGGCCATGTAGTCCCACATGCCTCAGCTTCTAGAAAATTAGCTCATAAGAGTTCAGTGACTGGTGAGATTTATTTATTCACCTGCTCCCATCCCCTTTGGCTATCACCAGGTTGTCCTCTGTACCTATGGGTCTGTTTCTGTTTTGTTTTGTTTATTCATTTGTTTTGTTTTGTGATATACAGTATGTAAGTGAAATTATGTGGTATTTATTTGTCTTTCTGTCTGACTTATTTCATTTAGCATTCTACCCTCTAGATCCATTTATGTTGTCACGATGACTATTTCATTCTTTTTATGGCTGAGTAATATTCCATCATGTGTGTTAGTGTATGCCACATTTCTTTTATACATTCATCTATTGATGGATACCTAAGTTGCTTCCATAGCTTAACTATTGTAATAATGCTACAATGAACATAAGGGAGCATATCTCTTTTTTAATTAGTGTTTTTGTTTTATTTTAATAAACATCCAGAAGTGATATTGCAGAATCATGTGGCAGCTCAATTTTTATTTTTTTTTAGGGATCTCCATAGTATTTGCCATAATGGTGCACCAATTTACAATGCTACCACTGTGTCCAAGCTTCCCTTTTTTCCATCCTTGCCAACACTTAATTGTTGATTTTTTTATGATACCCCTTACAGGTGTGAGATGGTATCTCATTATGGATTTGATTTGTATTTAGTTATGTTGAGGATCTTTCCATGTCTGCTGGCCATCTGTATGTCCTCTTTGGAGAAATATCTATTCTGTTCCTCTGTACATTTAAAAAAATATTTTTTATTGATTTCAGAGAGGATGGGAAAGGGAGAGAAAGATAGAAACATCAATGATAAGAGAGAATCATTGATCGGCTGCCTCCTGCATACCCCCTACTGGGGATCCAGTCCCCAAACCGGGCATGTGCCCTTGACCAGAATCGAACCTGGGACCCTTCAGTTCCCAGGCTGAACCAGCTAGAGCCTCTGTACATTTTTTAATTGGATTAAAATTTTTTATGTTAAGTTATATGAGTTCCTTATATATTTTAGATATTAACCCCTTATTGGATATATCATTTGCAAATATATTCTTCCATTCTGTGGATTGTCTTTTCCTTGGTGGTTTTCTTCACTGTGAGAAAACATTTTAGTTTGATGGTGTCCCATTTATTTACTTTTTCTTTTGTTGCTCTTGCCCAAGGGGACATATCCAAGAAGATATTGCTAATACTGATGTCAAAGAGTTTACTGGCTATGTTTTCTTCTAGAATCCATTTTGAGTTTATTTTTGTATAAGGTGTAAGAAAGTGGTCCCATTTCTTTTTTCTTTTCTTTCTTCTTCCTTTTTTTTTTTTTTTTTTTTTGCATTGATCCAAAGCCTTGGAGAAACTTTTAACCTCATGATTATATGATTCTAAATGTCACATTTCTCAACAAAAACAGACACATAGATCAATGAAATAGAATAGAGAACCCAGAAATAAATTCTCACTTATGTGGTCAATTAATCTACAAGAAAAAAAGGCAAGAATATACAAAGAATAATGCCTGGATGTAGTAAGTTTTCAATAAATGATGGTTGACTTAATTATCTAGAATGCAGGTTAATTATAAAAATACTGAAAAATCTAGCCTCAGCCAAATGTTGCCCATCTGTATTCTACTTGTAGAGATCCTAAGTAGAGCACTACCCCTGAAATTGCCAGCTAGTTTGTTTTTTACTTCAAGTCCTCTCAGGTGGCGTTAGCTTGAAGTCATAACCAGGATACTACGCCTTATCTCTAAAGGTTCAGAATGTCAGTTTTGTAAGAACAAAATATGGTGACCAGTTTTTTAGGAACTGACATATATCGTCAAAACATTCAGAATGAAGCTTCATTTCCAGTGAAAAATATAACCTTTAAGCGTATTCAGACTTGAGTCTTTTGGTGGTTATTGCATTCTCTCCCTGCAGGCAAGCAACATGGAAAATAAATTTTGGTTTTCTGAGTAACGGATCAGTGCAGAGGGAGGCTGCTGACTGGTTTTAGTGATTAATAGCAGCATCAGACCCCTATATGATATCACCAGGCTCAAGTGGCTATGTTGATGAATTGGGGGACCTGCTCCCTTCAGCGGTGTAGGAAGGGGAGTGCCTAATTATTGCTCTGAGGCCCCCCCCCCCCTTACTGCTAGCTTTCAGCCTGTAGTCAGGCATACGCTGACAGTCCTCAGTGGTCATGTTCTCGTGGCTGTCTGTGGTTACACCTTGGCTACAGTAATTGAGTTTAGGGGTCCTAGAATTCTGCAGTCACTCAGACTTCAGGATTTTGTTATTTTTAACAGATGGATCATTGTGTCCACTATATTTTTTTCTTTCAAACTGCAATCTCAGAAGATAAGTCTTCACTCCTATTTTAGAGATATTTTATATCATTGGAATATACGAACATGAGGTGATGATTCCTTATTTCTTGAACCTGCTCAATAATAACAACGCCTTAATAGTTCCTACCCCCTTTCCAAAGCAAATTAAGCTCCAGATTGTATCTGGAAAAATTCTGTAAAATATTGTTTTTTAAGAGAGGAAGGGAGAAGGATAGAGAATTAGAAACATCGATGAGAGAGAGATATCGATCAGCTGCCTCTTGCACACTCCCCACTGGGTATGTGCCTGCAATCAAGGTACATGCCCTTGACTAGAATCAAACCTTCCAGTCCGCAGGCCGATGCTCTATCCACTGAGCCAAACCGGTTTCAGCTGTAAATATTTTCTTTACTGTCAGAGTCATAAGCTGGCCTCTTAGAATTAGTAATGAATTCAGTGGTCTGTTGGTTAGTCTCTTTGAATGTGTAATGTATATTATTTTGCTTCTGTCAATATTGATATGATGTTTTAAATTGATAGTTTCTTCAAAGTGGTTTCGTTCTTATTTTGTGGGAGTGGTAGTTATAGTAATAGTGTATATATTTTGTTCAGTTGGCTGTAGCTCAGTTAGGTGGTTTCATGGGAACTTTATTTGCCCTTGGACACAAACTGTTAGTGACATTAACTTACAAATAATAAACTGAAATTTACTGAGATGTCAGGGTCAGACAGTACATGTTCATAAATGAAAGGTTTAACTTTAGAATAATTACTGTTCTAGTTATTCACATGTATTACTTAGTGAATTACATGTATATCTTGTTTCATTATGCCTCACTGATATTATAATTTGATGAGTATGTGCAACGTTCAGCATAGTTACTATAGGAAACGTGGGATGGATACTGGAAAAAATTATGAAATCACTGAGGCATTTTTATGTGTGTTCTCATATTTTTTTAATGGACCTCTCTTTTTTGTGTCCATTACCCCTTGACACTAAGTCTTGCTTATATGTGTCTCAGGCAGTTATTCATACTTTTCTCTGCCTCTAGTTTCTTCCTCACTGCATGTACCTGTGCAGTATCCTGTCCTTCAGAGCTCTGCTTTCCACTTCTTGCTGTGGTAAATTCATCTGCACTGAATTTCTAGTGGTTTGGTTGCTGGGCTTTCTGTGTTTACCATATGAGTCTATATTGGCCCTGGCCAGTGTTTCTCAGTGGTTAGGGCACCAACTCACACACTGGAGGGTCTCAGATTTTATTCCTGGTAAAGGAATTACAGGTTCAATCCCCGGGCCTGCTCGGGGCACATGCAAGAGGCAACCAATCTATGTGTCTCTCTCCACCCTCCTCCCTTCCACTCTCTCTAAAAATCAAAGGAAAAAAATATCTTCGGGTGAGGATATAAATACAAAAAATAATTCTGTATTTGCCTTTAATAGGGAAGTCAGTGCCTTAATCTAAATGGTGGGACTGACTGGCAGACTAGGAGGGTTGATATCATTAAAATAGGAGCAGAGGTGTCTGGGATTTATGGGATTTGCACTACATGAAGTTCAATGCCTGCATGTGCACTGGCCCTTTTCTCTTGTGCCTGCTCACTATAGTTGAGTTCCCAGAAGTACTTCTGCTTTATTCTTATAGGAGAGATGAGGGTTCATGCACAGTTCACGTCTTTGAAATGCTTTCTATGCCTTACTGAAAGAAGGCCCCTTTTATGTTTTTGCCATGCAGCACATTCTGTTGGACCTGTAAATATTCAATGGGCATCCCCCCACTGGAGGGTGAGCTGAGACTGATTCTGCTTCTTTAATTCAACTGATTTTATGGTTTGCTTTTAACATCTTAATTGGACTTTTATTATCCTTGCACTGTGTTTATAGAAAAAAATACTTTAAAAAATTCTTTAATTTGCTTTGGAAAGATAATGATTTTTCTCATTTTTAATATTAAAAAAACCACTATCTTGGTACGTTGGCTGATATGAAATTTCAGATGGTTGACACTTACTGACTGAGGCTCTGCTATATTGCCCCTCTGAAATAAGCCAAAGAGGTCTGCACTTTGTCGGTCATAAGCTTATGAAAAAGGTGTTAGGGGGGTTCCTTTTCCAATGATTAGTACTTGTAGAATATAATCCCCTAGGTTCTCCATAAACGGTAAATTATCATCAGAATGCCTATCTTATTTTTTACTGGAAACATTAAAAAAATATATATGCTATGTTTATCTGTAGTCATCTTGCTGATGCCTGAATTTTTTTTTTTAAATATATTTTATTGATTTTATACAGAGAGGAAGGGAGAGAGATAGAGAGTTAGAAACATCGATGAGAGAGAGTCATCGATCAGCTGCCTCTTGCACACCCCCTACCAGGGATATGCCCGCAACCAAGGTACATGCCCTTGACCGGAATCGAACCCGGGACCCTTCAGTCCCCAAGCCGACGCTCTATCCATTGAGCCAAACCGGTCCCGGCTGATGCCTGAATTTTTAAGATTGTTGAAATAGTCTCCTTAGTGTTGTGATTTTTAAAAAATAGGTAACAGCCCTAGCCAGTTTGGCTCAATGGATAGAGTGTCAACCTGTGGACTAAAGGGTCCCAGATTCGATTCCGATCTAGAGCACATGCCCAGGTTGCAGGCTCGATCCCCAGTGGGGAGCATGTAGGAGGCAGCCAATTAATGATTCTCTCTCATCTTTGATGTTTCTATCTCTCTCTCCCTCTTCCTTCTTCTCTGAAATTAATAAAAATATATTTAAAAAATAAAAAATAGATAGGATTTCTTCCCCCGCCCCCAAAGGTACAAAGGTTGAATTTCCTTTTTGTCCATCTCCACCTTGTTTGCTACCACAGGACATGTGGTGTTACCAGTTTCTTGTTTATCCTCTTAGTTGCCTGAGAGAGAGAGAGATTGTGTATGTATAGTATTGTTAATCATATAGCATAGTTATACCCCATTCTGCCCCTTTGCTTTTTTTCACATACTGTATTTTGAATTGTTTAACACATAGCCCTGCCTCTCTAAAAAACAAAACTGAAAACTACTGGTAGTTTCCATTGCATGGCCAATTTATAATTTATTTAACCTGTTCTCTATTGAAATGCCTCCGTGTCTCTTTGTAGCTTCCAGTTTTCTCCTTTTGTATGTATGTAACAAATACCCCTTTGTATTTGGTCCCTTTTTATCGGACATTTGTCTTCTTTGCTCTTGAAATAAAGTGCTCAAAAGTTGTGTCTCCATTCAGGCAAAATACGATGGAAATCCATCCTCTCAGATGTACTTTTGGAGTATTATTGGGGAGGACACAGGACTAAATATACTGCTGTCATTTTAAGAAACAGGC